>NC_057861.1:499691057-500303914 GCF_019393635.1 Dromiciops gliroides | reverse complement strand
ATTCTTCTGTGCAAAGAATGTCAATGTGGATATTAGGAGAAAAGAAATTTGGTACATAAGAAATTGGTATTGTTTCCATCAGAGGTTGTTACCTTAATGGCCTCAGGCATGGGTCTTCTGCTAGATTCAAGGAAACTCTACTGAAGGGAATTGGGAAAGAGTAGCTCCACCAGCACAAGTGGGTGCTAGCCACAGGGGAGTAAATACTTTTACTCCTCAGCCAAGTATCTCCACTCCCAAGCAACTGCTAAATGTGTATAAGCTTATATTTGAGAGCATGATTCTGGAAAACTGTTTAAAATAGCAAACATAATTCCTCTCATCTTCTCTGGTCCCTACTTCATCTTTTAAACTGAGGACATTTTTTAACATAGTCTTTTTAACATTTTTAAACATAGTCTCTAGTCCTTTTTAAAGTTCAATTTCCCTTTCTTATTCAGTAATATACTGATGAGTGTAGACACAAAGCACAGTAAAAAAAAAAGAAAGAAAAGGAACTATATTTTAAATGGTTTAATGAGAAGCTTTAAGTAACATAGAAATGAATAAACTTCTCAAAGCAACAGACTGAATAGTAGATTGCAGTAATTGTGCAGGTGGGAGGGTACTGGGTTCCTTTTATTTCCCTTCCTAACCTCCCCTTCACCATCTTCTCTGTTCTCCTCCTCCAGCTTTTGGAGAATGAATAAGAACAGAGACAGACAGTTAAATTGGAAATAGGCAGCTTCTGCTGTCTGAGTTCCTATTAAGAAGGGGAAGCCAAAGGAACTCTGACTGGCCCCAGACGTCTCGCCACAGCACGATTTTTTCTTCTTTCCCATCAGCTATTGATATTTTCTGGCCAGTTCCAGGTCTGCTTGCTGTCAGTCATATCCAGCATCGATTTCAATCCTCTGCTCCCCTCAGCCCTGTTATCCTCTTTATGTGGCTGCTGAATGAGCAATGGCAATCTGCCATCCCTTCATTTTCCACTTATATTCGGTCAAGATGGAGTCTGGTAGGGTATGGTTCCAGAAGCTTCTCTACAGAACCCAAACTTTCTCCCATGTCATCAAGAGCCAGAAGAACTTGTAGCTGGGAGGATCCCCACTTTGTAACCTTCATTCCTATGACTTGTCTTTTCAGGGGATGTAATATTTGTGATCAGAGATGGCTTTCTGAGTAGGGGAAGGGAGTGGAATATTGAGAAATGATGGAAAGCAAAATGCACTAGTAAAATTTTTTTTAAATCTCCTTTTCCTTGAAGGGAAAGATTGAGATGTGTGTGTGTGTGTGTGTGTGTAGGCATAGATATATATACACATAAACATGCATGTATTGGTATATCTACAAATGCATGTGCATACATATATGTTTGTGTGTGCATATGCTCATATACACATATATTCATATATATCTACACATGCACATACATATCATCATAAAAATTAATTATCAATAACTAATCTAATCTGGAAAAACTATATAATTGGACATATGAAAAATTATAGGTTCCGAAAAATTCTAATTTGGCCATAAGTCCTGCCGCGGTCGCCATTCAAATGTGAAAATATTTTGGATGATTGGGGCTAATTTGGGGGGACTAATCTATGGATGACTAATCTGGGGACTTTTGACTATCTGGCTATCTGACTGCTATTCATTTAACATAGGCTGTTTATAAAGCTCCACCACACTGCTCCACTCCCAAATTGTTAAGCAAAATATTAAGAAGCCTCTTAACTAAATAATCAAAGCAGAGTTCATTTATGAGATACTATTTAAAATTAAGAATACAGGGAAATAAAATGTATAACCTGACTGCCTTCCGTTCAGGGGCTTCCACCTGCTGCCCCTGGAACTTTTTTTAATACAATAAGGGCCTCAGGGTATGTTACTTTCCCTGCTCAGCTACTTTCTTCTAACTCCTCTTAATCTTCACTTTCTCCAACCTGTATCCTGTGCTGACCGCTTCTGTGCTCTCCACTGCCTCCTTTTCTGTCTGTCTGCTCTGTCAGTCTTGTCCTTTGGCCTCTCTTCTCTGCTCCTAGTCCTTTAGCCTTCTCCTGCATCCTTGTAGCGCCCAGTCTCTCATCTGCCGCCCCTCTAATCTTGTCAGCCAGCCTCCAGTCCTCTTCTCAGCCCCGCTCTCTGTCTAACTCCCAGGTCTATATATACTTCCTTCTCTCTACTCAAATCTCGGGGCTTCCTGCGCCCCCACAGACCACGCTAATCCGCCAGCCAGAGCTGCAGGTGGGGCTGGGGGGATGCTTGAGCATCACGTGCCTCAGCACAGGCTACGCCAGAGCCTGGCCTGGATGAGCCCAGGATCTCTAGGATAGCTCCGCTCAGGGTGGAGGGAGTTAGTGCTTCCTCCCCCCAGCTGTCTGACCTGGTGTCTTGTACAGCCCATGGGGCTTTTTGGCTCAGCTGAAGCTGAGGGGGAGGGGCACCAGTACCTCCCACACAGAAGAGACGCTGAGGGCCTAAGGCTTTCTAATCTCAGCCTAAAGGTAGAGTCCCCAAATCAAAATAAATTTCCACAATATACATATACATACACATACACATACGCATACACATACACATACACATATACATATACATATACATACTGACAGTCATTTATCCTTAAAAAGAAGGTCGGTGATTTGGGGACATGTGTCTTTGGACAAGAAAAATGCATAACATTTCCTAGTTCAACAACTTTTTAAAAACATTGTACCAAGAGATAACCAGTATACCCTTTTATGAAGAAAATGTTGGTATATGTAATCTTTTTTTTGGGCGGGGGGAGGAGGAGTAAAGGTTTGGGGAAGTTTTTTTGTTTTAGTATCAAATGCCAAATAAATACTTGATAGTGAAATATTTACATTTTTTCTAAACACTCAACTCTAGAACTCTGCCAATATTTTTTGCAATACATTGCATAACTCTTCTCATCACATATCATATTCTTCCTGTGGTCTCTTTAATGAATTCATAGATTCAGCTAGTTTGTAGATGTTGAAACCAAAAAAATGGAATTGTGATCTCATCAATTTGGAAATTCCCGGCAATAATCAGTCAGTTCATAAGAATTTATTAAATGCCACAATATGTTCTGCACTATGTTAGGACTTGAGGATACAAAGAAAAATCCAACAGTCCCTACCCTCAAGAAGTTTGTACTGTGTCTGAGGAGAGACCTGTACCTAAATAAATGTCTACAGATTAAATATAAAGGGATTTTTTTGGGAGGTGTGAGGTACTAGCAGGTGGAGAGGCTCAGGAAAGGTTTCATGTAGAAAATTTGTGCTAGTGCTATCTTGAAGGAAACAAGGGATTCTAAGATATAGAAGTGAAGTGGGAGTGCAAATGCATTCCAGGCATGGGAAAAGTCAGTGTAGTGGGATGGAAATAGGAGATGGAGTGGGGTGTGTGTGTGTGTGTATACAGTATTATAGATTGAAAGGAGGTAAGCAATGAATAATAAGGTTGGAAAAGTAGGTTGGAGCTAAATTGTGAAAGGCTTTAAAAGTCAAACAAGAATTTATTGTGATGTATAAAAAGTTTGTGAGACATAGTTTCTGGGTAATTAGTCATTTTATTAATTATTGCTAGTGGATAATTAATAAAAGGCATAAGTGGTACTCTTGAATGCCAAAGACCCCCTCATGGTACCCACTCAGTGCTTATATGCCCTTGGAAGAATGGGTGTTCCTAAAGGTGGAAATCAACTCTGATGAGAGAATAAATATTACCATGAGAGGTGAACTTGTTTTGATGGGGGGGGGGGGAAACATGACTTTGACCATTCTTGCTCCCAGACTACCCCCAGCCTCAGGAAATCTAGACAAAGGATCTACCCACCCAAGCCTCCTGCCTAGGTAGAACACAATTGACCAGAATTCACCTTAGATTAAATTCTTTGTGAGGTTTTCTAGTTGAGTGGGATCTCCCACCCTGGATCCAAAAGCATGCACCCCGAGGATTTGGGCAATCTCATTCAGAGTTTGAACAACCAATAGGTTTCTGGTTTCTTAATGAAGAAATAAGAAGAGAAAAATCCTGGTCCTAATTCAATAACTGATTATTAATATAAGAGAAATATTAATTTCTCTCATTATATTTGATCCTTAAGCCACAAGTGAGCCAATGGAGTTTATTGAGTAGGGGAGTAAAATTCTCAGACTTCTGCCTTAGGGGGATCAGTTTGATATCTTTGTGGATGTGGGATTCAAGAGGGAAGACAGGAGATGGGGAGAGAAATCAATTCGAAGCCTATTACAATAGTTCAGGCAAGGGATGAGGGCCTGTGGTTGGATGAGTAGAAAAAAAGGGGATAGAATGGAGAGATGTAGAGTCAGAAACAATGAGATTTGAGAAATGATTAGCTATATGGGGTGAGTGACAATGAGGAATTGAATAAAACCCTGACATTTTGATGATTGGAAAGATAAAAACAGCCTTGACAGTAGTAGGAAAATTCAAAAGTGGGGTAGATTTTGGGGGAAAGGAAATGGGCTCTGTGCTGCAGATCGCAACCTATTTGTTTATTTGATTTATTCCATCCTACGGAAAACAAAAAGGAAAGATGAGATGTCAATTAGCTGTCTACTTACTGTGCAGGTTTCCAGAGGTACCTGAGGAGTGTCTGCCACAGTTATAAGGTGGGGGAGGGAGATAAGGGTGTGGTTGTTCTGGGAGGTGGAATTTTTAAAATAACAACTGATTAGCAGTTGTGAATACCTGTGTATTATTTGGTTATAACTCACCTTAAAGGCTCACACCTGGCAAAGAAAGGGAGGGATTGGAAGCTTAGATATTTGTAGTGGGAGAAGCTTGCATGGGCCATTGGTGGTTAATATTAGATAAATGGCTTGGTGGAGTTGTGTTGGAGATAAAACTTCTCAATGAGTTTGTGACTCATCTTCCTACCTTCTGACTGATCATGCACGATTATAACCTGGGGCTATAATCACACATTTCCATTGGGGTGTGAAGGCCCATTTTTGGACACCACTTATCCAGGGGATGAAATGGAATATTAACATATAAAAAATGAAGTCTCCAAACCATGTCTAGGTTTTCCTCTTCCTGGTCATAACTTCTAACATTCAGAAAAGTCAGATAACCAACACAATATGACCACATAATTTATTGAACATAATGAAAATGAAACACTATTACATGGGCTCCTGCTGTCTCTCCAAACCACTTCCTGCTTGCCCTCCCAGTTCTTCAGGTAGGGCCAGAAGAATTCCCAAATCACAAATGCCTATAGACTGTGGAGCAGGATCAGGGGTGGAGGGAAGGAGGCGTGATGGGGAAGAGAGTGAGGGTAGTGTGTCTGGCAACTTGGATCATGAGCTATCTCGGAGGCAATTAGGGGAAGAGTAATGAGGGAAGCAATTTTCCTTTCCAGCTCACCAGCCTAGCAGAAGTCACCGTAGCGGCCAGTCTTTGACTCAAGCTCCATCTGGATTGTCTCCAAAGTACAGGTCAGTTTCTCGAGTGTCTGGTCATAGCAACAGGAGCAGCCCGGACTGTCCTGGTTGCCTCACGGAAGCTGGAGTCTCAGTCTAATGAAAATCAAATGTTTGTGGCCAGCATGGTGATCAGCAAGTCTGAATCTTTCATGCAGTGGAAAGAAGAGAAAAGCAGTCAGATCTGATGGACCCTTCTTTTATCAGACAGCTTCCTGTCCCAGAGCACACTTGGAGAGCCATCATTTCCTGCATCCCACAAATTTTGTTTCCTTCTGTGTGAATGCCTGGGGCCTTCAGGTCTCCACAGAGATGAAATGGTGCTAAACAATCACCCACCACATTTGTTTGTTTAAAAGTTGGTAGGCAACCCCATAACACTGAAGATTAATGTTTATGTTTAAAATAATAAGTATTATCAAATATGCATACAAGACAGCAAATACGGGCCTCTTACACAATCTTTTCCCGGACTTGTGCTTTTTTTTCAACTGTGCTCCAACTTAAACTGTGGGGAAGGCCACACAAGATGTTAAAGCAAAACTTTGAAAATTAGAAATATTTTAAAGTCCCCATCCCTTTTGAAAAATTGACAACACAGAAGGTTATTTTTATATAGAACACAATCAACAAACATTTATTAATCACCCATTACTATGTGGTAAACACTGGGTATACAAATATGAAGAATGAAAATATCCCTATTCTCATTTCTGGTCACCTATTAAAATGATTTTTTTTTGAGCAGAGCAATGAGGGTCACACAGGTAGTAAGTGTCAAGTGTCTGAGGCCAGATTTGAACTCAGGTCCTCCTGAATCCAAGGCCAGTGCTTTATCCACTGTGCCACCTAACTGCCCCCTGGTCACCTATTAAAATGAATAAATGAAGTCAATCACACAACTGTGATTGCCAAAGAAATCCAAGCCACACACATAGTCTAGCTAGAAGAGCAGTTTCAAACATCATATTAGTATCTTGGATGTTATTTGCTGAACATGTCAACCTGTCTCTCACATCACACAGAAAAAGCAGTTGGGTAGTTTGCTTCAGGAAAGTGCTGATTTGCAAATTTCCTGAGTATTTAAAACAATAAATACCTAAAATAATTGCTTGGATAGGTATCAGATTTGTTTTTTCTTTTAGATAGGCTGCTGAACACTCGAACACAATCCTTGAAAATAATCAAATGTGTGGTACAGCATACTAGGCAGGTGAAGCAGAGATAAGATGAAATGGAGGAGGAGGGGGGAGAAAAGGAAAGTGGGAGGCAGAGAAGGAGAGGAAAGAGGAAAGGAAGAGAGGGGGAAAAAGAAAGGGAGGGAAGGAAAGAGAGAAAAAGAAAGAGAAAGAAAGGGAGAAATGGAGAAAGCAAGAAAGTGAAAGAGCTAGGCTAGAGCAAGAGAGGAAAGAGAGAGAGAGAGAGAGAGAGAGAGAGAGAGAGAGAGAGAGAGAGAGAGAGAGAGAGAGAGAGAGAGAGAGGATTCATAACAATAAATTTTAGATCGGAAGTTTCCTTACTTGTATCTCCCCCCTCCTCTCTTCACAGAACTTGTAGGTGATGATAATAGATATCCTAGAGATGCTCTTTATCCAATTTGAAAAAGTTCTCCTTTAAGGGACATTGATTTCATGGATAGGGATGGTGTGTCATATTTGTAATTTTTTTTTGAAGGCAATGGGGGTTAAGTGACTTGCCCAGGGTTACACAGCTAGTA
Source organism: Dromiciops gliroides (assembly GCF_019393635.1). Lineage (NCBI taxonomy): Eukaryota > Metazoa > Chordata > Mammalia > Microbiotheria > Microbiotheriidae > Dromiciops > Dromiciops gliroides. The sequence goes on along the minus strand of NC_057861.1, from coordinate 500,296,750 downwards.
AATATTAAGTGTCTGAGGCCGGCTTTAAACTCAGGTCCCCCTGAATCCAGGGCCAGTGCTTTATCCACTGCACCATCTAGCAGCCCCTCTGTCTATTATTTATTTATTATTGGTGTATTTTACCAATTCCCCCCACTTCTGGGGAGCTCTCATGTAATAGTCAAATAGTTAAGTAAAACATAATAAGGTAATTTCATCTGAAAGTTCTCAAAACAGTTCACATTTGTAGTACCACCCTCTTTCTCTATTAAAAGATTAGCATGCACTTACTAGTTGTGTGATCTTGGGCAAGTCACTTAACCCTCACTGCTCTGAAAAAAAAAAAAGATTAGCAAATCTATTTTCTCTCTCTCACACACCCAATCCCATTGAAAAAAAGAAAAAAGCATAATCCAGTAAAACATTCCCTCAGTGATGTTATACAAAAATACATGTCTCATTCCACACTCTAAATCTATCAACTCTTTGTGATGGATGGCATGTTTCATTATCAGTTCTCTGGAATCATGAATGATCATAGTTCTTACAGCTTTCAATTGTTTTAATTTTTATTTTTTTTTAAGTGAAGCAATTGGGGTTAAGTGACTTGCCCAGGGTCACACAGCTAGTAAGTGTTAAGTGTCTGAGACTGGATTTAAACTCAGGTACTCCTGACTCCAGGGCCGGTGCTTTATCCACTGTGCCACCTAGCTGCCCCCAATTGTTTTAATAGTGTATATAAATTGTTCTCCTGGTTCTGTTCATTTTCTTCTTCATTTGTTTATAAAATAGTCTCATGTATGGTGATACAGGTGCACATCCAGTGAAGTAACTCTTGCCATGGGTTTTGTTATTTTACTTGTTATTTGGTTTTAGGAATTGGCTTAATCATGCACCTTACAAAACTCTCACTTTTAAAGCAGCATCATCATCTCTATTTATTTCTTAGCACTCTTCATCTTGGTGGATAGCACAATACGAAGAGCAATCTTTGCCAATAAACCAGATCATTATGCCCTTAGGTGATCTTTGCAGTCTTTGGTCTTTATTGCCCTAGTCTAATGGTGGCCAATTATTTCAGTTAATACAACACATGTTAGCATTGACATGTTGAAACTGGTAATGTATAAAAGCTGACATTATCACAATGAAGTTAGGCATTGGCATGTTTTCCCCCTTGTTACTTCATCAATCAGTCAAATAATCAACAAATATTTAGAAATCACCTAGTATGTATACTAGGCACTGTGTTAAAAGCTGGGGATATAAATACAAAAGTGAAGGAAGTTTACCTTGCAATCATGCAATACAAGATGTTCATAGATAAATAAATACAGTATGTATGCAAAATAAAAACACAGGTGTGTGTGTGTATGTGTGTGTGTATGTGTATGTGTGTGTGTGTGTATGTGTTTTTATTAAGCACCTACTCTATGCCAGGCATTATGCTAAGCACTGATGATACAAAAAGAGGCAAACCCAAAAAATAACCCATAAAAAGACATAAAGGAGGTGGCATTTGAGCAAAGACCTGAGGGAACTAAGGCTTCCAAGAGGGACACATGAGGACGGAGACCATTTCAGGCTTGAGAATTCTGTACAAATACACAGAGGCAGAAAATGGAATATTGTGTTAAGGGAAGAGCAAGTGTGCCATTTATGTAGACAATAAGAAGGAGGTGGTAATATGCAATAAACTTGGAAGGAGAGTGGAACCAGATTGTCCAAGGCTTTAAATGCCAATCAGAGGAGTTATGCTTTTATTCTAGAGACAATGGGTAGCTATTGAAGCTTCTTGAGCAAAGGAGTAACATGGTCAGATGTGAGCTCTCAGGATATCAGCTAAAAAGTATTAGTCAGGGGCAGCTAGGTGGCACAGTGGATAAAGCACCAGCCCTGGATTCAGGAGGACCTGAGTTCAAATCCAGCCTCAGACACTTGACACTTACTAGCTGTATGACCCTGGGCAAGTCACTTAACCACAATTGCCTCACCAAAAACCAAAAACAAAACCCACCAAAAACCAAAAAAACCCAAAACAAATAAAAAGTATTAGTCATAGCTGGACCTTGAGTGAGGCCCTAGACTTCAATAATTCAAAGAGATTCTGATTAAAGTACCTTGTTGGGTAAGGTTCTTCCTAAATCCTTCGGGTTTCCCTTCTCTGTTTTTGTCTATTTCAATCTTACTGTTTTATAAAAGGAAGTCACAGTTAGTTCTTATCTGGGATAATGATGATCCCCTAAAAGATGACATAGGCACAGAAATCCTCTTTTTATTTCTTCCTTAATAAGAACAGCTAGGTGGCTCAGTGGATAAAGGGCTAGATCAGGAGTTGAGAAGACTCCTCTTCCTGAGTTCAAATCTGGCCTCAGATACTTACTACCTGGGTGAGCCTGGGGAAGTCACTTAACCCTGTTTGCCTCAGTTTCCTCACCTGTAAAATGAGCTGGAGAAGGAAATGGCAAGCCACTCAAGTATCTTTGCCAAGATACTATGCTAAAGCATAATACATAATGGGAACTTCTTTATTATACTACAAAGAACCTCTAGCAACCTGGAGTTTCTAGTTACCCTTTGTTATGTTCTTCAATTTGAGCCCACTTTCCTCTGGCTTCTATGTACTTGTGAGAGAGTATAGCAGACTTTTATGGACATGTTTTGTGCCAACTGCTAGTATCACTTTAGAAAATATCCCTTTCTAAAAATTATCTAAATCTGGCTGACTAAAACTCAAGGAAACTCATTGGTGGGGGCTTATGAGCACTAGAAATGACATCATCCAAACTCTCAGAGGTATCCTCATGGGTCTGAGGGATAGAGTAGTCATTATTTGCTTACCCAACTCTTTGGGGGCATTTAGGAGTTGGGCCAAGCCCTAAAGAGCAGATATTATATACCCATATATACTTTTGACTTTTTTTTTTGGTGAGTCAATTGGGGTTAAGTGACTTGCCGAGGGTCACACAGCTAGTAAGTGTCATGTGTCTGAGGCCAGATTTGAACTCAGGTCCTCCTGAATCCAGGACTGGTGCTCTATACACTGCGCCACCTAACTGCCCCTTGACTTTTTTTTTTTTTTTAAAGCTAAAAGGATTTTACCTCATCTTTTAAACATTTAGCTGGCTTTATAGGATACTTACCTGCCAATTTCCTTGTTTTCATACTGGGACATAGGCTTCAGCTAGTTTCAGCTTTTTATGTTTACTCTGATTAAAAATATCAATCTTCCTATATGATTCCTCAGCATATGTTAGGAGACAAATCATACTTTTATATAGTTTGATAACTAGTAATATAGGTTTCTTGAGTGTGTTTCCCAGCTCCCAAATGAACTTAATCCAAATCAAGGGCAAAAATAAACACTTTTTAAGGTTGGAAAATATATTTAAAGTCACTTTGCCCCCACGGTCTAAAGTAAATAGTTATGCTTTAGAGGATACACAGATTTTTAAGTGTTAGTTATAAGACTACCCACTCTTTCCTTCCCTCCTTTTTTCTTTCCTAAAGTTCCTGAATTTCGGAAAGAAAATAATAGTAAACAGTGCTTTGAAAACAATGTGGTTGAGTTGGTGTTGAAAGCTTTAAAGTTTAAAATATTTTACTTGTGGAGGAATTTGGTTAATTCTCCCACATACGTTCTTTCTTCTTATTTAGTATGCTTTACAATTTCCATGCCACACTGTTATTTAAGTCAATGGAGATAGGTTCTATAAATGTACAAAGATTATTCTCTTCCCCTGGAAATAAGACCAAAGTCTTTTGAGGGCCAAGGTCTTGAAGCCCCTGTCTAAATTAGAGGATCCTTCTCCTGTAGCTGTTCTGTCTACCAAAGAAGTCTTCCCACTATCAGCGAATTATGGAATTGTTTGTTTCTGTTGTTCAGTCATTTTTATTTGTGTCTGACACTTTGTGACCCCATTTGGGATTTTATTGGCAAAGATACTGGAGTAGTTTGCCATTTCCTTTTCCAGATCATTTTCCTGATGAGCAAACTGAGGCGAACATGTGTAAGTGACTTGCCCAGGGTCGCACAGTCTGAGGCCAGATTTGAACTCACAAAGATGAGTCTTCCTGACTTGAGGTCTGGCACTCTAATCCACTGTGCCACCTAGCTGCCCATGGAATTGTAAAACCAGTGTTATTCAGAGAGGGAGTTTCAACTTTTACAAAGTCATAAAATCCTATACTGTTGTTTTGATGTTATATGACTTCACTATTTCTGCCCTCATCCTCCTCTTTCTTTCCCCTACTCCTGCCAAAGTATAGGAAGACAGGTACTTAAGTCTTTCTAAAACAAATTAAATTTTATTTTGAGAATTTCATGATATCCTTTGAGTACAGTGATATTATAGATTATCACAAAACCTGGGTTGATCATTATTGTTCTGTGTCTTTTTTCTCTCCCTTCAGGGCAATGAGGGTTAAGTGACTTGCTCAGGGTCACACAGCTAGTAAGTGTTAAGTGTCTGAGGCCAGATTTGAACTCAGGTCCTCCTGAATCCAGGGCCAGTGCTTTATCCACTGCCCAACCTAGCTGCCCCCATTATTGTTCTGAATTCTAAAAATTAATATAAAAATAAAGAATACTCCAAGGTGTAGCTAAAGTCCAAACTGCTTATCTAAGCTAAACCTATGAGACTTGGGGACTCAGGTATCTATGAAACTTGGAAGTTCTGGCAATAGAAGAAGGGAAATTCTGGAAAGCTATGAGACCTCAAAGATTTTGTAAACAGGTCATTTATATACAACATATTTATGTATAATACCTGCTTTTTAAAAAGGCAAACTTTTTTTCTTTTAAAGTACTTTTATAGAAATTTAAGGTCTGTAAAGTACTTTACTCATTTGGTCCTCAGAACAACCATATGAAATAGGTTCTATAATTACCCTCTTTTTACAGAAGAGGAAACTGAGACTGAGAGAGATTAAGTGACTTGCCCAGGGTCACACAGCTCATAAGTGTGTGAGGTAGGAACTGAACTCAGTCAGATCTTTCTGATTTCAGGCTCAGGGCTCTATCCACTGTACCACCCACCTAACTTTCTCTTCTGGGTCCACACTTAATGAATGAAGATTGTTACTCTGGCTATTGAAAGTTACTTATTCATATTTATCCCAGGAAATACCAAGTACAGTGCTGGGCACATTGTAGGTGCTCAATAACTACTTATTAATCCATTAATTAATATTGTCTTGAACTGCATAGGGAAAGTGAAAGAGGGAATGGAGAGGTAGCTGCAGCCAGAGCAACAGAGAATTACTCAGCCAGCTGTCTCTCTTCTCTTTCTTTCTCCCTAAGTGTAAAATATATCTGCCATGGTAAGATGTTTTGCAAAGCAATCCTTCCTGATTTCTTTTGCCCATTGCCCCTCAAAATTCTATCTAAAGATATTAAATTTCCTTTCCAAAATACACAAAATCCATTGCCAAACCTTTTCCTCAGATCTTTCACTTAAAAAAGAAGAATATTGGGGGTTTGCAGTGATCCCATCCAATCTGAGTCCTGCCTAAGACTTGACCTTTCCTGGAACAAGGGCTGGTCTTGGAGTTTGCCATGCAAGAGGTAAAAATGAAAAGCATCTTTAAAGAAATTCCCTTTTTTCCCCACAGGCACAGTGTCTGGTCTTCATGAGAAAGCTCCCCCTCCTTTTTTTAAAAAAAGAACAAGAATTACTTTCTTCCTCCCCCCCCTCCCTCTCTTCTTCCCTCTCTCTCTCCCTCCCTCTCTCCCCATACATTTTTATGCATCTGTATAGAGGAGAGTGGGTATATGCATACACATATGTATATGTACTTATATGTGTATATTTACATGTGTGTCTATACGCACACACATATATAGGGGTTTTTTTTTGGTTGTTTTCAGTCATGTCTGATTCTTTGAGACCCCATTTATGGGTTTTTTTGGGCAAAGATACTGGAGTGGTTTGCCACTTCCTTCTCCAGCTCATTTTACAGATGAGGAAACTGAGGCAAATGTATAAGTGACTTGCCCAGGGTCACACAGCTAGTATGTGTCTAAGACCATATTTGAACTCAGGAAGATAATCTTCTTGACTCTAGGCTAGCACTTTATCCACTGCACTACCTATATATGTATATGTATGTGTATATATATGCATGCATGTATATATGTTTACATATACACATATGACTAATTGTATATAACTTTCTGTATATAACTAATTGTATATAACTTTCTGTATATGCATATGTATTACATATATATGTATGTATCTATACACATATAGGACTAATTATATACAACTTTCCATGTGTATATATGAATATATGTACATATGCATGTTCACATGTATATATGCATGTTCACATGTATATGTGATACACATAGGAATAATTATACATAATTTCCCACATATAACTAATTGTATGTAACTTTCTATATATCTCTCCGTGTATGTATGTGTGTGTGTGTGTATTCTAGAATCTGATCAGAACACCCCAATTATGGTACCTTATCTGTTTGTTTGTTTTTTCAGGGCAATGGGGGTTAAATGACTTTCCCAGGGTCACACAGCTAGTAAGTGTCAAGTGTCTGAGGCCAAATTTGAACTCAGGTCCTCCTGAATCCAGGGCGGGTGCTTTATCCACTGCACCACCTAGCCGCCACCGGTACCTTATCTGGATACAATTTTTATGGCACTTTAAAAGAAAAGATATTTTAAAGTTATAAAGAAGTGTTTCCATGTGCTGACTCATCCCAGAGAAGGCATTTGCTTCTTAAAAGAAGAGCTGGCACTATTCTTTTCAGATGGTGGTGTTGCTACTGTTCAGTAATTACAGGAGGGTGAATGTGCTTGGGCCTCTTTTCGTGTTTGTCATGCAAAGTGCCAATAAAGGGTTAAGGGCGTTTTTCTTTTTACAACCTGGAGAGTGTTGATTCACAGGGTTTCATTAGCCACAAATCCACAAGTCACTTTTAAGAATGCCAGATGCCATTGTAGGTAATTTTGAAGCTGTTTTGTGGGAGATCATGAAAGGGTGACTCTCTTCCACAAAGGAGAGCTTTTACATCATTCTCTCTGTATCAGCCTCTTTTACTGTACTTCACAGTCACAAAAGAGTCCACTTAGAGGCAGTTTATTCCAGTTGTACTCTTGCAGTTTAAATAGCAGAGGCCTATAAAATATTTTGGCTTTAGATTTAAGGCAATCCTGACTTTTAAATTGGATATAATATGCTATGAGGTAAAATTCTTCATGGCTACTTTTGACATAAACATCAGACATAGAGAAATTCCACCTTCAATCTATTATGTTGCCTTTCATGCTTCAACATCTCAGTTTATTTCACAGAGATCTTTAATTGCTAAACAAGATCTTACAGCTCTTGGAACAGTAGAGAGCTGCTGGGCCTGGAGTCAGGAATAAATTCAAATCCATCCTCAGACATTTACTAGCTGTGTGACTGTGGGAAAGTCACTTAATCTCTGAGTTTCCTCCACTATGAAATGAGGATAATAATACATCTCATTTCCCAGGGTTGCTGTGAAAGTTAAATGAAATAATATTTCTAAAGTGCTTAGCACAGTGTCTGGAACACAGTAAGGGCTAATGTTTGTTTCCTTCCTTTCTTTGCAAATATTGGGTTAGAAATAGGATTGCTTTTGACACATAAAATAACTTTTAAAAATATCAGCTCTGAAAAAAAATACCGAATGTCTTGAAAACTTATATCATCTTCAGGTATCTGGGGTATTTTGAAACAAAGAAAGCTTTTAAATCTGAATGAACCACATACATAATAAAACTTTTAATTTCATTATTTCAAGTACAAATCAATCTATGGACTTGCTTGATTTAAAAGTTTCAACTATTTTCTCTTCAACATCAAAAACAAAGAATAAGTGGGATAAGATAGGAGTTAGTAAATTAGAAAATCAATGAGCCATAATAGGCATTCAGATTTCTGAGCCTAGAGATACAAAACCAAAGTCAGGTCGCAGAATACCAGGAAATAGAAATAAATACTAGACAGAGAATTGGGTGTGTTGAGTTTCATTCTGGGCCTTTCCACCCCTTAGCTGTGTTGTTTCGGACAAGTCACTATATTTCCCTGGAATTTGTTACATTATCTATAATCTATGGTATACAATATATGATGTCATAGTATATTATTAATAATATATTATTATAATATTACATTTAATATAGGTTTGATATATACTATATATTATGTATACATATGATACATACTATATATTTCTTGTGCTATATAAAATATAATATATTATTGACTGATATACAGTACAATATATGATATAGCATAACAACATAATGTAATATAACATAGCAAAATATAACAATGTAACATAATGTAACATAACAGTATAACAACATAACATAACATAATTAAGATAGGATAGGATACTCTACTGTACTCTACTGTACTATACTAGCGAGGGGGGTGGGGTAGGGAAAAGAACAGAATACATGGCATGTGCTGTTAAATGTTTAACAACTGATTCTCCAAAAACAAACAAACAAACAAACAAAACTGGACCCAGATGGTTCTGGAAGAGAGAGTGAGGTTGGTGACTTTTTACAGCACTGCCTCACTTAAATACAATTCACCTCAAATCATGTTATCACATGGTCCTCTTTGAAAACAAAGGGCAAACGACAAACACAGGGCACACTTTTAAGTTTAATTTGCATTACTAAGATTTCCTCTATTACTTTCTTTGGACTAGATAATGAACAAAACAATAAAAACAATCCCTGGTTTGTAGTATTTCCTGATTTCTGAGGTATAGAAGCTGACTCAGAAATTTTTTTTTTGACACAGAAAATTTAACACAAATTTTAACAACAATTTGGTTCTAGTATATCTTAACTTATAGTTTAAATATTATGTGAAATAATTGCTAAAATTATTGTCACTGTGTCTTCTCACTTTTTGTTTCATTTAGAATGTTGATGTAGATATAGATATAAATAGATAGATGTCTTTCAGTGATGAAACTTTGGGGGCCATGGAAAACTATGAAACAAAGAAAAAAATTAGATGGTTTTCAATCCTGTATGGCCCCCTTTTTTCTGCCCTAATGGTCATCGTTGTTGTTGTTTGTTCTTCATTCTCAAAGAAGACCATGACATAAGGAAGTGATGTCATGATTTGCACTGAATTGGATTCAAGTGAGGGAGGGCCGTGCAAGGTCACCAACCCCACTCTCTCCTCCAGAGCCATCTTGGGTCCAGTGGAAAAATATAGATCAGGACAACTGGAGATTGCCCTGGATGTTTAAGGCAACTGGGGTTAAGTGATTTGCCCTGGGTCACACAGTTGGTAAGTGTCTGAAGTGAGATTTGAACTGAGGTCCCCCCAACTTCAGGGTCAGTGCTCTATCCCCTGGGCCACTGAGATGCCCCCTAATGGTCACAGAGTTGTGAGAAACTGGGCAGAAAATGCTAAGATTCACACTGTTTTTAGATCATCAACAAACTTCAGTTTGACTGTTGGTATTCTAAAAGTGGGGGCAGGTAGGTGGTGAATTGGATAGAGTGAGGCCGGAAGTCAGGAAGACTCATTGTTGTGCGTTCAAATCCAGCCTCAGACACTTATTGGTTATGTGACCCTGGGCAAGTCACTTACCCCTGTCTGTTTCAGTTTCCACAATTATAAAATAAGCTGGAGAAGGTAATGGCAACACATTCCAGATCTTCACCAAGAAAACCCCAAATGGAGTCATGAAGAGTCAGACGTGACTGAAAACAACTGAACAACAGAAGATACTTGGAAAGCAATGCAAAGGTTGGGTTGGAGTGGGGTGGGGATGAGCATGGAGAGGAAAAACACAGTTAAGGAGGAAGAAAGAGAAAAGCCAAAGACTTCTAGATTAAACAGAATGCCTATATATCATGAACATCTTTGAGAGAAGAACTGGTAAGAACTGGATATGATGATTAACAACTAACAACACAAAAATGGAAATCCACTACATTTTAACAGCTGGGAAAAGACTTATTATTGACTTGGAAATTATCCCTGAGTTAGCTATGTGTGTGTATATGTATGTATATGTATATATGAATTATATACATATATATATTCAGACCATTGATTCATTAGAGCTAAGAACAGAATTTATAAAGAAACAAGGAGAAAGAACAAAGGGAAAATATATGGTATTATGATTAAAATATTTAATTCCAGATTATTTCAACAAGCTATTCAAAAAATGAGAAATGGACAATTGAAATTACATTGACATCTACTGTAAGAATTTTATCCAGAAGTTAAGCCAATATAAATGAATTGCCACAACAAAGAGACCAAAAGAGTCCCCAAAACTCCTTAATAAGTAAATGTCTGAATTATTTGTCAAATAAAGACGGCTGCCAAAGACAACACTGGATTAAAATATAAACTGCTCTGTAAAATCTTATGAAGATGGGGAATCAACAACTGTTAGTAGTATAGTCTCATAAAGAAGAGAAAAACAGTGGAGGGCGAAAAGAGTCTAGAGAAAGTTGGCAAGATATACAACTAACCAAAGTCATTGGAAGGGCATTTGGGGATAAAAATGGAAAGAAGACTACAAGAAAAAAAAATGGAAAAGATTTATAAAAAATCATAAAAAAGAACATAAACCTCTTCTCTTTCATTATTTTTGTTTGTTTTGTTTTGTTTTTTTGCAGGGCAATGAGGGTTAAGTGACTTGCCCAGGGTCACACAGCTAGTAAGTGTCAAGTTTCTGAGGCCATATTTGAACTCAGGTCTTCCTGAATCCAGGGCGAATGCTCTATCCACTGTGCCACCTAGCTGCCCCATAAATCTCTTCTCCATCAAGGATTATGGACCAATATATTTGTACCCAAATGGGTTTTTAGAGAAGGTAGAAATGAAACTAAAGAGAACAAAGTAAAAAAAAAAAGCAGTGATTGGACCAATTCATAGAGAAGAGATTTATACTGGGCGAGATGCAATCATTAAGCATTGAAGAATAGAAATGCTTGGTATCTGAAGGAGATAGTAAGTGGGTGGGAAATAATGTAAAACCTTGTTTATAAAGAAAAAGGATGACTGAAAAAATGTCAAGAACTATTGGCCCATGCCTTCTCATGCATTGAAACAAAATCTTTAGGAGCATCATCTATCCATGAATTATGGGCATCCTTGAATGAGGCGCTTCATTTGGAAACAAGTGACTTTTGCTAGTAATATTTGGCCATGGACTACCATCTCACAATTGACTGAAAGATGTAGAGAATATAAAGAAGAAAGGAAAGAAGGAAAGAAACAAGCATTTTTAAGTGCCTACTATGTGCCAGGCACTGTGCTAAGTGCTTTACAACTATTATCTCATTCAATCCTTACAACAGCTCTGGGAGGTTGGTACTTTTATTATACCTTTTTTACAGTTGAGGAATCTAAAGCAGACAGAGGTTACTTTCTCAGGGTCTAACATCTAGTAAATTATCTGAGTCTGTATTTGAACTCGTGTCCTCCCTAACTCCAGGCCCAGCCCTTTGTGTATTGTGCATTGTGCCACCCAGCTACTTTACAATTTAGGTTCCCATTGTGCTTGTTGTTTGTCTACTAAAATCATTTGATTTTAAAATGTTGAAATGATTTTTTAAAAATCATTTGATTCAACATGCTTTCCCCCTTTTTTCTTTTTGTTTCTTTCTTTCTTATCTTTTTTTTTAAACAGAAATCTATCTTCCAACCACACATCAAAGTCGTTCAGAATTCTTTGGATGATATAGCAACAGAAATAATCCTGTTCAATGACTCTCTGATAATAAACATCAGCAATGAATAAAACAGAGATATTTCTTCTCTGCAAAGGTATTCATCATTCTAGTTGAAGAGATCCATTGCAGAGTTCAAGTTAAGGATGGATTCTCTGTGGATGGTGAGGTCATTCAGATGTTCCTAATTGCAAGTATGACATTATGCTCATTGTATTAAGCCTCAATATATCACAGAGTCTCCTGGAAGAGACCCATAATCACTCAAAGGAGGATAGCTTGCCTGTCTACATAGAAAAGACCAAGAGGATGAAAATTTCTATTGCCCAGATCTCAATATGTATTTGGATGGGCACCCCATAAAGTATATCCAACATTAATTGGGACAGATGAACAATGAGCTGGGTCCAAAGATGGAAAGGAGGAAGAGTGGGTGGTTTGCTTTTAGGAAATGGTACAACTTTTCCCCTGACTCTAAGTTTTTTCCTATAAAAGCAAGATCCATCTTTCCAATACTAATATTTTACTCATGATTCTCTATGCCTTCAAAAAAACAAAACAAAAAAAATCACACAGAGTGCAAAGAAGAGGTACATGGTAGGTGTGAGCAGACTGTAACATATTACCAGTGAGAAACCCCAAAGAACCAAAATGAAAGATGTCATCAAGGAAATGTAAGGCAGGGAGAGAAGATGGGCTTTTTTCTTTTTTTTCTTTCTTTTTTTTTTTGCTGAGTCAATGAAGGTTGAGTGACTTGCCCAGGATCATACAGCTAGTATTAAGTGTCTGAGGTCGGATTTGAACTCAAGTCCTTCTGAATCGAGGGCCGGTGTTTTATCCACTACACCACCTAGCTGCCCCTTAAACTTTGTTTCTTTTTAAAAATTAAAAATTAATTTTATTTATTTATTTTTTTTGAGAAGATAGGCTTCTAAAGAGCAAGAGATGAGAGGTAGACAGCCAGAGTCCTGTGCTCCATTGATATCCCACAATGGGGAAGGGAACAAGCATTAATTAGGTTCCAATTATGTGCCAGGCCCTGTGCTAAATGCTTTTCAAATCTCACATTTGATCCTTTCAATAACACCGTGAGGTAGATGTTATTACTATCTCCATTTTACAGTTAAGCAAACTAAGGCAGACAAAAGTTGAATGATTTTCCCAGGGTCAAACAATTATTAAGTGCCTGAGGCCAGACATGATGTCAGGTCTTTCTGACTCCAAGTTCACCACTCTGTTTACTGTACCAGAAAGTGAGGTGGGATGACACCATGTTGAGCAGACTCCCTTTGGTGAACTTTTGGGAAATCATGGATGACTATGATCTCACATGTTGAGTAGTCATGGATGGTTTGTGGTCTGTATTATTTGAGAAAATTCCCAAATCAATGAAATCATAGATCCATTGGCAAATTGAATAGTACATCTTGCAGGAGAGGCTCCATGGAGTAGTACAAAGAAAACTGGATTCAAGTCCAGTTCTGGCACATGCTGTTTGTCTCCACTTGGGCAAACACCTAACCTCTCAGCACCCCAGGTCATTCTCTAAAGTTGTAAGTTACAGAACAGCAATCATCTACATTGCTAGAAGTCGGGCTCCTCATATCATATATATGTATGTAACCCTAGTCCTAAAGCTTGTTGGTGTGGGACTCTGGCCTCACTGGTGGAGATGAATGCCCTGTACCTGTGGGAGAGGCAGAGGAGAGGTGGGAAGAATGAGATAGATTTACTCTCTTAAGTCTTCTTCGAACTGTCTTTGAGTTGCTGAGACTCTTTGGCCCTTTGGCCCTTCTGGCTTCTAGCTTCAAGAGAGATGACAGAAGATGCCAATCCTCCTTTGTGTTGCTAAAGGAAGACTCTGAGGGCAGCTAGGTGGCACAGTGGATAAAGGACAGACTTTGGATTCAGGAGGACCTGAGTTCAAATCCAGCCTCAGACACTTGAAACTTACTAGCTGTGTGACCCTGGGAAAGTCACTTAACCCTTATTGCCCCACAAAAAAGGAAGACTCTGGAAAGAAGCCAATATGAGAGGAGTTGGCAGTCTCCATCATGTCCCTATCCCTGCTTGCTATAGACATATAGACTTACCATAGATTTTGAGGGACTTCCCTTTGGGAGAGATCTAGGACTCTCTTTTGAGTTGAGTTACCTTACTCAGAATGGGAGAGCTCCTTCACTCTGTATTGTCCGGCATATATTCTCATACACATGGATACATATACCTTCATATTTGCACATATGTGTACAATCACATGTATGTGTATGCACACGTGAATAGGTATACAAGTATATAGGTATACATACACATGTATGTATGTGTGTTCATATACACATATCCTTTCTATGATTTCTGTTTTGCCACCACTTTGGATGAATAAATTTGGATAAATTGTCTTTGATATTTGCTATGTGTTTTCATTGTGGAAATGGTATTTGCAGGGAAAGGGGTCAAGCCTCATATATAGAGTTTGGGATCCTCCTTTTCCCCTATATTGAAACAGTGATCAGAAGTTAGATTAAACCTAAAAACCCCATTCCCTAGCCTAATACTATTTAAGGAAGGAGATAGATATAATTCTATCCCATAATCCTAGGGTTGTTTATGGAGTTTTTTCACATAAAAAAATAAAGGAATAAATATTAGAGCAGAGAGAGACAGAATGGAACAGGACTGCAGGCTGGATGGTGTTTGGAAAATTGTGAAACTCTTTTGATGGGTCCCAAGGTTCTTCTCGAAACAAAGACTTATCTTTTTACCACCAAGATTTGTCCAGAGAATCATGGAAAGTTCAGCCTCAAAAGAATTGGTGTTGAGGATCCCCCAAAAGGCAATGGAAAAGAGTATGGCAACTATGAACAGATTATGACACATTGCAAACAAAGGATTTTTGAAAGAAAAGTGGCATACAGGAGGTCACCAAATCGAGGACAACATCCAGGTATCTTATCATCACTTGCAGTGTTGGAAGCAACACTTTCCTCATCAGTGTCAAAACTTCATAAGTCAAGTAGTAAATGCACTTTCTATACTAGCAGAGCGGAGCCCTAAGCATATTCCAGTCCAAATCTAGGGCTCACCTCATGTATTCAGTCGGCTTCCTTAAGATCTCTAACTGAATCCCAATGATACAATGTTACACAATAGTTACAGCCACTGATGTAATACTGGCGCCAGCAAGCTTTGGTTTGTTTTTTAAAAAAATTCTACTTTCCTTGGACTTTCAAATAGTGCAGAAACATAATATTAGAAAAACAGAAGCTCTGTGTGTGTAACTTGATGCTCCAACTGCAAAACAGGCAGAGATCCAAATATTTTTCTCTGCTAAAATGGCTTAAAATGCATTTCCAAGGGTGACTTGGCTGGAGAGGACACTGCTTGGGGATTTATAAGATGAAAAGTTTGATCGGGGGAGGGGGAGAATCGACATTTCTGGGAATGAAAACCCAACAACTCTCCTTAGGCCTGGCAGAGATGGATGCCAGAATTAAGGTATCCTCAAAAAACATTCTTCTAATAGACATTTAATCAGTGAAGTCAAACATGGCAAAGGATTTTTCATTTTTCACCTTTAAAATTAGGTGACAAGGGGCAGCTAGATGGCGCAGTGGATAAAGCACCGGCCCTGGATTCAGGAGTACCTGAGTTCAAATCTGGCCTCAGACACTTAACACTTACTAGCTGTGTGACCCTGGGCAAGTCACTTAACCCCAATTGCCTTACTAAAAAAAAAAAAAAATTAGGTGACAAGATCAGCTGCCAGTAGTACACGATTTTGTTGGTTGAGTGGTTAGTCTTTGGGTCCATTCTTAAGTTGGTAGTTAGTGTACTGAAATGAACAATGCTAGCAATATGGCTTGGAACTTTTATTATGATGCTCTGTTCATTCCAACTAATGTCCTCCCTTGCTCATCCTATCAACTACTACAAGTGTTGTTACTCAGTATAACTTCTTTTATATCCAGCACTAAATAAAGGGGAAGTTTTTTAAAATAATTTTTTCTTGATATATTTTATTTTTCCTTTGAATTTCTCCATGTATTCCTTCCCCTTTCCCCTTTCAGAAAGTCATTATATATGTATATGTGTATATATACATATACACATCTATCTATCTATCTATCTATCATCTATCTATCTATCTATCTATCTATCTATCTATCTATCTATCTATCTATCAAAGAATTTCTAAAGGGGAAGTTTTAAAGGAATTTATTTGCTTTTTTGCAAATAAAGGGATTTTTTGTTTTCATTTAGTAAACATTTCAAAAAAGAATTTGGCATTTTATATAAAGGGCTGAACGGGAAGAAGAAATAGACTTATTTGGAGATTTAACCCAAGAGAGCAAAACTAGAAACAATGAGCTGGCATGGAAAAGGACAAATTTAAGCTCCAGGTAAGGTGAAAACTATCTGATAATTAGAACTGTCCTAAAATTTCATGAGTCCTCTCATGTAGTGGGTCCCTCTCACTGGAGGCCTCACAGCAAAATCTAGATGAACATTCGTCAAGTGTAATATAGATAGCAAAGGATATAATGTTTGTAAAATGCTTTGAATTTTATGCATAATTTTATGATATAAAATTGTAAATCACTTTACAAATCAGAAAGCTATACATACATTTTAGTTTATTATGATTATTTCTTCAGGTTGGACTAGATTTTTTTTCTCTTGAATTTGAATTTATTACTCTGAGATGATTATTATGTATCAATAACATTCTCTAAAAATGTATTTTAGTATAAAAAAGCATTTAATATTAGGAGGATATTGTGATTGTAAGAATTTTTACAAGTCTATGCCTTGTTTGAATGTTTATTGGCTATATTTACTCATGTAAGAACTTGCTCATGAAGCAAATTGCTTAAGCTCTTAATAAACATGCTGCTAAAATATTCATCTCCTGCCCATTTCCTTTTTTAAAAAAAATAATAACACTAGAGAGCATAGGAAGAGGTAGAGCTTTCCTTAAAATAATAAACAGTATCTACCTAAAACCATTAGCAAGCATTATATGTAATAGAGATGAGTTAGAGGCCTTCCCAACAAGATCAGGGGTGAAAGAGGGATGTCCATGATCACCTCTATTATTTAATATTGTACTAGAAATGTTAACTTTAGCAATAATAGAAGAAAAGGGAATTAAAGGAATTAGAATAGGCAAGGAGGAAAAAAAACTATCACTAGAGAATCAGTTAAAAATGACTTGAAACAATTAACTTTGGCAAAGTTGCGGGATATAAAATAAATCCACATACATCATTAGCATTTCTATACATGACCAACAAAGTCCAGCAGCAAGAGATAGAAAGAGAAATTCCATTTAAAGTAACAGTAGACAATATAAAATACTTGGGAGTCTACTTGCCAAGACAAACCCAGGAACTCTATGAACACAATTACAAAACACTTTTCACACAAATCAAATCAGATCTAAATAATTGGAAAAATATCAATTGCTCATGGATAGGCCGAGCTAATATAATAAAAATGACAATTCTACCTAAATTAATTTACTCATTCAGTGCCATACCAATCAGACTACCTAAAATTACTTTATAGAGCTAGAAAAAAATAGTAACAAAATTCATCTGGAAAAACTAAAGATCAAGAATATCAAGGGAACTAATGAAAAAAATGCACAGGAAGGTGGGCTAGCTATACCAAATCTGAAGTTTTCCTATAAAGCAGCAGTCATCAAAACTATTTGGTACTGGCTAAGAAATAGAGTGGTAGATCAATGGCATAGCTTAGGCACAGGGGACACAGTAGTAAATGACTTTAGTAATGTACTGTTTGATAAACCCAAAGACTCCAGCTTCTGGGATAGAAACTCAGTATTTGACAAAAACTGCTGGGAAAACTGGAGGATAGTATTACAGAAACTAGGAATAGACCAACATCGTACACCTTATACTAAAATAAGGTCAAAATGGGTACATGATTTAAACAAAAAGGGTAATGCCATAGGTAAATTAGGAGAGGAAGGAATAGTTTACCTCTCAGCTTTATGGAAAAGAGAATGATCAAACAAGAGATAGAGAATATTGTGAAATGCAAAATAGATGACTTTGATTACATTAAATTAAAAAGTTCTTGTACAAACAGAAGCAAAGCATCCAAAATTAGAAGGGAGGGAGAAAGCTGGGAAAGAATTTTTATAGCCAGCATTTCTGATAAAGGTTTCATTTCTAAAATATATTGGGAACTAAATAAAATATATAAGAATCCAAGGCATTCCTCAATTGAGAAATGGTCAAAGGATATGAACAGGCAGTTTTCTGATGAAGAAATCAAAGCTATCTATTGCCATATGAAAAAATGCTCTAAATCACTATTGATTAGAGAAATGCAAATCAAAACAACTCTGAGGTACCTAACACCTGACACCTATCAGATTGACTAATACAACAAAAAAAGGAAAATAATAAATGTTGGAGCAGCTGTGGAAAAATTGGAACACTAATGTAATTGTTGGTGGAGCTGTGAACTGATCCAACCATTCTGGAGAGCAATTTGGAATTATGCCCAAAGGGCTATAAAGCTGTGCATACTCTGTGACCCAGCAATATCACTATTGGGTCTTTTTCCCAAAGAGATCATAAAAAAGAGGAAAGGACCCACATGTACAAAAATATTCTTAGCTGCTCTTTTTGTGGTGGCAAAGAATTGGAAATTGAGGGAATGCCCATCAATTGGGGATTGGCTGAACAAGTCATGGTATATGAATGTTATGGAATACTATTGTGCTGTAAGAAATGATGAGCAGGAAGCATTCAGAGAAACCTGGAAGGACTTACATTAACTGATGCTGAGTGAGATGAGCAGAACCAGGAGAACGTTGTACACAGTATCAACAACTTTGTGTGTTGATCAACTGTGATAGACTCGACTCTTCTCAGCTATACAGTGGTCCTAGATTGTTCCAAAGGACTCATGATGAAAAATGCTTTCCAAATCTAGAAAAAAAGAACTATGGAATCTAGATGCAGATTGAACCATACTATTTCTATGTTTTTTTTCTTTTTGAGTTTTTTCCTTTTTGCTCTGATTCTTCTTTCAAAACATGACTAATGCAGAAATATGTAATGTGATTGTACATATATAACCTATATCAGATTGCTTGCTGTCTTGGAGAGGGGGGAGGGAGAGGAGGGAGGGAGAACAGGGAAAGAGGAATTTGAATTTGGCTTTAAAGAAAGGTACATGCTAGGTTTATCCCTAACCAGTTTGGTCAAGCAAGATTACTATCCTGGGCCTTGGTTTCTTCATTCGTGTCATGAAGAGGTTTGTTGTGATTACTAGCATGGGAATCAGGGGACCTTAGCTGAACATTGTTTGGGTGACCTTGGGCTGATCACTTAACCACCATAAACCCCTGGTTCCTCATCTGTCAAGTTAGGGGTTTGGTCTTGATCACCTCTAAGGCCCCTTCCGAACCTAAGTCTGTGATCCCATTATCTCTTCTAGCTCTTTGTTTGGGATTCCATAAACTTCCTCGTTTTGAGGAACTCTTCATTACCCTGAAGCCCTGTAGCCTGCTAAGGGCAATGCTGGTGAGAAAACCCTTCCTCTCCCCATCCAAAAAACAAAAAAACAAAAAAACTAAAAAAAACCCAGAGCAGTCCCTCCAGCTATCTTGTTGTTTCCTCATGAAAATACTGGTTAGATGCAGGTAGTGGAGGGTGCCAGCAACACTATATGTGTGTTTAAAAAATAAACATAATTTTTAAAAAAAGGAAGGAAACCAGATCCTGGAACATCAAAATTTTAAGCCAGTAAAGAGATGACTGAAGCATCTATAGACATATTTGTTCAAACTTCAGTTCAAGTGATAAGGATGAGAATAATAATAAGAGCTAGCATTTTCATGTTATTTTAAAGTTCATAAAGCATTTCTTCAAATATCTCCTTGTATCCTTGAAATGACCTTGGGAGAGAGGTGCTAATATTATCCTCATTTTGCAGATAAGGCAATGGAGGCAGACAGGGTCTAAGTGACTTACCCAGGGTCACATAGCTAGTGAGGTCAGAGTAAACTTGAGTCTTCCACCAAGTCTAGTGTTCTATCCACTTCACCACCTGGCTGTCCAGTCATGCCTTCTACACAATGCCCTTTTTTAATCTTTCCAGGTGCTTGTGCCTCTCCTTCCAACATTATTGTTGTTCAGTCATTTTTCAGTCATGTCCAACTCTTTGTAATCTTCCATTAGTTGATTTGTTTTTGGCAGAGAGATACTGGAATTGTTTGCCATTTCATTTTCCAGCTCGTTTTACAGATGAGGAAACTGAACCAAACAGGATTAAGTGACTTACCCAGGGTCACACAGCTAGTAAGTTTCTGAAACTAGATTTGAACTCAGGAAGATGAGTCTTCCTGACTCCAGACTAAGAACTATTGCTTCTGTCACTTACCTGTGGCAAAAGGGAAAATTACCTTACCTTTACTTTGTCATTCATTACAGATATGACATATAACTAATTGTTATATATCAATTAAGCGATACATTTATGTAGTTATCTTATGTGACATATAATTGAATAGAATATAACTAACATAACCACATGTGTAGATTACTTTCCCAAATATCATGAAAGCTCCCTGTGTGGAGTGACTGTTTAATTTTTCTTTCTGTATCCCTAGTACCAGTCACATAGTAGGAACTTCATAAATATTGATTGACTGACAGAGTATGGTTTATCTATTGCGAGACTTACTTTTAAGTATGGGAAAAATATGCTAGAGCACTTGTATAATGTGATACATTTTATAGCAAAAAGGATTCATTATAAAATGCATCATGATGTTCATGATGAAAACAGCTCCGTTGTTAATATCATATAGACTTTGTGGCCTAAGAAGGCACTGTGTCCTGGATTTTTCATACATTCTTAGATGTAGAGCTGAAAGAAGCCTTAGAAGCCCTTTAGTTCAACTCCCCTCATGTGAGAGATGAGAGAACTTAGGTCTAGCAAGATTGAGTGACTTACTCAGGATTCTAGGAACAAAGTTAGCATTTGAACCCAGGTTGTCTGATTCGAAGTCCCATGATCCCTCCTCTGTTTTGTTTGGTATTGTTGCCTTCTCTGCTTAATTAAACCCATTGCTTACATAAAAATGATCCTTAGCTTGGCAGGAGCTGAAAGAAAGGGCTCTTGGCTACATTGGTTTCCCATATGGAATTCTCTTCAGCTTTCTCTCCAAACATTTAAATACTACCCATCTTTTAAGGCACATGACAAATGCATTTCCTATCCCCAGCAAGCAACTTTCCCAGCCCATTCCAACCTAGAGTGATCTCTATATCATTTAATTTTAAATCAATCACATTGTTTTGTAGTATTCTTTAACTCATATGTATATATGTATACACACATATGTTATATACACACATATTACATGTGCATATAATATATGTGTGTATATGACTTACAAACTCAGAGCTTTGTTTGCAGAATACCAGAAAATCACACAATTTTTGAGTTGGGAGGGACCCAGGTGGTCATCTAGGCTATGTTCCCCTTCTCCCAATTGCTTTTATCCCCAAAGTAAATTACTTTGTATATATTTTATGCTTATTTTCCTACAAACATCTTACTTTCCCCCAATAATTCTAAGATTGATACAAAAGTGGTCAAGCAGTTTTGTCTCTACAAAGTTTCTGGCTCTTAAAATCTTGGGGTAAGTTATTAGTTGCTTATTTTAAGCTCCTTGAAGGTATGGGCTGTTTTGACTTTAGTCTATGTTCCTGGAGTCTATCAAAGGGCTTGCCTTAATAAATACTTGTTAAATGAATGAATAAACTCATACCTGTAAAAGAATTCCCTCTATAATTTACTGACAAGTGTTCTGGCCTAAAGACCTTACATGAAAACCTCCAGGGATGGTGAACCCAGTGTCTACCAAGGAAACCCACTCCACTTTTGGATAGAGCGATTTATTGAGAAGTTTTTTTCTTACATCAAACCTTAAGTTTCCTCTTTCTAACTTCAATCTATTCCTATTATTTCTGCCTTCTGGGGCTTTAAAAATAAGTACAATCCCTCCTTTAGTTAACAGCCTTTCAAATATTTGAAGGCAACAATTTTGTCTCCCTTTAGTCTTCTTTTTTCCAACTTAAGCATCACCCCCCCAGTTCCCTCACTTAGTTTGATGTACAGATAACCTCCTATTTCATCTAATACTATTAAAAGGATTACAAATATTGGTAATAATAATAAACACATTCCTTATTGCAACAGATAATCCTTGTCACAGAGATTTTTCTCTAAAGTGAATGATCTTTTGCAGCAATTATCCCATTCCCCATGTGTGTTGCTCCCACTTTTTAAGATGTACTTGGTTAAATGTTGTTTGCATATAGGGGTTTCAGGAGAGGAGTTGAGCTGAGCCAGACTCTTAAAAGTTATTTGATCTTATCATCAAAGAGCAATTACCCTTCAATTCTATTCCCTTCTGCCTCAATTATCCCAACCTTTCTTATTAGGGAAAATGCTCCAACACCCACAAAAGTAAAACATCACCCTAAGGGAAGATGTTTTTGTTCAGTCATCTGCAGTTGTATCTGGCTCTTTGTGAATTCATTTTGGGGTTTTGTCTGCAAGGATACTAGAGTGATTTGCCATTTCTTTCTCCAGCTCATTTTCTAGATGAGGAAATTGAGGCAAACAGTTTTAAGTGATTGAAGTCACGTAGCTAGTAAGTGTCTGAGGCTAGATTTAAATGCATGAAAATGAGTCTTCCTGACTCCAGACCCATCATTCTATCCAGTGAACCATTTAGCCACCAGTACAATGGAAAGAACACTGGAACTGGAATTCAAAACAAAACAAAACAAAACAAAACAAAACAAAACAAAACAAAACAAAACAAAACAAAACAAACACCCTAGGCTTCATTTGTAGCTCTGCCACTGATTAGCCAGCTGTGGTATTTTGGTCAAATAACTTGAGCCCTTGATACTTCAGTTTCCAGATCTGTTGAATAAATTGGTTGGATTTATATGCTGCCTCAGTTTCCTTATAGCTATAAAACTTTGCTAGGTCTTGGGAACACAAAGACAAAAATGTCCTCAAGGAAGTTACATTTTACTGAAGGAATATAGCACACATATAAATAAGTGTAATAGGGAATATAGGCCCCATCTGTCACTCCCAATCCCCTACCTTCCCCATGAGTTGATGCAATCACAAAAATAAGGAGCAGGTAGCAGAAGTAGAAGTATCAATGAGGCATTAATGTTAATGAAATGCAACACAGAGATATGTTCACAGCCTGTTATCCCTTTACAGAATTTGAAGGAATTCTCCCTGATAGAAAGGAAGGATGGATACTGGTTGCACAAAAGATTTGCTAAGTTTCAGATGGTCCTTAAAAGACAGTCATACAGTTCCAGAGTTCAAGAGCTTAGGGTGATTTGAGACAGAGAGCATTTGTGTGGATTGTGGCCCCCATGTCTCTAACAGAGGGCAGAAGATTGAGGAGCATTTTTTCTCCTCATCCTCATTTGCCATTGTGTCTTTCAGTGGATTACTTACCCAGTGTGAAGGAATACATTCAGGAGGGAGCTTTGCAAGATAGGAAGCAGAAACATACACTCTCCAGAAAGACATAGACCT
Organism: Dromiciops gliroides; assembly: GCF_019393635.1. Lineage (NCBI taxonomy): Eukaryota > Metazoa > Chordata > Mammalia > Microbiotheria > Microbiotheriidae > Dromiciops > Dromiciops gliroides. The sequence continues at coordinate 500,273,426 of NC_057861.1, read as the reverse complement.
AGAACATCAGTATTCAAGGGAGGAAATAGCTTAAAGGGATGAGAGCTTTCTGGCAGTAGAGAAGAGAGCCAATTGTGGATTCAAGAGAGAACTAGTCCTTGGCAGTGTGTGGAGAGGGGCATATGTAGGGACCCCAACTAAAAAAGAACTGACCAGCAGAGATTTTGAGCCCAGTGGGGAAAGTTATGAGGAAACCACAAGAAAACATATTCAGGCACTGCAGAACTAGAGAAGCGAGTTGGTTTGGCCATATATGTTCTATATATGTGTGCCTTTCTACAAGTGCACCTTATATTTGTTCTCATTCTTCCTACTGTTGCTGGGTATATTTTGGGGAAACCATACTCCAGGTTTATACGAGTGGGATATTTTATATTTATTGTTCTTACTATGCCATTTTAGTGAATGCTTTTTGCTTTAAGGAAGCCTTTCCCAACCCCATTTAATTTGGCAAGGTTTTGGATGTGGGTTATGAGGGAATGAGTTGAGGATTTTGGAACCTGGATGTCTGAGAAAATGGTGGTCCCTCAACAGAAATAGTAAAGCATTTAGAGGGGAAAGTTAATTCATTTTGGATTGGACATATTGTGTTTGAGAAGCATCTCAATTGGTTTACCCAGTAAGGAGTTAATGATGTAGGACTAGAGGCCAAGAGAGACATTAGGAAAAAAATGATAGTTGAATCTGTGGGAGCAGATGAGATAACTGAGAAGAGAAGAGGAAAGGAAAGAAGAAGAGAAGAGAGAAGAGAGGAGAAGAGAGGGGAGGGGAGGAAAGGAGAGAAGAGGAAAGGGGAGGAGAGAAGAGGAGAGGAGAGGAGAGAAGCGAAGAGAAGAGAAGAGAAGAGAAGAGAAGAGAAGAGAAGAGAAGAGAAGAGAAGAGAAGAGAAGAGAAGAGAAGAGAAGAGAAGAGAAGGGGATGCCAAACAGAACTTTAGGAGACACTCATGTTAATTGTACAAGAGCCACATGGTGATCTAGTCAGCATTGTTCAGTCGTTTCAGTCATGTCCCACTCTTTGTGACCCCATTTAGGTTTTTCTAGGCAAAGACAATGAAGTGGTTTGCTATTTCCTTCTCCAGCTCATTTTCCAGATGAGGAAACTGAAGCAAAAAGGGGCAAGTGACTTGCCTAGAATCACACAGCTAGTAAGTGTCTGAGGCCAGATTTGAACTCAGAAAGATGAGTCTTCCTGACTTCAGGCCAGCACTCTAACCACTGGGCAACCTTGCTGTCCCAGATCTATTAAAGGAATCTGTGAAAGAGTGTTCAGGCATGTAGGGAGAAGAACCAGGAGAGAAATCCACCAGGGTGGAAGAGTAAGACCAGAAAGAGACAGTGACCAACAGTAAAAATGCTGCAGACAGGTTAAAGAAAATGAGAACAGAGAAATGGCTTTTGCCTTCAGAAGCTGCTTTTAAGTTTGGTGACAGCTGCTTCATTCTGCTGGAAGTCCTCAAACGAAGGCTAGGTGGCTGTTTGTTGGGGATATTGTAGAGTCTTCTGTATCTTTGTGACTCTGTGTTTCTATGATTCGGTGACCCCAGGTAGGACAGTTAAGGAAAGAGTAGTCTCAGTTTACCCGTTCTGACCAGAATATATCTGCAGCATTTGTTCTTTTGCAGGCACCACCATAGATTGGAGAGCAAACAGAGGAAGAAATCCAGCATTGGAAGGGCCACAGATTCACAAACAGGAGAATTAGTTGAAGAAACTAGGGATGGGGGGCAGCTAGGTGACAAAATCGATAGAGCACTGGCCCTGGAATCAGGAAGACCTGAATTTAAATCCAACCTCAGACACTTCTTAGCTGTTTGACCCTGGGAAAGTTACTTAACCTCAATTACTGCCACCCAAACTCAACCCCCCATGAAAAAACCCACCAACAACAAACTAGGGATGATATAATTAATTCTCTTCAAAAATGAAGGACTAACAACAACAACAATTCACCCTGGAGAAGACAGAGGAAGATATGATAACTGTCTTCAAGCATTTGAAGGAAGGGCTGTCACATGGGAAAGGAGTAGCCTGGTTTTGTTTGGCTCCTAATGGAGCAAAGAGACCAATTGAGGCTTGTTGTCTGGAAAAGCTTCCTAACAATTAGAATTATCCCCAAATATAATGAACTGTTTTCTGGAGTCTGAGTCAGCTAGTTTTACCCACTGTGACTGGAATTGTTGTTGTTCAGTTCTTTTAGTCCTGTCTGTCCCTCTTTGACCCGATTTGGCATTTTCCTGGCAAGGATACTGGAGCCGTTTGCCATTTTCTTCTCCAGTGGATCCATTTTGTCAGGCAATCTGAGGTTAAATGACTTGTCCAGGGTCACACATCTGGGAAGTGTCTGAGGCTGGATTTGAACTCAGATCTTCCTGACTCCAGGTCTAGTGCTGTTTCCACTAAGCCACCAGCTGCCTCCTGGAGTCATGGAGACCTGAGCTCAAATCCGACCACAGATATTTACTAGCTGTACTGTATGACTTGGGCAAATCACAATCTCAGTCTGCCTCAGTTTCCTCAAATGTAAAATGGGAATGATAAAGGCACCTACTTTCCAGAGCTGTCAGAATCAAGTGATATAATGTTTGTAAAGCAAATAGCACACTGGTATACCTCTACCTAATTTGGGCAGTAGGCACTTAATAAATGCTCATTCCCTTTCAGGGAGCTTCCCTCACAGGAGACCTTCCAACAACTTTGAAGGTCCCTTTCAACTCTGGAATTCTCTGCTTCTGGGGCAAGCACTCCTATTGTTCCCTATTAGTTAACTTTGCAAGACACGGAGACCTCATAATGTTTGCCTGATGGAGGATTTCCACACCAAATTAAATGACTTGAGTGGATCATCTAAATCTTTCTACTTTATGAGGCCTATCCACTCCTGCCATTAACTTTGTCTGTTTTGGAAGTTCACCAATTAATTTTGAGTCCTTGCAAAATGATGATTCTTGCCCTCGAAAAAAAATTTCAAATGATCAAATAGCATATTCCTACATGCTGGGCAGACATGTTGATAATTTACAGTGCACTTTTATTAGATTAACAATGTGTAAGCTTTGACATCAGCAGTAACATGATCTGGTATTGCAAAATTCACTTTTGAATCTTGACACATTAATTGTTATGTTTGGCTTTATTACAGACATATCTTTTTACTCATAGCTGAATACCTACAGTTATAGGCCAAAATTTTTGGAAAAGTGATACCGTACAAGCTCACACTTGAAAGAATGACTACGGAGGGTCAAAAGATAGAGGAAAGGGAGTGGGAGAAATTTAGCTTACAAAAGGGGCTGTGTCCCAAACTGTTGGTCTAGAATTTACCTTCTCTAAGTCACTCTGCCTCTTTAAAATACAATGTCGTGAATGTCAGTCATAGATGGGCTAGTTAGAGGCATGGCTAGTCTTTTGACACTGGCCTCTTTTCTATGATGGATGTGGAGAAATCTAATCCCTCCAAGGGGAGTCAGGTGGCACGTCAAGACAAAGAACGCAAACAATTTTGTCCTGGAAAAGAACTTTCCATTTTGTACTATTTGTGAGAGAATGTTACAGTATCCAGCTGTTCCATATTAAGGGCAAACTCTCTGCAGAGAAGAGAAAAAGAAAAGTTCTTTTTTTAAATGGAGTAATAAAGGTTAACCCTTTTCCCCATAGGAATTTTCCCTGGATAGATCATACTTAGATCATGTAAAACTTTTCTGTAAAAATGTACACATGTACACACATACACACACACACACACACACACAAATCACCAAACCGTTTTCTTCCCAGGCTATGCAAAAAAACATCTGCTTTCTGAATTAGAAACCTAGACACACATCCAAATATGGGAAAAAGAAAAGTCCCTCAAAATCTTCTTTAAAGGATCTGGCTCCACACAAGTGAATTAAGTGTTTGTGATATCACTCTATGATCCCAGGGGTAAGTTTGAACAGAGAAAGATATGAAACAGACTTTCAGAGACTGCTGCTTTTGTAAGGGAGGGTAAGAAGCATTAAAAAAAAAACCAAAGAAACCTGAACAACCCTTTGTCCTTGTTTCCATGGTTTAAAAAATATATATCAATTAATAAGAATTTTAAATGACTTGGGTCTCTGCATTTCAAGCTTTCCATACAATATATGTTTCCATCCTCCCCTTCAAGGCCCCAAGGAGTTCAAATATATATAAAAATTTTCCTTCCTGCCAGACAATTCTTCCACTTCCAAGGAACCAGCTTCCACTGTGATGGCTGAATCTGACCTATGACATCAGGGGGCTTAGTACCTGATGATTACCAAATGTTAAAAGAAACCTTCCAGGGTTTCTTAATTTTCTCCAGCACTGGCTTGGAATCAGGTGCTCTGACTTTAGGGAAAGTCAGATTTTACATCACACCAAGTCAAGGGAAAACATACTCCTAGATAAGCAGCCTTTTAAGCTATATCTAATGGGGGTGAGGAGGCATTGGGGTGGGGGTTCATTAACAATAAAAACACCTTCAAGGGGGGTATTTTGTTGTTTGTCTTTTGGAAATCTACCTCAGATTCACACATAGCTGTGGAGACCTGGATGTTCGTTGTCCCTGCTAGAAAGTACATTGGAGAACTTGGAACTGACATACCTCTACCTAATCTAGGCAGAAAATTGTATCATAGGAAGGGCTAAAGTCAGAGAACATTGGAGCGTCACTTCCTAGAATATTGATTTTCTAGTCTCTTGTATAGGCATATCCTACATGAATTCATTAATTGGTCCTATGGAAACACGATTTGACGTAAAACAATACTCGTAAACAGTCCCATAAGAACAGTAAAACAAATGTCGTAATGTCACTTTAGGGCTTCTCCATGTTGTAATTAGATTTGGTTACAATGTAGTAAACATCATTATTTTGAATCAGTTAGGACAGTATTTTGCATGTGTTTGGGTGGGTGGGAGGACATAGGCATAAATTCCTAGTGTCTTCAAACCTATGAGTAAAATTGTAGGTAACTAACATTTTACACTGGACTACCACTGATTGCATTTTAGCTAGCATTTCAAAAGAAATATGATTATACAGATCTGATCATGTAACTCATGAATTTTCTGGAATAAAACACAAAATCCTTTGTTTAGCAATTAAAGTCCTTTATAACTTGACTCCACTTTATCTTTCCAAATAGATTTCACATTACTATCACTCACATGCTTGACATTCTAGTCAAAATGGCTTACATCTCACTCCTTGTAAATGACATTCCACTACTCTCTTCTGGGCCTTGTAGTCCTTAGTTCCCTTAAAGGTACAGTTTATTTGGGCATACTTTTTTTTTTTTTTTTTTGCAGGGCAATGAGGGTTAAGTGACTTGCCCAGGGTCACACAGCTAGTAAGTGTCAAGCGTCTGAGGCTGGATTTGAACTCAGGTCCTCTTGACTCCAGGGCCAGTGCTCTATCCACTGCACCACCTGGCTGCCCAGTACAGTTTAATTGCTACTTGATTTTTACAATTAGTGGTTGGCTCCTCACTCTCCATCACTTTGTATTTACTTTCACTTATAAAAATAAAGATATAGATATATAGATATATACACACATATACTTTATAATTAAAAGTATTTATATACTCGTATTTACTTTTAAAATATATTTCATACTTTGTTGTTGTTCAGTCATGTCCAACTCTTCATGACCCCATTGAGGTTTTCTTGGCAAAGATACTGGGATGATTTGCCATTTCCTTCTCCAGCTCATTTAACAGATGTGGAAACTGAGGCAAACATAATTAAGTGACTTTCCCAGGGTCACATAGTCTGAGGTAGAATTTGACCTGAATTCTACCTGACTCCAGGCCCTGCCTGGCACTATACCCACTGCACCACCTAGCTGCTCCCATTTTGGACTTGCATGTGTATAATTATATGCCCCAGTAGAATATAAATGTTTTGAGGTAGGGGACTGTTTATTTATTTTTGTGTCTCTAGTCTAGAGTTCAGTAACCTAGCACATAGTTTAATAAATGTTTGTTGAATTGAATTGAAATGAAAGAAATGTTAGATTATTCAGGGGACAAATTTAGGTATATTTGTCTGAGAATTTTTCTAAGTTCTTTCCTTTTCCTGATGTCGGCTTTTCTTTGGAGACATTTCATTTTGTGCTTTTGATCTGAGTTAGAAGTCAAAGCAAGTAATTTTTTGCACATTGGATAAAATGTGCTATATTAAATGAAGACTGAAAGTAATGCTAAAATGGCATTTTAAAAATTATTTGGGGATTTCTGTTATTCCTGGACATTCAAGATATTAAGAGAGCATTATTAGTTTGTAAGTAGTTACCCTGGTGAAAAAGGCTTTTCCTATTTGAAGCCCATGAAGTATATGATGTTTTGCCATATTGTCTTCTTCTGAGAAAGAAAATAAAGAAAAAATATACCTAAATTTGCATTTGGGCTCTCCTAGTGTAAGCCACAACCTCCAGTGGAATAGCGATTTAAGTAATCACTGAGAATTGTTGTAACATTTATGATCATATTGTTGTTGTTATTATTTTTTCTGTAGGTGCAGCTGAGTGGTACAGTGGATAGAGCATTGGTCCTGGAGTCAAGAGGACCTGAGTTCAAATCTCATCTCAGACACTTACTAGTTGTGTGACCCTAGGCAAATCACAACCACAATTGCCTTAAAACATCCAGGGCCATCTCCTGTAGTCCAGATGTATATCTTGCCACTGGACCCAGATGACTCTGAAGGAGAGAGTGGGGTTGGTGACCTTGCACAGACTTCCCTCACTTAAATCCAATTCAGTGCAAGTTATGACATTACCTGGATGCCATGGTCCTCTTCAAGAAGGAAAGACAAACAACAACAATATTTTTTTCTGTTGAAGTACCTGAAGACTCATGAATTAAACATTCTTACAAAATCAAGGCATTACAGAATTTAGAGTTTGAAGGGACCCCAGCAGCCATCTAGTTGAATCGATAACTGAAAGGAATCTCTACTATGACATACTCATTAAGCAGTCATCCAGCCTCTCTGAGTGAAGACCTTTAAGAAGGAGGAAACTACCACCTCCGGAGGCAGTCCATTTTCCTTTTGGATAATTCTAATTGGTGGCTATTTTTTCCCTAATATCAAGTTTCAATTTATCCTTAAAATTTCCACTCTTTGCTCTTGTTTCTGCTCTCTGGGGTTAAACAGAGTAAGTCTAATCTGTCTTTCATAAGACAAACCTTTAAGTTCTTGGACATAGCTGTCATCTCCAATTAATTTATTCTCCCATAATTTACTCTTCTCTAGGTGAAATTAATCCATTTTCTTCACCCTGTCCTCAAAAACATAGATTCAGTGTTCTTTTCCATGTTGGTTGCTCTCCTCTTAATATTCTCTATGTGCCAATCTACTTAAACCATTTCACTCAACACAATTGTGATCAAATGGGATTAGATGAGGATAGACCGCAAAGGGAATATGACTTCCTTATTACTAGACTTTATACCTCTAAATGTAGACCATTAGCTTGTTGTTGTTGTTGTTGTTTGCTACAGACCACTGAAGACTGATACTGAGTTTGTAATACACTAAAAATCCCAAATCATTTTTAAACAAATGGCTATCTAGCCACAAGTTCCCTATTCTGTAAAGAGATGCTTATCTCTATTGTCATTCAGCTCTTTAGATTCAGCTCCATGGTCTAGATTGTCAAGATTATTTTGTATCCTGACTTTTGTCATCCATAGTGTTAGCTGGTATTCCCATCTTTATGTCATCTTCAAATTTGATATGAAGACCATTAATACTTTATTATCAAAATAATTGATAAAAAACAAACAAACATTAAACAGCACAGGGTCAAGCTTAGACTCCTGGGGCATTCCATTAGAGATGTTTTTCAAGTTCACATTGGATCAGTAATGACTATTCTTTCAGTTTATTCACTCAACAATTTCTGAAACTAACTTTATAGCTATTTTGTCTGCATCACTGAGCAACTAGGTGAAGCAGTGGACAGAGACCTGAGTTCAAATCCAGCCTCAGGCACTTATTAGCTCTGTGACCCTGGGCAATTCATTTAACCTGTTTGCCTCAGTTTCCTTATCAGTAAAATGAGCTAGAGAAGGAAATGGCAAATCACTTCAGTATTTTTACCAAGAAAACCCCAAATGGGGTCACAGAGAGTTGGACACAGCTGAAATGTCTGAAAAACAAATCTACATCACTGTTTTTTAAATGCTTTAACACATATGAGGGCAGAATAATGTGATCATTGGAGTTGGAGATTTTCTAAGTACAAAAAGAAGAGAGAAAGGAATAGGACCTTTATTGTTTTATTAATGATTTTCATATATTGGCATGTAAATTCCCTTTAGAAGGTAAGCTTCTTGAGGGCAGAGACTTTTCTTTTTGCCTTTTCTTTGTTTCTGTAGCACTTGGCACATAGTGTGTATATATGTGTGTGTGTGTGTGTGTGTATTTTTTTTTTGCGGGGCAATGAGGTTTAAGTGACTTGCCCAGGGTCACACAGCTAGTAAGTGTCAAGTGTCTGAGGTCAGATTTGAACTCAGGGCCTCCTGAATCCAGGGCCGGTGCTTTATCCACTGTGCCACCTAGCTGCCCCCACATAGTATATACTTAATAAATGTTGACTGATTGGTTGACAGACCCTCAGTATGATAGTAAAGTTATTTCAAAAGTTTTGAAGGACACAGGAAAAGATTTGGAGGACCACAGGATAGTAGTTTGTGTGAACTCTCTAAGTAATTACTACCAAGAAGAGTTATAAAACTTGGAGAAGCAAATGAGTTCAGACTGAAACTAGTACACATTGGCTGAATATGGAGCCCAGAGATGAAATGGCATTGAATTTGCATTGATTCATATCAGCTTCAGTTCAATTTCTAAAAGTTGGTGGCTACACTGTGAAGAAATGATTGCAAATGCAAAATTGTCAAGGAGTGCTTCCCTTGGATAGACTCAAGCTTATCACCTAGAGTACCTTCTCCTTTAGAGAACATCGATGCAAGACAAGAAGGTTGCACTTTAGATGAAGACTCAATGGTCAAAACCCTTGGAAAATTCAGTGAGACTGTGGACAAAATCATCTACTTGGAAAGGTAAAAGGACAAGGGGATAGAGGTTAAGCCATCCTGAAACATGTACTTCTCCAGAGAGGAAGAATTACATTCTGTTATAATTGTGTTGAAGTTGCTGTATGTATCACATATGCACGTGAGACGTGGATATAGAAAATGAAGATTATAGGACTAGCTCTAGGGAAAGGAGATGGGACCAGGGAAAGAAATTGCACTTGTCCCCATAATCCACAGAATTGACTTCATCTGCTATTCTTTTTAACTTACTTGTGTTAGTTTTTAAAAGTTGTCTGCATTTTATAAGTGTTTTTCAAGTGAACATCTTCCCTTGTTCTCTTTCCCCCATCTCCTCCCCTATTCCCCACCAACTGTAAAGGCAATAAAAACAAAGCATGTTCAGTCAAGCAAAAAAAAAAAATTCCCACATTGGCCATGTCCGAAATAAAATTCTGTCTCAATCTCCATTATTATAAAAATAATGTCTCTACCAGATGGTGGGTAGCATGTTTCATTTTAAGTACTCTAAAATCATATCTGGTCATGGTGGTGATCAGAGTTCCTAAATCTTTCAAAATTTATTGTCTTTACTATATTGTTGTTCTTGTATCTGTTGTTCCTTTGATCCTGTTTACCTCACTCTTCATCAGTTCATACCAGTCTTCCCAAGTTTTTCTGAAACTATCCCTTCATCATATCTAACAGCATAGTAGTATTCTATCACATTTATATACCATAACTTATTTAATCATTTACCAATTGATGGGTACCTTTACAGTTTCCAATTCTTTGCCACCACAAACGGAGGTGCTATAAATATTTTTGTACATATGGGTCCTTTTCCTCTTCATCACCTATTTTCTTCTACCTGTACTTATAGAGTTGAAGTCATGGTGAAGATTGAGACACTACTGTCCTGGAAAAGGGGGCGCAAGTGACCATCATGTTATAGCTATTTCATAAAAGACATTTGAAGACTATACCTTTATAGTCTCTAAAAATATTTAGCCTTGGAGAGCTGAATGGCAAAAACTACCCACACGTGGGATATGTTGAAATAACAGTGGGATTTTCTAAAGAAATTGCTAATGTCAACTAGGCCAAAGGTACACTAGTCCTGGTGTATCCAGGCTCTGGGTGTATCAATGAAATGTCAGAACGAATTGGAATAAATTGTTAAATAATTGCAATAACTGGGAGTAGCACATGCTTATATTCCCTGTGAAGAGGAAGGCTGAAGATGCTAGATGCTAGAACTTGGGAGTTCTGAACTGCAGCAGGGATAAAGCTGAAGAGGTGTCTACAATCAGTTCAGAACCAATATGGTAAACCCCTAGGTATGGGAGATAGAGGTCACACCAGGCTAAGGGTGAGTGAACTGGCCCAGGTCAGAAATAGAGGTCAAAGCTTCCATGCTGATCAGCACTGGGATTGAGGTGTAAGAGACCACTGAACTTTTAGCTTGGTCAATATTCCCTCCCTCAAACAATCAATCAAACAAACAAACAAATGAATAAACAAACAATCAAATAAACCAACTAGTTGATAAATACTTCAAACAAAAACTGAGAATCAGGGGCAGCTAGGTGGTGCAGTGGATAGATCACCGGCCCTGGAGTCAGGAGGACCTGAGTTCAAATCCAGCCCCAGACACTTAACACTTACTAGCTGTGTGACCCTAGGCAAGTCACTTAACCCCAATCGCCTCACCAAAAAAAAAAAAAAAAGCTGAGAATCAATACTTTCATACTTAGATTGTTCATGCAACTTGTGAAGAGGCCCACAGGAGAATAAAGCATTGAACATCATAGCAGCACTTGCTCTTCAAAACTTGAAGAGAAACAGAGATTTGACTTTGAAGATTCTCTATTTCCATAGAAAATGGAAGGACTCATTTAGGCAGAAACTCAGAAAGATGACAAATGTGTTCTGAATTCATGAGTAGGATGTGAGATATGCCTGAGGAGTAACCATTCTGGGAAAGAACTAGGAAAATTCCTTTGTTGTGATGGATGACCACAGAGCACATCTCAAAAACCTGGTGGTTAATGGAATCATCATAGAATCTAAGAGGCCACTTGCATTATTAAAAGTGGTGGTACCAAAGTAGAATGGAAAGACATGTAGGAATGAAAACTACTAGATTTTGAACAAAATATCCAAAATTAATCAGTAGACCATGTCTGGAGAGAAATTCAAAGATTATGTGTATGGAATGATACTTTGCATTATTCTATGTATACCACATGTATTGTTGATATTGTTTGTCCTTCATTATCGAAGAGGCCCAATGACATCACGGGTGATATCTTGACTTGTCAGTAAATTGCATTTAAGGAAGACAGTTGCACAAAGTCATCAACCTTATTCTCTCTTCCACAGTCATTAAAGTCCAGTGGCAGGACAAAAGTCAAGATGACTAGTGATGATCAGAGATGCAAGTGAATGACCTTAGCATCTTCTTAGAGTTTGGTCAGACACTGTTGGCATGTATTTGTGGTGAAAGTCACCCTAAGGTGGATGTTCCTTATTATGTTAAATTTCAATGTATTTTGATATTGTGCTGTATAATTCCATATGCCAATAGCTAATGTTTCAAGGGATTGAAAAATTCTGAATTCTAGGGAAAAATGTAATAGGATACATGACTGGCATTTTGTGATTTGCAAATTCAGAAGTTCTTCCTCCCAGCCCTGAGAAAGATTGAACTAATATGTGGGGAGAGAGTCATTCCTAGGAATTTTAGAAAGAAGGACATGGAGTCCCTGAGGGTGAGATGACAATCAAAGCAGAACAAAGGCAGATGATGGAGTGAAGTGCTACAGATTCTCTTCAGGCATTTTGCTGAATGTGCTCCAGAAATATGGACACAACATCTGTTTTATTAGGCAAAGTCAGACAGAAGTGGATAGCTGCAATTGCCCCTTTAAGAATGGAGGAAGGGTCTTTAAAAGTTTTCCCCCCTCTCTTTTCCAAATTCTCCTTCCTATGCTTCTTTGATAATAGGAATCATAAATATTTTTGTTGTTCTTTATCTAAATTTCTTTCTTATTTTGATTTTTACTTTATATATAAATCAGTGAATAATCCTGAATAATTATACTGCTTGATTATGTGTGTATATGCAATACACATATATGTATGTGTGTGCATATATATGTATATATACATGTTTGTATATACATGTATATATGTACATAATACATATATATATATACTTCACACAATTAAAAATGAAATTGAGGAATGAATGAATGAATAAAATTTTATTAAGAGCCTATTGGGTACACAGAACTGTGACAGACATTGGAAATACACATAGAAAAACAATAGTCTCTATTTTAAGGAGCTCACATTCTAATGGAAACAACACATATAGGACATTTCCATCAGGTCAGATGGAAAGAAGCTCAGTCATACTTAGGGAACAGCAGAAAAAACCAAGGTAATATATCTTCTTCAATGTGATTTCCATTGGTAGAGCCTTATTCTTTGTTGATGTTGAAACATTTGGCAGTGCCAAGGACTTTATTGGTATGAACTTTTTTTTTCCGGAGTCTTCAGAAACTGTTCTTCCTGAGGAGGTAGGGACTGCAGTACCTATGCCAGATCAGCCTTCCCCTCATTGCAATGAATGGGTGGGATGGAAGTGGGAGTATTGGCTCCTTATTGTTACCAGGGCTCTTAATATTATGCACCCATTGGTCACAAATGGTTGGCAATTGGTGGTGGAGATGGCAGGCTCCTTTTCCTCAGGTGCCAGGATGGTAGCAGGACTTGTGGTTTAGAGGGGTATCTGCTATACCCAGGGCTCTTGGGCTCAGGTTCCTGGGCTATCTCCATCTGAATCTAAGGTGAATTCAAACCAGGTAAGGCTAACCCAATTGCCACCATTTTTACTTACCCTGTTTCTTTTTGAATCAGGCATATCTATCCAAGGCCATTTTCCAACCATTGGTCTCATCCCACAAAGTTTAAATTTTATTTATGAAGTCAAATTTATCTCCTTGCATTAGGATCTACTAATCTTGTTGCCTATACTTCATTTTAAAAAATAGACATATGAGTCCATGTGTTTTAATCTTTTTTAAAAAAATTTTTGGCCCCTATGGGTGTCGCAACAGCTATATTCTTCAATCAATCATCAAGTCCTCATTGTGTCTACCACGTATCAGGCTCTGTGTGAACTGCTGGTATAGAGAAGTAAACAAACAGTCCCTACCTTTGAAGGGCTCATACTCTATCCAGACAAGGTAATATGTACATATAGGCATAGTATACAAAATAGTTATATGATGATTTTGTGTGAATGGTCCTATTGATTAGGAGCATTAAGAAAGGCTGCATGTAGGTCTCACTTGAGCCTTGAAGAGACAAAGATGAGGAGGGAGACATAAGCCAGACAACACAAAGACATTTTAGGTGAGCTCTTTGCTATTTAATTCACATCTGGATTTACTATGTATTATTATGCCTCCAGGAAAACATGGTAGAGCTCGAAATCAACCAGAGGAGGTCTAAAAAAGTGTTGGAAAAATTGAAATGGCTTTTACATGAGAATGGATTTGATAAATAAAACTATTCAGCCTGGAAAAATGAAGATGGAAAGGAAATGTCATTTGAGTTCATGGAATCAATAAAGGAATGAATAAAATGAAAGTGGACTTATTTACCAAATACTTTGGTGGTAGAAAGGGCAGCCTCCCCGCCTTGAACCTTGAAACATACAATTTTAGGGCAAATTAAAGGAGTAAATACTTGAGACTGAGGATATTCAAAGTTTAAAAATGTATTAAATATAAAGAGATGGTACAGACTGAAAAATATGAGCAGGTTCAAGAATTATTTAGGTAAATAAATCCCTTAGCTTTAGGGGTCTATTATAATTTATAAATTTATATTTAATTTTTAAAATTTAAGTTTATTTTTTGAATTTAAATTTCTATTACAAAATTATAATTTATATATCCCTTAGCTTTAAGGGAAGCTAAAGATGTTTTGAGGCTTACCTTTAAAGTTCTCAGGTTGAAATCAGGGAGGACAAAAAACTCTTTCAAGTCCCTGTTACAAAGGACCATATACCATTTCTTAGGATGCCTCAGAGCAATGCAGATTGGATTCATTGATTCATTTGTTACAGGTACAGATTTGATGCTGAGGGACCTCAGAGGTCACTAGTTCATCCCTTATTTTATAGCTTATAGCTACAGGCGAATAGATTTGTAATAGAAAAGGCTTTCAGAGACCATTTAGTCCAACCTCTTCATGTTATAGATGAGGAAACTGAGGGTCAGGAAAATTTAGCATCTTGTCTTATTGACATATCATGTCATATTGACAATCTGAAGCAGAAGCAGGACTTTAAATGGGTCTTCTGACTGAAGTTAAGGCTCTTTCCATTAAACAGTGGGATTTGAACCCAGGTTTTTTTTTTTTACTTCAAATCTTGCACTCTAGTCACTTCACAGTTGTCTCTTCTCATTCAATGACTATTCCTTCCACTGGTGAGATTATCCCAGAGTCCCTTGCCTCTCTTATTCCATCTCTAACATTTTTAGTGCAGATTCACTCTCCTCTTGCTTGCTTCTCAACTGTTATGCCCTCCTCTTCCAATCCCAGAAGGCTACCACAGGTATTGAGTGATTAATGACCTTATTAGATGACTTAACCATAGAATGTTAGAGCTAAAATGGTTACCATTCAGTTCAACCCTTGCATTTCATGAATGAAGAAACTGAAGTAGAAAAGAATCACTTAAGACCATGGCTACATCCCCAGTATATTAAAGTTGCATTCATATGGTGGTCTAGAAGGGCTTTCTAGTTCAAAAGCTTTTATTCATTAGATCATTAATTTACAGCTAGAAGGGACGTTAAGGACCCTTGAGTTCTGAGGTTTAAAGAAATTTGGTGACTTTCCCAAGGTCATATTGTTACCTACTAAGTGTATAAGGCAGGATGTGAATTCAGTTCTTCCTAATTTCAAGCCAAACATTCTATCCACTTTGTCACCTAGCAGTTGATAGAAATTTCCATTATTTTTTTATTTGATTCCTTATTGGTAACAGAGCTGTAGAACACAAGCTATTGCTATATAATTGAAATATGTCACTGTTTATCTGCACCAGAAGACAACCAGAGATAGAATTCAATAAACATTGAGGGCCATTGTAACTGGAAATTTTCAGGGAGGAAAAATGTCAAAAAGACAACCAGGGCAGATTGTTACCTTCAGAACAGCTTCCATCAGACTCATCCTCTGGAAACTGACCCACTAGTCATTATGAGTCTTTCTGGAATTAAAGCCAGCTGGTAACTGGAATGCACCTCATGGCCTTATTTGATGACAAACGCATGAGATTAAGAGAGACACAGAGCTTGTGTTAAGCCCAGGATGTTGTTTGTTGAATGAAGAGCAATTGACTTGAAAATTAGACAGGTGGAATGAGTTTAAGAGAAAGAAGGATGCGAAATCATCTAATCAAGTTAGCACACTCACTCCAGGTTTGCCAACTGGGATTTCCTGGGGACTAAACCTGTACCCTGGCTTCTACACTTTGGAGGGTGGAATTTTGAGGAAAGGTGTGGTTTGGCTTTTAAGTGTTTTCATTATAATGGCCAAGTAACACATTCTCTTCTGTCCAAAACAACTCTTGGAGTCAAGTCCATGGAAGGTGTTACAACTAAGCCATCTCTGGAGTGGCTTAAACCATGCCTAAGCTCCCCCCTTCCTCTGATGTGGCTCCAGCTGCTGGGAAATTTTTCACCAATATATTTGCTAAATGTAAACAGCCTAATGCAAACTGTTGTGCTCTAGAATCTTGTGCAGCTTTGAACAATCCTTAAAGAACCCTGAATTTACAGACACTATTAAATGTAAACTAGCGATACATATAACTCTACGGCTTCCATATGGTTCATGTTATCTCAAGGGAAATGTACACATTTGCCTTGCACCAGAACAGGGAGATAAATAACAGATGTGGGTGATTTTTATCATGCTTGAATTGAACAATAAAAAGGGAAGAAGGGAGGGAAAAATAAGTCTTCAAGAAACTTTCTAAACTTCTTAATTTCATAGAGTTGAACTTAAAATGAATAATCATGTAACCTTTAGTCTTCTTCATAAGCAAATTCATTTTAAAGGTAAGCACTTACTATATGCTCCTGGAATCAAACTGAATTGAATGAACTAAATTAGGCAATAAATCTTTATGATGACAAGTAGCCAAATGAATGTATGGGTTAGGTGCTGATAAACTTGATTGAGGTGTTCGTAATGGTTCTTTTTGGATGGAGCTGTTAATAACTAGATGTTAAATGATGAGCCCATTCCAAATGGTTAGTTTTACCCATGGCTAAACCAGACTTAAGAAGTAGAGGGGAAACAGAGAGAACAGAGGTGAAAGGACCTTGAAAGGAGATAAAATAACTTTACTACCTTTAAAAATTCTGCTTAGAATCCCACCATCATGAAACTTTACCTATTTTACTTAGTAGATAGCCAGATCTAGGGACAGTTCAGCATCATAGAAAGGGTGATGGACTTGGAATGAGGAGAACTTTGGTTGGAATCCAGACTTTGAGCCTTACTAACTAATGTGCTCCCAGAAAACGATTTTTCCTTCCTAAACATCAGTTTCCCTATTTTACAAATGGGGATAAAAATAACACCTACCTGTCAGCATCACTGTGAGGCTCATATAAGGGTGTTTGAACAGTGCTTTGCAAACCTCAAAGGGCTTTATAAATATAACACTTTAGCTTTCTCATTTGCAAAGAGAGTATCCATAAATATAAAAAGGGAATTTCAGCTTTTAGATGGTATGAAGATCAGTGTATTTTTTTTCATTTAAATCCTTTGGTCACATAATTAGAAGACCAGACTCATTGGAAAAGACCCTGATTTTGGGAAAGATTGAAGGCAAAAGGAAAAGGGGATTGTAGAGGATGAGATGGATAGATAGTGTCATGGAAGCAATGGACATGAGTTTGGACAGACTTTGGGAAATAGTGAGACAGAAAGGCCTATTGTTCATGAGGTATGAAGAGTTGGACATGACTGAACAATTGAACAACAACAAAAATTTTGCTTTTGTTCCCAATAAGTTTACAGTGTTTTCCAAAGAATTGTGGGTGAGGGTAAGGGCACAACTCATTCTTAGAAAAGGAATACTATTTCAGACATATGGCTCTATCTATACATGGCCACTTAGAAGTGGAGTGGAACATTTCTTTTGACTTCTAAATAGCTCTTAGAATAAAATAAATGAAAATGCTGAGACTTTTCATGGTTCTTCCCTCCACTAATACAAATTGCAATCTATTCATACACCCTAATCCTGTGTGGTTCTTATTTCTAGCTAGGCATCTAGATGGTGCAGGGGATAGAGTGATAGGTTTGGAGTCAGGAAAGCCTGAGTTCCAATTGAACCTCAGATACTTACCAGCTGTATAATTTGAGGGAAGTCATGTAACCTTTTTGTGCCTATAAAATGAAGATAAAAATAGAACTTTCCTCCCAGATTTTTGTGAGGATCAAATGAGATAATATTTATAAAATGCTTATCACAGTACCCGACACATAGTAGGTGCTTAATAAATACTTGTTGCATTCCTTCCATAAATTACTGAGCCTCTGTCTCTGCCTCTGCCAGATGTGTCCTTGATGATGTCTTAGGCAATCTATGAAACCTTTCAGCTAACCACTGGTTTTTTATTTTGTTTTGTTTTGTTTTGTATTGTATTTTGTAGCATAGAGAGACTCCTACATTGTTCATGTGATTGTACTTTCAAATATAAGGCAGCTAGCTAGGTGGCACAGCGGATAGAACCCTGGACCTAGAGTAAAAAGGACCTGAGTTCAAATCCAGCCTCAGACATTTGCTAGCTGTGTGATCCTGGGCATATAATCCTGTTTGCTTTAGTTTCCTCATCTGTAAAATGAGCTGGAGAAGGAAATGGCAAACTATTCCAGTACCTTTGCCAAGAAAACCCTAAATGGGGTCATGGAGAGTCAGACGTAATCAAAATAACTAAACAACACTTTCAAATATAGCACATTCAGATAAATAAACTGTCAGAAAAATTAAAGGTGAGTGTTGCTAAGCTTAGATTCCTCAGGTCAAAGTCTACTCCTCTCATGCTGACACTAAAATTCTATTAAAAACAAAATGTAGGATGAAATTTTGAACTTGCAAGGAGGCATGGTGGAAAACATAAACCCAAGACATATTTTTGCACCCAATGAAATTTCGCACCCAGGAAATCTTTTTTATTTTTCTAGAATCATGAACTACAGCACTGTCTTCTAACCACTGAGCAAATTTTCTTATTTTCGTCTTCAGTTCAACTCAATGAAATCCCATTCAATAAACACATGAATTGGATACAAAGATACAACAAGGTAAAGTCCCTGGGGGGGCGGGGAGGGGATTACAATCTGATGGCGGTGGAAACGTAGGGGAGAAGGCAGGTCCATAAATAACCACGAGACAAGGATGAGTTGAGAGCAGAAGAGAAGTCCAAAGTGTTAATAAGGAATTTGAGGAAGGTGGGGAGGATCACTTTTAGCTGGGCAAATAAGGGAAGACTTGATGAAGGAGGTGATGCTTCAGTAGAGGCTAGAAGGAAGGGAGGGATTTTTAACAAATTGCGTTATATGAATATTAATTCTTTTTGCTAGAAAGTTTCCCTGTAATTTATTGATTTCTAAATGCTGACTACAATTCTCTTCACTTGATCTGCATTATATTACAATAAACATTGCTGAACCTTTTTCCTTCAATAAAGGATCTTTTTCTCTCCCCTCACCCCTCACGCATGTTCTTTGCTTCTGTTTTCTTAACATTCGGTGACTTAAAAAAATATGCAGTTAAGTATTCAATAACAGATTGTGTAAGACAGATCATGTGATTTTTTTCCACTCAAAAATCTTATTGCCTTCACATACTCATACCATCAGGCGATGGGCCTCCTTGTGGCTGTATCTACACAGCATCTCAACAACCAGTTTGAGAAATGAAAACAGTCTATCAATGGCTTGTTTTGATTTTCCTATGAGCCAAACAACTGGTTTTAATACTTTTTTTCCACTGGCTTGATTAAATTAACCATGTGTTTTTAGGACCATGTAGATCTAACCAGCCGTAATCTCTGATTCTATGTAAAAGTACAGTGTCCACTCTATTCCCTCTTCCCTTCCTTGTCCCCTACAACTATTTCAACATAGGGCTAACAGAGCTACAGCTCAGATTGAGTCCTTCAAATAAATGGTTTGGTTAATCAGTCAAAAAACATTTATTAAATACCTACTCTGTGTCAGGCACTATGCTAAGTGCTGGAGTTAGAAAGAAAGGCAATATATTTCATTGGTTACCTCCTCAGGGAGGAAGGAAGGGAAGGAAGGAAGGAGGGCTAAATTTGGAACTCAAACCCTTAAATTAATATGTTTATTATTGAAAGAAAGAAAGAAAAGAGGAAGGAAGGAAGAGAGGAGGAAGGAAGGAAAAAAGAAAGAAAGAAAGAAAGAAAGAAAGAAGGAAGGAAAGAAAGAAAGAAAGAAAGGGAAGGAAGAAAGAAAGAAAGAGAAAGGCAAGACAATCCTTGCTTTCAAAGAATTCACAGTCTGATATGGAAGACAACATGAAAACAACTATATACAAACAAGATCCATACAGGATAAACTGGAGATAATCAACAGTAGTATACATACTGTGTAAAGAAATCTCTGAATTAACCAATTGAATTACCATGTACACAATTTGAGGGAAATCTAAGACAAAAAACATTCCATTACAATATAACCCCTGTCCCAAAGCCCATTGGTATGGGACTTTTTCCTTTTTGGTGGAGATGAATACCCCTTGCTTCCTGAGAGGCTGGGCAGAATTGGCTAGAGCAGGAGAGCCCCTGCCTTTAACAAACCTCTTTCAGGCTCCTTAAGCTTCACATCTTTCCTTGAACTTTGAGTTATTTTGAACACTTCTGGCTTCCAGCTTCAAGAGAGATAGACAATGCCAACCCCACTTCAGGTTGCTTAAGGAAAAGGCTCTGGGAAGAAGGAGTCGTCAGTCTCCATTGTGTCCCTATCCCCAAGACTTCTTAGACTGCAGGGAGTCTCCTCTTTAGTGAAATCTGGGACAATTTTTTTATGGGTTCAGCTATGTTGCTCCTGATGGGAGAGCTCCTTCAGTCTGTATTGTCTAGTACACATTTTCTTATGCATACCTTCTCTGATTTTTGTTTTGGTATTGATTTGGATAAATGGGTTTTCTTTGCTATTTGTTATGTGTGCTCATTGTGGAATTGGTATTATTAGGAGGGAAAGGAGTCAAGCTTTGGTTAGAGAGCTTGGGGTTTCCTTTCCCCTCCAAAATGCAAAGTGATTGGAAAGTAGATTGAACCCAATTATATTACCAAGACTAGTAATATTGAAGGGAGCAGATCTATCTATCTATCTATCTATCTATCTATCTATCTATCTATCTATCTATCTATCTATCTATCTATCTATCTATCTATCTATCTATCCATCTATCCATCCATCTATCTATCCATCCATCCATCCATCCATCCATCCATCCATCCATCCATCCATCCATCCATCCATCCATCCATCTACCTACCTATCTATCTATCTATCTATCTATCTATCTATCTATCTATCTATCTATCTATCTATCTATCTATCTATCTATCTATCTATCTATCTCTAGCTGAAACCTCTTTTTGAGGAGAACAGAGTGGCCCAACCTCTCATTTCCTCTCTTTGTAGGAATTAAAAGTCTTCTTTGGAGAAGGGTGAGGGAAGAAGAAGCTAGAGATTTCTATTGTACCTCCCTTTGTCATACAATGACAGGCCTCTCTGCCCTTGGGAGTTTCTTCCCCTATCTGTGTTAGACTTAACTTCCAACAAAATCTCCAGAATTCGGGTTTTCTATTCTTTCTGAACTTACAAAAAGTGACCATAGTGTTTTGTTTATAGTATGTTTAACCTAACCAGGTTTCCTCAGTTCTATTAGTGACAAGTAACCTTATGCTGTATTGAATAAATGGGAAATTTGGTTTTGAATATGCTAGTGTTTTTGCAGATGTTAGAAAAATCACAATTACACCTCTCACTGTGATCCTGAGGTCAGGGGAAAAAATGACAACAGTAATATTTATTGCGTACTAACCCTGTAGAGTAAGTATGAGTATTCATTAGTCAAAAGTTCTATTGCAGGGGCAGCTAGGTGGCACAGTGGATAAAGCACTGGCCCTGGACTCAGGAGTACCTGAGTTCAAATCCAGCCTCAGACACTTAACACACACTTACTAGCTGTGTGACCCTAGGCAAGTCACTTAACCCTCATTGCCCCACCAAAAAAAAAAAAACAAACAAAAAAATCCCAAAAACTTCTATTGCAGATATGCTTATCTGAATTTCCTGGCTGAATTTCTTACCACTATGTGGTAAATGACTGTACTGGATAGTTGGGTTTGGAGTTAAGAAGATTTGAGTTCAAGTGCTGCCTCTGACTATAGGCCACCAGTTGCCCTAGGCAATACTCTTTGCTTTAGAATCTAAAGCTACAAGTTGCAGGATGGTTGTTGAAATACTTTTATAAAAGGGCTTTTTCTTTTTTTTTTGTGGGGCAGTGAGGGTTAAGTGACTTGTTCATGGTCACACAGCTAGAAAATGTCAAGTATCTGAGGTATGATTTGAACTCAGGTCCTCCTGAATCTAGGGCCAGTGCTTTACCCACTGTGCTTTACCCACTAGCTGCTCCCAAAGGGCTTTTTCTAAAAGGTAATTATTTAGACCAAGGAAAACATAAGTCCAGACTAAAAAAATACTATACAAACTAGACTGCATAAAGGCTCAGCTTCTTTCCCCCATAGGGTTGAGCATTGTAAGAAACGTAGACACATAAACTTATCAAGTTGGACCTATCCATTGTAACTTCTCCAGTTATCTCATGCAGGAGATGCAGCCTCAGAAATGTTTTTATTTGTTCATAGTCTTTCTCTATTAGGACAAGTTCTAGCCAGAAATATTAGGTCATATTGTGCATGTAGAATTCTCTGAATTTGTTGGAAGAAAAATGTCTTATAAACCAAATGTGTAATTACTCTAATCACCAATATTGTTATGGGTAGTGTCATATAATGGTTAGAGTGTTGGACTGGCAGTCAGAAAGATTTGGATTCAAGTCTTTGCTTTTCCATTTACCATAACAACCAAATAATACTTTTATTTATTATAATAATTTATAATAATGATTATTATTATTTAGATTAAAATCCTTGCTCTTCCAATTTATTAGCTGTGCGACCAAGAGACAGTCCTTTTGAACTCCTCACCTATAAAGTGGGGATAATAATATTCATTGTCCCTACTTTGAAAGGTTATTAGGTCAGCTAGGTGGTGCAGTGGATAGAGCACTGGCCCTGGAGTCAGGAGGACCTGAGTTCAAGTCTGGCCTCAGACACTTAACACTTACTGGCTGTGTGACCCTGGGCAAGTCACTTGGCCCCAATTGCCTCACTAAAAAAAAAAAAAAAAAAGGTTATTGCAAAATTCCAATGAGGTGATGTAGTCAAAGCATTTTGTAAACTTTAAAGCATTATAATTAATGTTCTAAAAAGAGACATTTAGGAGGTAGTATGTTTTAGTGGAAAGAAAATTGACTCAAGTATGAAGACCTGTTTTCAAGTCTTCTCTCTGAAATAGCTTTGGACAAGTCACTCGGGGCCTTATTTTATCCACCTGCAAAATAAGGGCATTGGACTAGATCTCTGAGTTAGTACCTTCTAGATCTATGTCAGTGATTATTATTATTATTATTGGTATATTCAAATGCAACACAAATGCAAATGTGAACATAAACTTAGGAAACATTTTGTGATGACATCATGAATTCATTATAAACATACCACAGAGCAAACCATAATGTCATTTGGTCACTTGCCTGAGACACATTTCCTATGGGTTGCTTGGGTGGAATTAACTGTCCCCTATATGGTTTTTTACTTTACATCATACTTAAATGGCACCAATTAAAAACACGAGATGGGATCTGCTTGTATTATTCTTGCAGATATGTTAAAGGTGTTAGAGAGGGTGTCTCAACAGTCTCATTAGAGTTTTAAACTAGTGAAGCCCCAAACTCCACTGAGACTTCTGAAGCACCCTATATTATAGCCATCATCGTTTGTAGATGGAAAATGGAGAGCAAGCATTCCTCCACCACGTGGACCATGAATGGAGAATACTGTCTGAAAAAGAGACATTTGTTCCTCAGGTCCATAGTATTTGTAAGGAGATGGTGCTGGCCTAAGATAACACATTTTCTATTGTTCAACTTAAAATATATAAAAGTGTATGTTGTAAACTGAAAAAAAGGATAGCCCTGTAGCTTTATAGAAAGAACAGATGAGCTGGAGTTATTCCAAGCCACTTTAACCCCTGGACATAATGTTTACTCACTAACTGGCGGAATGGCAGCTGTTATAACACATAGCTCTGTTGTAGCACACAGGGCAAGTTAAGTATTTATATAGACCTGAAGGCTTGCTTGCAGACAAATACGACACAGTATAATGACACTAATGGAGAAATGTGAAAAAATTAAAATGGCGAGATAAATTCAAGGAGTTGCATTTCATGATGTTTCAGGGTGCTATAAACAATATAACAAAGAATAAGAGACTCTACAGTTTCCAAGTCCTACCTTCAAGTATCATTTAATCTAGCTGGAGAAACAGATATATTAGGTACAGAAAAATGCAAAACCATATCTGTGTCATAGAAGGAATTTAGTTGGATCCTGGTCTTTTGGTATTTTTGGCAACAATGTATGTAATATAGGAATTAATTGTTCTTTGAGTGTTTGATAGAATACATTTGTGAATTCATCTGGTCCTGGAGTTACTGCCCCACGCCACCCCCACTTTTGGAAGTTTACATATGGCTTATTCAGTTTCTTTCTCTGAAATTGGGTTGTTTAAATTCTCTATTTCTTGCTCTGTTAATTTTAGTATTCATGATTCTAAAGGAGTGATGATGAAACATTCTATCTGTTATAGAGAAGTGATGGATTTAGGGTACAGGTTGAAACATACATATGTATGTGTATATTTCCATATGTAATTATGTATATATGTATACACACACACACACACATATTAGTATACAGCTATTAAGGGGAGTTAGGTGGTGTAATAGATAGAGTGCTAGACCAGGAGTCAGGAGACAAGTTCAAATGCAGCCTTGCTTTCTACCTGTGTGATCCTGGGCAAGTCACTTAACCCTTTTTGCCTCAGTTTCTTTATCTATAAAATGAGCTGGAGAAGAAAATAGAAAACCACTCTAGCATCTTTGTCAAGAAAACCCCAAATGGGGTCATGAAGAGTTGGGCATGACTGAAGAGACTGAAGAACAATATACAGCTATTGAGGGAATTAATTTTGCTTGACTATGAATCTTTGTTATAAGAAATTAACTTCTTTCTTTTCTTTTTTCCAATGAGATAGTGGGGAGAGAAAGTAGAATTCTTTTCATTAAAAAATAAGGATGTGTGGAGGTGATGCTGCCAATATTCACTTTTAGATGAGTCCACTATATTGTTAGTTTTACTTAACTGTTATACTTTACTATAAGAGACCTCTCACAAGGTAAAAATAATGGATTCATGTTGGAAATGTAACAATGAATCTGTCAGTAAAACTTAAAAGAAGAAACAGCAACAAGACCCCAGAACAAAGCAATAAAAAAACAGCATGACTGAGAGGTCCTGTGTCCTAGTAGATGTAAGACTGACCATGGAGTCAGGAAGCCCTGGGTTCAAATTCAGACTTCAGAACACATCATACTAGCTACTTTACCCTAGGTTAGTCACTTAACTTTTTGTTGTCTCAGGTTACTCCCTAAGATTCCAAGTTGCAGAAAAAGTGCCAAGCTTCATAGATAGAAGAGGCTTCTCACAGGATGTATATAGTGGAGAGAAAGTGAGGGTGGGGGAAGGATAAGCATGTTAAAGGAACAAAAGGACAAAATTGAACTCAAAAGGAAAACAAGCAGTGGTTGGATTCCTGGAGAGAATGGTATCACAAAAGCTAGAGGAGGAGACAGTCTAGGACCCACAGTGTCAAACACTGTAGAAAATTCAAGGAGGATGAGGACAAAAGTCATTGGGTATAGGAATTATAAAGTCATTGGTGATTCGGGAGAGTTCAGTTTCAGAAGAGTGCTTGGGACGGAAGTCACATGGCAGTGGTTTAAAGAGTGAGTGGGGGGGGCAGCTAGGTGGCGCAGTGGATAGAGCACTGGCCCTGGAGTCAGGAGTACCTGAGTTCAAATCCAGCTTCAGACACTTAACACTTACTAGCTGTGTGACCCTGGGCAAGTCACTTAACCCCAATTGCCTCACTAAAAAAAAAAAAAAAAAAAAAAGAGTGAGTGGGTAGGCATGAAGAGGAGATGGTAAGTATAAATTATTCTTTCTAGAAGTTTAGCAAGGAAGAAGATGAGAGAGAATGAATGGCTTAAAATGGTAGAACTGAATTTAAAATACTGAGTAAGGAAATGTTGAAGTCCTCTGGAACAATACTTAACTAAATAGTTCCTATTCTTTCTTGCATGAAATGTATTGAATCCCTTCTCACTAATACTAGAGTCTTTCTTCATAAGATTCCATTTTGTCACCCTTGATATATTATCATCAGTAGGATGGTAGAGTGGACAGAGCATTGACCATGGAGTGAAAAGACATGGGTTTGACCCTTAGATCTGACACTTTAAGAGAACAAATGACTTCTCTGAGCCTTGGTTTTCTCATCTAATCCAATCTATTCCAAATGGCTAAAGATCCCATTAAGTTCTAAATCTATTATTCATTGGTCCCCATATTAGGGAACAAACTACATTAAAATTTCTATTAAAATTATTTAAAATATATTAAATTTTTTGACATTCTATTTCTGCAGTGTATATCAGATCTTTGAATGAATTTGGATAACTAAAATAGAGACAATAGCAGAATTCCTTGGAGATTCCTTTAAGTCAGTTTATACCTATTTTCCTTAAATGTTGAATAATCACAGGAATAAACACTTTGATAGAAATATACTTAAATACCCTACTAAGTCTGTGATCTTATTGTTTAGGATGTGTGTTCCAATTGAAGATAGCAACCCATCTGTTCCTTTTCATCCTGTGTGATGCTTGTTTATGCCTTCTCTTCCACAAAGACTTGACAAGGATTCTACCCCCAAAGCCGGTTATATCCTCCTTTAGGACTTTTAACATTTTATTATCTCATATATAAAATGATTTTTTATAAAATCATGCAAAGTAAGCCTATGTTTGTATAAAATATATATATATATATATAGAGAGAGAGAGAGAGAGCATCTACTCAGTGTATGATTTCCAAAATTATTTGATAAAAGGCAATATATTTTTTACATAAAAGTGCTGACATTTCAAAATCAAATAGATAGGAAAACTATGCTTTGAAACATATCTTCAAGGACAATAGAATTTTGCATATATTTCTTAAATAGATGTAAGGAGCTCATTCAGGTGGATACTTTCTCCAGCGGCACAAACCACAACCCATCCATATCTTCTCATCCTGGTCTAGTCCTGTCTACATTAAATGACTGAAGTAAGAAGGGAGTGTATTCTAGGAATGGAAGACAGGTTGGGCAAAAACAGAGCAAAGGGAGGCAGAGTGCTGAGTTCATGGAATAACAAATAGGCCATTTTGGCAGGGAGGTAAGTACATTAAGGAGAATGATGTGCAATAAGCCTGGAAAGGTTGGGTTGAAGTATGACTGAGAAGATCCTGAAATGCCAAGTTGGAGAGTTTATATTTTACCCTACAGGAAATAAGGAGCTTTTCAAGTTTCTTGAGCAGTAAAGTAACAAGCAAAGACTTGGGCTTTAGGAAGGATCTTTTGGAAGATGTTGAGAGGATTTGGAGAGGAGGGAGTCTAGAAGCTAGGAGTCAGGCAAAGGGGGTTAGTGATATTTGATGTATAACATTGAGAGGAAAGAATTTCATTGCTATAACAGTTCCATAAATTGTGAAGTATATATATATATATGGCATTATTATTAGTCAATCAGTCAACAAGCATTTATTAGGCACTTACTATGTGCCAGGAACTGTGCTAAGTGCTGAGGAAACAGAAAAGCAAAAGACAATTATTGCTATAAAGGAGTAATAAAAGATACTGGGCATCCAAAGATCTATAAACTGGTCCCTACCCTTAGAAACAATACAGTCGAAGAGTCAAGAGAGATGAAGATAACTCTGGAGGACAGAGTGAAGCTGATGATTTTGTGCACCTCTGCCTCACTTAAATCGAATTCATGTGCAAGTCATCATCCTCATGATGTCATTGGTCCTGTTCCAGAACAAAGGATGAGCAACAATGACCACAACAACCAGGGAGACATAAAATGACAACACAAAATATTTGTGTCTAATAAATATCATGACTGTAGAAATTAACAGAAGGGTAAGATTTCTGTGGACTCAGGTGGTTAAAGAAGGTAGAATTTTTTCCCCTTTCCCTTCCTTCCTTCTTTCCTTTCTTTCTTTCTTTTTGTGGGGCAATGAGGGTTAAGTGACTTGCCCAAGGTCACACAGCTAGTAAGTGTCAAGTGTCTGAGGCCAGATTTGAACTCAGGTCTTCCTGAATCCAGGGCCAGGGCTTTATCCACTGTGCTACCTAGCTGCCCCCAAGGGTAGAATTTTAAGGATGGATATGACTTAAATAATTGGAGTAGAGGGAGGGCATTTTAAGCAAGGGCATATAAGTAGGAATGTATTAGGCACATTTTAGGAACAGTGAATAGACCAGACCACCTGGAGTGAAGGACACACATAGAGGAGTAGTTTGGCTTAAGACGGACCACATTGGGCCTTGCATGTCAGGGAGAGGAGTTTGGGATTGATTATGAGGTGGTGGAAGCAATGGAAGGTTTTGAAGAAAAGAATATTAATAGATGCTAAATCTCTATAGCTTACTTATTTCTCTTATTGTGATTCAGATTTCTTTCTTCCTTTTTCTTTTTTCTTTTTGCAGGACAATTAGGGTTAAGTGACTTGCTCAGGGTCACACAGTTAGTAAGTGTCAAGTGTCTGAGGCCAGATTTGAACTCAGATCCTTCTGAATCCAGGACTGGTGCTTTATCCACTGTGCCACCTAGCTGCCCCCTTGGTCCAGATTTCTTAAATTTTCTCCCTTAGTTCCCCCCATTCCCTTTTTTTGTTGTTTTTTGTTTTTTTTTTAGTGAGGCAATTGGGGTTAAGTGACTTGCCCAGGGTCACACAGCTAGTAAGTATTAAGTGTCTGAGGCCGGATTTGAACTCAGGTACTCCTGAATCCAGGGCCGGTGCTTTATCCACTGCGCCACCTAGCTGCCCCCCATTCCCTTTTCTTTCTAACCTAAGGTAATATTGCTATGGTCAGTGATCTTTCCACTCATCCTTTCTCTGCCTTTTCTTCTGTTCTCTATTTTGCATCCATCCTCACATCCTTTCCTTAATCCTCCTTCCTCCAAATATTTATATCAAGGACTCCACCTAAGTCATTTGTAACTTAGTATGAGTTGGAGTCAAGGTGTTCCTTTTCCCTGAAATACTTGAATTCTCAGCCTTATATTTGATTAAATCATTAAAGACTTGACCCTTCTAAAGTAATTTAAAGCACCAGGGAGCAGTCATTGAAGAAATCCCGGGAGAACTCCAAGAGAAAGGGTGACTTTCCTAGTATACCTCTAGTGCTACCAAATACATTGACTGGTGTCTATTTTACCTACATGTTAGAATTCATCATAAATTTAACAAGTATCTGTTATATACTTCATGTGTTGAGTGTTTTAATTGGCACTGGGAGATATTCAAAGTTTAGAGAAGTCATCAGTCCCTGTCCTCATGGAACTTACAATCTAATAAGGAGATGAGACATAAATATAAATAACTTTAATATGTAACATTACATGATAAGCCAATCAGAGAAGCACAAAGACTATAATAAGTTGAGAGATGCTAGGGGAAAGGTTGTTACCAAATTGGGACATGAGGGAAGGTTTCATGGAGGAGGCGGTACAGGACTTTGGGTCAGAATTCAGCAATTAAAAAGATGGAAGGGGGGCAGCTAGGTAGCACAGTGGATAGAGCACTGGCCCTGGATTCAGGAGGACCTGAGTTCAAATCTGGCCTCAGACACTTAATACTTACTAGCTGTGTGACCTTGGGCAAGTCACTTAACCCCAATTGCCTCACTAAAAAAAAAAAAAAAAGAAAAGAATAGAGTGTATTAAGAAGAATAATATGAGATAAGGCTGTATAAGAAAGGGAGTGCCAGGAAATGGTGGTGGTGGTGGTGGGGCTTGAATGCCTCAATAAGGTGCTTCTAAGAGTAGCCTTACATCTGCTGAACCTTTGGAAAGGGCTTCAATAAAGCTTTTGAAAGATTTTTTCCATCTTTTGACCAGATCCCTGATTTCACTGCTATGAAGACCTCACTTGCAGGATCCTCTACTCTATGTGCTAATACAGATAGGTACCCTCACTGCAAATTAGAGTCTTAGAGTTACCTAAAACAATGAGAGAAAGTGACTTTCCCAGGGTCATACTGCTAATGTGCCAGAGACAGAATTCCAACCCAGGTTTCCTTAGGTTCCACTCAACCTCCTGAGATCAATGTTCATTTCTCCATCTTATAAGTCATGTTGTCTCTCTTTGAAGGATTCATGGCTTCTAATTAAAATCTCAGTTATATATATATCTTTGTGTTTAAGAACAGAGATTAAAACCTCCCCATGTGTTGACTATTCAACATCCCTTTTGAAGGGAGGTTCAGTTTATGACATTTTCCTATAGCCTGACATGTACTAAAGCATTCTATAACTCTAACAAACCAAAAAGCAGGAAGAAGGAAAAGGGGGAAGGAGGAGAGCATGAAAGAGACCAAAAAAATCTCTCTATTACAAACATATGGCACCCAGGTTCTGCTAATGGAATGCTAGTCATCTGGACGTGGTTGCTGATACACCAAAGACAAGGTTTTAATCTCTACTAGGAATCCCAGGACAGGGAAAACTTTAAGCTATCTCATACTAAAAAATAAAGGCTTAAAGATTCTCTTCACAATCATCATTTTTCACTATAACTCTGACTCCTTAAGCAGGATCATTTGGGAAACATAGGCCTTCTCCCAGAATGCTTCACAGTTGACTCTAGAAAAATAATGCAAGTCCATAAGAAAGCCCTTTGTGGAGCAAGGGTTGGGGGAGGAACTCCCTCTATTCCCATCCACATAAATCTTAGAAAGTTGTTGGAGTAAAAGAGAGTCTAAATGATGGGCACAGCTTTATAGTACTAGTAAATATAAGGGAGAGGATTTAGATGCAGGTCTTCCTAATATAAAGTATCTTCCTAATATGAAGCACTTTATCCACTAAGTGCTGCTTATCAAATATATTGATGTGGCATAAATCAATTCAGCAACCCTTTCTTAACTGTCTACTAAAAGAAAGTGGGGCAGCTAGGTTGCACAGTGGATAGAGCACTCGTCCTGGAGTCAAGAGAACCTGAGTTCAAATCCAGCCTCAGACACTTGACGCTTACTAGCTGTGTGACCCTGGGCAAGTCACTTAACCCTCATTGCCCTGCAACCCCTCCCCAAAACAAAACAAAACAAAACAAAAGATCCAGGGCCATATCCAGTCATCCTAATACATATCTTGCCACTGGACCCAAATGGCTTTGGAGGAGCGTGAGGTTGGTGACCCTGCACAGCCCTCCCTCCCTTAAAAATCCACTTCATTGTAAGTCATAACATCACCCTGATGTTATGGTCCTCTTTGAGAATAAAGGACAAACAACAATGAGAAAGTACTATGCTAGGTATGGGATTCAGGATAGGAATCAGGACTGGGACTGGGTCAATGAATTCATTGGTATGGGGAATTGGTGGCCAGTAAAACTCCCTAACTAGATTAAAATATAATTAGGAAATGTTAATAAAAATATGATACAACATAGATAATGTTAATTTGTGGTTTTCTAAGTCAATATGCAGCCTGCTATTTCTATTTGAGTTTGACACCACTGAGTAGGGTACTTGGGAATAAGGAAACACCTTCTACCAATTGTGATCTGTATCTTTGCTTTTATAGCATGGAAAAGTAAAGTGAATTGATCAGGGTCATACAGCTAAAATGTGTCAGGGACAAGACTTGAACCCAAGTCTTTCTAGTTCTGAGACCAGCTCTCTAGAACCTGAGCTGGTAGGAAAAAAAAATAAAATAGTGCCTGTCCTAAGGAAGCTTAGATGCTACTGGAGATATAAAATGCATTTACAGATAAGTAAATACAATATACCTGAAAGTAGTCAGTCAGTCAATAAACATTTATTAAGTATCTACTCAGTGCCAGGCACTGAAATGAGTTCTGGGGCTTACAAAAAAAGTTTGTAAAAGTAAGTGCCTGTCCTCAAGGAGTTTATAGTCTAATGGAGAGACAACATGAAAAGTTTATACACTCACAAACTATATACAGGATAAATTGGAAATAATCAATAGAGGAAAGGCACTAAGTTGAAAACAGATGAGAAAGCCTTCTTGTAAAAGGTGGGATTTAATTCAAGAAAGTGATTGAACAACTGACAACTTGTTTAAAGAGGTACCATGGAGAGGGAATATCATGTGCATAGCCAGCCAATTCTGCTGGAACAAAAAGCAGTTATTATTACCATGGAGAATAAGTGAAAAGGGATGAGATAAAGAAAATTCTTTTCTTTTGGAGGAGGTGTGCTTGTGAACTTGTCTCAAGCTCCTTGAGTTCCCCGGAAAATGCTATTTTAGGTGATAGAACTTGGGGGCTATTGAGTGATTTCTAGGGCCAGATCCTTACATGATTTAAGCATTCAGCATCACCTGGGGAAAAATGTCCTGGAAATGTCCTTGCCAAGAGCAACAGTAGAAATAACAATACAACTGATTCTCAGATGGGAATGTGAGAGGTTAAAGTTCAAGTGAACATGGTAGAAATGAAAATATTCTAAATTTTATTTGAGTTAAAAGGCAGAAGAATTTTGAAGGAACAGAGGAGATAAATATATACATATATACACACATATATTTATACATACATACATACATGTATATATGTATGTATGTATTTTATCAACTCCACAGTGGATAAAGCACTGGCCCTGGATTCAGGAGTACCTGAGTTAAAATCCGGCCTCAGACACTTGACACTTACTAGCTGTGTGACCCTGGGCAAGTCACTTAACCCTCATTGCCCCATTTAAAAAATACTTATTATTGATTGATAGGGAAGATTTTTTTTCAAGGATTACGGAGCCTTGTGCACATTTGAAGACAGTAGGGAATGAACCAAATAGACAGATAGCATCTGAAGATTTGAGAGATGGAGGGAATAATTAAGGGGGAAATCTGCTGAAAAAGATCATTATTATCAGTTAACATTCAGATAGTACCTTAATATTTGGACAGAGCTTTACACGTCTTCTCCTTTGATCCTCACACCAACCCCTTGAGTTCAGTGCTATAATTATCCTCACTTTAGAAATAAGGAAACTGAGTCTGAAAGAGGCTATGTGACTTGATCAGAAACACACAGGTAGGAAGTATTTGAGGTAGGATTTGAAGTCAGTTCTTCCTGACTTCAAGTCCCTTATTCTATCCACTGCCTTGTCTAGCAGCTAGAAAATGGGTAAAGATAGGATCAAGGGCAAATGTAGGCAAAGAGAAAAGCTGCTTGATTAAAAAGGACTCAGAGAAAAGAGTGTGTTAGTGATGATGTCAAAGGGTTTCAAAGGAAGAGAAGGGGAGAAGCAGCTTTTGTTGAATGGCCTCAATCGTGGGGAGTGGGGAATGGAGGTATACGGAAAAACCTGGAGAGACATAAGTTTGGGAGTAGCTTTGGTTTGGAGGTATAAAGGGATTGCCTTTGTACAGGGAGGGAAGTTGGATAACCTAAATAGGTGTTGGACAAACAAAAATTGCATAGCATAAATCAACAGATGAAGGCATTACTTACAAATACCTTGGGATTTTTTGTTGATTTGTTGGTTTTTCCATTTGTAACCTCCTTTTGCATGCTCACAGGAAATGGAGACACAGTGGAAGGGACTGATAATTATACTAAGGTTCCCAAGTTTTGGGAAAGAGAGGACAGAAACCAGAGAAGAAGATGGAATCGATCTTGTCAAGCCAGGTGGAAGTACAGGTCAGAGTTGGAGTGTTTTAGGGATCCAACAAATTTAAGTTCAATCATTTCAGTCATGTATGACTCTTCATGACAACATTTAGGGTTTTCTTGGCAAAGAAAATGGAGTGGTTTGCCATTTCCTTCTCCAGCTCATTTTTACCTATGAGGAAGTTAATGCAAACAGGGTTAAGTGACTTGCCTGGGATCACACAGCTAGTAATTGTCTGAGGCCCGATTTTGAACTCAGATCTTCCTGAAGGAAATGACAAACCACTCCAGTATCTTTGCTAACAAAACTCCAAATGGGGTCACAAAGAGTCAGACATGACTGAAACAACTGAACAACAACAAATGGACAAGAACCGACAGAAAGTGGGGGTGAATACAAGCGTGTAGTCCTACCTACTAGAAACTAAAGGGGGCAGCTAGGTGGTGCAGTGGATAAAGCACTGGCCCTGGATTCAGGAGGGCTTGAGTTCAAATCCAGCCTCAGATACTTGATACTTACTAGCTATGTGACCCTGGGCAAGTCACTTAACTCTCATTGCCCCCCCAAAAAAAAGACTAAGGGCTGGGTCCTTGAGCTTGGGGTTCTGAGCTACAGTATGTTAGCAGTTTAGGCTTTACCATTTAGTCTGATATTGACATGGTGAACCCATGGAGGGAAGAGTCCTCTAGACTTACTCAAGGAAGGGTGACTGGCTCAAGTCCAAAATATAGCCCGTTGAAACTTCAGGGTTATTCAATCATTCCATCAACCAATTAAATAGCATTTATTAATAGCTTACTTTGTGCTAGAGGATCAGCTAGGTGGTACTATAGTAAAGCACTAGCTCTGGAGTCAGGAGGACCTGAGTTCGAATCTCACCTTACTAGTTGTATGACCCTGGGCAAGTCACTTAACCCCAATTGCCTTAAATATCCAGGGCCATCTCCAATTCTCCTGATGTATATCTTGCCACTGGAGGAGAGAGTGAGGTTGGTGACCTTGCACAGCCCTCCCTCACTTAAATCCAATTCAATGCAACTCATGACATTACACAATGTCACAGTCCTCTTTGAGAACAAAGGACAAACAACATGTGCCAGGCACTGTGCTAAGTGCGGGGGATACAAGGAAAGACAAAAAGGAATCTCTGCTCTCAAGGAGCTCATCGTCTAATGGGGGAGGCAACATGTAAACAACTATGTGCCTGGCACTGTATAAACAGTATTGGGACCAGTCCTATAAGTAGCCCTAGCACTTCCAGCTGGGAGTTATGGGTCATAAAAAATAAAAAAAGAGGGGGAAGCTAGGTGGCACAGTGGATAAAGCACTGGCCTTGGATTCAGGAGGACCTGAGTTCAAATCAGACCTCAGACACTTGACACATAGGAGCTGTGTGACCCTGGACAAGTCACTTAATCTTCACTGCTCCACAAAAAAATAAAAAATAAAAACAAAATTAGAGGTACTAAGATGTGGGGGTTGGGGTAGTACTGGACTGATCATGGAGATGCCTATAGAGAGATGGGATATAGAATATACTTATTCCCTGTTGTCTGTTCAGAATTGCAATTTATTTCTAGGATGTTTTGTACATAATGTCTCACCATAGTATGTGAATTAAATATGGTAGGAGAAGAAACGTCACTTTTCATACCACAGAACTATAGGCAAATCCGTCTGGTGCTCATGTGCTCTGCTCAAATGGGCAGTCAGCCAGAGTCCAGATCTCAATTAAACAGATTAGGCCAAAGAAAGCACAAATTCAGAACTCAGGCAAATCACCAAAAATTGCTGTTATTCTAGCCTTCTAACACACTGACTTCCTAAGTATGAATTGCACCAAAATATAAAAAAAAATGGCTCAAGCATAACAAAACATACAGGTGACTATTGCATGTAGAAGAAAACATTCACTCTACAGCCTGCTATTGAAGGGTTTCTGTAATGGCGATCCAACTTATCTTTCCAGTCTTATCTCATTCCTCTTCCTTTCATTTACTCCACATTCCACCCCAAATTCACTATGATCTAATGCTTTCATCTTCTCCCTCCTTCCCTCTTTCCCTCCACTACCATCCTCTGAACAGGCTGCCTCCACATAGATCTCTTGGAATCTTTCTCCTCTTTCTTCTTATGATTCTTTGAAAGCCCAGTTCTGATGCCTTCCTTTCCACGAAGCCTTCGTTGATCCACACTTAAAAGCTGCCCCTCCCTCTTTAAGTTGATTGTAACACTTTGAGCATCTCCTTTAAGTGTATCCCATTCTACCTTTATGATGTTTCTCTACATGTCATCCTCCATACTCAATTTTTTTTTTACTTGCTATTCTCAAGGTGTTTTCTAGTCTCCTCATCTGTCTGATTACCTTTCTCTATACATGCTCCAGTTTGACAAGAAGCAAACCCATGAAGGATCTTTAGTTTCACTAGTTCCAGGCTATACTTCAAGAAATCATAAATGAAACCCACAGGAAAAAAAAGTATATTGTCCCAGCTTTTTGAAAATAATAGTAATGACATTTATAAATAATTAAAAAATTTTAAAATCTAGCCCCCAAGCCCCCAAATATCTTACAAAATATAAACTCCTGGGCCATTGACAATCACTTTTGTTTTGTCACTGGACTTTGATGACTGGAGGAGAGAATGAGGTGGATGATTTTGTGTAGCTCTGTCTCACTTAAACCCAGTTCATGTGCAAGTCAAGACATCACTCTTGTGATATCATTGGTCGTCTTGGAAAGCAAAGGGAGCAACAGTCCAGGGAAGTCCTGGAATGGGTACTCCATCCACCAGTGCAGATGGTAGTCCATATATGACTTGGTATATACCAGAGTTACCTGAGCCATGTAGAGGAACAGATTCTAAGCCTTTGGAGGGCAGGGAATCTCATTCTAACATCCCTAGCCTTTAGAACAGTACCTTCTAGATAGTAGGCACTTAATAAATGCTTCTTCCCATTAATTCCATTGGCTGCAGTATCAAAACCCCCCAAACATACTTTGAAATCTCTTCATAGCAACAGAGGCTGGGAAAAGGGACATGTGTCTATGTTTTTGAAATTTATTATAATGAAACCAGCACTTGCTTTGTAGAACTTGTTAGAATAACTGAATGACACAATGGTTTTCTTTCCTTCTAAATCAACAGTTGAGGTTCTTTTTAAATACCCCCCAATGAGATTCGATCAGTGGCCCCTGAGCCCAGACAGACTGCTCTCCATGCTGCCTGTGGAGCTGTGAAGGAGATGTTATCTCTCTTGTGCTTAGGCCTCCATAATTGTGTCTTATTCCTGATTCCTACCAAATAATGAACGTATCCT
The DNA here is from genome assembly GCF_019393635.1 of Dromiciops gliroides. Lineage (NCBI taxonomy): Eukaryota > Metazoa > Chordata > Mammalia > Microbiotheria > Microbiotheriidae > Dromiciops > Dromiciops gliroides. The sequence continues at coordinate 500,236,817 of NC_057861.1, read as the reverse complement.
GCCTTGGTTTGTGGAACACATGTGGAGGAAGCGGTAGCCCTGAGAGCTTAACTGCTACAAAAATTCTAACCAGATGAGGGAAAAATGTTTTGTCAAAGTAAGAGTGCTTTGAATTTTGATGAGCCCGGCATAATCTAATAAACAGCCTTCTCTGGAGACCTTCAACTCTATCTTGAAAAGGCTATTACTCGTTATTTCAGTATCATCTTGCCAATACCTCCATTTCAACATACAAAGAAAAGATTCCAGCCAGAGTCTTCCTCTCCTCCCCCTCTTTCTCTCTTTGGCAAGAGTATAAAAGGATTTTTTTCCTAAGCAAAGTAATAAATGGTATGATTGAAAAAAAAAAAAAACCTTGTAAAATAGTTCTATGTTTTAAACTTTATTAAGCAAGAAAACAAAAAACCGTGGTTTCCCCCCCCCCCCCAAAAAAAGCCCTAGAAGCCGGTCTTGGTTTAATGGATATTGTCTCTGTTTCTCCCTTAGTATCTTATTAGTTGAGTTTAACCAGTTGACTTATTGGATTATTCTTTGTTTTTATTTGTTATTTGTTTATTTGTTATGTCAAATTATGTAGTACATGTACAGGGCTTTGCAAACCTTAGAGTATTATATAAATGCTGGCTATGATTATTATTGTTACTGTTGCCACTTCTGCCTTCCAGGGTGTTCACAAAGTACGAGGAACTTCAAAAAAGAACATCATTCTTTATCCAGAGACTCTAGAGAAGGATATTCAGCATGCAGGGAAATGCATTTCTCCTAGTTCTCTCTCTTTTTTTTTTTTTTTTTTTTTTTTTTTGCGGGGCAGTGGGGATTAAGTGACTTGCCCAGGGTCACACAGCTAGTAAGTGTCAAGTGTCTGAGGCCGGATTTGAACTCAGGTACTCCTGAATCCAGGGCTGGTGCTTTATCCACTGAGCCACCTAGCCGCCCCCTCCTAGTTCTCTTCTCCTGAATTAACTGGACTGTGTTTGTCCTTTTTGAAGTATCTACCGTGCATCCTCTAATAGTGTAGTTGGGTCTCTGCTTGATCTGAAAAGGTCCACACCAGGAAAGACTATAAAGTGAAGCAAAATTTGGTTTCAGAGTCCTCCTGATTTCCTTTTCTTCATTCCTCTACATCCACACCTTCATTGCTTGTAGGCAACCAGTACCCGGCTCTTGTCCAGATTCTCTCACCACACACCTCTATTCCTGCCCCATGCTCTCAAATAATCTTACCTTTCTCCTCTTTCATCACAACTCCTATTCTCCTACTGCCCCAATTTCAGCTAATTCTTAGCAGAAAGGAAATATGGCTAAACAAATTTGTAGTCCAAAGGCTCAAATGACTCCTGGTGGGATATGGGGCATTTTGATGAGGAATCATAAGTCAGAGAAGGTTCATTTTTCTATTTGGAAGGGGACCGGTTTCCCAGAAACCAAAGATGTATCTGGTAGGATATATAATAATGAGGATTTGATTGCAAGATATGAAAAATTCTGATCATCCAGAAAGTTCTCTAAGTCTCTTTCCCCATAATGGGAGAAGTGTTCATGAGGTCTGATATATGAGGACACATTGTTTTCTGTAAAAATACAAAAGAATACAATTTAAAATTGATATCATATAAAAACATTTTTGATAAAATGGAGATCCTGGTCAACAGATGGTAATAGACAAGATAATAACTGTTCTGTAGTTCAAAATCTGAGGAATACACATAATGTTTCCATGATGCAGAATGCATTCATCTTGACCTTGGACCAACTTCCCTCCAGCAGAGGCAGACAAACAGGAAGTGAGGAAGACACAGCTGCTGTCCAGCCAGAAGTGAAAGGAGCCAGTGAGATCCGAGTAACTGCTGTGTAAACATTTTAAATAAAGTCTTAAGAATTTTTTTTAGCACTAGGGTGTGTTCCTAGGGTTCTGTTTTTCATTTTATCCTTCCTCCCCCTTCTACTGATGGGTTGATGGATATATAGCTGCCTTTGCCTTATAGAAAGCTGAAGAAGAGAAGCAGGAAAAGGAGTGCTGATGTGGGGAAGTGAATCCTTTATGCTAAGGTCTCATTTGGTTACCTGATTGGAACACAGAGAATCTGGGAGGAAAATAGGGCTGTGAAGAAAACAGAGATCTCAAGGAAAAGGTTGGAAAACCAAAGGCTTACGAATTATGGATCATAGGACTATGGATTCAAAACAAGAGGGAACCTTGAAGGACATCTGGGCCAACCCACGAATGATAAGGATGTTGAGGCCTAGAGATGCTAAGGGGATTTTCCAAGGTCACATAGGTAGTAAGTTGAAGAGGAATTTCAACCCATAGAAAATCTTGTGCCTCTCTATTATCAAACTGCTTATGAGAATCGATCTTCATTTTGTCATTCACAGCTTTATCCTAAACCATTTCAAGGTAATCCTTGGAAGTTTTTTTTTTTAATTATTATCATTAATTTTGAAATCCCAAGTTCTGTTCGTAGGATAACAAATACAGTACTGACCATAATGGCCCTGTTTTCCCCATGCTGAGCTAATTATTCCTCCTTCTCCTGGGAGGATGGCTGACAGGATCAATATTATTTTTATACTGGTTGAACAATAGAGGTATATTTTCTATTACCACTTACCCTATCTTCACAGTTCTTACAAAAATGAAATTTTTGTGGTCCTGTCTATAACTTCTCAAATAGATCTATGACATCCCTCCAATGAAGAAGATTGTATGCTATCCATGGTTGCCCTTACTATGCAAGTTGCCTCCATGTCCTTCCAAAAATTTGCCACAGTATCTATCCAATGGGCTAGAAACCATTCTCATCTTCTCCCAATGTGGAAAGTGTAACGATTGGAATAACGCCACCTGCTGGAGACTTACTGTAGAAGAGTTCCGCCCATGAAGCAAAGGCCTTTGAGGGCAAGACAAGGAGTCTTTTCTTTGGCGTCAGGAAGTGAAGTTGCCTAGTGGGAGGAAGAAGGAAGAGACTAGCGCTCTGTCTAGCTTTTTCCTTTGGACTCTGGTGGAGAGCAGAGCTAGAAATGTGCTCTCCCTTTAATAGATAGATGAATGTAGGCCTTTTGCTTCTCTCTTTACCAAATTCTTATTCTCCTTAATAAATGCTTAAAAGTCTAATTCTTAGGGGCAGCTAGATGGCGCAGTGGATAGAGCACTGGCCCTGGAGTCAGGAGTACCTGAGTTCAAATCCGGCCTCAGACACTTAACACTTACTAGCTGTGTGACCCTGGGCAAGTCACTTAACCCCAATTGCCTCACTAAAAAAACAAAACAAAACAAAACAAACAAAAAAGTCTAACTCTTGCTAAAGCTTATAATTTATCGGCGACCACTCATTAGATATTTTAGACAGTTTAGCTAGAATTTTAGCCTTAACAAAAAGTATCTGTGGAGCACTCTGTCCACTTGTCATCAATCATTCTTATCAACAGAGAAGCCCATTTTGCCTTTGATGACACCCTTTACTTTGTTTCTTCTTCAGAGTTCCTCCCTGGATACATGTTGCAGCCTCCTTATATCTGCATGGGCCTTTCCATTGTTGTCTTTGTAATGTTCATTGTAGTGGTGTACTGGGTCTGACTGCCATATGGCAACACTGGTAAAATGTTGGTATTGAAAAAGTAGGTCTTTGGTGTAATGGGAAGCTTGGGGTCAGTAAAAATGTTTTACAATTTCCTGAAAGCAAACCAGCCTGTCTTCTTCCTCTTCAACTCTGGGTCCAACTTTCAGTCCATATGTATTCCTGTCTCTGATATGTATTCTATTGGACAAACACTATTGTTCATTCACATTTGTTGTATTATAGGCAATAAACATTCTTTTTTATCACAAAAAGTATTTTATTATTTTCTACTTACATGTAGAGATAGTTTTCAACATTTGTTTTTATAAGATTTCTAGTTCCAAATTTTTCTCCCTCCCTCCCTTCCCACCCCTTCCCCAAGACAGAAAGCAATCTGATATAGGTTATATATGTACAATCACATTAAATATATTTCTGCATTATTCATGTTGTGAAAGAAGAATCAAACAAAAGGGAAAAACCTCAAAAAAGAAAAAACAAAAACAAAAAAGTAGAAACAGCATGGTGAAATCTGCATCTAGATTCCACAGTTCTTTTTCCTGGATGTGGAGAGCATTTTCCATCATGAGTCCTTTGGAATTATCTTGGACCACTGTATTGCTGAGAAGAGTTAAGTCTATCACAGCTGATCATCACACAATGTTGTTGATACTGTGTACAATGTTCTGGTTCTGCTCATCTGACTCAGCATCAGTTCATATAAGTCCTTCCAAGTTTCTCTGAAATCCACCTGCTCATCATTTTTACAGCACAATAGTATTCCATTACATTCCTATACCACAACTTGTTTAGCCATTCCCCAATTGATGGGCATCTCCTCAATTTCCAATTCCTTGCCACCACAAAAAGAACAGCTACAAATATTTTTGTACATGTGGGTCCTTTTTCCTTTTTTATGATCTCTTTGGGATACAGATCTAGTAGTGGTATTACTAGGTGAAAGGGTATGCACAGCTTTATAGCCCTTTGGGCATAGTTCCAAATTGCTCTCCAGAATGGTTGGATCAGTTCAGAGCTCCACCAACAATGCATTGATGTTCTAATTTTTCTACACGTTCTCCAACATTTATTATTTTCCTTTTTTTGTAATTTTAGCCAATCTGATAGGTGTGAGGTGGGGAAATAGACATTCTTTATCCATTTGCTCTTTCCTTGTGGATGGTTAGCCCCAACTCCTTTGAATAATTATAGATTTCTTCCAGGAGGCTATGTAATGTCTTGGGGCTTTAGGCAATCAGCAGAATGTCATCTATAAATAGGAGCATGTGGAGGACCTCACTATTCTCAGGGAATCTCTCTTCCACCTGAACTCTGTGCCAGCTCTCCTCCATTACATTGGCAAATGTTTTGGGGAGCATATACCTCTCTTTTTTGTTCTCTATGCTATTTTCTATTATTGTATCTTCAAAGAAATCCTGAAAGAGCATGATCTATGGAAGTGAGACAGCTTGCTGCAGAAGAGCTTGTAAAGTACATTTTGTCCTATCAAATCCAATTTTTTTGTACTTAACAACCAAAATTGGCAGTGAGATTTTGTATTTGCTACATCTTTCAGGCTATTATGAGATGGTAAAGATGTAGTCCCTAGCTGAGTATTGCTTGTGAAATCCTGCTTGTTCCCTATTAATATCCTCATTGAGGATACCCTCAATATGCATATAATTAGCTCAATGATTTAGTGTAGATGGGAGAATAGGCATATTATGGTAGTAGTTGTTATTTTTGTCACTTTTTTAAATAAAAAAGTCTTTAGGTAGTGTAGTAGAAAGAACTTGTAGTCATGAAGCACTCAATTCAAGCTACCACTTACTAGCTGTATGACCCTGGTCAAGTCACTTAACCCTACTTGCCTTATAAATTGAGTTGGAGAAGGAAATAGCAAACCACTCCAGTATCTTTGACAAGAGAATCCCAAATGGGGTCATGAAAAGTCAGACATGATCGAAACCACTGAACAACAACAAGAAGTTGTTTCTGTGACAGAAGACATATATCTGAAGGCTTTCCATTTTGGTAAGAACTGAGGGTCATCTCTGTGCCAAGCTCACTACAGGTTTCATTAAAAATAACCTCAAAAAGGGGTGTTCCAGGGATGGAGAAAATCTCTCTAATCATGAATGGATCATTAGAGCTATGATACACTGTAGAAAAATGGTAGACATGCACAAGTCTTCAAGATTTCAAAGAATCATAGATTTTCAGAGTTGGGAAGGACATAGGGATTATCTAGTCTAACCTGTAACTGAATAAGTAACCAATCCATGGTCATCTTATCACTATTTCAACCAACCAACAAATGTTTCTTAAGTGACTACTGTGTGCCAGGCATCAGAGATACAAAGACACAAATGAAACAGTCCCTGTCCTCAGGGATCTTACATTCTGTTGATGGAACAATACACAAAGCAAGTTTGCACAAATTAAATCCAAGGAAATGTGATAAGGGGAGGCACTTGGGAGAATCAAGAAAGGTCCTATTTAAGGACTGGCTTACGATAACTGTATGTACTTATTTATTCCTTCCAAGAAAGATAAATGGCACAACAAAGGATTCCTTTCTTCAAAAACAAACCGAAAATACCCTCCTAGAAAGCACTCCAGTTGCGTCCTTAACCGGTGTCTAAACAAATTAAAGCTACATAATATAAAAGTTTTAAAGAAGTGGTATTTGATATATTAGATTGCTTTCCGTCTTGGGGAGGAAGGAGGGAAGGGAGGGTGGGAGAAAAATTTGAAACTAAAAGTCCTTTGAAAACAAATGTTGAAAACTGTCCTTACATGTAACTGAAAAATAATAAAATACTTTTGTTCTATAGAAAAATAAAGATAGTTAAAAAAGAAGTGATATTTGAACTGAGTTCTAAAGAGATTCTGAGAGGCAGAGGTGATGAAAGTAATTCCAGGCTTAGGCCTGAGAAGACAATGAAGATGTAAAGAAAAAGTTGTCAAACCAAAGACTTAAAAAAAAAGATTCCACTTGCCAAAGAGATATTAAGTATGTCATATGACATGGTATTATATGGTGTTAGGTATATGATATTAGATATATGACATTATCATAGCATCATAGATTTAAAGGTGGAGGAGACTTTAGAGGTCTTCAGATCCAACCTCTTTACTATGAGGAAATTGAGTCCTCAAGACCCTGTGACTTGTCCAAAGTCTCTACAATGGCAGAGAGATGGGAAATGGAATATGTGTGTGAGGAATAACAAGAAATAAGTTTGACTGGACAGAAGAATGCATGAAGGGGAGTAATGTATAATAAAGGTGGGAAAGGTACGTCAGTTGTCACATTGTGAAATCCTTAAGTGTCAAACGGAGTGACTGGAAGGATGGTGGTAATTTTGACAGAAGTAGGGAATTTAGGAGAAAGGGTGGGGTTAGAGTGGAAAAAACAATGATTACTTTTAAAGGCATATTTCATTTGTGATGCTTGTGGGATATCCAGCATGAGATTTCTAGTAGGCAGCTAGTGATGAAGGACTGGAGGTCAGAAGAGAGATAAGAACTTAGGTAGAAGATGAGTTTGAATCCTCTCTTAGAAACTTACTGGAAGGGGCAGCGAGGTGGCGCAGTGAATAAAGCACTGGCCCCACATTCAGGAGGACCTGAGTTCAAATTCAGCCTCAGACACTTGACACTTATTAGCTGTGTGACTCTGGGCGAGTCACTTAAATGTCATTGTTCCACAAAAAAAAAAAGAAAGAAAGAAAGAAAAGAAAAGAAAAAAGAAACTTACTAGCAATGTAATCCTGGACAAGTCACTTAATTTCTCTTTCATACTGAATTTCCTTATCTTTAAAATGGAAACAAGGGTTATCTTTTGTATCCCTAGCACTTAGCACAGAGCCTGGTACTTAATACTATACACACATACATACACACATATTTATACCTATATAGGTGTGGATATCTATTGATAACTAGATAGAGCATCCTAGAAAAAATTCAGGGTTGTGTAGTCCCATATTTATACCTTTAGATATGGCTATCTACCTAGCAATTGATAGCCAAACCTATATAGGCATAAATATGTGTATGTGTGTATTGATAGCTAGATATCCATATTTATATAGGCACTGATATGTACTAATAATACTTTTTGGCTAACTGACTTTATTTTAATATATTTAATAATTTATTTTAATAATCCCAAACCAAAGAATAGTTCTACTGATTTATAGTGTCACCAACCAATGCACTAATGTGTATATCTTCCCACAACCCTGCCAACATTGACCATTCCCATCTTTGGTCATCTTTGTCAATTTACAGGGTGTGAGGTGAAATCTCAGGCTTGTTTTGATATGCATTTTTTTATTAGTAGTAATTTGGAACATTCTTTCATATGGTTGATAATGATTTGCAATTATTCCCTTAAGAACTGTTTGTTCATATCCTCTGACTACTTATGCATTGGGAATGGCTTTTGATTTTATCTATATCTATTAACTGTTTATATAGTGTTATTGTTTTTCAATTGTAAGCTTCTTAAGGGCAATGCCTGTTGTGTCCTTGAACTTTTTGTGAACACTTAGTAGTGTACAACATGCCTGCCAGTGTCCAAGTATTACTTGGTGATGAAGATAACAATTCTGATAATGGAGTCTATTTATAAAATTGTCTCTGACAAGCACTCAGCAACACCCTTTTTGGAAATCCCTGCTCTTTGTTTCTCCAGGGGAGAAAAAAATAAAAGAACAAAAGAGAAAAGTTCACTGTGAATATATATCAATTCAAATTAGGAGGAAAGGACATGAGTAAATTCTCTCTTACTCTAAATGATATATGGATGTGCTTACATGTGGCTGGATACTCAAGGAAGTGGCTGGATAACTCTTCCAAAATTGTTACCACAGTAGAATCACATAGAAATCATGCAAATGCTAATAATAAATGTTGCTTTCTCACATACAAGCTGTTTTATATTTTCAAAAGTAAATTCTTCTGCAAAAGGAGCTACCAGTTAAAAGAAGATTTACAGTAAGAAATTCTAACTTCTTGCTCTTCAGATGCCTTTTTATTTCTTAAAATATATTTATGAAAGAATGGTTTGTGGGTGTAGACCCAGCTAAAACATCCTAGGATAAAGAGAATTCAGGTTGCGTGGTCAAACTTATGCTTACAAAATATAGATTTTTTGATATTGCCCTCAAAGTCCTTTGATACTTTTTGTTAATGAAGTCTTACTTGTTTCTGTTATCTTACCAATACCCTACCTTTTCCAAAAGAGTCTTCTCTGGTTTTTATTGTTCCCCACCTTAAGTTTAAGCTTTTCTCATTCTAGTTCTTCTTTGTGTGTCTAGTGATTTACTAGGTTGGTCTTTTCTGTTCCAGGCTTTCTGCCATTGAAAGGCTCTAGACATCTTGAAACCAGAACAAGTTGACTTTGGATGAATTTGGATAATCTCATAGAATTTTAAAGTTGGAAGTCGCTTTAAAGTTCATGTAAGGGTTACCTACTTCCCAGGTCCTGGGAAAATTTGACTTCTAGGCCAGAATCCCAGAGTTTAAAGAGACCTAGGAAATCATCTAATCTAACCTATACCTGAACAAGAATCTCCTATTTAGCATCCTGACAAATGGTCATCCAGCCTCCAACTAAACTCTTTACTTCTAGAGGCAGCACATTCTACTTTGGAATAACTTTACATATTAGGAAATTTTTTCTTACTTCAAACTTTTCTGAAACTTTTTATTTCAAGGACTCACTGTTGAATCACTTTTGTTGTTATACCATGACCTTGTAGGCTAGTTCTATTAGTGGGGGTCTTGTCCAGCTTTGTCTATTACAAACAAACCCCAGAATTCACCCTCATTTCCCACAAGTCGCTCCTTGTACCTTGGTCACTATGCGAAGGTACTGTCTTGTTTCTTCATGTCTGTCACCCATACCCTCAATCCCAACCCTTCACCTGTGACTATCCTGATTTTTACTCCAATGCCTTTTGGATTGGGACATTATTTGCTTATCCGTCTTCCTAGAGAATACAACCTTACTCTGCCTCCCAGCTCCTATGGCTTTCTTCATTATTGGTATGACTAGGATTATGCTATTCTCTCTGCCTTTCTCTCAGGATACTTCCTTGAAGTCCAACCTTGTACCTGCCCTCATTCAAATCACCTGCTTGAACCACTACCTGCAATTGTATCCCTTTGATTCTCTAGTCATTAGGTCAGAATTCCTCATAGTATCCACTACTTGGATCTCCCCATATTATTCATCTCATATTGCTAGGCTAATTTCGCATTTGGGATCTAGCTATCCTTCATCTGGACTATCCAGGATTTTGGAAAGAAATGTCATTTCCTCCATCTTTGTTCACATCTTTTTAAAACCTAAGCTTCTCAGAGAACTTCCCATTTATACAAACCAGTTCCTTCTTTGCTCATCAGAACCATTCATGATGAGAGAGGGAGACAATTTTGAAGTAGAATAATCTCAAATTGTTGGTTCTACTTCTGGATTCTGTGAAAGAAAGCTAAGGAACAAAGATCAGGATTAGAGTATTAAGAGGAGAATTTAGGGAGAAAGAAAAGAAGGTAGGCAAAAAGACAAGAGAGAAAAGTTAAGTGGAACAAATGGGCAGCAAAATACTTTGATGGAATGAAGTGGTAGACTGGAAAAAATAGGGAAATAGGAAGGTGGTTTAATGAAAGAGAGGAAGTATATATGACTATGATTGTTGTTGTTGTTGTTGTTTGTTCTTCATTTTAGAAGAGGACTGAATTGGATTTAAATGAGGGAGAGCTGTGCAAAGTCACCAACCTCATTCTCTCCCACAGAGCCATGTGGATCCAGTGTCAAGATATAGATCAGGATGACTGGAGATGGCCCCTGATGTTTTAAGGCAATTGTGGTTAAGGGACTTGCCCAGGATCACACAGCTAGTAAGTTTCTGAGGTGAGATTTGAACTCAGATCTTCCTAACTTCAGGGACAGTGCTCTATCCACTTCACCACCCAACTCCCACCCCTATGGAGTTGTTGAGTGGAAGGAAAAGAGGTTGAGTGTGGTTGTCAAGTTACTAAGAGATAATAATAGGTTGTAAATGTCTTAATGAGACTTTCCTCTTTCCAGGTTATCAGAAACAATGAATTGCTCCTCAAAAAAATGAAGCAATAATTGGGGGGAGGTAAAAATGTCTGAAGTGGTGGTGGTGGTGGGGTGAAACTTGTCAAGAAGTTAGTGAATGGAAGAATGCCATATGGAGAAGGAAAGAATGGAACAGGACAAATGTACACTTAGTGCATTCCCCCCACATAAAAAACCCCAACATATTTGAGCTACTCCTGAAGAGGAGGAAGCTGGATTCTCTAGGAGGAAGAAGATTCTTGTTCAACAAAGAATGATTTGGTATAGCCACAGAAGCTTCTAGATTGGAAAACACTGAGTGAAGGCCAGAGGAAAAAGTGAAGAGTAGTGTTGGTTGGGGATTCCTTGCTCAGGGGATGCTGAGACAGCTATTTGTGACCTGATGGTTAATAGTGAGGTCTGTTGTGCTCCTTAGAGTATTTGTTACAACAGGAAATCTCCCAAGACTTATGAAAGAATGATACCTATTCACCTTGGGTAGTTCATGTGGCCTTGAACAATATTTCCAGGAGGAATCTAAGTATTACCAAAGATGATCAAATCATGGGGTCAAGAAACTGCACAATAGGGTTAATGGCCTCTGTTTTCCTTGCTGCTGCTGTCTTCTATCTCTAATGTGATGTTTATTTTTCTTTCAAAGCCCAACTCAGATGTTATTTCTGTGAAGTCCTCATTGACACCCTTGAGTGAAAATGGTCTCTTCTCAAATTTTTCATAGAACTTTGTCTGACTTTCTCTTTGTGTTTAGCTCACTCCATTTTTTTATCAGCCTTATCTTCTATAACTCTCCACTATTTCCTCTTAATTGCTCAAATACACCTCATGTCTTTCCATTTCTTCGCTTGGAATTTTTTCTACCTAGAGTGAGATTCACTTTATGTTTGTCAAAATTCTATTTATTCTTCAAGGTTCAATTCAAAGACACTTGCTTGATGCCTTCAACCAGAACATATGCTTTCCTTCCCTATACCCCTAAAGCATTTTATAGCTTCTCATCATACACATCTGTATTATATTAATTTAAATACTTATCTTTCCTACTATATTCAATTGAATTCAAATTTCTCCTTCCTTCCTTCCTTTCTCCCTGTCTCCCTCTATCCTTCTCTTCTTTCTCTTCCTCCTCTTCCTCCTCCTCTTCCTCTTCCATTTCCTTTTCCTCTTCTTCATCTTCCTCCTCCTCCTCTTCCTCTTCCTCTTGTTCTTGTTCTTGTTCTTCTTGTTCTTGTTCTTGTTCTTCTTGTTCTTGTTCTTGTTCTTCTTCTCCTCTCTGTTTCTCTGTCTCTCTCTTTCCCCCCATCTATAGAAGTAGGGATGGAAAGAAGAAGGGCATCCTACAAAGCTGGAAGGTCCTCCTCTTGTCAAAGATCATAGTCATGTAGTTGAAAGGTTATGCCAGGGACCCTTCCAAGTCTGAGAGTCTGTAAGGAATCAGCAAATTATAGAAGATGAAGAATCACGGAATTAGAAATGTGGGAGTGGTGTCACTGATAGCTGTGGAATACAAGTATCCAGGATTATGTGTCAGACCTAGGATTTTTTGTAACAAGGAAAAGGGCCTTTCCTGGATGCAGAAAAGCAGAGATCCATTAGGTTGTCATCTACCTGTGTTTTCCCAATTGACATTAACCAACTTCTCTGTTGGAACAACATAGATAATTGTAAGGGGGAGATTCAGCACTGCCTAGAGATGGAAATAGCTGGAGAACATGTGACTAGAGTCTAGATCTGACAGCTCTTAAATCTATTTTAAACAATAGCTATTCTGTTTAACTTTTTGTGTGTATTTCATTTTCCCTTGCTTAAATAATTGTCACCAAAATGAAAAAATAGCTATGAAAGGATAAGATGAATTTCATTTGAAGATAAATAATCCTAAGGAGTGAAGCAGGTTTCTTGGGAAATGCTAGAGGTCCAAAGGGAAGATGGGAAAGTTGGGTGCTGCATTTTAACTACATATATCTATTCTTAAAGGTCACATGGCTGTGCGGTAGAAAAAACACAGACCTGAAATTCCAGAGACAGGTTCCAGTCCTGACATATTACTTGGTAGCTGTGTGGTCTTAGGTAAATCACTTGACCTCTCTACCTCAACTATAAAATGAGAGGCAAGGCTCATGAAATATTTTCGGTTCCCTTTAACTCTAACATTCAGTGATTTGGATTATCTTTTTATATGTTTATATCTTGTAACTCTAAAGAGATAAGGGTTTTTTTTTGCATAAAGGATAGGGTTTATTTAGTCTCACAAAAATGAGAAATAGGAAATATATTTAGAGTATCTACCCCCTCTTTTCCTCAGTGCAGAATTCAAACAGTTGACATAGACACTGAGTGATTTTTTCTTTTTTTTAAGTTATATGAAAAAATTATTGCCTTTTAAATTATTAAATTAAATTAAACACATGTTTTGACAGGAAGAGACATTGTTTATATGGAAGTCATTCCTGAATCAGCTGTCTATAGACTATGATAAGTTCTTTTAAAACAATAAATTTTTTTATTTATAGTTTTGGTTTCCAATTTTTATCCTTCTTTCCCTCTACTCCCTCTCTCCCTGAGGCAGCACACAATCAGATATGGGTTATATGATAAGCCCTTAAAGGACAGGAACCTGTCTTTTGTGAATCTTTGTCCATAACAGGACATTTTGTACTTAAACAGAATCAGGAATCTGCAAACAGAACAAGTGTATTGCCTCTTCCACATGAAAATCTTTTAATACCAGAAGACTCTCAAGAAATCTTTTTTTAAAAAGAGGGAAGCTGGTGGTGCAGTGGATAAAATGCCAGCCCTGGATTCAGGAGGACCTGAGTTCAAATCTGGCCTCACTTAACCCTCATTGCCCCCCATATATATATATATATATATATATATACACACACACACATATGTATATATACATATATGTATATGTGTATATATACATATATGTATATGCATATATACATATATATATATATATATATATATAAAATACTTGAAGACTATCATAATTTCTCCCTCAATCTTTTGTTCCTTAATTCTTTCATTTGATTGGGATCTGCCAAAGTGATCTATTGCACTTAATATCCTGGTCATCATCCTTTAGAAGCATTCCATTTTATTTACATTTTTTTTTGGGGGGGGAATATGTCTTTCAGAATTGAATACAAGACTCTAATCATGGTCAGACCAGAACAGGATATAAGTTTTTGTTTGTTTGTTTGTTTGTTTGTTTTTGGTGAGGCAATTGGGGTTAAGTGACTTGCCCAGAGTCACACAGCTAGTAAGTGTTAAGTGTCTGAGGCTGGATTTGAACTCAGGTCCTTCTGAATTCAGGGCTGGTGCTCTATCCACTGCACCACCTACCTGACCCAGGATATACCATTTTGATCCTTAAAAATTGTGATAATCAAGGTCAATATCTTTGCCTTTTCCATTTGCCATTTTGGGGGGGATTTTGGTCATCGATAATATAATAATAAAGGGGCATCTAGGTGATGCCATAGAGGATACAATGTCATGACTGGAGTCAGGAAGACTCATCTTTCTGAGTTCAAATCTGGCCTCAGACACTTACTACTTGTTGAGACTAATGAAAGCTTTGAAATATACAATTTCTTGGAAATTAATAATCAATTTATTAATTAGACTAGCTGGCAATCAATAAATTGATGGTCACTGGTTTCTCTTGGTAATCAAAGATGCCAAGGGAGACCCTGAAACACCTTCTGACAGGGAACTCCCTTGAGAAGTGAAAACCAATTCTAATTGGAGGACATTTAATGAGGAGGTCAGCTAAAAGTATTCAGCTCCTCCTTCTGAGAACATGATCTTGAGATTCCACAGCCTCAAGGTATCTGCACAAGGGGAATCCAATCCCCATCTGGATCTCTCTAGCTTGTTTTCTCCTTCATGAGATGAGTTGCCCTAAACTTTAATGGAGGGAACTAAGGACAGGAGGTTCCTCCTCCAGGAAAATGCTTCTCTAGATTGGATTAAGTTTATACTCTAAACATAAATTAGGTCTGCTTGTTGAGTGGGTTCCCATACAATTAATATCATTTACCTTGAGGACTAGGAGCAAATCTCATCACTCAACCATGTCCTTTAGAGACTGATCATTTTTAGGAGATTTTGTTTTGTTTTGTTTTGTTTCTTGTGGGGCAATGAGGGTTAAGTGACTTGCCCAGGGTCACACAGCTAGTTAGTGTCAAGTGTCTGAGGTTGTATCTGAACTCAAGTCCTCTTGAATCCAGGGCCAGTGCTTTACCCACTGTTACCTAGCTGCCCCCAGGAGATGGGTTTAAACAGAAATAAGAGGAATAAGGGTGGATCACAAATTAATAATTAGTTATTAAAATTACAGTATAATATTAATTTATCTCACAGTATAGTCCTGGGTAAGTCACTTATCCCTGCTTGCCTCAGTTTCCTCATCCATAAAATGAAATGGAGAAGAAAATGCTAAATCACTCTAGTATTTCTACCAAGAAAACCCCAAAGATCTATTTGTACAAAAATATTTATAGCAGCTGTTTTTGTAGTGGCTAAGAATTGGAAATCAAAGGAATGCCCATCAATTGGGGAATGGCTAAACAAACTGTGGTATATGATGGTGATGGAATATTATTGTGCCATAAGAAATGACAAGCAAGATGACTTTAGAAAGGCCCAGAAAGACATATATGAAATGATGTATTGTGAAGTAAGCAGAACCAAGAGAACACTGTACACAGAGAGAGCAATAGTGTTTGATGAACTGTGAATGACTTGACTATTCACAACAATACAATGATCCAAGACAATCCCAAAGGAATATTGATGAAACACACTATCCACCTCCAAAAAAAGAACTGATATTGATGGAACAGACTGAACCATGCTATTTTTCACTTTCTTTCATTTTTTTCTTTTAATCAAGTACAAAATGACAAATATGGCAATGTTTTACATAATCATTCATGTATAACCCATATCTGATTGTTTGCCACCTTAGGGAGGGAGAGAAAGAAGGATAAAAATTGGAACCCAAAACTATAAATAAAAATGCTTATTATTTTTTAAAAAAAGAAAACCCCAAAAGGGGTCACAGAGTTGGACATAACTGAACAAAAAAAGACCATTTTAAGAAGTTCATTTAAAGTTGTTATAATTGTTTATAGTATCTTTTCATCTTTTAGTTTTCTTTTAATAGGATATTGATTTTGGCCTTTAACTATGAAATGATCTAACTTCCCACAGTTGATTTTGATATGGCTTCTACATTAGTAATCAGCTATCTCCTATATATCAATTTATAGTCAATTTAATAATTGGGGGGGGAGGAAGGAAGTGATGTTGTTTAGTGCTCACCATGTCCATGGTCTTCTGTACTTCTTACTGGAAGACAGTACAGTTATCCATTCCACAATGTGAAGTTAAAGGTGTAGTATCCCCGTGATCTAGAAAATCTGTGAAAACATTTTTGGCCCTCCCTTTGTACCAGAGAAGAAACTTGAAATTTTTTATGGGATATTATTTTGTTTTTCTTTTATGAGGTTTCAGGTCTTCTCCAGCTCATTTTACAGATGAGGAAACTAAGACAAAACCAGTTAAGTGACTTGCCCAGGGTCACACAGCTAATAAGTATCTGCAGTCAGATTTTAACCTGTGTCTTCATGATTCCAGACTCAGCACTCTGCTTCCTGGGCCATCACCAGTCATGTAGACCTTTGTCTTGCTACTGGCCTATGGTAACTCTGGAGGAGAAAGTGAGGCCAATGATTGCTCAGCTCTGCCCACTTATATCCAATTTACATCAAGTCAAGATACCCTTTATCATATGATTGGTCCTTTTTGAGAATGAAGGATGAACAATAGCAAGAATGAGCACACAAATATTCCCCACACACACACACCTTAGGAACATGATACCTCCTCTCCCCACCTCCCCCTATAACCATTTCAGTCAGGTGAGAGAGAATTAGGTTCATAACTTTGCTCAGTTCAGCCAAGTTCACAACCAGTGGCAGCATCTCCGCTATATGAGTCCCTCCCCTTGGCTGGAGTATCAGAGGTCACTAATGATGATTTCTCCTTGCTCCTTTCTCCTTGGAGTCAAACTCCAGATTATGACTACCAGAATCTTGTGACTCTTGGTCCCAACCAAGGTCAGGGACCTACAATAGAATAGAATGAACCAAAAGGACAAATGTCCAGGCCTGTTTCTTGGGGCAAGGGAAGTGGGTAGGGTATTGGCTTTTGAGGGGCCTTTGTTTTCAGCCTGATTCTCTCACTGGAGTCAGTCAATAAATATTTATTAAGCTCCTACTATGTGTCAGTCATGGTGCTAAGGGCTTAGGTTGCAAAGAAAGGCAAAAGACAGCCCCTTCTCTCAAGGAGCTCACAACATGCAAACAATTAGGCATAAACAAGCTATATACAGGATAAATTAGAGATAATCAACAGAGGGAAGGCACTCACATTAAGTGAGGAAGTAGGGAAGGCTTCCTGTAGAAGGTAAGATTTTAGCTGGGACTTGATCTGATCACTGCCCCCCCCCGCCCCAGATTCAAAAGCTCCCCCCAACCAAAAAAAAAAAAAAAAAGAAAGGGTTGCACATGACTCAAGACCTTTGGAAGATACTAACAGTTCCATCTACATCACCAATGGAAAAGAAAGCTACTTCCACCCATGTGGTAGGCCAACCAGAACCACTTACAAAATGTTGTTGGATGTTCCAACCGTCCTGATTCTCCAGGAAATAGCTTTCTAGCATCTGCTACTCAGAGACACCATCTTTGTAAGTTAGAGGGGTCTGCTTAGGCTCCAAACCTCTATTATATTTGTAAAGTACTTTGAAAACTTTTTTTATTTTGATGAGGCAATTGGGGTTAAGTGACTTGCCCAGGGTCACACAGCTAGTAAGTGTTAAGTGTCTGAGGCCGGATTTGAACTCATGTCCTTCTGAATCCAGGGCCGGTGCTCCATCCACTGCACCACCTAGCTGCCCCCCATACTTTGAAAACTTTAAAACTCATCTCTGTATGTTTTGTTGTTGTTGCTGGTTAGTCATTTTTCAGTTGTGTACAAATTTTTATGACCTTTTTGGGGGGTTTTCTTGGCAAAGATACTGGAGTAGTTTGCCATTTCCTTCTCCAGTTTATTTTATAGATGAGAAAGATGAGGCAAACAGGGTTACGTGACTTGACCAGGGTCGCACAACCAGTAAGTTTCTGCAGCCAGATTTGAACTTTGGAAGATGAGTCTTCCTGACTTCAGGCGTAGCAATCTATCTAATACATTTAGTAAAATCAATGTAACTCAGGGGATAGGGTGCTGAGCCTGGATTCAGGAAGATTTAGGTTTAAAACCATCCTTAGATATGAATTCTGTGACTTTGAGCAAGTCACTTGATCTCTGTTTGCCTCAGTTTCCTCAACTGTAAAATAGGGATAATAACAGCACCTACTTCCCAGGGTTGTTGTGATGATAAAATGATGTTTGTAAAAAATATTTAGCACAGTGCCTGGCACATAGTATTCCTTTTACCCCTGCCCCCTTCCCTTCCAAAGCATGTTATAGAAATTGCAGGATAGCATTTACTCTCCCAAATTTTCAGTGTTCATTGGACTTCTTGAGAAATGCATATTTCCATTATTAAATATATTGAAAAATGTTTAAAATAAAACACTCCTTTCTTTCCCTCCATACTCTTTTTAATAGCCAGGAAGAAAGATGGAACTTTCAGAGTTACTTGAAAGAGCTGGTGGTGTGGTATAGCTGGAATTGGAGGGGATGAGACAATAGGTGAGGCCCTTTGGGTGTCACATCTTTAGGTCTTTCTGGAAGTAGGTTTGGAGGAAGGGGAGATTGGTAAGTAAAGATAAGCTACATTTAGACTGTAGAAAAATATTTATAGCAGCTCTTTTTGTTGTGGCTAAGAATTGATAATCAAAGGAATGCCCATCAATTGGGGAATGGCTAAACAAGCTGTGGTATATGACTGTGATGGAATATTATTGTGCAAGCTGGAAGATTTCAGAAAGGCCTGGAAAGACTTGTATGAACTGATGTATAGTGAAGTGAGCAGAACCAGGAGAACATTGTACACACAGACAGCAACATTGTTTGATGAAGAACTATGAATGACAACTATTCTCAGCAATATAATGATTCAAGACAATCCTAAAAGACTAATGATGAAGCATACTATGTACCCCCAAAGAAAGAACTGATATTGATGGAATACAGACTGAAGCATGCTATTTTTAACTTTATTTCTTTCAAATTTTTCTTTTATTCAAATTTTCTTATGCAAAATGACTAATAATGTAATGTTTCACATAATTGCACATGTATAATCTATATCTGATTGCTTACCTCCTCAGGGAAGAGGTAAGGGGAAGGGAAGGAGGGATAAAATTAGGAATTAAAATTTTTTTTTTATTATTTTGCAGGGCAGTAAGGGTTAAATGACTTGCTCAGAATCACACAGCTAGTAAGTGTCAAGTGTCTGAGGCTGGATTTGAACTCAAGTCCTCCTGAATCCAGGGCCAGTGCTTTATCTACTGCACCACCTAGCTGCCCCAGGAATTCAAAACTTTAAATAAAAAAGTTTATTATTTTTAAAAAAGAAGATTGTGAAGCAGTTGAAATGCCATTAGACTAGAATTGTACAGATTGATCCAGTTGACCAGAGTGGCCTATTCAATTTTCAGTGTTAAGTAGTGACATCTTAGAAATTGGCAAATGCTGCAAGCCATGGCTTGATTTGTTTTTGTTCTATTTTTTTTAATCTAGATATAAGAAAATGATGAAGAAAATGTCAGTAATGCAGATTAAATTTGAATTTTGTAAGTAGTATTTTTTTCTCCCCTAGGAAATCTGGATATTAAACATTTACAAGTATACCATTGAGAGTAGGCCCAATATATCTGACTTCTACTTCTTGATTCTGTTCTCTGACCAACCAATATGAGCTTGGTCAAGTCATTTTATCTCTATGGGTCTCAGTTTCCTCATCTATAAATGAAGGTGTTGGCCTTGGAAAATGCTAGTCTATGGCTTGTTTTGATATTGCTGCCGTATAGCAGGTATTTAATATAGCCTGCTTCCTTTCCATTAAAAGAATCTAAAACCTAGTTGTTTTTCAATCACCTCTCTATGCACAATTTCTTTTCCTCTCCTTTATTTTTTTCTTCTCCCAATACAAAAAAAAATAAGATGATATTTCCATATCAATATGGTCATTAAAAAGGTTTTTTTTAAAATAAAAAATGTGAATGTTGGGAAAAAGAAATATGGTTTTTTGACACATGCACTTAATAATTCAATAATGAAATGAATGTTGGCTCCAAAAGTAACCCACAGGAAATTAAGATTAGGCACACACATTAAAAAAAAAATCTCTAAATCCAATGAGAGGCTTCATCACAAAGCCAGCATTTCTCGAACATTTTCAACATTTCAAATCTTTTTAGAACCAAGCAACCCTAAACTAGGAGGAAAAAAATACCCAAACAAACAAACAAACAAAAAACCCTAAGGTTTTTATTGTTGTCATGACCTACCTTTTATGGCCAGACCGTGTAAATTGTTAACTCCTTTAGGGATCCAAAACAAATTTACTAAAATAACTCTTTTACACTCTGTACAAAACCCTTCAGAACTTCATGGGAAAATACGCATTTTTTTTTTATTGAAATTTGAAAACAACAGATGCTTTTTGGAAATACTAGTACTTGATGAGTAGGAAAGGACTGTTTAGAACTAAATTGCCTGGGGCAAGGCTTAAGTGTGCTAAAGGCTGTGTGACTTAAGGATTTTGGGCAAAGTCTCACATGGCAATGATTTCCCTCCCCAAAGAGACAAACAATAATTACCTTCATTTGTGGGCCTCCATTAAGAACCTCCCCTAAACTGTAATTTTTTTTTAAAGGAGATAATGCTACTGAAAGTTCTTGAGAGTGACTGGTATAACTCATTGTGGCATGTTTTAGAAGTCATATACAACCATTTAATACCCTTCATAAAGGGTTTCAGAGCAAAGTAAAATTACTTTAGTGAATTAATTAATATTTTGTTATTGCTCAGTTATTTTTCAGCCGTGCCCCCATTTGGGACACTTCATGACCTCATTTGGGGTTTTCTTGGCAAAGATACTGGAGTGGTTTGCTATTTTCTTCTCCAGCTTTTTTTACAGATGAGGAAACTGAGGCAAACCAGGTCAAGCAACTTAGCCAGGGTCACACAGCTAGTAAGTGTCTGAAGCCAGATTTGAACTTACAAAGATGAGTTTTTGACTCCAGGCCTGGTACTCTATCCACTTTGCCTCCTAGTTGCCCCTAATTAGTGTTTTTTTATTTGTATTTTTTTTTTGTTTGTTTGAAGGAGAATGAGAGTTAAGTGACTTGCTCAGGGTCACAGAGCTAGAAAGTGTCAAGTGTCTGAGTCCGAATTTGAACTCATGTCCTCCTGAATTCAGGGCCTGTGCTTTATCCACTGTGCAAACTAGCTGCCCCCAATTCATGTTTACTAATTTCCAAAGAAGGTGCACCTTTGGTGGAAGGTAGAATCTTTGAACGCCATGGACAACTTAAAGATTTTCTTTAAATATTTATGAACTCAGAGGATCTTTTGTTTCATTTAGAGCTATAGAATTTTAGAGTTGGAGGAAAGCTTAAAAAGACTGCCAACTTCCTCTTTTTACAGGCCCCAGAGAAATAGAATGATTTTGAAGTGGCAAAGCTAGGATTTGAACCTAGGTCTTGTGGCTCAAAAAAAATCTAGTGTTCTTTTTCTTTTTTCTATAACCTCTCCTTTTCCATTTCTGTTGCTTCTTGCTTGATTTTGACTTGGGAGAGGTGTCTGGTTTGTAAAGATGTAAGAAAGGTGACCCATTTCAATGATGGGGACAATATGAAGTGCCAAGGTGGCATTTGTTAACCCTCCTCCCACTACAATTTCCACTACAACTTTCATACTTATTAACTTTGTTCTCTGTGGAATTAAAAAGAATCATTAAAGAATTTCATTCAACCTACTTGCACAGGCTAGAATGAAATTCTGATTCCTGAGACACAAGTAAAAGAGAATTAAGGCAAATAATTGACAAAAACACAAATCTTATTTTTGTACCTCTCCCCATAGGTATTTTGTTGTTGTTGTTGTACGTGTGTTTAGGTATTTTTAATGTATTTCTGATTTTTTGGGTTCTTTCCAATTCTATCTTTTGCAGCTAGGATTGATAAATCTTCAGCAACAATTAAGTTCCAGAAAACAAAAGGTAGTCTGTTTCCCACTGATAAGTTAGTTGTTTTAGCACCTGTAAATCTGTTTTGCATTTCATTTAACCCTTCACTCAGGGTTGATAACAGGAACAGAAAATAGGCACTGACAGCATGTTGTGATTTTACAGTATACAGAGGTAAAGTCAGAGTTAATTGCAAGCACATGGCTTTTAAGAGTGAAACTTTTATATTTAGCTCCAAGTATCTGACCCAGTGTAATTCAAACATATTTCTGCAGCAGTTGCTAATGATTAAGGCATTAAGTGTTTGTTGTTGCTGTGGTTTTTTTCCCTCCCTCGATTTGGACAAAATGGGTAGTTCAGTTTGTTTTTGGAAAAGCAACATTTTTCAAACTGGGAAGTATTATTGTTCCCATCCCCCACCCCAATTTCCCCCCTCCCCCGCCTCCTAACTTCCCAAGAGGTGTTTCTGCTAAACTGTTCCAACTAAAAAACCTGTTGGAATACTAAACAATGGCCCCTGTGCTGCAGTTGTGCAGAGAGGCAATTTCAGCGGTGTCTAGTTTCAGCCCAGAATACTAAGGTCATAATTTTAGGCCATAGATGGTTCTCCCAGATGTCTTTGGTCAAGTTAATCACAGTTTGCCTGAAGGGTGAGCTTTCAGGTAATCCATCATGGCATAATTGTAAATCAATAACTCCTTCTAGCCTGAGGAGCTGCACTGTTTGTGCTCCCAGGACTGAGGTGGCAGCAGAATCTGACTGTGTAAACAGGGGCCCTCCATCTTTGAGGTTAGGCTACTGAAGCCCATTGGAACTGATGCTTTCAGAAGAGCTAAAGGAAGTTCAACGCAAGACATCACTATGAGTTTTGGGGCTGCTTTAAAAAAAAATCGGTGGCGTCAGCAGGATACTGTTGATTGTTTTGCAAGACTGTGAAACCTGACTCTTGGAAGGGCCATTTCCCAACGCAAATTTTTCATCTCAGAGGGCAATGACCTGACACTTGTGTGTCGAGTCCTTCCCTGATCCCCAAACATTCAGAAAATGCTGTGGCTGATGCTTTTGTTACCTGCCAAAAGGAGAAGAGAAGCAGGAGCTCCCCTGATTTCTCAGGCTTGTTTCCCTAACCTCCTCCCTGCCCCCATCAGAACCCCAGTAGCAGTGTTAGTATTCCATAGGAACTTAACCTGAATACAATCATCCTCTGATTCATTTTGAATTCCTGCACAGAGTAGAAACCATATGTTCTTGGGACCGTGACTGGCCCCCGGTATTCAGGGGCTCCTTTGCAGAGATCATCCCAGACCTATTCCCCAGGACTCTGTGGCTAGCCTTGGAACAAAGTTACTCTGGGGTTTTTCAACTTTAGACAAATTTGCTAAGTAGTATTGAAGCTTTAAGATAGTCTCCTACCCCTGCCCCCACCTCAAACACTGAATACTCCCTTGTAACAAAGAAACAAAACAATTCAACCAAACCAACCTATATGGTTACCCCCTCCCCAGAATTACAACATATTTCATGCATAATATAAGATAACAAATATATAATCAATGTAATGTACTACAATGTAACTTAATATAATTACCATAATTATATCCTATCCTATCCTACCCCACCCCACCCCACTCTACCCTACCCTACAATATATAATAATTACATGCATAATCTGCATGCAGATATCACTCTGTCCAGAGGAGAGGAAGGATACATTTTCTATGTTTTCCACGATAAAGAGTGGTTATGTTTGATGCTCTTCATTGTGAATGAGTTGACTATTCTCACCAATACAATGATCCAAAACAATCCCAAAGGACTATTGATGAAACATACTCTCTACCGCTAAAGAAAGAACTGGTATTGATGGAACAGACTGAAGCATGCTATTTTTCACTTTCTTTCATTTTTTTTCTCTTAATCAAGTTTTCTTGTACAAAATGGCAAATATGGTAAAGTTTTACATAATCATACACGTATAATCCACATCTCATTGCTTCCTGCTTCAGGGACAGGGGAGGGGAGAGTGTGAAGGAGAGATAAAAATTGGAACCCCAAGCTATAAACAAAAATGTTCATTACATTAAAAAAGAGCATTTATTAAAATTACTCAAGGTTTTGGTATATGTTAGTATACTCATGTATATTGTTTTCCTGGTTCTACTTCATTGGTATGATACCATTTTCTACAAGTCTCACCATAGCAGTCTGAGTTCCTCAAATTTCAATAACAGCTAGCATTTAAAGATTT
Source organism: Dromiciops gliroides (assembly GCF_019393635.1). Classification (NCBI taxonomy): domain Eukaryota; kingdom Metazoa; phylum Chordata; class Mammalia; order Microbiotheria; family Microbiotheriidae; genus Dromiciops; species Dromiciops gliroides. The sequence continues at coordinate 500,212,671 of NC_057861.1, read as the reverse complement.
GGAAATCTCTTTAGGTATGTGATCTCATAACCTATTATGTCGAGGGCCACACAAAGTCCTAACACTTACTAATAACTGTAGCTGTAGGACTTGAACTCAGGTCTTCTTGAGTTCACTATCCCCTATGCCACCTAGCTGCCAATGCCATTGTATTCCATTACATTATTCAACCATTCCCTAATTAATTCAATAAACATTTATACAAAAGGTCTAGTTATTGTTCCTTAAGAAAAAAGCGAAACCATCTTTGTCCCCAAGGACCCTCATGGGAACAAATAACATGTATACAGTTAAATTAATACAAAATATTTTGTGGAAATAGAAAAGAACTTTAACAAAATGAGCCTGTATAGGAGATGGCATTTGAACTGATCCTTGGGGGGTGGGGGGATAGGGATTCAAGGAGAAGAAGGCGTTTTCAGGAATGAGGGATAGCCAATGCTTAGGTCAGAGTTGGGCCATACAGAACCATAGAATCATAAAATCTCAGAGCTGGAAGGGACTTACTATAGTGTCAACTCAGTTCCACCCATATAATAATAATAATAATAATAATAACAACAACAACAACAACAACAATAGTAGTAATAACAAGAAGTTATATACTACTTTAAGGTTTGCAAATTGTTTTATTTTGTCCCCCCAATAATTCTGGAAGGTAGCTGCTATTATTTTCATCCCTGTTTTACAGAGGAAGAAACTGAGGCTGAGAACCCTTAAGTGACTTGCCCAGGGTCACACAGCCATCAAGTATCTAAGACTGGATTTGAACTCAAATCATCCTGACTCCATTGTGCAACCTAGCTACCTGAAAAGAAATAATTTCAATATTTCTATAGCATCCATGACAAATGGTCATGCAGCATCTGCTTGAGGTCCTCCAGTGATGAGGAATCCACTACTTTTTCTCACAATGGAAACCCAGTCCATTTTTAGACAGCTCTAATTGCTAGTAAATTTTTCTTTACAGTAAGCCTAAATCTGCCTCTCTTCAACCTCTATACATTCTTCCTAATTCTGTGGCCATGAAGAACTCATCTAATCACCTTTTCCCATGTGATAAATGTTCAGTTACTGGTGCTCTTCAAGAGCACCCATTTTCATTCCAGTTTTTTGGCGAACACAGAAAGCTATTTTAGGTGGCACAAAGCATAGAGTGTTGTGCCTAGAGTCATGAGTTGAAACCTGGCCTCGGACACTTACTTAGCTGTGTGACCTTGGGCAAGTCACTTAACCCTGTTTGTCTCAGTTTCCTTATCTGTAAAATAAACTGGAGAAGGAAATGGCAAACCACTGCAGTGTCTTTGCCAAGAAAACCCCAAATGGGGTCACTAAGGGTCAGACATGACAGAACAACAACATGGATAGTTTGGTAATATATGGGACCTTTCTATCTTTGGCCTCTTTTTTCCCTAATCATTTTTATATGAATTAAATCTGATCAAAACAAATCAACATTGACCCTGTTATATAAAACTTTAGAATTTGCAAAGTGCTTTACATATATAATCTAAATTGATCCTCATAATAGCCCTTTGGAGGACCTACTGGAGGCATTAGTATGCCCATTTTAGAAATGAGAAAATTGGGGGCAGCTAGGTGGCAAAATGGATAGAGCACTGGCCCTGGATTCAGGAGGACCTGGGTTCAAATCCGGCCTCAGACACTTGACACTTACTAGCTGTGGGACCCTGGGCAAGTCACTTAACCCTCATTGCCCCACCAAAAACAAAAAAGAAAAGACAAGAAAAGACATGAGAAAATGAGCTCAGAGAGTTTAAGTGACTCATCGATGATATTCCTATACATGTCAGAGGCATAATTTGAGCTCAGGTCTCTTCTAACAATGTCTAATATTTTTAAAAATGCAATACACTGCCTTTTAAGGTTACCTTTCCATGTCTAAAGGCAATATACAACCTGAGGAGTCTGTGGAAGTTGGAAGGGGAGCCTACTATTGTCAAGTTTTACATGTTGTTTGCTTTTGTAAGGGTGTCTGCTTTTTGACTTTGGCAAAATTTCAGTATCTAAGGGACAAGTAGTAAAGCCAATGTTAGGCATCCATCCAGAGTATATGGAGAAAAACTGAGGAACGCTGAGCTCCAGAAATGTTTGCTGGATATTGAGCCATTGCCTGCTTTCACATAGCCTATGGAGATAAAGATTTGGGAAGTCTACAGGATAGTTTCCATAGGTTAGAATGAAGTCTTTCACCAGAAGGATCCAACCTTATACCATGAAAAGTTGTAAAAAATGGAAAGGAAAAGCCTAAAGGGACTTAGCTTGACAGGAAAAGCCTGCTTTCCTGCCTTCTGTTTGGGAAATGACAGGCATCAGAGACAAGCCCCCAAAGATTTAGAACTGAGCAAACTTCTTCCAAGCCAAGTCAAGAAGTATAAAGTACTATTCCCCTTTTTGATGAAAAAAATTAAAAAATACATTTAGTAAGCACCTACTATGTGTCAGACACTGTGCTAAGTGCTGGGGATATAATAAAGAAAAAGAGAGAGTACCTGCCCTCAAGGAGCTTACAATGTAATGAAGGAAGATGGCACATAAATGGCACAAAGGGAAGCTAAGAATGTTGGGGTGAGGGGAGGGAAAGAGGAAGCAGTCCTCCTGTTCTGTGGCAGAGAAGCCAAACACAGTTATTAATGATGGAGAATGGAGTTACCAGGAAGATTTCCAGCTCTTCATAAAGGTTTTGAGAGTGTTTTAGTGCTCCACCTTCCATCCCTCCCTCCAATCAGAGGGAAGAGGCATCTGAGGGTGAGTTGAGAAGGTTTAGAGTATCCAAATCAGAACCATTCTTCATGGTCATGAGTTATTAGCTTTTCCTGGGGGCAGAGGGCAGAGTGTGTTGTTCCTTGGAGTTGAAGACAAGCATAGCTTCTGAGGGAGAATGGAGAATTTGCATTTCCCAAAGTTAGCCAATAGTCAGGCAGTTAATGAGCACCCACTGTGTGTCAGGTATTGTGCTAAGTGCTGGGGATTTTTTTTTTTTGGTGAGGCAATTGGAGTTAAGTGATTTGCCCAGGGTCACAGAGCCAGTAAATGTTAAGTGTCTGAGGTTGGATTTGAACTCAGGTCCTCCTGAATCCAGGGCTGATGTTCTATCCACTGCACCACCTAGCTGCCCCAATGCTGGGGATTTTTAAAAGGGTGGGGGAACACTCACTACTCTTGAGGAGCTCACAATTTATTTGGGATGGGGACAGCATACAAACAATTATGTTCAAATAGGGTATATAATATAAATAAGAGATTGGGGAAGGCATCTTTTAGAAAGTGGCATTTTAGCCATGAAAACCCAGAGAGGAAGATGAGGAAGAAGGGGGAGGGAATAAACACTTGTAAAGCACCCACTATGTTCCAACAACTTTTAGAAATATAATCTCATTCAATTACAATCTTTTGAGATAGGTGCTATCTTTACTCCCAGCCTCTGAGGCTGAGATGTAAGAGTATGGATCTGATTCTCTGTCACTTGTGCTAATTTTGGCCTGACAGCTAACACTAAGAAAAGAGAAGTTCTCTACCAGGCAACTCCACACCATCCATACACACACAGAACCATTGACTGTGGCAAATGGAGAAATTCTGAATGCTGTGGATAAGCTCACTTACCTTGGCAGTATACTTTCCAGGGATGTACACAAAAATGATGAGTTTGACACATGCATTTCCAGAGGTAGATCAGTGTTTGGGTATCTCTGAAGGAAAGTATGGGAAAGAAGAGGTATTAGGCTGGCAACCAAACTGAAGGTCTACAGAGTTATTGGATTGACTTCATTGTTGTTTGTGAAACCTGAATAGTCTACCGGTGCCAGGCCAGGAAACGGAATCATTTCCATTTGAATTGTCTTAGGAAGATTCTGAAGATCATCTGGCAAGGTAAGGTTTTGGATACTGAAGTCCTTTCTCCTGCTGAACTGCCAGGCATTCAAACTCTACTGCAGAGAGTACAACTCCAAAGGAGTGGCCACATTGTTCATATGTCAGACATAAGTTTGCCTAAACGACTATTTTTGTTTTTTTTGGTTTATTTATTTATTTATTTTTGAGAGGCAATGGGGGTTAAGTGACTTGCCCAAGGTCACACAGCTAGTAAGTATCAAGTGTCTGAGGCCAGATTTGAACTCAGGTACTCCTGAATCCAGGGCCGGTGCTTTCTCCACTGTGCCACCTAGCTGCCCCTCCAAACAACTATTTTATGGAGAACTCACACAAAGCAAGCACTAACATGGAGGTCAGAAGAAATGATACAAGGACACTCTCAAGATCTCTCTGAAGAACTTTGGAATTGTAACGATTGGAATGATGCCACCTACTGGAGACTTGCTGTGGAGAGCTCCACCATGAGGAAAATGCCTCAGAGGCATTGTGGCTTTTCCTTGGCGTCAGGAAGTGATGTTTGCTCATGGGTGCTGTCTATCAAGTCTACCAGCCAATCAACTGGAGGAGCCTCCTATGGTCTGGGAGGAGACGGGAAGGAGGAAAGGGAGCCTGCGCAGAGAGCGCGGGCCTTTTTGGCTTCCAGACTTGATGGTGGTGGTGGCAGAGGACTTCACAGGAAATTTGAGGAAAGATAGGAATGCTAGGCTGTTAGAATTCTGTTCTCAATCTTTTTCTTTCTATTTTCCAATAAACCCTTAAAAACCTAAACTCGTTTTATCAGTGATTTTTAGTCAGTTTCCCCCAAACTGGGGGAACACATTAGAATCCACATTTAGAATCTTAAATTACACAAAATCTATTGTAAGACATGAGAGACACTGGCACAGGTCCTCCCAGGATGATGTGCCTGCATCAAAGAAAACTCTGCTCTATGAGCAATGCAGAATTGCAGTAGTGCAAAGAAAATGTTAGATGTGCAAATTTAGAGACATCTCTACTCCAAATGTTCATATGGACTATGTGTGCCTGATCTGTGGTAGAGCCTTCTGAGCTTGTATTGGTTTGATCAATCATAGTCAGATACACTGTACCTTGATCCCAACGTAGTGATGCCATTTTATCCTCTTTGAACTTGAAGGATAATCACTAAAAAAATATTAACTCCATTTTTTAGTTGAGTAAACTGAGATAAACAGAGGTGAAGTGACTTGCCTAGGGTCACAGAGCTAGTAAGTGTCAGATTTGAACTCAAGTCTTTCTAACTGCAGACCTATTGCTCTGTCCTCCATACCATCAAGTATAGTAGGAAGTACAGAATTCCCAACATGGGGGATAGACAGTGAACACATCATACTGTGATGTATTCAAGGAGAGGCAATGTCATTGAATCACAGGGCGCATGGAAGAGAATAAAGTATAAGAAGATTGGTAAAGTAGGAAGGGGCCTGATTAAGAAAGACTTTAAATGCTAAACAGAAAATTTTTATATTTGACCCTGGAGGGAAAAGGAAGTGACTGGAGTTTATTGAATGGGTGTAACATGATCAGACCCATGCTTTAGGAAGATCAATTTGACAGCTGAAAGAAGAATGGACTGGAATGAGGATATAGTTGAGGCAGCAAACTATTGTAATAGTTCAAGCAGGAGGTGATGAGGGCTTCCACCAAGGTGGTAGTGGGGTCAGAGAAGGGGGCATATATGAGAGATGTCACAAAGGTAGAATCAACAAGACTTGATAACAGATTGGTTATGGGAAGGGAGATACAGTGAGGAATTGAGGATAACACCTAGTGTATAATCTGGGGTGACTGGGAAAGAAATTAACTCTACAGTAACAGGAAAATTAGGAAGAGGGGAGGACAAGGGGCAGCATAATGAGCTCAGTCTTGAACATGGTGTTTCAGATTTCTACAAGATTGTTGGTTTGAGATGTTCAACAGGCAGCGCTAGGATAAAATAGTAAGGGTTTCCATTCTTTCTAAAAAAAAGGATAGAAGTGTACCCCAACCAACGATTGTAACTGATGCTGAAATTGGAGATGGGAAAGACTATAGCTCCTCATTAGGCTTGGTTTGAATGAGTTCAGACAGGAGCCAGACTTGAGGAGGAATTCAGTTTCTAGGGAGATGATATATAGAACTGAAGAAGGGACAAGTAGCAAAGTCAATATGATGTGTCCATCTAGAACATATAGAGAAAAGATAAGGGAGAGGCCCCATACACCTGAGAGTATGAACGGGAAAACAGACTCCTTATGGAGTCTGAAGCCTATTTCTTCTGGTACTTGATAAAGTCTGTTTACCTTTTTTTGTTTTAAATATTTACTTTGTATTTGTGCAGTGTTAACAACAGGTATTCACTAGACTGGGAATACTTACTGGGAATGCAGTTGAGAGGAGACAATGGAGGAAAAGCATCCTCAGAGAAGAGAGACACACATATTCAATGCTATGGTGTTTTTCCAAAATGCCATCTCTGGATGGGAGTCTCACAGCTAAAGAATAGAGACAATTGACTTCTGAGGTCCCTATTTTTTTTTTGTGTGTGTGTGTGTGTCATGAATACCTTTGGAAGTCTATTACATACAGGACCGTTTGTCAGAATATTTTAAAATCCTAAAATAAATATATAGAATTATAAAGGAAACCAAATTATATTGAAATAGTTACATATATGTATATATTTATATGCACATATATATAGCTATAGATAGGTAGATAGATATTTTCATGGAATCCAAGTAAAGATGCAATACTTGAGATTTATACCATGTGGAACTCAGGATGTCAGTGCACACAATTAAAGATTAGTTCTATTAATTCTTTGTATTTGTAGTCTTTAGAACTGGGTTTATGAAGGGACCTTCTTATCAGATTATAAATTCAGGAGGCAAAGAAGTACTTTTAGATGGGTGCCCAAGCTCTGGGTTTATAGCTTATACTAAGAATGGTGATAAATGGAGACAAGATCAACTTCAAGGGTTCCAGGTTAATGATGAACAAGATTAGATTATATATACATTTCCTTATTCTAAAATAAATGGTCAATCAAAATCATGCAAATAATAAAGTATATGTGTAAGTAAAGTTTATATGCATGTAAAGTATATATGCATAATAAATTCATTGTCATGCCACTTAACCAGGAAATTTATTTATGTTTTGTAACTGTTAGTAAATCATGTCTCTAAGTAAGAGGCATTTATCAACTTACTTTCCCCAGGCTTTGGAAGAGGCAACATTTTTTTGGGGGGGGGGAAATTTAAAGAGCATATCTCTTTAACAGCAACAAAAACCAAGAATACAAAGGGATTCTTAGGTAATAATATGAGGGAGAAGTGTGTTATATTAGGTAGAAATTGTTCTTGTATTGGTTAAAAGGGGTAAGGTATACAACACCATTATATATATTATAAAAGTTAGGATAATGCATAATGTATATATGTATGTGTATGTGTATATGTATATGTATATGTATACGTACATACATATACACATATTAGATATTTATATGATATAAATATTTATATCATATAAGAATCAATATACATATATACACACATATTATATGTGTATATGTACATATATGTGTATAAATAGATTTTTTTTAGCTTACTAACAAATATCCTAATAGATATCTTACTAAGGCTTCCAAAATAATGATTACTTTCCCAACCAGGAAGACAGGGCCAAAGCTACCTCTCTCTATCAAATGATTGTTTTAAAGAGGACCAAGGGCAGCTGAAAGTCCTTTTCCTTGAATGATTGTCTTAGAGAGTTAGGAACCTTCAGTCCCTTGGATAACTTTCTTAAACAACTGAGAATTTAATATGAGAGAAAAGTCACAACATGTGCTTTTCACTATTGCATTTAAGAAAAGGGCTGACAGTAATAGGTAGCACCAGACAGTCTGGAATGTGAGGGGAGAGGGTTATTTTTGAGAGAAGATCTAATAACTTGCAGCTGGATGAAAAAGCAGATTAAACTGAGATGGATACATTTCTTTAATAATACCTCAGGTTCTAGGTTTGTGATCTTGAATGTAGGTACCAATCTCTCCTCAGAATAGAGAACCTAAAGCCAGATAGATCAAATTGTCCAAAGCTCATTTTAGCGTTTTATCTTTTTCGCTATTTTATACACAGTATATTATGAATTTTAATTTCTGGATATCACTATTCCTTAATTGTTAAATTAAATTTAACAGATTTCAATTTAACCAAACATTTCAGCTTGCCAAGATCTTTCTTTGTCTTTACTTTGTCCTCCAATGTAACCCACTTCTTTATTTCCCTTTTTTAAAAAAAGAGTCATCTAGGTCTGCAGTGGATAGAGTGCTGGTTCTAGGGGTCTGGAAGAACTGAGTTCAAATCCAGTTTCAATCACTAGCTGTGTGACTCTGGTTAACTCAACCTGTCTGCTTCTTTTTCCTCCCTGATCAAATGAGGATAATAATGGCACCTACATCAAGGCAGTTGTGAGAATTAAATGAGATAATATTTGCGAAGCATTCAGCACAGTGCCTGGCACATATTCGTCTGTAATAAATGCTTATAAAAATGTATTAACCATATCTCCTAGGTTTGTATTCTTTGCAAACTTAATAAGTTGTTTATTTTTGCTTTTTCAAGCCATTGATTAATGTGTTAAATATAAAAGGTCAAGCAAAGATACTTGGGACACTTCTTTAGAGATCTTCTTCAGCTAACATTGAATCACTGATTCAATTCACTGGGGCCACTCTTTCAATTCCAATCCAGCTAGCTGTCAAATTGTCTATTTTATATCTCTTCATCTTCTTTACAAGAATGGTGTGAGAAGAGAATTTGTCAAATATTTTGCTAAAATCAAGGGAAACTATACATTCAACTCTCCTTCAATATAACATTTTAATTACTTTGTCCAGAAAGAAAAAGAAATTTGGTGTGACCTGTGTTTTGGGGGGAAAATAGAGTGTCTAGGAAGGGCTAGGACCATAGCATGAGATGAATGGGATGATGATATTAACAGGCAAAGGAAAGAAAGCAGAGCTCCTCTGTTCTTAATGACTGTTCTTAATAAAGTTATGATGGATCTTTGTGATTTGCTCAGTAATATATCTAGATCTTCCCCTCTCCCCACCAGAACTCAGGTAAAGATCACTGGCCTGTAGTTACAGACTCAATTCACTTCCCTTTTGTGAAAATCAGGACATTATCTGTCCTACAATCCTATGACATCTTTTCTGTTCTCTATAATCTTTCAAAGATCATTGATAATGGCTCAGTAAGAACATTTGTCCATTTATTCAGTCATGCCCTAAGATGTAGTTCATCCAGGCTTATTGACTTGAACTAATCAAAGGAAGCTCTCTAGTTAAAAGCAATAGATTATGTGAATTACAGAGATATTTTAAACTTTGGCAAACCAAAATTAATGCAGTTAGAATAAGAAAAAAAAAAGATTTGGAGTTGGAAAAAATCTACTTTGTCTTTTATAAAGTCCTCTAACTCTTTTCTGTATATGAGGGCTTACTTTATTCACAGTTGTGAAAAGTGCAGTATGTTTTCTAATGTTCTGATGTTATGACTTTTTAATATTTAAATATGTAACCCAATTTTTAAACCTGGGACAGAGTTGAGTGTGAGGAGCAGAGTTGGTGTGAGAGCTTTGAAGATGAGAAGGATCCTTTATTCTTTTAGAGGGATAGATATGATTTTCCAGGCTCTCTTTGAGATCGACTCCAAGCAAATGGGAAAAAAGTTTTTACTGCAAGTTTCTCTGATAAAGGTCTCATATCTCAAATATATAGTGAATTGAGCCAAATTTTTAAAAATAAAAGTCATTCCCCAATTGCTAAATGGTCAAAAGATATAAACAGGCAGTTTTCAAAAGAAAACATCAAAGCTAATAAGAGTTATAAAAATGTTCTAAATCACTATTGATTAGCAAAATGCAAATTAAAACAACTCCCTTACATTTATCAGATTGGCTAACAAGACAGAAATGGGAAATGACAAATGCTGTAGGGGATGTGGAAAAATAGGGACACTAATGCATTACTGATGGAGTTGTGAATTGGTTCAACCATTCTGGAGAACAATTTGGAAGAATGTCCAAAGGGCTATAAAAATGTTTATACCTTTTTACCCAGAAATATCACTAAGTACTAGGTCTATATCCCAAAGAGATTTTAAAAAGGGAAACAGAACCTATTTGTAGAAAAATATTTATAGAAGCTCTTTTTGTGGTGGCAAAGAATTGGAAATTGAATTGATGCTCATCAATTGGGGAATGATTGAACAAGTTGTAGCATATGATTGTCATGGAATAGTATTGTTTTGTTATTCAGTCAGTTCCAACTTTTCATGACCCCATGGAACATAGCACACCAGGTCATTCTATTCTCCACGCTCTCTTGTGCTTTGAGACATGACAAGCAGGATCGTTTTAGAAAAATCTGGTAAGTCTTACATGAACTGATGCAAAGAGAAGTGGGCAAAACCAGAAGAGCATTGTACATAGTGACAGGAATATTGTGCCATGATCATTTGTGAAAGACCTAGCTACTCTAATCAACATAATGATCTAAGAGAACAAAGGACTCACAAAGAAAAAGGCTATCCACTTCAAGAGAGAGAACTGATGAACTCAGTGCATATTGAAGCATATTTTTTCACTTGCTTTATTTTTCTTGCTTTATTTTCTTTTTGCAAAATTACTAATATGGAAATGTTTTACATGATTTCACATGTATAATTGATAGCATATGTTTTGCCTTCTCAATGGGTGGAGGAAAGGCTGGAGGGAGGGAGGGAATTTGGGTCTCAAAATTTTGAAAAATGCTAAAATAAAATATAATTTTTTTTAAATAAAGAGATTTCCCGGGGCAGCTAGGTGGCGCAGTGGATGGAGCACCCGCCCTGGAGTCAGGAGTACCTGAGTTCAAATCCGGCCTCAGACACTTAACACTTACTAGCTGTGTGACCCTGGGCAAGTCACTTAACCCTAATTGCCTCACTAAAAAACAAAAAACAAAAAACAAAAAACAAAAAAACAAGAGATTTCCTCCAAGCAAGAGAAAGAAAAATCTATAAAGGAAGTTAATATGTTAACATGTCTATGCTTTTCAGTTTGTCTCTCTAGAAACTACAGGGAATTTCTGCTTAGGTGAGATCAAGATCTATCTCTCAGTTTAGTGAGATCTCAGGTTGCTCCCATCTAAAAAAACAAAACCAAACAAAACAAAGCCCTCATTCATTCTTAAGTATTATCTAATGTACCTCAATCCACAAAATTTCTTCAATTTCAATTTGGCACCTGCTTTATGATGGGTTTAATCACTATTGTATTATCTGTGATGGTCTTTTGTATACCTAGAGTTTGGAGAGAAGGATACAAGCTGTGGGTTTAAGATCTGGTTTCTCTCCCCCTTTAAGGAATAGCAAACAGGACAGCTTGTTGCTTTTAAGCCTAAAATTGTGCCCCTAAACCATCAATATTTATGGAGGCAGATGGATATAATTCTGGTTCAGTACCTCTTTTCAGAGGATAACAGAGTGGCTGGCCTTGTGGCCTCATCTCCAGTTCCCCTCCAGGCAGTAATCAAAGTCTGTCAGGGAGGGGTGGATGAGATTCCAGAGATAACTATTCATGACATCTTGCAAGCCTCATTTAGACACCCTTTGTGAATGTATACATCTTAGATGGTTCATCCATTTGGAATTTATTTTGGTGTATGATATATGATATTGGTCTTTTTAACTGCTCCCCCCCCCCCCAAACTGCTTTCCAGTTTTCTCAGGAGTTTTTGTCAAATAGAGTTCTTCTCCCGATAGTTTATGTTCTTGGGTTTATTGTGAATTGTACTACTATATGACTTTACTTCTTTTAGGTCTTATTTATCTAGCCTATTCAAATGATCTGTTTTTCTATTTTTTAACAAGTATTGGACAGTTTTAAAGATTTCAAATTTATTTCTTCATTCATTTATTTGTTTATTTCTTCAAAATCTGGTAACAGCAGATTCCCACTTTATTCTTAATTTAAAAAATATTTCCATTGATATTCGTGTTTTATTGTTCTCCAATATGAATTTTTATTGCTTTGCCTGATTCTCTAAGGATTCCCTTGGTAATATGATTCATCCTGTATTTATTCAGGCATCTAGGTAGTATAGTGGATAGAGCACTGGACTGGGAGTCAGGTCGATCTGAGTCCAAATCCAGCTACTTCCTAACAAGGCCAACCTGGGCAAGTCACTTGACCACTGTCTGCTTCAGTTTCCTTTTCTCTAAAATGGCGATAATACTAGACCCTATCTCACAGGGTTGTTGTGATGATAAAATGTGTTTACATGTGTAACATGCTTTGCAAGCTTTAAAGTGCTAGCTATTATAATTTTTGCTAATAACTTTTATTGTTCTAAACTTTCTTTTTGTTGTTTATAATTTTTTTCTTTCTGTCATCTTTTTTCTGTAATCCTTTTCTCGTGATAATTCTTTTCCTTTTTATTGTTTGGGGGGCTTATTTTACCTTAGTTGACACATTTCCTGTTATTTTGTTGTGAGGCAATGGAGTTGAACTTAGGACCATCTGCAGTCATCCTGACTTTTGTCCTGCCACTGGACTTTATTGACTCTGGAAGAGAGAGTGAAGCTGATGACTTTGTACAACTCTGCCTCACTTAAATCTATTTTTATGAGCAAGTCAAGATGTCTCCACATGATGTCATTGGTCCTCTTCAAAAAACAAAGGACAAATAATAATAGGAAGAAAATAGCCTCTCATTTGGCCAACTTGAGGAAAGTCCAAGATGATATTTTGCTATCCATTTGACAATATTTATTAAGCCCCTATTATGTGCAAGGTTGGGTATCAACCCATGAATAGCCATTTTTTTCTTTCCAAAGATCATTCTCCTTGCCAGAGAAAACAGAATGAGAAGAGGAGCTCTGCTTTCTTTCCTTTGCCTGTTAACATCATCATCCCATTCATCTCATGCTATGGTCCTAGCGCTTCCTAGACACTCTATTTCCCCCCCAAAACACAGCTTAAATATGACCTCTTTTTGTTTTCTTTAGCTGACCTTGAAATGAACCTTACTTCACTTAGCCTTCCTGATACTATTTTTATAAGATGAAGTCAAGTTTTTGTATTCATTTTTTGTTACTTGCCCTCACTCTCATCTTTTGTACATGTCTTTTAGAAATTTAAGTTGGTTGGTAAGTCCTCTGGACAATTCTTTCCTTCCTCATTGGAATTGTTGCCAGAATTACATTCTGGAGAACTTCCCTTCTTTTCAGTTGGACTTCCTTTATGTGAGTCAATGGAATTATATGTATCCTTTCTTGAACCCTGTACAATCTGCTTTTCTATGATTGTCTGACTTTGTTTTCTTTAATTTTTTCAATCTTTTTTTTTTTAGACATTTTTTTTTTTAGTGAGGCAATTGGGGTTAAGTGACTTGCCCAGGGTCACACAACTAGTGTTAAGTGTCTGAGGCCGGACCTGAACTCAGGTACTCCTGACTCCAGGGCCGGTGCTTTATCCACTGCGCCACCTAGCTGCCCCTAATTTTTTCAATCTTAATAGTATTTTATTTTTTCCAGTTACATGTAAAATAGTTTTCCACATTTTTATAAGATTTTGAGTTCCAAATTTTTATCTCTCCCCACCCAAGATGGCAAGCAATCTGATATAGGTTATATATGTACAATCACATTAAGTATATTTCTACATTAGTCACATTGTGAGAGAAGAATCAAAACAAGGTAAAAACCTCAAGACAGAAAAAAAATGTAAAAATGGCACGGTTCAATCTCCATTCAGATTCTACAGTTCTTTTTCTGGATGTGGAGAGCATTTTCCATTATGAGTCCTTTGGAATTATCTTGGATCATTGTATTGCTGAGAAGAGCTAAGTTGATCACAGCTGTTCATCATACAGTGCTGTTGTTACTGTGTACAGTGTTCTCCTGGCTCTGTTCACTTCACTCAGCATTAGTCCACTTAAGTCTTTCTGAAACCTACCTCTCATTATTTCTTATAGCACAATAGTATTCCATTACATTCATATAATATAACTTGTTCAGCCATTCCCCAATTGATGGGCATCCCCTCTATTTCCAATTCTTTGCCTCTACAAAGAGAGCTGCTATAAATATTTTGTACATGTGGTTCCTTTTCTCTTTTTTTATGATCTCTTATTATACATATCTAGTAATGGTATTACTAGGTCAACGGGGATGCACAGCCTCCTAGCCCTTTGGGCATAGTTCCGAATTGATTTCCAGAATGGTTGGATCCATTCCTAACTCCATCAACAATGCATTAGTGTTCCAATTTTTCCACATCTTCTCCAACATTTAATATTTTCCTTTTTTGTCATATTATCCAATCTGATAGGTGTGAGGTGGTGCCTCAGAGTTGTTTTAATTAGCATTTTTCTAATCAATAGTGATTGAGAACATTTCTTTTCCTTCTTTAACCCCAGTTCTAAGGCAGGAGTTCTTAACTCTGAGTCAATAAACTTGTGGCTTAAAAACATTTTTTGAACTCTATTTCAGTATAATTGGTTTCCTTTGTAATATTATATATTTTATTTTATGCATTTAAAAACACCCTGAGAAGGGATCCATAGACTTTACCAGACTGTGAAAGAAGTCCATGATACAAAGAAAGGTTAAGAATGTTCTATGTTGTAGTGGGAACTTCTTTCCTCTACCACTGACTGAGATTCCCATAGTTTCTCAAATGACAGATTTGGAGAGCACTTTGCTCAGTGCCAAGCACATAGTAGGCACTTCATAAATTTTTGTTCCCTCTTCCTTTCTCCTTCAGCACCAGATTCCTCTTTGACAATGACAATCACTTTCAACTTAGCAGCTCTCCTTCATGGGTCCTCAACATTCTAAAAAATAAAATCATTAAGGAAAGTCTAGAAATAATACCTTTCTGTTTCTTATAGAGAGTTCCAGCAGATGTTCATATTTCCCTTCATAGGGGACAATTTTAGCATTCCCCCATGTCAAACCTGTAAGCTGACAAAAGCAAAGATTTTTTTGGGGTGCCTACTATGTGAGAATCATTAAAATGGTCCTGAAGTTTCTGTTCCCCAAACTCATATATTTTCTTTCCCTTAAAAGCATACTTTGATAATGAATCGAATTCTGCCTCTATTGATCTTTACCCAAATCCTCCCCATCATAGTTTCTCTATGTAGTTCTAGGATTTCCTTACATGGGGTATACATTCTTAATGTTCATTACTAATCTGTACCTCTCATACCCATTTTTAAAAACCCTATTATGCTTCTTTTGAATACAACGTCAATACAAGCCTGTACTGGTGCCTCATTATGGAGTGGAATTGACCCTATAGGGAGGTAATCACTCTATTTGAGAGTTTTTGATAGAGAAGAGGAATCTGTGGGTAGTCTGATATGCATTGTAGATTTTGTGAATAAAGACATTAGAGGATCCAGATGAAAGACAGTTAGTTCTCTCCTCGTTTCTCCAATGCTACAAGGTAAATAAGCCTAGACACATAGAATATAGTTGAGAAATAAATTCTTAAGATGAAGAAGGAAAACAATTTTAATAAGGAGGGGAAAAATGGAATTTGTCTAAGGGATGCAAGCATATGCACAAAGAACACACTGGACAACTTAGATGTTTAAAAGAAATATAAATGGAAGCAAGGCCAAGAAAAAAAGGATGAGGGGGCTGCAAGGTGGTACAGTGGATAAAGCACCAGCCCTGGATTAAGAAGGACCTGAGTTCAAATTTGACCTCAGACACTTGATACTTACTAGCTGTGTGACCCTGGGCAAGTCACTTAACCCTCATTGCCTGCCCTCCCCAAATAAAATTTTTTTAAAAATAAAAATAAAATAAAAGGAAGAAAATCTCATCTGGAAGCTATAGACTTGTCCATCTGATCTCCATTTCTTTTTTTTTTTTTTTTTTTTGCAGGGCAATGGGGGTTAAGTGACTTGCCCAGAGTCACACAGCTAGTAAGTGTCAAGTGTCTGAGGCCAGATTTGAACTCAGGTACTCCTGAATCCAGGGCTGGTGCTTTATCCCTGCGCCACCTAGCTGCCCCCCTGATCTCCATTTCTAAGGAGAAAAACAAAACAAAACTAAAACTGATCATTCAAGGAATGATTGTTGGACACCTAGGATGGAAAATGGTGACTACAAAAGCCAGCATGGTTTCATCAAGAATAGGACATGTCAATTAACTTCATTTCGATTTGTTAAAACACTATTAAGTCAGTGGGTGAGAGAAATGCTGTGTATATAATTTGTTCAGAGTTTTAGCAAAACTTGTGATAAAATATATCATACCATTCTTGTGGAGAAGATGGATTAGATAGTAGTTTGCTGACCAAACTCAAGAAGTAGTATTTTAACATTAATATGGTAGCAGGTCTCTTGAGGTGGGCCTCAGACATTTGAGTTTTACCCTGGACTATTTAACATTTTTATCAGTGACTTGGATAGAGGAAGATCTTAGGCACAGAAGAGATGCTCATCAAATTTATTGATGACACAAATCTGGGAGAGATCTTGATGGGATAGAACATTGGGTTGAATCTAATAAGGTGAAACACAATAGAGATAAATGGGCACAAAGAAATGCTGATGATTTTTGTGGATTTATTTTATATTCTGCAAGTCTGTTGAGATTTTGATTATTTCAATTATTTAATTTTTGTTAACTCTTTAGGGCTCTTTAAGTACACCATCAAAAAGTGACAGTTTAGTTTCTTCTTTCTTCTTTCCCTAGAGTTATTCCCTTCAATTTATTTTTCTTGTCTTACTGCAATAGCAAGCATTTGGGGTTCTAGGTAAAAAAAATAAGTAGTTGTTTCACCCCCTGAATGTATAGGAATGAATTCTAGTTTATCTCTGTTACAAATCATGGTAGCCCTTAGTTTTGAAAATGTGCTATTCATCATTTTAAGGACCATTTATTCCTATGTTTTTGATTGTTTTTTTAAACAAAAATGTGTTGTATTTTATCAAAAGTTTTTCTACGTCTATTGATATACTCCTATGATTTTTGTTAATTTTGTTATTAATATATATACACATACACACACATACATATATATATATTTTTCTTAATATTAAACTAACTCTGCATTTCTGGTATAAAGCCAGCCTGGTCATAGTATATAATTTCTATGATAGGTTGTTTTAGTCTCTTCTAATATTTTTATTTAATATTTTTTGTACCTATGTTCATTAGGAATATTGGTTTATAATTTTCTTTTCTGTTTTGATTCTTCCAGGTATATGTATTGAGAACATATCTGTGCCATTGAAATAATGTGGTGGGATCTTTTCTTTTGCTATTTTTTCCAACAATTGTATAATATTTGAATGAATTATTTTTTTTAATGTTTGATAGTATTCACATATAAATCTCTCTGGTCCTAGAATTTTAAAATAATTTTATACAATGAAATATAATTTTTATAATTTATTTAAAAGTCATTCTTCAATTGACAAATGGTTTAAGGATGTGAATAGACAGTTCTCAAGGAAATAAACCCAGGCTCTCTATAACCACATAAAAAAATGTTCCAAACCACTAGTAACTGGAGAAATGAAATTAAAGGAATTCTGCGATTTCATCTCATACCCATTAGATTAGCAAAGATGACAAGAAAAAAAAGATAAATATTAGAGGGGCTTTTGAAAAACTGACACATTCATGACTGTTGGTGCACTGGTGAATGGGTACAAACATACTGGAAGGCAATTTGGAATTATACACAATAAGTTTCTAAAGCATGCATGCCCTTTGACCCAGTTTTACCACTGCTAGGCCCATACCCAAAAAGAGATCAAAGAAAAAGAGAAAGTTCCTTTATGTACAACGAAATTTACAGCAGTTCTTTTTGTAGTGACAGAAAAACAAAAACTTGGAAATGAAGAGTATGTCTAGCAACTGAGGAACTGAATAAATTGAATAAATTGAGGTATATGAATGTGATGGAGTGCTGTTGTGCAATAAAAGATGAGGAAATAGATGTTTTCACAAAGACATGGGAAAGCTTATATAAACTGATTCAGAGTGAAGTAAGCAAAACCAGAAGAAAAATTTATACCATAACATTAATATTATTAAAATGAACAATTTGGAGGAGTTTTGTAAACCAATGAAGAAAGAAATGAGCAGAACCAGAATAATTTACACAGTAATAACTGAAACCTATAAGAACTATGCTCAATACAATGATCATTCTAGATTGTAGGGAACCAATGTTGAAACATTCTATCCACAACAGAGAGGTGTTAGGTTTAGGGTGCAGGATGCATCACAGACAGATATATACACACAATTATAGTCATTATATATTATAAATATATATTAAAATTACAAAACAGATTATGTAGTTATATATGATTAATGTATAACAAATTTTATGTAGGTATTATACAGTATATAATTATATATAATATATGGTATATAATAATAAACAATATATATTTAGGTATATATAAGTATATGAATTATATTATATATTTTACATAGGTATATGCATATGTGCCAGTACATATACATACATATATATTGCATGTATGTATTTGTATTTAGCCTCAATGACTACATAATACATATGTTCATATATATGTATATATGCACATGTGTGTTTATATATATTTCTGGCCATTAAGGGAATTTATTTTCCTTGACTATGTATATTTGTTAAAAGAAATTTGTTTCCCCCAACCCATGAGGTGTGTGTGCGGGGGGGGGGCAGGTGAGAGACAAAATAGTATTTTTTTTTTGTTTTTTGTTTTTAAATAGAAATGTAGGAGAGTACTACAGATATGACATGTCACATGCACTTTCAGAAGAGGTCACTGTATTATTAGTTTTACTTTGTTAGAAGAAATTTCTCAGAAAGTGGGAGTAATCTGTAAATGTTTGTAATATAAAACCAAAATATATCAAAACTTTTTTTTAATTTTAAAATTTCTTGCTGAAAAAAGACCATTTGGTAAAAACAAAAACAAAACAACCCAAATTCATGGGTACAAGAAGGGAGAAACTAAGTTGTTTTAATTACAGCAGCTTTTTTGAAAACATATCTCAGGGTTTTCTTAGACTATAAATTCAATGAGTCAGCCCTGTGATGTGGCAGGAGATGGGGGTGGGGGTTATAAGAGGAACTTAGCTTCCTGAAATAGGGAGATAAGAGCCCCTCACCCTCTGAACTCAGACTTTCTGGAGTGTTGTGTTCAATTCTGAGGGCCACAGTTTAAAGAGGACGTTGATGAGTTAGAGAGGAAAGCAAGGATGATGCAAGGCCTTGAGTACGTGTCATATGAGGAAGACTTGAAGGAGCTGGATGCATTTATTCTGGAGAAGGGATGACAGCAGAGAAGTGATAGGTGGTTTTTAATTACTTGGAAAGCAACCTCGTGGTGGACTGATTAGACTTGTTCTATTTCCAGAAGGTGAAACCCAGCAACAATGGGTAGAGAAGTTGCAGAGGATCATTTAGGCTGAATGTAGGGAAAATTTCCTCACAATTAAAACCATCCCAAAACAGAGTGGGATGCAGTCCCCTTCCTTTGAGGTCTTTGAGTCAAGGTTGGATTGTTACTTGGGCAGGTATATCTTTTTTTTTTTTTTTTAGACTTTTTTTGTTTTTTTTGTTTTTTTTTTTTTAGTGAGGCAATTGGGGTTAAGTGACTTGCCCAGGGTCACACAGCTAGTGTTAAGTGTCTGAGGCCAGATTTGAACTCAGGTACTCCTGACTCCAGGGCCGGTGCTTTATCCACTGCGCCACCTAGCTGCCCCTGGGCAGGTATATCTTAATGAGGATGTCTCTTATGTAAGGGTTAGACAAAATGTCCTCTGAGACCCCATTCCAACTTCAAAAGCTTTTATCTTCTGTGATTCTGAAGTGTTGCTGTTCAGTCATTTCAGTCATGTCTGACTCTTCATGACCCTATTTGGGGTTTTCTTGACAAAGATACTGAAGTGATTTGTCATTTCCTTCTCCAACTCATTTTAACAGATGAGGAAACTGAGGTAAGCAGGATTAAGTGATTGACCTTGGGTCACATAGCTAGCCAGCAAGTGTCTGAGGCCAGATTTGAACTTGAACCATGAGTTTTCTGACTTCAGGCCCAGCACTCTATCCATGGCCCACTTAATTCTGAAGTATCGATTCCCAAATATTTGATATTAAGGAGAACACAAAATGCTTAGGGAAAAAAAAATAACCATGAAACTTATTACTACTGAAAAATGTAATAAAACTATCAACAACTAAGAATCATTTGCATACTATGCCTTTTCATTTCAACAAAATTTTGTGAGAATAATCTGCACATGTCAAGGATACTCTGGATGAAGGTATGAGTAGGGAATGGTCAGTCTTTCACAAATGACACTACACCAGATTATAATGTTACATTTCAGTGGTATACCACTCTCTGAAAGAACATATATACATATTTGAGACACGTTTTAAAGTTAAATCTACATTACTCACATTTTCTCCATCCCTTTCTTAAGTCTAGATAACCAATAAAATAATAAATTAAGCTCTGGTTTATGGCATTTGCCAACTTCTGAGGTATAAATGCTCACAATGAACATTTTTAAGTCTGCTCTTGGTTTAAGCTGGTTTCAGCACCCTATCACTCTATCTACTCTGCCTCCTAATTACTCCCTTTACCCTTTACAATGGGATATTTACGGAAAAGACATAGCAAGAACAGAAATATACATATTCTTCCCACTACCCTAACACCCAGGGGCATGCTCTGCCCTTGATGACTTCTACCCCTGGGGAGAGTAGCCTCAAACTTAAAGCAATTGCTACAAAACATTTATCTCTAATAAGTCAATTTCTGCATATGGTGGAGCTCATGGCTTCATCACTCCCTACTGGCTGTCTTCTATTCACTGCTGTGCTAGATCAAACAGGCCATGTTTCACTGGGCTTGTCTGTGCAAAAAGTCTGGAATAGAGTACTGTTGCTAATGACTGGTGGCTTTTTCTTCAGGTTTTTTATAGCTTATAAAGTCACAACCTTGTCCATTCTATCTTCAATACTCAGGAAAGAATAGAGACAATAGGGACAGAGGCAATAGTAGGGCTATATGCTCATGGCTTCTTTTCAATGCTGTTTGGGAGAGTAGGCCACAGATGTTATATCTTTTTTGCTTACCTAGAGGCTTAAAGCAATCCTTATCTACTCACTCGAACACAAATACAACCAGGCAGGAAGGCAAAAGAGAGACACACACACACACACACACACACACACAGAGACAGAGAGACAGAGACAGAGAGAGACAGAGAGAGAGAGAGAGAGAGAGAGAGAGAGACAGAGACAGAGAGAGACAGAGAGAGAGAGACAGAGAGAGGAGAGGAGAGTTACTGAAGATGAGAAAGCAGGGATAGCTTTTGAACTATACCATGGGAGGGAATACCCAAATTGATTGATTAAGTCAGAGTCCCATTAAATCAGAAGTCTACTCTTCCATGAATATACTTTAGTCGTGAGTCTTATGAGTCTCATCCCAGCAATTTTCCATTATACCTATGATATAAAATTTCCCTCCTTCCATAAGGACCTCTAGTTTATACTACCTGTTACCCATATTTTGTGTATTTGTATGTATACATAGCTTATCTATGGATTATATTGTTGTCAGAAAGAAACTTTAAACAAAATCAACTTGCCATACACAAACAGATCTGTGTCCCTAAGTCATTTGGTTCACTTTGAATTCTAGCTCTCTGCTTATTCACAATTTTTCTTTAATCCCATAAACTTTCAACAGGGTAGACCAAGTATGCCTCTTAAACAAGAATTTGAATTTCCTTTTTTGCTGCCACCTTAAATAAATGCACTATGCTATTAACACAACTCCATATCAACTAAGAAAAAGTAAATCCAATGAAAACTCCTTGTAAGAGACCTGTTTTTTTAAAAAATTGAATGTAACTATAATTATGGCATTGGAGTTCAAAGCCTCCATCTTACAGCAAAAACTATATCATTGAAATTAATGGGATTTTTAAAAAAAGAAAAAAGAAAAAAGAAAAAAACCTATGAGATGGAGAAACACACATTCTGGGATATATTAAATAA
The DNA here is from genome assembly GCF_019393635.1 of Dromiciops gliroides. Classification (NCBI taxonomy): domain Eukaryota; kingdom Metazoa; phylum Chordata; class Mammalia; order Microbiotheria; family Microbiotheriidae; genus Dromiciops; species Dromiciops gliroides. The sequence goes on along the minus strand of NC_057861.1, from coordinate 500,190,659 downwards.
CTCCACTTTAGATCAATTAATGCCATGCTTTGTTTAATCCCTAAATTCCACCTTTGGTGGCAGATGGGGTACTGCTCTTTTGTAGACTGGAACTGTGCAAAACATTGCCTGAAATCCAAGGAAATACTGCCAAAATCCATGGCAATGCATCACTTTTTAAAACCTTGTTTTGCTCTTGTGCTCATGGTAACGTTCACAGCTGTTGAATGTGGCTTCAGGCTGTCTGACTCCCTCAGGAGAATTTATGTGTTTTTCTACTTCCTTTCCTTATTAGGAGGCAGGAATCTATGATACCTATTAGAACAAGTATGCATCAAGGGGAAAGTGGGTAATGACCATGAAGTTGGGGGAAGGGGCTGTCGTTCTTCAAAAGAACCATCAGCCACAGCCCATGTGGCCTCCTTTGAATAAACTCTGTACTTAGGAGCAGGTGGACACACATTGAGGAGAACAGGAGAGCATTCAGCCTCAGTCAGGAAAACTGCCTCATTTATTGCATGCACACTAAAAATTAACTGGATTTTCTAATAAAGTTTATTTATATTGTTAACTATCTGTCACAACACTGCTTGTGCTTGCTGATAGGAGGGTTTCTTCCTACACCCTGCCTAAGGGACTCTCCCCCTACTCCTCCCACTCCATATATACAACATTGCCAGGTTAAAATACCCCAGGACACAATACCCTTTGCCTCCTCCACTGGGCTCCCAGAGACCTCTGGGACCCAACACCATCTACCTGTCATGAAGCTGGCCTTCTGAAGGAAACCAAGACATAGCAAAACCTCCTGCCAAGAGGCTGGAAAGGTAAGAGGTATGCTGAAAATTTGAGGACCTGGGCTCTAGAGAGACCTTGATTCTTCTAATTACCGGCCTTGATCAGTGGACATCCTCCCCTCCACTGATAATCTGCATGGATTTATTCTCTAATGGTTAGCTTATTTTCTTTCTCTCTTCTTTTCCCTGTATCAATGATACATAATCCCTGAAACCTGAAGAATAATAACAGCTGTCCACACCCTCATTCATGTCTATCTCAGTGCTGCCTCCCCACCACATTCCTCTTCAGATCCACCCTCTTCCTTCTTCTGTGTTCTGTCATTCAATGAGCTCTGGCTTCTACCATGATGCTGAATCTCTGGCTATACTTACCAGCTAGTTCCTTTTCATTAACCTCGCCACCCAACTTGTCTCAATGGGGAAGTCAGAATACTACTGCTTCCATTGCCATTTCCAGACTCTTCCTCTACTATCATCACACAGTAACTTCTCCTCCGCTGAGGAGGACAAATTCAAATTTGACACTGAATCCAGATCCTACTGTCCATTTCTCTATCTACCAATCTCTAGGAGATAGTTATCCCTTCCACATTGTTGGGGATAGGGCTTAGGGGTGCAGTGCTCCAATGATCTGGAAAATCCATGTAAGAATTTTTAGCCCTCCCTTTGTACTAGAGAAGAAGTCTGAATCATTATGTTATTAAAAGATAAAAAATGTTGGTATTATACAATACTATATACATATTTAATGCATTTCTGAGTTTCTAAACTTTTTCTGTTGGATGTCTCATATTTTATGGCTTCCAAAAAACATCCCCCCCAAATTCCCATTTAATTTCTTATGCCAACCCACAGTATACTGAAATTTCAATGAGGAAAATCTCAATGTGGAAGGGATAACTGTACTTCCCTCTTGTCTCAATGAATTCAGTGTGTGGCACATTGTATCCCACTTCACCCCAACTTTTGCCTTCCTTCTAGGTCATCAATCACTGAACTGGCATTTCTTAGTATTGTTCTTTATTTTGTGGAGTAATGAGGGTTAAGTGACTTGCCCAGAGTCACAGAGCTAGTGTCAAGTGTCTGGGACCAGATTTGAACTCAGGTTCTCCTGAATCCAGGGCTGGTGCTTTATCCACTGCACCACATAGCTGCTCCAGAACTGGCATTTCTTAAGCACCAGGTTTGCTAAGTGCTGGGGATGCAGAGAAAGAAAAAAAAGCAAACAAAAAATAGTACTTGATCTCAAGGAGCATAGGATCAAATGGGGAAGATAACATACAAACCAGATATATATGGAAGACATTGGGGATAGCCTGGTAGTTTTAGAGGGAAGACTCTAAGACCAAGGAGCCCTGGGAAAGGTTTCCTGTAGAAGTTGAGGCTTTAGCTGAGACTCAAAGGAAGTCAGGGGAATTAGGAGGTAGAATTGAAGAGGAAGAACACTACAGGCATGGGGGACAGCCAGCAAAAATGCTTAACATATGTGTTGATGTTTCCCTAAAATATTTCAACTTCCCATTTCCTCTACCCACTCAACATCCATAATTTACTCCTCTACTCCTTCTCATCTACACAAAAGGATAATTATATCTTTGAACTTCTCATCACTGACAAGGGTTTCATGCTCAAAAAAGCTGAAATTCCTTTATTCAATCATAATCTTTTTCATTCCATTTCTCTTCTGTTACTACTTTTAAACACAGTCTTCACCAACACAGTGATCTTCAATCCTATCATCATTAAATAAATTTCTAGGCCATCAACGCTCCTCTCACTTCATCTTCCTTTTTTTCTCAATCTTAAGCACTTGGTGAATCAGTTCAACTCTCATCTGTAAAAAGAACATAGTAGGGGCAGCTAGGTGGCGCAGTGGATGGAGCACCGGCCCTGGAGTCAGGAGTACCTGAGTTCAGATCCGGCCTCAGACACTTAACACTTACTAGCTGTGTGACCCTGAGCAAGTCACTTAACCCCAATTGCCTCACCAAAAAAAAAAAAAAGAACATAGTAATGCTTACCTTACAGAACCATTGTGAAGAAAGCAATTTGTAAAACTTAAAGCATAATAGTAATAGTAATGGTAATAGTAATAGTAATAATAATAGTAATAGTAATAGTAATAGTAATAGTAATAGTAATAGTAATAGTAATAGTAATAGTAATAGTAATAGTAATAGTTAAGGGTATGTTGGATCCAGCTCCAATGGGAGTCAGTTGTTAAATTTTCAGTGGGAACAAGTACACCTTGAAAATCAGCAGACAGTGCTAATCAGAGCTTGATTTGTTGTTTTATTGACATCTAGACTTAAGAAAGTGATGAAGAATATGTTAATAATGCAGAATAAATTTCAAAAAGTATCAGGTATAGATTATTTTTTAAATGACGAGCCCATTGTTAAAAATTTACCCTGACACCTCTGGTAACAGTTGATATTTCATAGAATTTTACATATATTATCTCAGTTAAGCCTTAAAATACCACCACTAACCCCCAGATAGATTTTATTTATGTCCATTTTGTAGATGAGCAAACTGAAAATTGGGGAAAATGAAGTGACTTTCCTTGCGATCACACAACTAATGTCAGCAGCAGAATTTCATCATAGGATCTTCTTGACTTAATGGATTTTATTCTGCTATGGACCTTATTTCTGGCTTCTAGACTTCTAAACCATGCTGTCTCATCCTGAAACTTCCCTCAGCTCCCGAGGCTTCTTACTTTAGAATATCCAACCATTCTTGCTGCCTCTCTCAGAGTGGAACATCCCTTTATAAGACCTGCCCCCTTCTATTGGTGAATTCCTCCTAAAATCTCTATTTTGTGGAAGAGCCTGGGCCAGTCTTCATTCCCTGTCCCAGCTGTGCTCCGGGCTTCTGGACCACAAAACTGTGCTACTTCTCTCTGCTTTTCAGTTCCCCTTTTTATGTTGTCTTCCCCCTGTTGGAATACAATCTCTTTGAGGGCAGGAATTGGGGGCGGGAAACAGAAATGTAATCTATTATTTTCCTTTTTCGGAAAATTATGGGATCCTAAGAGAGTAGAAGTCAGTTAGGTGGAGCAATGGACAGAGTGCCAGTCCTGGAATCAGGACGATTCATCTTCCTGAGTTCATATCTGGCCTCAAGCACTTACTAGCTGTGTGACTCTAGGCAAGTCACTTAACTGGTTTTGCCTCAGTTGCCTCATCTGGAAAATGAACTGCAGAAGGAAACAGCAAACTACTTCCGTATCTTTGTTGAGAAAACCCCAAATGGAGTCACAAAGAATTAGACAACACTAAAATGACCGAAGAGAAACAATATAGAAGTGGAATGGTTTATCTTCCTTAAGCTAGGAAAATTAGCCTTCCTTATGATAATATGAGAAGTTTTCAAAACCATTGGAGTATAATTCCTATTTTGTTATGCTTATTAACAAAATAGGAATCAAAAGACTTGGGTTATAGTGATGTTTTTGTCAGTAATTTGATGTGTGACCTTAGATAAATCATATTATCTCCCTCAGCCCATTTCCTCTTTTGCCAAATTTGATAAATGATCTCTAAAAAACCCTTTTTGATCTCTAAACGTCTACCATTCTAAGATGCTTAACCTTTCTTTTCACTGGAGAGGAATGAGGTGGAGGGAGAAAAGACAGAGAACTGAATTTGAAGCAAAAATTGAGACAAGGAAAAGTCACCCAGGATGGACTCTTCAGAAAAATTGTAAAAGAAAGGGAAACGAAGGGAAGGAAGGTAAAAGATACAAATAAAAAGCAAACCTATGGCATGAATAAATAGCCTAGAACCAGAAACTGACTAACCATCATGTCAAAATATGATTCTAATATTTGGAGTTTGTATTGAAAAATAATTTCTTTTGCTGCTCTCAGTATTTTTCCTGTTTAAAACTTTCTTCTTGAAAGTTAACCTATGGGGGCAACTAGGTGGTACAGTAGATAAAGCACCAGCCCTGGATTCAGGAGGACCTGAGTTCAAATGTGACCTCAGACACTTGACATTTACTTTTTTTTTTTTTTAGTGAGGCAATTGGGGTTAAGTGACTTGCCCAGGGTCACACAGCTAGTAAGTGTTGTGTCTGAGGCCGGATTTGAACTCAGGTACTCCTGACTCCAGGGCCGGTGCTCTATCCACTGTGCCACCTAGCTGCCCCTACCCTTGACATTTACTAGCTGTGTGACCCTGGGCATGTCACTTAACACTCATTGACCCGCAAAAAAAGAAAGAAAAAGAAAGAAAGAAAAAAAAAAGTTAAACTACACACTTTTTGTTCATTTACATTTAGCTCATTAAATATGGGTTCAAATCTCACCATAGACACTTCCTAGCTATATGACCTTGACTTTAAAATGGGGATAAAACTAGCACCTACCTCCCAGATAGGTTATTATAAAGACCAAATGAGATATTTGTAAAGTACTTAGCACATAGTAGGCACTTAAAAATGCTTGTTTCTTCCAAACAGTTTTAGAAGTGCTAGGTGTTATTCTCACTCAATATAATTATTATGTCATATTATACTATGCAATATAATATCCTAATTATATAATATATGGTGTTACATATATGCATATATATGCATACACACATGCGGATGTATTTGCATATATGTGTATGCATGTATATACATCTATACACACATATATGCATACATACATAAAATTTTCTGCCAAGAAAAGATGGGAATAGAAAATTCTCTACTTAAGCCTCAGTGATTGGTGATTGTGGTAATTCAGGGCAAGGGAATGGAATGGCAAAACTGTGAAATCACTTTGGAAGCACTTCTGACTTTATCGACTGTTATATGATGGAATAATTTCTAATGTGCTGTTTATAATGAGATGAAGTGCATGATGGGCTTTGCAAACTTTTAAATGTTATAGATATGGCAGTTATAATGACTGCAGTTGATTATTTGAAAGATCTACAATTTCAATGGTGGAGGTATTCCTTCTATGTTCACAAATTATGATACCTTCATATTTCATGAATTGCCATCATCAAATTATCAATTTTTTGATGGCAAAGTTTCTTGTGATGAGCCTCTCTACACTAAGCATATGTAGTTCTGGGATAACAGATACACAATCTGTTGTCAGGCCTATATTTGAAACCTTTGATAAACTTCACTGGATTAGGGTCTAACATAGCCTTTAAGAGCATAGTGTCACCTTCAGGCTCCAACAAGGTATTAGTATAGGCTATAGGTGCCAAACTCAAATAGAAATGGAGCCACTAATCCATACATAAGGATCCCTGTGGGTAACTTATCGATTTAGTTTTAAAGTATAATATTATCTATGTTTTATTGTATTTTTATTTATCTTGTTAAATATTTCCCAATTACATTTTAATCCACTGCTGTGAGTAGGATGCCATGGGAGGATAATGCTCACCTATGTAATACATGCATTTACTCCTAGATACAGCAATGTCAATAAAAATGCTATTCAAGGGGCAGCTAGGTGGTGCAGTGGATAGAGCGCTAACCCTGCATTCAGGAGGACCTGAATTCAAATCCAGCCTCAGACACTTGACACTTATTAGCTATATGACCCTGGACAAGTCACTTAACCCTCATTGCCCAACCAAAAAAAAAAAGCTATTCAAAGAACAGAACAAAGGTAGTTGGAAAAGACACAGAGAAGAGGGGAACTAGGTTATATCTCACATTCCTGTTTTATATAAAAGCCTATGCTGGTTGGGTTTGCTTCCCTTTTGTTTTCTATAACTTCACTCAAAATTCTAGGTTCATGAAGATCTCTAAACTGAATGCCAATGTTTTAGTTTAATGAGTGACTCAAACTATTCATTCAAACTTTATTTCTTGGCTTCAGGCAGATTCACGCAGCATCTTCCTTTTTTTTTTTTTCAGTCCCCTAATTGCACAAGAACAGAACCTCTGACAGTACTGAGATGACTTCCAAAGGTGATTGTGGATTGTGAAAAGTGGAGGTAAGGAAGGAGCACATTGCAGATAGGAGGGACGGACTATAAATGTATGGGAAAAAGGAGAAGGAAAGTTGTGTGTGAGTGATCGTAAAAAAAATAAATAAAAATAAGGCCTGTTTAGTTAGACTATAGAATGTGGGAAGAGGAACAGTATACATTAAGTCTAGAAAGGTAGGTGGGGCTAGATTGGGAAAGACTTAAATGTCAAATGGAAGGCACATTTTTTTTTTTTTAGACAAAACTCTTTATTTTACATATCTCTTAGCAGTCCTTCCACAAGCAGCAGTCTAGGGGCCTCCATCGGCGGGTTTCACTGCCTCCCTGCCTCTCGTCCCGACTCGAGTAGGGTGAGCACGTGTCCCTCCTGCACGGGGCCTTTCACGTTGCGGATGATGGAGCGGCTCATGTCTTCCATGAACTCGACGCGCACCTGGGTGCACTGGCCCTGAGAACTGGTCCGGCCCAGAACCTTGGTGATCCGAGCCATCTTGATGGGCTGCATGCGGCCGGTGTCCATGATGGCGGCAGCAACAGAGGAAGGAGAGAGACGAGAGAGCGAAGGCACATATTTTTAACCTAGAGGCAAATGTAAGCTTCCAGAACTTGTTGAGCTTCTTGATATGGTCAGACTTGTACTTTGGAAATATTGCTTTGGCAGCTATGTAGTGAATGGATTGGAAAGGGATTTGGGGAAGGGAAATCAATCAAAAAGCTATTGTAATAATACAGGTTATGTGGGCTTGAACTAAGTTGGTGGCCATGTGAGTGGAGAGAATGGGAGACTTCTAAATCACACTCCATAATGGACAAGGAAATATTAAAAAAAATTTCAGTAAAGAATCAATAAGTATGGAGTGAGATTTGGGGGATATAAATGTGTAAGGACAGGGACTGGGAGCACATGCTTCAAAGAGAGCAAACTATATAGGAAACTATGCAGTTTTTTAAAAAAGATAATATAACAGGATTTGGGGAAGGAAAAAAAAGGAAAAAAGAAGAAAGAAAAAAGTAATTATAAATTTGAATGTTAATGGGCTAAGCCCACCAAGTAAAAGTAAGATAATTCCTAAATGGAATAAAAATTAGAAACCAACAGGTTCTTTTTTAAAATATAAAAACACACATAAAATATGGAGAAACATTCTTTAGAGAAGTAAAAGAGTAAGGGGAAAAGGGAGGGATTGTTAGGAGGGAGAGCAGAAGCAAGGGAGAAAAGGGTAAAGAAAAGGGAGGAGGGTGATAAAAGGGAGGGCAGATTGGGGCAGGCAGGGGTAAGAAGCAAAATGTTGGTGAGGAGGAATAGGGTGAAAGAAGGGGGGGAAGTACAAAGGGGATAAATAGAATGGAGGGGAATAGACAGTAATAATAACTGTGAATATGAATGGGATGAACTCTGCCATAAAACAGAAGTGAATTGCAAAGTGGATTAAAAACAGGATCCTACAATATGCTGTTTACAAGAAACACATTTGAAGCAGAGAGATACACACAGAGTAAATGTAAAAGGTTGGAGTATAATATATTATGCTTCAGCTAAAGTAAAAAAAAACAGGGGTAGCAATCCTTATCTCAGACAGAGCAAAGGCAAAAATAGATCTAATTAAAAGAGATAAGGAAGGAAACTACATCTTGCTAAAAGGGACTATAGATAATGAAGTAATATCAATACTATGTATGCGCCAAGTGGCATGGCGTCCAAATTCTTAGAGGAGAAGTTAAATGAGTTACAAGAGGAAATAGACAGTAAAACTATACTAGTGAGGGATCTGAATCTTCCCCTCTCAGAATTAGATAAGTCTAGCCACAAAATAAATAAGAAACAAGTGAAAGAGGTGAATAGAATGTTAGAAATGTTGGACATGATAGATGTCAGGAGAAAATTGAATGGGGATAGAAAGGAATATACCTTTTTCTCAGCAGTACATGGCACATTTTCAAAAATTGACCATGCATTAGGACACAAAAACCTCATAGTCGAATGTAGAAAGAGAGAAATAGTAAATGCATCCTTCTCAGATCATGATGCAATAAAAATTACATGTAATAAAGAGTCATGGAAAGGTAGACTGACAATTAATTGGAAGCTAAATAATTTCATTCTAAAGAATGAGTGGGTCAAACAACAAATCATAGAAACAATCAATAACTTTATCCAAGAGAATGACAATAATGAGACAACATACCAAAATCTATGCGATGCAGCCAAAGTAGTGCTTAGGGGAAATTTTATAGCTCTAAGTGCTTATATCAATAAAAAAGAGAAAGAGGAAATCAATTAATTGGGCATGCAACTTAAAAGGCTAGAAAAAGAACAAATTAAACATCCCCAACTAAATACTAAATTAGAAATCCTGAAAATTAAAGGAGAAATTAATAAAATTGAAAGTAAAAAAACTATAGAAATAATAAATAAAACTAAGAGCTGGTTTTTATGAAAAACCAATAAAATAGACAAACAATTGATTAATTTGATTTAAAAAAAAGAAGAAAACCAAATTACCAATATCAAAAATGAAAGGAGTGATTTTTACCACCAATGAAGTGGAAATTAAATCAATAATTAGGAACCATTTTGCACAACTGTATGCCAATAAATTTGACAATCTAAATGGAATGGATAAATATTTACAAAAATACAAACTGCCCAGGTTAACTGAAAAATTAATAAAATCCTGAAGCCCATATTAGAAAAAGAAATTGAACAAGCAATTAATGAACTCCCTAAGAAAAAATCTCCAGGGTCAGATGGGTTTACAAGTGAATTCTACCAAACATTTAAAGAACAATTAATTCCAATATTATACAAATTATTTGGAAAAATAGGTGAAGAAGGAGTTCTACCAAATTCCTTTTATGACAAAAATATGGTGGTGATACCAAAACCAGGCAGAGCAAAAACAGAGAAAGACAATTATAGAGCATTTTCCCTAATGAATATTGATGCAAAAATTATAAATAAGATATTAGCAAGGAGATTAAAGCAAGTGATCACCAGCATAATACACTATGACCAGGTGGGATTTGTACTAGGAATGCAGAGCTGGTTCAACATTAGGAAAACTATAAACATAATCAACCACATCAATACTAACCAAAATCATATGAATATCTCAATAGATGCAGAGAAAGTTTTTTAACAAAATACAGCACCCATTCCTAATAAAAACACTATAGAGCTTAGAAATAGGTGGAGCTTTCCTTAAAATAATAAGCAAGATCTACCTAAAACCATCAGCAAGCATTGGAAATAAGTTAGAGGCCTTCCCGATAAGATCAGGGGTGAAACAGGGATGTCCAGTATCATCTCTATTATTTAATATTGTACTAGAAATGTTAGCTTTAGAAATAAGGGAAGAAAAAGGAATTAAAAGAATTAGAATAGGCAAGGAGGAAACAAAACTCTCACTCTTTGCAGATGATATGATGGTATACTTAGAGAATCCTAGAGAACTAACTAAAAAAATTACTTGAAACAATTAACAACTTTAGCAAAGTAGCAGGATATAAAATAATTCCACATACATCATCAGCATTTCTATACATGACCAACAAAGTCCAGCAGCAAGAGATAGAAAGAGAAATTCCATTTAAAGTAACAGTAGACAATATAAAATACTTGGGATTCTACTTGACAAGACAATCCCAGGAACTCTATGAACACAATTACAAAACATTTTTACACAAATCAAATCAGATCTAAATAATTGGAAATATATCAATTTCTCATGTATAGGCCAAACTAATATAATAAAAAATGACAATTATACCTAAATTAATTTACTCATTCAGTGCCATACCAATCAGACTACCTAAAAATTATTTTATAGAGCTAGATAAAATAATAACAAAGTTCCTCTGGTAAAACAAAAAGTCAAGAATATCAAGGGAATTAATGAAAAAATGCACAGGAAGGTGGGTTAGCTGTACCAAATCTGGAGCTTTACTATAAAGCAGTAGTCATCAAAACTACCTGATACTGGCTAAGAAATAGAGTGGAGGATTAATGCAATAGGCTAGGCACAGGAGACACAGTAGTAAATGACTTTAGTAATCCAGTGTTTGATAAACCCAAAGACTCCAGCTTCTGGGACAGGAACTCAGTATTTGACAGAAACTGCTGGGAAAACTGGAAGATAGTATGGCAGAAATTAGGCATAGACCATCATCTTATACCTTATACTAAAATATGGTCAAAATGGGTACATGATTTAGACATAAAAGGTGATACCATAGGTAAATTAAGAGAGGAAAGAGTAGTCTACCTCTCAGATCTTTGGAAAGGAAAACAGTTTATGACCAAACAAGAGATAGAGAATATTATGAAATGCAAAATGGATGATTTTGATTACATTAAATTAAAAAGGGTTTGTACAAACAGAAGTAATGCATCCACAATTAGAAGGGAGGCAGAAAGCTGGGAAACAATTTTTATGGCCAGTACTTCTGATAAAGACCTCATTTCTAAAATATATCAGGAACTAAATCAAATTTATAAGAATCCAAGTCATTCCCCAAATGAGAAATGGTCAAAGGATATGAACAGGCAGTTTTCTGATGAAGAAATCAAAGCTATCTATTGTCATATGGAACAATGCTCTAAATCACTTTTTTTTTTTTTTGGTGAGGCAATTGGGGTTAAGTGACTTGCCCAGGGTCACAGGTAGTAAGTGTTAAGTGTCTGAGGCCAGATTTGAACTCAGGCCCTCCTGAATCCAGGGCTGGTGCTCTATCCACTGCGCCACCTAGCTGCCCCTCTAAATCACAAATGATTAAAACAATGCAAATCAAAACAACTCTGAGGTACCACTTGACACCTATAAGCTTGGTCAATATGACAAAAAAGGAAAATAATAAATGTGAGAAGCTGTGGAAAAATTGGAAGACTAATGCATTGTTGCTGAAGTTGTAAACTGATTCAACCATTCTGGAGAGCAATTTGGAATTATGCCCGAAGAGCTATAAAGCAGTGCATACCCTTTGACCCAGCAGTACCATTTTTGGGTCTTCTTCCCAAAGAGATCATAAAAATGGGAAAAGGACCCACATGTACAAAAATATTTATAGCTGCTCTTTTTGTGGTGGCAAGGAATTGGAAATTCAGGGGCTGCCCATCAAATGGGGGAATGGCTGAACAAGTTGTGGTATATGAATGTAATGGAATTCTATTGTGCTGTAAGAAACGATGAGCAGGAGGGGTTCAGAGAAACCTGGAAAGACTTGCATGAACTGATGATGAGTTAGATGAGTAGAACCAGGAGAACATTGTACACAGTGTATCATCAACATTATGTGTTGATCAACTGTGATAGACTAGATTTTTCTCACCAATACAACTGTACAGGAAAGTTCCAAAGGACTCATGATGGAAAAGGTTCTTCAAATCCAGAAAAAAAATATGGAATATGGATGCTGATTGAACCATACTATTTCTTTTTTTTTTTTTGGTTCTGTTGTTTTTCTTTTTTGAGGGGTTTCCTTTTTACTCTGATTCTTCTCTTAAAATATTACTAATGCAGAAATATGTTAAAAGTTATTATACATATATAACTTATATCAGATAACCTTCTGTCTTGGGGAAGGGCATAGGGAGGTGAGGGAGAGAGAAAAATTTGAAATTTGAAATCTTGTGAAAAAAATGGTGAAAACTATCTCTACATTTACCTGGAAAATAATAAAATACTTTTATTTTTAAAAAGCATTGTTTCATGACACAGTACTATGATAAATATTTATAAAAAGACTACCAAAAAGATGAACCATGAGATGTTAAGAATAAAATAGTAGATAAATACAAAGAAGAACTTGATAAGACTGAAAATTAAATAGAGGAACACTCTAGCGTTCATAGTTTGGCTTGTTATTTAGTCATGTCTAACTCTCTGTGACCCCATTTTTGGAATTTTCTTGGCAATGCTACTGGTGTGGTTTTCCATTTCCTTCTCCAGCTCATTTGAAATATGAAGAAACTGAGGAAAATAGGGTTAAGTGATTTGCCCAGTGTCACACAGCTATTAAGTGTCTGAAGCCATATTTGAACTCATGAAGATGAGTACTCCTGATTCCAAGCCCAGTGCTCTATCCACTGGGCCACCTAGATTCTCCCACACTTGACTCTAAAGTAAAGGTGGGGAAATGATGGATAGAAATATATAGGAAAGCACATTCCAGAAAAAATGAATGAAGGAGGTCAAAAACTTGTGGATTACATAGAAACCTTCATAATCATGAACACTTTCTTCCTAAAAAATTAGCAAGCACTGGACATGGTGAGCACCAAATAACACCATAAAGAAAGGAATAGAATATATTTTTTAAAACAGGAAATTACTTATTTTTGTGTGAACCATTCTTGAGTTATTCATCAGTGTTCAGCCAGACCATGCATTTTTCAGTTAAGAACTAGCAAAAAGAAAAAAAAACCAACCCCAAGAAGTTAGAATAATAATTAAGAAAGATATCCTGCATAATTGAAACAACTTATCCACAAACTATTTAAATGAGTTAAAATTGAGATTTTCATAAAAAATGAGAAAAAATAACAAAAATGACATTAACAGCAACTATGATAGTCTAATGCAAAAGTTTAACCACAACAAGAAGACCAAAAGAGTCAGAAAGTGCCTTAGTCAGCAAACATTTGACTTATTTGCCAAATACAGCAATATGGCTGCCAAAGGCAACATTGGGTTAGAATACAAATTTGTTTGCAAAATCTTTTGAAGAAGGATGACATAAAAAATTATAAGCAACTCTACAAACAGGGACACATAGTGGAGGGCTAAATTAATTTATAGAAAGCTTATTAAGATATCCAATTAAGCAAAGATATCCCAAGACTACAAGCAAGGAATAAACCCTTGAGGGTTTGGAATGAACAAGAAAAATGGAAAATATTTATTAAAAACTACAAAACAGGGGCAGCTAGGTGGCACAGTGGATAAAGCACAGGCACTGGATTCAGGAGGACCTGAGTTCAAATCTGGCCTCAGACACTTGATACTTAATAGCTGTGTGACCCTGGTCAAGTCACTTAACCCTCATTGCCCTGCCCCCTTCTCCCCCAAAACTATAAAACAAACTTTTCTTCATCAAGTATGGTAAAACTGCCACATTTGGATTTCAAAATCAAATGCCCAACTGGACTAATAGAGTTAGAAATGGACTGGTAGAGAAAAATATGGGAAAAGCATCCAGATTGAAACAAATGTATACAGAGGAGATTCACACTAGATAGAATTATGAGGTCATTGAGGAACTAATATACATAGAATCTGAAGGAGGGAAAGATGCTAAAGACATGGGGAAAAATCTCAGTACGTATTAATATCTAAAAAGAGGGGGCAATCAACAAAAAAAGACCAGTAATTACTAATCAGTATGATTAATTTTCAATCTATACAAAATATGTATGAATATAACCTCTACATGAATTGAAGGTATCTTTTTTTTAATTTTAAATTTTAATTTTTTGGTGAGGCAATTGGGGTTGACTTGCCCGGGGTCACACAGCTAGTAAGTGTCAAGTGTCTGAGATCAGATCTGAACTCAGGTCCTCCTAACTCCAGGGCTGGTGCTCTATCCACTGTGCCACCTAGCTGCCCCAAAGGTATCTTAATAGAGGGTATTCATAGGGAATAATCAGGTTTTTGTAAGAGATATTGGACAATTCAAAGATATGTTAGTCTTTATCACTTTATATTTAACTACAATATTTAAAGAATATGGCAATTGTTGATTTAAAAATACATTTGATTCAACAGAACAAAATACTTCCTTGTAAGCTCTTTTACATCAAGGTGTTTCCCATCCATACATCAAATCAATTAAAATTGCCTAGAAAATAAAGCAGTAGAAACAAGCCTATTCAATGACCCTCTGATAATAAATTTCATGTATGGTAAGAAATAGGGAGAGATCTGTTCACCACTGTGATAGTGAAGATTTGGCATAGAATCCATGTTGAAAAGAGATTTACTGGGGCAGCTAGGTGACGCAGTGGATAAAGCACCGGCCCTGGATTCAGGAGTACCTGAGTTTAAATCCGGCCTGAGACACTTGACACTTACTAGCTGTGTGACCCTGGGCAAGTCACTTAACCCCCCATTGCCCCACAAAAAAAAAAAAAAGATTTACTGTGCACAGTAAATGAACAGTGACTGTGCTTCTGGAAGCTACTGTCTGCAGGTGACATTGTGATGACTGCAGAAAGGCCTAAAACATCCTGAACAAGAGCTGTAATCCTTCAAAGGAGTTTGGCTTCATCATCCATACAAGAAAGACCATGTGGATGAAGAATATATATTTGTCATATTATAATATGCATTTGAATGGACCACCTATAGAGGTTGTCCATTACTATGTACTGTATATTTGGAATAAACAGAATGGATAAACAGTATTCTAGATACAGAGATGAATAGAAGCAGGGAGGGGACTGGATTACATTAGGGAAATTGAAAAGTTCCTTGAATCATTCCAATAGTCAAATAAAAAACTAATCTTTTAAATATCAATATCCCACCACAGTTTCTATATAGCAGACAGATATGGAACACAACAGCCTCATAAGAATTAAAATGCATATCACATAAATAGAAATGGAGAGAGGTGCATATTGGGTGTGAACAAAATGTAACATGTATCCAAAGAAGAATTCTTTTTTCTTTCTTTCTTTTCTTTTCTTCTTTTTTTTTTTTTTTTTTGGTAAGGCAATTGGGTTTAAGTGACTTGCCCAGGGTCACACAGCTAGTAAGTGTCAAGTGTCTGAGGCCGGATTTGAACTCAGGTACTTCTGAATCCAGGGGCAGTGCTTTATCCACTGTGCCACCTAGCTGCCCCCAAAGAAGAATTTCAAAGAAGAACAGGGATAAAAGGGTATAATGGAATTGCATGTTAGGAAAGAAAAGTGGCTTAGACACATGGTATGGGATAGGGAAGTGATTAGCTCAAAGTCCTTCACTGGTACTCTTGTGACATCAGTCAAAAGCAATGATGACTTCCAATGCACGAAACTGAAACCCCTTTGGTGAACCTATGGGAAGACATTGACAAGTATAACACAGAAGGAGTAGGCATAAATGCATTGTGATCTGGATCACAGGAGGGAATTTGCATATCAACAAGATCATAGATTATTTTAAGTATTTAATTATTTTCAGCACCTAAAACAGAGCCTGACACATAAAAGTGCTTGTTGAATTAAATTGAAATGAAAATTATTATAATTTGTTTTGAAACAGTCATAAACTTAATAATTTAATAATTAATTTGAGTAACGGTAAAAATAATGCTAAGAAAGACAAAACAGGAAACTACTTTATGGACTAAGATAATGACATATTACATATAAATGCACCGAATGGAAGAGAATCTAAGTGTAGAAAAGAAAAGCTAATTGACATGGGAAATGCCTGAGTGGCAAGATATAATAGCTAGAGACTTTAATCTTCTTTCTGAACTTGAGAAATTGGACTAAAAAGTAAATAAGAGGTATAGATTAAAATAAAATGCTGGAAAAGTAGATTTGGTAAACTCATGGGAATTATTTAATGGGAATCAGACATTATACTTGTTTTCAGGTTCTCATAACACTTTCACAAAATGTATTAACTTGCTAATGCATAAAAACTCATGAATAGACAGAAATAGGAAATATTAATCTGAGAACATAACACAATAAAATTATAATCAATAAAAATATAGAAGGGAATGGTCACATGACCAACAAGATGCAGGACTAGATATTTTCTCTGTTCCCCATAACTTTCAAACTTCTCCAAAACAGTAATTATGAACCATAAAGCAACTTAAGCTGTCTCCATGATTTAGGACACTAACAATCCAAAAGAAGGTTTAAAAAAACCTAACTATGATCTGACGCCTACCCTAAGCTTACTCAGCACCTCTCTTCCACTACCTACCATGCTACTGACAGCAAGACTACATTCGTTAACCTAAGGACTTGACAGCCAGGCTTTCAACAAAATCCAAACCCAATCGCTAGTCCCACTTCCTGTTTTTCATGCTGTGGAGATACTGACTCTAGGCTATGGAAGTTTGCTAGAGCTATGACAGATAACCAATATCATAGAGGCACAGCATTTGTTATAGCAAAGTATCTTTGCAGGAGAGCAGAGAAACAGAGAAAAATACGAGACATGTTTCTGGGATTGAAATAGATCTCAACTTTGTACACAACAGCTCCTCTTCCCAGAGTAGTAGAGATCTACACAAATTAACCCATGTAGCACCACCATGTCAGCTTTCTAAACTGCCAGTGCATGACCAAAGAACTGAGGAACAGAGGAAGTAAGACCAGACACTAGGACAGGACGTTGTGTGTGAGGGTGTTGGGGGGGGGGAGTGGCTTTGTAGTACTCCACTAAGCCTGAGGGAAAGAGCTCTGCATACAGCTGGGGCCAATTCTATGACCCCAAAAGTCACTAGAGACATTGACATAAGCTGGTGAACTATGAATTGTCCAGCATGGGAAGAGGCTGGCTTATGCCATCAGTCTAACAGTAACACACACACTCATAATAAGTGTGTATATATGTGTGTATATATATATATATATGTATGTATATGTATATGTATGTATATATGTGTGTATATATGATGTCAGCAACCACTTCTGAAAAATGAAAGTCAAGTCACATATAATACCTAACTGTCTCAAGACAAAGTCATTGGGATGATATTTTGAGGTATAGCTAGCTAATCCTTGGTTTAAAACGGTTAAGGATATGGTTTCTGAGAATCTCTGAACACCTTCTGTAGGGATTTGCTTCTCCAGGAATGCAGGGGGTTTCTGGTGCCAATGTGTAAGTACTAACAGCTATATCATAAGTTCATAAATATTATAGTAGTCTAAGTGTAGGACTTTTTAACCTTCCTCATACAGAGAAAAGGGTCTTGTCAAGGAGGTAACAACACTCTTATAATATTCCTCTATTTTTGAGATCTATTCTATATGGAGGGATTAGGGCATCAGAAGTCAAACTTAAAAATGAACTCTATTGATTCTTTTTTCCCCTCACAGTCCTTGGACATGATTTTTTTGAAGGGACCTTCTTGTCAGACTAAAAGCCCTGAAGGAAAAGGGACGTATTTACATGAGTGACTGAACTATAATTGAATAGCTTGGGTTGAGAATGATTGTAATTGACACAGTCAATAGGCAAGAATTTTTTTTTTTATAACACTTACTATGCTATAGACCCTATGCAAAAAGCAGGAATTATAAATACAACCAAAACACTTTCACTGCTCTCAAGGAGCTTACATTCTGTTTTTGTTTTTGTTTTTGTTTTTGTTTTTGTTTGGGAGGGGGGCGGGCAGGGAAATGAGGGTTAAGTGACTTGCCCAGGGTCACACAGCTAGTGTCAAGTATCTGTGGTCAGATTTGAACTCAGGTCCTCCTGAATCCAGGGCCTTTGCTATATTCACTGAGCCACCTAGCTGCCCCGAGGAGCTGCCATTCTAATGGAAGCGATAAAAGCTAACAACTATGTGCCTACACGATACAGACATGGTAAATTGGAGATATTCTCATGATTTGTCCAAATAGATTACTTTAACAGATCTTTGTTGTTTTTTTTTTTAATCATAGATACTATTAGTTTTGTATAAAATGATGAGTAGTGAGTCAATTTTTTTTTTTTTTTGCAGGGCAATGAGGGTTAAGTGACTTGCCCAGGGTCACACAGCTAGTGTCAAGTGTCTGAGGCCGGATTTGAACTCAGGTACTCCTGAATCCAGGGCCGGTGCTTTATCCACTGCGCCACCTAGTTGCCCCCAGATTCTTTTTTTTTTTTAAATTACAAAACCATGCTCCACCACAGAATTAAACATGTTGGCCAAATAACCAATCACTCATATAGAATGATGTTGTTTCTGACTCCATATTTTGGAGTTTTCTCAATGAATGTATTTAGGTCTTATGTACCATAAATTAGTTAATTTCCCTCCGCCTCCCCTCTGTTCATCAAATGGGTAAATATGGAAGAAGCTAGAAAAAATAAAGGTTGTAATGTCTGAGGGAAATAGTCATGCTAATTCACTGTCATTGATTCTGTGAACTAGCCTAACGATTCTGGAAAACATTTTGGAATTATGCAAGAAAAGTTACTAAATTGTCCATATCTTTTCACCCAGCAATCTTACTATGGAGTTTGTACCTCAAGGAGGTCACTGACCGCAAGAGAAGACCCATATGTACAAAAATATTCCTAGCAGTACTATTTGTAATCAAAAAAATCTGTAAGCAAACTATGTACCCACAGATTAGAGGTTGCCTGACCAAATTGTGGTATAGAAATGAAATACACTGGCATTGTGCTGTACAGAGAGACAAACATGACAATTCAGAGAATTTGACAAGACTTAGATGAAGCAAAGCAGTCTGAAGAGAGTGGAGGGATAGGAAATAGGCCCAAGGTCTGTGATTTCATCAGCAATGGTGTCAAACTCGAGTAAAAATGGGGATCACTAAGACATACACAAGGTGGGCAGCCAGGTGGTGCAGTGGATAATGTGCCAGCCCTGGATTCAGGAGGACCTGAGTTCAAATTCAGCCTCAGACACTTGACACTTACTAGATTGGTGACCCTGGGCAGGTCACTTAACCCTCATTGCCCCCCACAAAAAAAAGACATACATAAAGATCTCTGCAGGCTGCATATTGACTTAGTTTTAAAAATAATATTATCTATGTTTTATTTTTATTTTAATTTATTTTTAAAGTTATTTCCAACTACATTTTGATCTGATTTGGGCTATACTCCAGAGTCCTGGCAGCACATTTGAGACCTCTGGGAACATCCAGGTGAGGAAACTCCTTGTATCAGTACAGATTACTGCCATCTCTGAAACTTGTGGTCTTTCATTTTCAACTTAAATTAATTTTTTTTAATTAACAAAAGCTCATTTCTCTCTTTCTTACCTCTTCCCATTAGAAAAATAAAAGAAAAACTCATCTTACAAATACGGATAGTCAATAGTCAAGTAAACAAATTCCTGCATGTCCCCCCCACACTAAATACAACAATGTATAGTTTTATATTTTTAAGTTTAATATGAATTTTTAAATTTTATTTTTGATGTATGGAATAAAGCAAGTATTTCCATAACATAGTTCAATAAAAAGACAAATGTACATGAAACTGAAAATCTACTATGCACAACTTGCTATTCCTTTCAAATACACAACAAAATTATAATGTAAATATTTTTTTCTTTTTTTCTTCCCTCCTGCCCTAGAGATATAGTGTTAAAGGATTACTTAGAACAAAATTTCTTAAACTAGGCTGTGTAACTGAATGTGGGGATGATGAAAAATTTAACAACAGTAACAAGTTATATATGCCTATTTTGTGTAACTTTATACCTGGGGTTGCATAAAAATTTCTTGGGCAAAAAGGGGTCATGAGTGGAAAAACTTTATGACTTAGAGCATTGAGAATCTAAGTGACTTGAACAGGATAACTCAACCATTATGTGTCAAAATTAGAACTTCAACCCATATCTTCTTACCTTTGAGGACAATTCTCCGTTCCTTACATTATCTGCCCCTCAAGAAAATAGTAGAGTTACAACAACAACAACATATACACATTAACTATTTTTTTTTTTTTAGTGAGGCAATTGGGGTTAAGTGACTTGCCCAGGGTCACACAGCTAGTAAGTGTTAAGTGTTTGAGGCCGGATTTGAACTCAGGTACTCCTGACTCCAGGGCCGGTACTCTATCCACTGCGCCACCTAGCTGCCCCCACATTAACTATTACAACACAAATAGAGCCAATGGTAAAGGAGAAAAATACTCTGATGAAGACACAAAGGACAATGCAGCTCTCGTGCTATCAAAATTAAATCCCACATTATTCCTTTCTGTTAAGAAAACAAGCTTGGAATGTTATGTCCTGTTTGCCACAGCCATTCCTTTAGTCAATTTACCTATTTTCAGCTAATATACAGAGCTTTGGTGGCCAAAGGAAGTGTTTGTGTATTTGTTGGGTCGGTTTGCTTTGTCCAAAAAAAAAAAAATAGTCATGAAGGAAAAGGAAAAAAATAGCAAATGAGATCCACATTTTGGTTTATAACAGAACCTCTTGCTATCATCAATTTTTACCTCAGTAATTTCAAAGAGGCCAAGTCAAAACAGCTAATTAAAATGGGAATGATTTATTTCAGCATAACGGTGTTTTATTTATTTATTTCAGGAAACATAATTCAGTTCCATCCATAAGCAAACCCTTGGCATTTACCTCCCTATATTCAATAAATTACACAGGCCTCATTAGTAGCTAATTAGAAAAAAACTGAAAAGCATGTGACAGAACCTCAGTGAAGGTAGAGGTCAGCAGCCTTCTAACTCAAAATTTATCATGAAAAATTGCCCTGATTTTAATTCATGGGTCACAAAACAAAGTGAGTGTTAAGGGCAGGTTTGGGGTTAGCTGTCTAGCCTTCCAGACTACAGAAGCAGGTTTTCCAGCTCCATGCCCCACTTCCTAGATGACGTGGGTTAAGTTGATTTCTCTCCTTCTTTAATTATTTTCCAGGGAAAGTGTAGGAAATATTTTCCTTCTAGCCACTTTGTAGGATTGTTAAGAAGAAAAAAAGTTCACCATGAATAGCTGGCCAGAAATCAGTGCCATTGCATCAATGACACATTCCTAGTATTTAAGTTTTGGGAATAAGACACTTTTCATAGAGGGAATAAGAAGCTTTCCAAGTACAAAATGTGTTGACCTGACCTTTCCATTTTAAAGCAATAGTTTAGGGAATGCAAAACCATGGCAATTAATCTGGCTCTGCAATCTATGGTAAAACTATTTGTGATAGTGCCTAAGATATAGGAGAAGACTAACTAGTACCTGATACGTGACCTTAGTGGAAACTTATTGGATCTTAGAGGAAACAAACTTAGTGGAATAATTGGGAACTCCAAATTCACTCTAACATTTTAACCTAATATTTGGATACAAAGTAACCAGCAACAATTAACCCCTTCAGTATTCTGAGTTTGTTGTTGGAACTATCGTGTCTTAAATGTGGGCAGTTAGGTGACACAGAGAATAGAGTGCTGGCCTAGAGTCAGAAAGATTCATCTTCCTGAGTTTAAATCTGGCCTCAGACACTAGCTGTGTGACCCTTGGCAAGTCACTTAACCCTGTTTGTCTCAGTTTCCTCATCTGTAAAATGATTTGAAGGAAATAACAAACCACTCTACCCATGAAAACCTCAAATATGGCCACAAAGAGCCAGACACAACTGAAAAATGACTAAACAGAAACATGTCCTAAATAGAATTCATTGTCTTTCTTTCATCCCTTTATCCTACTTTTCATATACTTTCTATGTACCTTGTGTGTAGCTATGAATCTTGTATTTATTTGCATGTTGTCTTCCTCCACTAGAATTTAAATTTCTTGATAACAGGGATAGGGTTTGCTTTTCTTTCCATTACTGGTGCTTAGCACAAAGCAATTAATAAATGTTTGTTAGTTGATTGGTTCATCTCCCATCTATTCATTTCATTTAACAAACATTTATCCAGTTCCTACTTTGTTCAAGGCATTGTGCTAGGTGGTAGAGCTAAAAAGGGGAAAAGAAAAGTAATTTCTGCCATGGATGTCATAGTGGTAGTGGTAGTGGTGGGGAGAGACAAGCTTTAAATGGATAAATGAAAATAATTTCATTTAAGTCATCTCAACTAGAGGGGTTCAGATAGCCTTGCTAAAGGTGGGTGGCACAGGAATTGGGTACTAAAGTATCTTCAAACCTACCTCTCTTCCTAGTCATCCAGGTTCAAAATTTTGGAGTCACTTTTGTCTCCTCTATCTCATCCTCCTTATATCTAATCAGTCATGCCAACTGTAGAATCATATAAAACTAGAGCTTCAAATATTTATTAGAAGTAATCTCGGGGCAGCTAGGTGGTGCAGTAGATAAAGCACCGGCCCTGGAGTCAGGAGAACCTGAGTTCAAATCCGGCCTCAGACACTTGACACTTACTAGCTGTGTGACCCTGGGCAAGTCACTTAACCCCAACTGCCTCACAAAAAAAAAAAAAAGTAATCTCATTCTCTCCCTTTGAGTTTACAGATAAGAAAACTAAGACCAGAGAGATTAAATTATTTCCCTGAGGTTGCACAGATAATTATCAAGTAGAACTGGAAACCAAAAAAAGGTTTCCTGATTCCCATGCTAGTTTCCTTTCCACTGAACTGTTTCCTGAATATAGCTCATCACCTTCTATATTCAAATGAAGGTTTAAAAATTAAGTGGAAATTCGATTTTAAAACAGAATTCAGTTATTTTTATGTTATAGTATAACAATTGCAATTTTTCTTTCTATTTTACTATTTCCTTTCAATGTCTCCCTCTGTCCACACTCAACTATCACCAATTACAGAAGTCCTATCCATCCTTATGAGACTTAACTCAGATCTCATCTTCTCCATGAACACTTTCTTTGATTCTCCCCAGCTGGAAGTGATCTCCCCTTATTTTAGATCTCATAGCACCTTGCTTGTATGTTTCCTATGTCCTTATTGTGTTCTACTTTGGAGTATAGTTGTATACATCTTGAATCCCCAACTAGATTGCAAAGTCTGTAAGGGAAGTACAACATTTTTATCTTCACCTCAAGAATGTAGGATGTAATTCCATTGTTATTCTGCTGTTTCTTTCTTTCTTTTTTTATAAATTATAAAAGTATTTTATTATTTTCTAGTTACATGTAGAGATAGTTGTCAACATTTGTTTTTATAAGATTTCTAGTTTCAAATTTTTTTCCCTCCCTCACCTTCCTTCCCCCCTCCCCAAGACAACAAGTAATCTTATATAGGTTATATAGGTACAATAATATTAAACATATTTCTGCATTAGTCATGTTATAAGAGAAGAATCAGAGCAAGAAGGAAAAATCTCACAAAAGAAAAACAACAGCACCAAAAACAAAAGAAATAGTATGGTTCCAACTGCATCCATATTCCACAGTTCCTTTTTTTTGTTCTGGATTTGGAGAGCCTTTTTCATCATGATGACTTTGGAACTATCCTGTACAGTTGTATTGGTGAGAAGAATCAAGTCTATCATAGTTGATCAACACATAATGTTTATGATACTGCGTACAATGTTCTCCTGGTTCTGCTCATCTCACTCATCATCAGTTCATGCAAATCTTTCCAGGTTTCTCTGAAATCCACTTGCTCATCGTTTCTTACCTGCTCATCGTTTCTTACCTGCTCATCATTTCTTACAGCACAATAGAATTCCATTATATTCATATACCACAACTTATTTAGCCATTCCCCAATTGATGGGCAGCCCCTCAATTTCCAATTCCTTGCCACCACAAAAAGAGCCACTATAAATATTTTTGTACATGTGGGTCCTTTTCCCTTTTTTATGATCTCTTTGGGAAAAAGATCCAATAGTGGTATTGCTGGATCAAAGGGTATGCACAGCTTTATAACCCTTTGGGCATAATTTCAAATTGCTCTCCAGAATGGCTGTCTTCTGTTTATTTCTGTCCATATCAGTGCAGGATGAAGTGAAGGTCAGATTGTATTATTACTCAGTTAGTTTTATCCACATGGATCTTCTGCCAGTGGGAGAATTCTCACCAATACCTAAGAATACCCATTTCAAGCTTGAGATTCAGACAGTTTTTCTTAAAATCGACGTATTATTTTTTTCCCAAGTTATTTGAAGAGTCAATGAAATGGGTTGGTGCTAAGGTGTTTTCATTCTATATTTGTCTATCAAATTAGTACAACATAAAAGAGACCAAATATGAACTGGATTCAGAAGAGACCTAAGTTCATATGAGGGCAAGTCATTTAATTTTTCTGACCCTCAGTTAACTTATTTGTAAAATTGAAGTTATCAGATTATATGAGCTTTAAGTCCTCTTCCAGTTATAATCCTAACCCTATTTGTTAACTCTAACCCTATCTGCTTTGATCTTAAATCTATGTTCTTACAATCAGCATCAAAATACCTCCTTTTCTATCCTTAAAGCAACCACCAATAATGAGGCAGATGGAATAAAGGGAATGCCAAGCCTTGTTGAAAGAGGTTGACAGTTAATTTAATAAGTGGTGGTTTGAAGTGGTTATTTACATGTCGGGAACTTTTTTAAGAATCCTAACACATTTAATATCGATCATTACATAATCATGAACTGATGGCATATTTTGGTTATTAATAGACAGAATTGAATCAAAGAACCAGCTAAATGAACAGATTGCCAACATGCTTTCTGAGTAGGCCCATGACAAACTCAGAAAGGCTCTTTATAACAAGGAGATAAATATCCCCTTTGTTTTACAAAACACATAAAAGGATCCAAGGTGGTATCCTGATAAAATGTACAAAAGTAAAATGTTTATTTACATATTAATGGTAGTATTTATATTTAGGCAAACCCTCTTCTAAGTACAAAGAATGCTTCACCTGTTTGAAAATATATTGACATGGTTTATATAAATGTTTATTATCAAAATAAATTATACTATAGGATGAATATATAGTAGTTTCCAGTTAGGTGTAGAAAAGATTGACAGATGGATGCTTAATTCACCTTACTCTTTTGAGAGAATCTTCCATCTGTAGCACAGAATGGTGATATCGAGAGTTGGGTTGAACATATTTTGGGAAGAAGGACATGGTTTTTAGATTTGACCATATTCTTACTCATAATAGGAGCAAGACTATAGTTATAGACAAAAGCACTCAAAACACATCCATTTTTAACATTTTTGTGGGAACACAATCTGGTTTTTCTGCCCCAAATGGAAACATGAGCAAGATTCTTAACATTAGCCAACCTTCCTCTCCTTTTGGGTGAGGTTTGTAATTGCTACAGAGAAATATCATGTGAGGTTGATGGACAAGGGAAATCTCTAAGTTCCCTTCAAACTCTAAAAATCCATAGCAATGTTACTTCTGATATGTAGGAATTTCAAAAATGTTTCTGAGAATTATGGATGTGTTTTGTTTAGCTTTGTGATGAATCAAATAATTTTAGTAGAGTTGGTTATAAGGGCCATACCATTAACACTACTTCTTACCTTGCTCTCTTCAGTCTATTTATCCCAAATGTATAAAAGCATCTTACAAAGATATGTAATTCATACTAAAATGAATTCCTTGACCACAGAGTTCCAAGTTACTAAACAGATCATAATATCTGTTAAATAGGTAGCTCTAAAACACTGCATATCTTTTAAATTAACTAGCTTTAGGAAACAGGTGGGTCTAAAGAAAATTCAGTTTCCATGAAAGTCAAATGAAAAATCACATTGGCAATATAGAAATCAAGGACTATAGAAGAAACTTCACAAAGAGGAGATAGGGTTAAGGAAAGACATTAACCTGATCCCTGCAAATAGTGAGCATGACTTAAACAGTCATTTCTAATGAATTTTTTCTATTTGGTTTCATATAGAGATGATTGAAATTAAGAATGTGAACTGAACTGCTGTTCTGGACAGTGGAAAATATTACCATCATATTTCAGTCATTCCATTAGTGATGTGGAACATATCTATACAATCTTCAAAGTTTTGTCCTTAGAGGACTGTGAGACAAAACTAACAAACAAATAACCCTACTTGAGGCACATTGAGATATTTCCAATGTCAATGAGGCAACAGACAATCTTTTTTTGAGATGTCTAGACCTAACATGCGTAAATCAAGCATGAGCTTTAATTGAAATCAATTTCAATCTATTCAGGAAAATAAGATATTGAGAAATAATAGTTTTATGCTTTGACCATCTGTGCAATGTGGCAGAGGCATACAGAAGAACAGAGTCAAGGTATGAGAGTGAACAGCATAAAGATTCCCAGACCTTCGCTCTCTGTGTCTTTCTGTGTCTGTCTGTGTCTGTGTCTGTGTCTGTGTCTGTCTCTGACTCTGTCTCTCTGTCTCTCTCTCTCTCTCTCTCTCTCTCTCACACACACACACACACACACACACACACCAGTTTGATACCAAACATATTATTCAACAGGGCAATAGGAAAGGAAAAGGGAAAATGGCGTGGGGATCTTGAGGGATAATACCTTATGGGAGAAATTAATCTTGATTGAAACAAGGTCTAAGGATGCACACAAATACACACACACAGAGATATAATGTATGTATATGTATATATGTGTGCATATATGTATACATTTAAATGCATATGTATATACACGTGTGTGTGTGTGTATGTTTGTGTGGGTGTCTGTGTATCTTTGAGGCAGCAAAGAATGGTAACCTGAGGGGATACTCATGAATTGGGGAATGATTAACAAATTGTGGCCTGTGAATGGATGGAATTCTACTGTGCTGATCTCTTATCAACATAGTAACCAACCTCGATTTTAGAGGACTAATGATAAATATTCTTTCCTTTCATGCTAGAGAAGTGAAGAACTTACAACATAGAATGAGATAAATTTGTTTTGGTCATGGCCAACATGGAATTTTGTTTGACTGACTATACATGTTTGTAATGGAGGGAGGGAGGGAGGGGGATTTCTGGTCCTTCAACCTCTGAAGTAGATCCAGAGAAATTTGACTTTCAGGATTCCCTAGTAACAGCAGTGGAAGGAGTGATTGAGAGCAAAGCTAAACAAGAAGACAAGCAATTCCTCAATGAATGAATGAGATGTGGGATGCCCCCAAAGAGCAACCCATTTAATCTAACTCACCAACTCTTTCACATTTTGGGAAAGATTGAGAATCTGTCTTCAGTATGAATTATCTCCGAGAACATTTGAAGAATGTCTCAATGGATGGAATCATCACAGAATGCAATAGCTCCTGCACATCACCCATAGTGCTGGTACCAAAGAAGAATGTAAGGATAGATTTCTGTGTTGACTACCAGACCTTGAACCAAAGAACTAGAGTTCAAATTTGCTCTGGAGTATTGAGTAGTCCATCACTTTCTATATTTGACCAGTGCAATGAGTATTGTCAGAACCCAATGGTGTAGGAAAAAAGAAAGAAGGCTGCCTTCATCTAGATGGGTTTCATTGGTTAGAGTATCACAGGACATCCTGGGGATACCCGCTACTTTCCAAACACTTATGGAGAAATTGCTGGAAACATCAACTATCTCAAAAGTGTTGGTGTACCTTGATTACCTCACTGTCTTTGGGAAAAAATTGGGAGTACATGAGAAAACTCATGGAAGTGTTAGATCTACTTTGGGATGATAGAAATACACCATGAGGATCATACACTATGACTAGGTGGTATTTATACCAGGAATGTAGGGCTGGTTCAATATTAGGAAAACTATCAGCATAATTGACCATATCAATAACAAAAGCAACAGAAATTATATGATTGTATTAATAGATGCAGAAAAGACTTTTGACAAAATACAGCACCCATTCCTATTAAAAATACTAGAGATCATAGGAATAAAAGCTTACCTTAAAATGATAAGTAATATGTATCTAAAACCATCAGCAAGCATTATCTTTAATAGGGATAAACTAAAAGATTTCCCAATACAATCAAGGGTGAAACAAGGATGTCCATTATCACCTCTATTATATAATATTGTACTAGAAATGTTAGCTATAACAATAAGAGAAGAAAAAGAAATTAAAGGAATTAGATTATGTAATGAGGAAACAAAACTATAATTCTTTGCAGATGATATGATGTTATACTTAGAAAATCCTAGAGAATCAACTAAATGGCTACTTGAAATTATTAACAACTTTAACAAAATTGAAGGATACAAAATAAACCTACACAAATCATCAGCATTTCTATATATTACCAACAAAGTCCAGCAACAACAGATAGAAAGAGAAATTCCATTTACAATAACTGTGGACAATATAAAGTACCTGGGAGTCTACCTGCTAAGACAAACACAGGAACTATATGACCAGAACTACAAAACACTTTTCACACCAATAAAGTCAGATCTAAATAATTGGAAAAATATTAATTCCTCACGGGTAGGCCGAGCCAATATAATAAAAATGACACTCCTACCTAAGTTAATTTATTTATTTAGTGCTATACCAATCAAACTCTCAAGAATATTTTATAGATTTAGAAAAAATAATAACAAAATTCAACTGGAAAAATAAAATCTCAAGGATATAATGGGAATCAATAACAAATATGAAAGAAAGTGGTCTAGCAGTATCATATCTCAAACTCTATTATAAAGTGGCAATTATCAAAAAATTCTGGCACTGGCTAAGAAATAGAGAGGTAGATCAGTGGAATAGAATAGGTACAATACAGTGGTAATCTAGTATATGATAAACCCAAAGATCCAAGCTTTTGGATCAAAAACTCATTATTTGACAAAAACTGCTGGGAAAACTGTAAAACAGTATGGCAGAAACTAGATATAGACCATCATATCACACCATATACTAAAACAAGGTCAAAATGGGTATATGACTTACACATAAAGGATGATACCATAAGCAAATTAAGAGAACACAGAATCATTTACCTGTCAGATTTATGGGGAGAGGAAGAATTTAAGACCAAAGAAGATATAGAAAATAAAACAAGATGTAAAATAGATCATTTTGATTATATAAACTTAAAAAGGTTTTGCACAAACAAAACTAATGCAACCAACATTACAAGGAAAGCAGAAAACTGGGAAAGAATTTTTGAAACAACCATCTCTGATAAAGACCTCATTTCTCAATTATATAGAGAACTGAATCAAATTTATAAAAGCACATGGGAAGATAATACTTCTAACTCAGAAGAACTTTCTCAGTATTAGAGAAGCTGAAAGGAATATACTTAAACAGAAGACACCAGTTTGAATTGAATATGAAGGGATGATATCTATAAAGCATTTTTTTGTTTATCCTTTTTTTTTTGTGGGGCAGGCAGGGTTGGGTGGCATATATCTGGGGCCAGATTTGGGCTCGGGGCCTCCTGGGTCTAGGGCTGGTTCTTTGTCCACTGTGTCAGCTAGCTGACCCATGATGACATTTTTAAAATAAAGTAAAGGGCTAAGAGGAATGAACTGGAAGAAAGGGAAAGGGAGAGGTGAACTTAGGAAAAGAAGCTCACATAAAAGAAACAAGAAAAAACTTATGGAGTGGAGGGGAAAATGGGGAAGGAGTGGGGGAGTGAGTGAACCTTACTCTCATCAGAATGGGCTCAAAGAGGGAATAACATATATACTCAAGTGGGTATAGTAATATATTTTGCCCTGAGAGAAAGTGGGAGGGGAAGGAGATGGGAGGGGGAAGAGGTGAAGAAAGAAAGGGTAGATTGGGGGAGGGGCCAGTAAAAAGCAAAACCCTTTTGAGGAGGGTTAGGGTGTAGGAAGATATAAAATAGAGTAAATATCAAGGGGAGGGAATAAAATGGAGGGTAATACAGTTAGCAATAGTAACTTTGAAAGAAATGATGAGCAGGATGATATCAGAAGGACATATGAAAAATACAAACCATCAACAGAGGAAGAACTAATGGTATCTGAATACAGATTGAAGTATAGTTTTATTTGTTAGCTCATCTTTCTAAAGTTATTTTGTCTGTTTTCTTTCACAATCTGACTAATGTAAAGATGTTTTTCATAACTGTACATATATGACTTATATTGAATTGCTTGATTTCATAGGGAGGGTTGAAGAGGGAGAGAGGGAGGAAGAAAATTTGGAATGCAAAGTTTTAAAAAATCAATGTGAAAAAATTGTTTTTTATATTTTTTTACATGTAAATTGGGGAAAATTCTAAATAAAATGAAAATTTAAAATAAAAAATTTCAAGTTATTTCCCAATTGATAAATAGTCAAAGGATATGAACCAGCATTTTGAGACAAAGAAATCCAAGCTATCTATAATCATATGAAAAAATGCTCTAGATCACTATTGATCAGAGAAATTCAAATTAAAACAATTCTGAGGTATCACCTCACACCTATCAGAGCAGCAAATATAACAAAAACAGAAAATATTGGATGTTGGAGGGGATGTGGGAAAATTGGGACTCTAATCTACTGTTGGTGGAATTGTGAAAAAATCCAATCATTATGGAGAGCAATTTGGAACTACGTCCAAAGGGCTATAGAACTGTACATATCCTTTGATGCAGCAGTACAACTGCTAGGTTTATATCCCAAAGATATCCAAAAAAGAGAAAAAAAGACCTATTTGTACAAAAATATTTATAGAAGCTCTTTTTGTAGTGGCTAAGAATTGGAAATCAAAGGAATGCCCATCAATTGTGGAATGGCTAAACAAGCTGTGGGATTGGATGGTGATGGAATATTATTGTGCTATCAGAAATGACAAGCAGGATGATTTCAGAAAGGTCTGGAAAGACTTGTATGAACTGATGTATAGTGAAGTGAGCAGAGCCAAAAGAACGTTGTGTACAAAGACAGCAATTTTGTTTGTTCAAAAACTGTGAATGACATCTATTCTCATACAATGATCCAAGACAATCCCAAAGGACTATTGATGAAACCTACTATCCACCTCCAAAGAAAGAACTGATATTGATAGAACACAGATGTAAGTATGCTATTCTTCACTTTCTTTCATTTTTTCTTTTATTCAAGTTTTTTTGTACAAAATGACTAATATGGTAATGTTTTGTGTAATCATACATATAACCCTGTATTTGATTTATTACCTCCTCATGGAGGGGGGAGGGGAGAGGGAGGGAAGGAAGGATAAAAATTGGAACTCAAAATTACAAATAAAAATGTTTATTACTTTTTAAAAAAAGATCTATGTTGGGGAAGAACATGAGACTAATGAAAGTATTAGATCTACTAGGGGAAATGACTTAAAACCTTTCATTGACAAGTACTAGTTTTGTAGAGTTTCATTCAAACATGTGATTTATACAGCATCTCAACAAGATGTAAGCACTGACCCAGAAAAGATAGGGCACTCCTGGTCTGGCCACACCTAAAGAACTTTTGAGACATTAGGACTTTTTGAGGCCTTGGTCATTACCACTGAAAATTTTTTAAGAATATGCTACTATAGGGGCAGCTAGGTGGCACAGTGGATAGAGCACCGACCCTGGAGTCAGGAGGACCTGAATTCAAATCTGGCCTCAGACACTTAACATTTACTAGCTCTGTGACCCTGGGCAAGTCACTTAACCCCAATTGCCTCATCCAAAAAAAAAAAAGAATATTTTACTATTGTTAAGCCATTAAATGACATTACCTCAACATGTATGGTTACTGAAGCAGAAAGATAAGGAAAATAATTTTCTTTGAGTATATGGATCTAGAGCTAATAAGAAACAGATTATTGGCCCAAGAAGTCCATAGATATCATCAAGAAGTATAAAATTTGTTCTTAGCATGTGCAAAGGAAAGCACCACCAACTGATCTCATTGGAGATTTAAGTACCAGAAAATCTTAAGAGCTTGTCTCCTTTTTCATTTCAACCCCTGGAAAGAGATAGCAAGAATATGAGTCATCTTTTCCTGGTAACTGACCATTTCACAAGGTAAGCAGAGACATACACAACCAGGAACGAGAAATCTTCTATGATTGCTAAAATCTTGTGGGAGAAGTATTTCTTAATATACCAGTTCTCTGCCAGGATCTCTTTGGAAAAAGGCAGTGACTTTGAAAGTTTGTTCCTCAGGAAAATGTTAGCTTTGGCTGCCATCAAGAAGTCTATCACTACTTTACCACCCTCGAGAGGATCTGCAACTTGAATGTTTTAATTGCACTTAAACATGTTAAGGACACTGAGAACAGAACAAAAGTCTCATTGAAACCAATGTGTAGCTTTCCCACCACCTGTGTACAACTCCATCAGGGATAATGCCACTTATTTTTACAACCTATTTGCTGATTTGAGGATGTGAGCCACATTTAGAAAGTGATTTGTATTTTGGAACCTCTGAAGATGGATATTTCAAACATTTGTATGTCCACTGAGAGAGAAGCTAAAGGAAACTTACCATCTAGCTACAATTTGAACCCAGTAGGATGCTGAAAGAAATGAATGATTGTATAATGTATGAGTTTGCTGTTGAAACCTTTAACAAGGTACCAGTCCTGATTAGAAATAAATTAGTAGATGAATGGAGCACCAATTCACAGCTGTGGATTGACTGGGCAACTTGCCCATTTACAGACTAGTACCAGAGGTTAGTGGGGGCAAGACAAAGACAATTCATGACAATCACTTTTTGCCAGTAAATGAATTACTCCATGGTAAGCAAGTGGAGAGCGATGGATGCTCTCTCCATGGAATCTCAGCAAAAGGAGCTGCCTACCAATTATGAAAAGTCTACTTGACAAAGACAATGGCTTAAAAACAAATATTTGAGGGGAAAACTTTGTATAGTGTATCCCACTAACTAGTTTAAATAATCAGAGTTTACTAAACTCTGAGAGAATATTTTACTGTCAAGTATTTCATCTGTACCTATTTCTAGGGTATAAAAATATCCACACAGAGCATAGTCCTGCACTGCTAGACAGCTTGAGTCTTCTACAAGTTCAGGTGCAGGAAAGTAGGTTTATGATCAGTCCAAACTATCTACTAGAACAGGCAAAGGAAAGATAATTCAGCAGGTCATAGGAGAATGAGAACTATTTCAGCTGAACCTGATAAAGTGATTATATTTCTCATCAGGCAAAAGTGCTATTATTTTCCTATTATGCAATGAAAGATTTTGTGTGCATAAGTACACATATTCATCAAAGCAAGTGTTAATTGATGCATAATCAACATGCTCCTGTTAATTATTGCTTTTTTGTCTCTCATTTGTTTATTTCCTTTATAATAACATCATCCTAGTATAATTTATTGACCATGATTCATTTTCCTATTAGCTATGTACACATAATCTGGCTATTTTGTATAGCCTATCAATATCTTTATTACTATTATTTTTTGTATTTTATCATATAATAGCATACAATATATTATCATGCAATTGAGACCTGTAGATCCTCTTTTTTTTTTTGGTGGGGCAATGGGGGTTAAGTGACTTGCCCAGGGTCACACAGCTAGTAAGTGTCAAGTGTCTGAGGCCAGATTTGAACTCAGGTACTCCTGAATCCAGGGCCGGTGCTTTATCCACTGCACCACCTAGCTGCCCCTGAGACCTGTAGATCCTCAAACAGCCTAAGTGATGTGATGTGATGTTTTCTATTTGTACAAGCTCTATCATGTGTATTATTGATGTATATTTGTTGTGAATGACACCCTAAAATGATTACCTGGAATGCTGAGCTAATTATCCTTGTTCTGCTAAGTGCTGATAGAATTTGATGTTATACTGTGTAATTCTGGATGTCAGGTGTACTGCCAACTACTTAACAAGGGACTGCAAAATTCCATATCTCAGGGAGGAATGCAATAGGGATTTGAGAACTGACTGGCATTCTGGGACTTGGAGTTCAGTGGGATAAGCAACCCCTCTCATCTCCAAGAACAATTTGGGATTTTTGTAACCTTTGAGCCAGAAGGCAGACTTGAGTCATGCCTGGAACTTCTTAAAAAGATAAACATGATCTTCAAGAGACAGAATGAAAAGGAGTTGGGACTGCAAAAGCTCAACAACAGTGTAGAGACTATATCCACAGGGCTGCTCAGAACTTGGTGAGACAGAAGCTAAGGTGGAAAAAAAATTAGTGGCAGCAGGGCCATGATAAAAGGTAAACTGGAAAAGAGAAAATGAAAGGAGGACTGAGCTCTACCAGAGAAGGGATAGATCAAAGTCAGTCTTAGGGCTCTGCAAGCATCTCAGAAAAGAAGATTCAGACCGAAACTCTTGGTTTTACCCACATCATTAAGGACAGAAGGAAGCTGCCCCCTTCCCACATGACTTCTTAGTAGCAATTACTGTAATATACTCTGTTTGCTTCTTTTACCTAAAATTTTTCTTTATTCTAATTTTTGCCACAAACATAAAGAAGCCAGAGGTTAATTAGAGATGTTCCAAACTTTAAATTAGGACAGAGAGCTAGATCTCTACCTGAATGTTAGGCATTTTTATAACTGGGGGGGGGTCTGAGCTTAAAGAGCTGGATTTGGAATTAAATGACATTGGTTTAAAAATCATCTCTGCTACTCATTTTCTGTATGAGCTTGGACATATTACTTATCTTCTGGACTTCAGTTTTCACAAAATAAGGAGTTTAGAAATATGGCCTCAAGTCCCTTCCTACAGATTGGTGTTTTTAAAAACAAACAAAAAGCAAAACTATTGTTATTGTGCTATTTTTTCCATTTGATATAAATTACATAAAACTGCAAAAAAAAAAAAAAGGAGTGACCTTAGGGTCATTTTATGACTGTAGGCTTAAGTTAACTGTCATAAGAATGTGGCTAATTAAATCTCCAAGCTTTGATGTGAACAAAAGGAGAAGGGACAAGGTAGAAACAGGATAGATTTAGGTAAGAGAAGGGGGTGGGCTTGTATAAGATTCAGCTCTGCTTCTTTCAGAAAAGAGAAGAAAACAGAAGGATTGTACCACCCACAGGTCTTTATTAGATGGGCTCCTCCTCTTGGAAAGGTTGTCAAATAAGGGAAAGAAAGAATCACACCTGATCTGCTTGGTTCCGGAGAATTAGTATTACTTACTATTGTTATTACAAATTGTTAATTAATAATTACTATTATTACTAATTGTGATCCCTGCAGTTTCCAGAGGGATAAACATTGGCTTATTGGAAAGAACAATTTCTGAAGAATTAGAACTATCCAAAAGTGCAATGAAGTGCCTCCTGTCTAAAAGTCTTCAGGAGTGGTTGGATGGACCACTTTTCAGGAAGATTAAAGAGGGCATGTTTTGGGTCAGGTAGGTGCTGGACTACTGTTGATGGCCTGCCAGGGCCCTTCCAACTCTAAGTTTTTGTAATTCTTTATGACAGACATTTTAGATATTATACTCCTCATTTATACACACACACACACACACACACACACACACACACACATATATATATACACTCAACCTCGTCCCTTCTTACCTTTCAACCTTCTTATAACCTTCCTTTCTTGAATGGATGAATGGATAAATGAAATTTTTAAAATTTATTATGCATTTATTATACTCCAAGTACTATTTTAAGTACTGAGGATTTAAATATAAAACAAAAAGTCATACCTACTCTCAAGGATTTTGCATTCAAATAAGTGAAGATATCTCTCTGTCTGTCTCTGAAGTAGTGGTGACGAGGGAGAGATTTAGACTGAGAATGGAGCCATAGAACAATTGATTGGTCCAAATTTGGGGGGAATGCTAGTGCTAATCTGATTTTTGTTCTAAGAACTGGGGGTGGGAGGATATGTGTGAGCATCCACATGGAATAAAGATTGTCAGAAAGCCAGGCTTTACCTCCCCTCTTCCCTTACAAAGCCCTACTCTTATTCTGCTCTGACTTCCAATATCTTGGCCCCCCATTTCTCTTCCAGATCATCTCTTCTAAATTAGCCACTCCTCTTTTTCCCATCTTGACGCCATGCTGAGCCAATCCAACTCTATAATATCCTCCCTTCTTGAATTTCTATCCCCTTTTATTATATCACTGACCATGACCAGCTACACCTGAGCCTTGGATCATTCCCACTAATCATCTCCTTTACTCCCTACACACTTGCTGTTGAGTGAAGGCTTAGAAGTGGGGCAGGTGGGTGGTGCACTGGATAGAGTACAGAGCCTAAAGTCAGAAAGATTTCTCTACCTAAGTTCAAATTCGACTTCAGATACTTACTGGCTTTGTGACCCTTGGCAAGTTACCTAAGCCTGTTTGCCTCAGTTTCCTTGTCTGTAAAATTAGCTGGAGAAGGAAATGGTAAACCACCCCAGTATCTTTGCCAAGAAAACCCCAAATGGGGTCATGAAGAGTTGGAAACAATTAAACAAGAAGGATTAGAAAATTACAAAACCATTCTGACTGAGTCAACTACAAAGGTATGTTACAAAACCTCAACTGAGCCCTTGTAACTTGCTAAGCAGTCCTACTATATCTCTCTATGGCAGCGCTTCAAACTTTTCATCCCTCCTCAAACCTCCCATGACTCCCCCTCCTTCATTATCTCAGTTGGAGTCAATTTGAGGTAGTATTTTAAAGTGTTTTTTGGAGGAGAATGTCAGGAGAGCTCAGCTGAGTGCTCTTTCTACTCTGACATCTTGGCTCTGCCCCCTGGAAGTTGGAGACCCCTTAGTATGGGAGGGAGTTCCTTTTTTAGGTTGAATAAATGAAAAAAAAAAGACAAAGAAATTATCAAGTGCTTACCAGTGCTAGGCACTGTGCTAAGTGCTGGGGACACAGATTTTAAAAAAAGAACCATTCTTGCCCCTTAGGAACTTACATTTTAATAGAGGTTGACAATAGAGGGGGAGCAAGGAAGGAGATTTTGCTCTTGGTGAATTGACCTAAACGTAGCAAGGGTTTGGAAGGAGACTGATTCCTCTGCAGGCAAAGAGAGGAGGCTCCCAGATCACACACGCCAAGAACTTCTGGGGATTGGAGTCTAGGCATGCAGTATAGCTTTATCTGGCCTAGAGGGAAACTTCTTCAGAGAAATGATCAAGTGTGTGGAGCATTTTTTTTTTTTTGGAGGCTAGAAAGAGTAAAAGACAGGTGGCCAGTATGACTGATATTGAGCTCGGCTGGGCTCAGCTGTTGCTGCTGCTCACTTCACCCGGGAAGCTGGAACAAAAGTCTTGCCAGATTGGTGCTAATCTTCTGCTTCCTAAGAGGGGACTTAAACAGTTAGGGAAGCTCTTAACTTTTCCCTTTCCTCGCTTTCCCCACCCCCACCCTCTCATCCCGTAATGCAGCAGAAGCTGATTCAAAAGCTTACTCTATTCTGTAAACTTTCTCATTTCTGTTTAAGTAGTTTGAATGTCTTCTACCAATTAAGGGTAGGTGAAGGGGATAGGGTGTTGAAGATGGAGCACGGAAGACCTGAGCTCAAGTCTGGCTGGCCTCAGATACATACTAGCTGTGTGACCCTGGTGAAGTCATGTAACTTCAGTTTCCCCAACTATAAAATGGGGATAATAAATCTACCTTCTAGGACTGCTGTGAGGATCAAATGGGTAATTGTAAATAAATGCTTGGCATAGCACCTGGTGTTCAGTAGGCACTCTATAAATACCCATTCCCTTCCCAATTTAATGTGATCTACTGTTAACAAGCCAACTGAAATAAGAGAACAGTGGTATTCAGAGATACTGAAAGGAGGAGGTTCAAGCCTTGCTTCATAACTCCAGTTTTTCTCATATTGGGAACTGAGGCAAATTGAAAGAGACTCTTACAGTTTTTGATTTTTTAATAACTCCTAATAAGTTTTGCAATGGCAGAAATTTGAGCTACATGATGTGGGATCAATTAGTATTATTCTGGTTAAAGGATCTTAACTTGGGGTCTGTGAAATTATTTTTTATACTTGTTTTTAATATAATTATTTCCTTCATAATTCTATGTAATTTATGTATTTTTTTTTTGGCGGGGCAATGGGGGTTAAGTGACTTGCCCAGGGTCACACAGCTAGTAAGTGTCAAGTGTCTGAGGCCGGATTTGAACTCAGGTACTCCTGAATCCAGGGCCAGTGCTTTATCCACTGCGCCACCTAGCCGCCCCCATAATTTATGTATTTTAAAACATTATTCTCAAAAACCTGGAAAAACTTATATGAACTGATGTATAGTGAAGTGAATGTTGTACACAGCAATAGCAATATTGTTTGACAAAGAACTGTGAATGACTTGGCTATGCTCAGCAATAAATACACAAATAACTGTATGTGTATACACACACACACACACACACACACACACACACACACATATGGTGGGCCAAAAGTCACAAAGGAGTTTCAATATTTCATAACTCCTTTATTTTATTTTATTTTTTTTTAGTGAGGCAATTGGGGTTAAGTGACTTGCCCAGGGTCACACAGCTAGTTAAGACACTTGTTAAGTGTCTGAGACCGGATTTGAACTCAGGTACTCCTGACTCCAGGGCCGGTGGTCTATCCACTGCGCCACCTAGCTGCCCCTATTTTTTTAATTGACAGTACCATACCATCATATACAGCATATGTAGAAAATGAGTTTACATTTATAATTTAAATCTATAAAGAACAATTAATTTTCAAAAAGTTATTAAAGCATCAGATACCTTCATAACTTTTGGCCCACTCTGTATATCAAAAAAGTTATACAATAACTTTTATATATTTGAAAGGAATAGCAAGTTGTACATAAAAGTTTTGCAGTTTCATGTACAATCATCTTTTTTTCTATACTACTATGTTAGGGAAATGCTGGTTTTATCTCAAGTTAAGAATAAACAAAATTAAAAATTT
Source organism: Dromiciops gliroides (assembly GCF_019393635.1). Lineage (NCBI taxonomy): Eukaryota > Metazoa > Chordata > Mammalia > Microbiotheria > Microbiotheriidae > Dromiciops > Dromiciops gliroides. The sequence continues at coordinate 500,151,599 of NC_057861.1, read as the reverse complement.
AAAAATCCTGATAACTAAAACAAAAGCCAACACATTATTCTGAGAAAGGGCCCACAGACTTTACCAGACTGCCAAAGGAGTCCTTGACTTTAAAAAAGGATTAAGAACTTCTGCTGTGCACAGAAACAGCAATATTGTTTGATGAAGAACAGTAAAAGACTTAACTCTTCTCAACAATACAAGGAACCAAGACAATCCTAAAGGACTGAAGATGAAGCATACCATCCACCTCCAAAGAAAGAACTGATATTTATGGAACACAGACTGGAGCATGCTATTTTTTTACTTTCTTTCATTTTTTTCTTTTATTCAAGTTTTCATATACAAAATTACCAATATGGTAATGTTTTACATAATTGTACATGTATAACCTATATCTGATTGCTTACTGCCTCAAGGAGAGGGAGAGGGAGGGGGAGGGAAGGAAAGAGGGATAAAAACTATAAATAAAAATGTTTATTACTTAAAAAAAGAATTTCTGCCGTAGGTAATGAAGGAATCATGAGAAGTAGATATAAATAATGGAAGATAGTTTAGTAAAACCAGAAAGTCTTCTTAGTGGCAAGTTCAATCCCCCTAGTCTCCTTTTTGAGAGCTGGTCTATTCCTGCTTTTGTTTTTGTTTTAGTTTGTTTTTTTGGGGGGGGGGCAATGAGAGTTAAGTGACTTGCCCAGGGTCACACAACTAGTGTCAAGTGTCTGAGGCTGGATTTGAACTCAGGTCCTCCTGACTCCAGGGCCGGTGCTTTATCTACTGTACCACTTAGCTGTCCCCCACTCCCACCCCACTATTCCTGTTAAGGGGAAAGATAGAGGTGTGGAATAAAAATGGGACCACATCCATGGGTCTTTTTGAAGTGAAGAGTTGGGAAAGAGTAGTATTCCCACTTTCTAAGTGTTGGAGTCATTTAGGAAGGAATATTCCTTTACCTAATAAAGGTAACCTATATGACCACAAGGTATAAAGAAGAGCAGCAGTCTCTCTTGTGTGGTAATTATGTTGCCATGGAAAAGAGCTTTTGAAGGGCATGTGGTTTGGAAGAGGCCCCTAATATAGCCCTGTGGTGTCTGGAAAGAAGGGGTGGAAGGGATCAGATACAGGCTTCCTGATCCAGCCCTCGAATTCTACATTCTCAAAGCCATGAGTTGGGAAATAGAAATGGCTCCTAAGACCTTTAGTCCCATCTTGGACAACAGCTGATGCTTCTAAAGGAGAAAACTGGCAAGGTTGAAGCCAAAGCTTGACAAGATAGAACCCAGCACAAGATGGAAACTAGCAGGCAGAAGCAAAGCAAGCAAGCTTTATTGAAGGGGAAATACTCACAACATGAGGGGTAGTCAGGGAGGAGGGCGATAGGTTGGCTCCCCTGGGATGCCTGGTGGAACAGGACACCCAGATTGGTAAAGTCTATTACAGGGATTTTTTTTGTGGGTCAAAAAGGGGAAGTGGTGGGGATCCTGCTCTTGGTGTGCAGGATGAGGCCTGGGGACTGGTACTGAAAATGCCTGGGGAATTGGCAGGCTAGTTCATATACAAACTTCCGACTAGCACAAAAGGGGCTTTCAGCTGTTACTTTAGGCCTTACTTGGGCCAGACGCGTCAGGGACTTCATTGTTCAGTGCACCGGGGAGGCTGTTGATGTCCTCACACAATCCTGCTTGAAAATACCTTCAGCTAGATGCAGAAACATGCTAAGTGGCTACAGAAAATTGATTTCCCTCATGTTTCAGAGAATGTTGCTCATACTGAGAAAAGAAAATTTAAGATACAGGGTTGGGACATAGAGATATAAAATATATATTTTTACTATTTTATTAATCCTGAGCAATATTTTGTAGCAACCCATAGACTAAAATTCTTAACTTGACCAGAGTGAGGCTTAAAGATATTAAGTGATACATCCAAGATTATGCAGCTTGTTAACAGCAACTCTGAAATGAATTCAGACCTTTTGGGGTTCAGACTCTGTTTTGGAAACATAGTAGAGTCTTAAAAAAATATATATATATATATATATTGAATCCACTCATACATTTCATAAACCAGGATTAGATTCTCTATTTTGTAACTGTGACTCAGTGGTACATTTTCTCATCAGCTCTAGCTTATTGAATTAGCCCTCCAAAAGGTCTTAACAGTTTTCTTTTAAGCATTCTGAAGTCATTCTTATAAAATAGTTATGTCGTCGTTGTTGTTGCGTTTTAAATAAACTTGGCAAAACTTAAATTAAGGCCTTAGTTGACTTAAAGTCAACAAATCTCACTGGATAGCCTGAATTGATAGAGCCTGAGCATTGTGATTTAGTGGTCAAAGCTACCATTAAAGGAATGTTGTCAAGTAGTTTAAGCCCCAAATTTCATCTGTCTTGAAGGTTTTATATTCTGTTTAGATATATGTGGTCTGGAGAGTCTAAATATAGTGTGTTCCTATTTTGTTTTGTTTTGTCTTTTAAGTCTAAACCAAGTTACTCAAGACATAAAATAAGGAATTTAACAGAGTTATAAGCATTGCCTAGTGAGGGCCTTGCAAATAGAATGAACAAAGAGAACACGAAGTAACCATATTAAAAAAGGGATTGCTGAACTGTTTGGCATTGAAAACATCCAAATCAGGAAGTGTCCAAATGGAAAAGAGGAAAACATGAAAAAACTGCTACCAGCATGACCCCCTCCCCTCTGCTCCCAACCACAACCAAAAAAAGGAACAAAATATGTAGTGGAAGAATGGTATTCATTTTTTTCAGCCAGTTCTAGCTGCTAACCTTCAGCCTATATTTGGCTTAGAGTTAGAGAGTAGAAAACCTTTATTTCTACAACATTAATAAATTGCAGAAGTCTTCTCACAACCCCTCAAAATCACACAGCTAAGATTATCTGCTGTGAGAAAACCACTCTATTATAGGAATCAAAATAGATTAAAGAAGAGACACTTAAGTCATACAGTCCAATCCCTTTATTTAATATCTGAGGAAAATGAATAATTCCAGGGAAGGGGAGCTGACTTAATCAAGTAATAAAGTCAAGATTTGATGGGGGGTTCTTGAGCTCCAGCTTAGTATTTTGATTTTTTTTAAAGCGAGGTGTAATCTGTTCAGATGTGTTTTAAATAATTATTGTAGAGAGGGGACGTTGTATTTCTTTAAGTCTCTCATCAAGGACAGGTTATAAAGCCTCTAGAGACTAAAATAGTGACTGCTTGATGAGCAGTGGGGGTAATTAGGATAGCCTCCACTCATCTGCATTGGCTAGAGCACAGTTCACAGGGCATTTGTGGGGTTGGGGGTCTGTGGGGGTACCCCATGGAGACTTTATGGAGCTGATCTGAGCTCCTCAGCTACTTTCAGGGACATGTGTGACTCAATATTGAACAACTTGCACTTACGTATGATGGTGAAATCCTTTTATTGGTCCCTTGGTCCATGTTATGGTGAGTGGGAGGGAGGGTGGATGGATGGTGGTTTGTGTATGGGAAGTGGGAAGAGCAGGTCAAAAAGCAGCAAGCCAAGTTTGCTTAGTAGACTAAAGTTAGAGACAGCTTCTACTCTCACTCTTCCCATCTTCCTATTGTGCTGGGACCCTGGTAGTCTCTCCCTTAGACTTCCCACAAGGTTGGGGAAGAGTTTTTTCTCTCCTTTCTCTATCTCCTCCTAATTATGGCAAACACATGTTCCATCTTGGAGAGCCTAAGCCAGCTCCAGGCTGACCCCTCTGCTTTGTGTTTACTTTCCCTGGGTATGGATGATCTAAGGTTGGTCATGAGAGGGGCTCCTTCAAGAGTGTGGAAGTTCCTGGGTTTCTCAATCAGACCTGACATGGAGTTTTTGGTAGTTCCATACTTCTTGGAGAAGATGACCGCCAGAGGAGAATGAGCCCAAGCCTCGTCCTGGCTTGCCAAAAGACATGATCTTATTCAGACAATGTAGAGTCAAGGTGAAGTTGAAATGGCTATCCTATTCAGTTTTTAATGTTTTGAGTAACAAACTATCAGAAAAGAAAAAAGGGGAACTTTATGTAATTGCCACTCTTTGTCTTGGGAATCAAAGGAAAAGGGACAAATCTCCACAATTCTCTGCTCCAGGATTTGGGGCTTGAAGGGCACCCCTTAGTGTAGCATGGGGTGATCTCTAATCACTGCTGGTTCTTTTTCCTCATGTTCTCTGGTGAATACAGGGACTCTATTCTTCAGGGAAAAGGCAAGAGATTCTGGGATTGTGATAGGGAGCTTCTTCTCTACAGTAGCTACAACAGCTTCCAAGATCTGGGTAGGACAAGATCTAGAATGAAACAATGTGATTCTCTTCTGACTTCTTTGCCTCTCCATCCTGGATCCTTCTCTCAGTTTCCTGATCAAAACCAATAGCTTGGATACGTGGCTTTACAGGAGGTTTCTTTGGCAAGATGGGCCCACCCCCAAGGATTCTCAAGTCAAGTTCCTATGTTTTGAATTTGTATTGTATTTTTTCAAGTTCCTGTGCTTCAAATTTGTGTGGGCTCTTGAATGTTACAGTACCTTTATTAATGCATACTGTTTATCTCTTTTGTGGAGACCTTAGATAGAAGTCATTAAGTAATAGTGCTTGGTGTTGGAATATAAAGCACCAAGAATAATAAGAAAGACCCTCACCTTGGGGGCCATGATCTTGATGGACTGGATTAGGTTCGTATGGGGCCAGAGGTAGGGTCCTTTGCTGGGAGAAGGCATTCCAGGAAACTCGGGCCAATTGGTCCTCTCATAGATGCAAAATACCTTATATACAGCTTTGGCTTCATATACTTAGCCCAATATTTCAGGGATCTATAAATTATATTTGAGTCTAATTCCAACAATGATGCACACCACAATTCCATCCACTCCTTAATTTATGTTTTCTATGAGTTGCAAAAGCAATTTCTGACCTGCTGACAGTTTGACAATGACCACTCTATTGTAGCACATCCCACTTTCCATTCAGGCAGTGAAAATATACATGCCCTTTCTCTGAATTTCTACTTCAACCAGTTTTTCATTCCCTCTAATACTGGGGAATCAATAAAGTAAATTTTTTCCATATCTAATTCTGAATTTTGAAGACCCAATGTTCTTATGATGTTCACTATCACTATTTTCCTGTAGAGTATTCTTGAATTGTTAAATTGTTTAGATATTGAATACAACTTTTTTTTTTTTTTTTGCGGGGCAATGAGGGTTAAGTGACTTGCCCAGGGTCACACAGCTAGTAAGTGTCAAGTGTCTGAGGCCAGATTTGAACTTCCTGAATCCAGGGCTGGTGCTTTATCTGCTGCTCCACCTAGCTGCCCTTCCAAATTTTTATTTATATTATTCTGCTACTGTCTTGAATAGACTCAATTTGATTCCAATCAGCCGGGACACTCCATTAATAGATGATGAGTCTGGACATGCCAGCTTTACATCTACTATTCTGATCACACAAGCAACTTTCTTGAAAAACTTCAGGTTCACCTTAATAACCCCAGATATAGGTAATTCTTATCACTTAGTCCTCCAAGTCCAACCCCTTTTAAAAGTTATAAAATTATTTTTCTTAAATATCTCTTATTGAATGCCAGAATGTGAAGGTCACTTGTATTCTAATGCTACTTGGCAAGGTATTCTGCAGCCTCAATCTTTACCATCTCTTCTGAATGGGAACTTTTTTTTTGGTGAGGCAATTGGTGTTAAGTGACTTGCCCAGGGTCACACAGCTAGTAAGTGTCAAGTGTCTGAGGTCAAATTTGAACTCAGGTCCTCCTGAATCCAGGGCCAGTGCTCTATCCACTGCACCACCTAGCTGCCTCCTAAATGGGAACTTTTGAGGTAAGGTGAGATTGGCCCAGAAAGAATTTCTGACAAGAACATTCTCACTAATTTTAGAGTTCAAGACAATATCCTTTCCTGACCCATCTTTTCCCACTGGCCCTTATCCCTGTGTTTCTATAACACTAAAGCTACATTCATCTCATGAGTGCATCTAGTCTTGAATGGATACCTTCTCCATGGCTGTAAGAGAAAGTACTTCCAGCTTTCTGGTTTTCTCTTGATGGTGGTGCTTGTATAACATACTATCATGGCCAGCATTTCCTTGTTCCTTTATCTTTCCAAGAATTATTTTGCCCATTGATACACCTCCCACCAGATTTTTGGTGAGTTTTCTGGGTCGGTTGTATAGCTGAAGCACAACTCTTCTGCTAGTTTCCATGGCTCATACAGAAGACATTCCTGAGGGCACAGGATTCCAGTTTTGAAGCATGTCTCTCTTAAGGACTCTCCCAATTGATTAAAAAAAAAACATTCATATGATGTATGTATCTGTCATGAGTCCACAGGTATTTCTTTGCTATAGCAGTCTCTAGGGACACCCTTAAATCAGTCCAACTGCAAAGCCTTTTGGCTATGTCTGCTCTTTCATGGAGTCTTGTAAGTGGGTTGTTCACTGTGACATGATTTTAATGGTGATTTTCCATTATGCCAAAAGGTACTGCCAACTCAGTAAACACCATCTATGCTCATAGGCCAGGGCTTTAGGATCATTGTAAGTATTCCTGATATTATAAAGTTTCTTTTTTTTTTTCAAAGATCACAGGTGTTCAAATATTGGTCCTCTGACACTTTTGATCAAATAATTCACCTTGTTGCTCTTAGATGCTTGCCAACCTTGTAAAAGTTCATTGCACACTTTACCCAGACCTATGCCAAGTCGTCCCCAGGAGGACAAGTATCCTGTTCTAAAAAGATGCCTATCTTTGACCAATTCTTAATCTGTTTGCAATGAGATATCTAGTTTTGGACCTGCTCAAAGGTAAGGTTTCACTATGCACCCCAAAGAATCAAAAGTTTTTTGACTGACTTGTTCAGGTAGTGCTTCTATGTATGATTTGGAAGAATATCTACATCTTAGGCCCCTGGGAACTATCCTTTTCTGATGCAATTTTGGTCCTACGTGGGAGTAAGCTGACTCTTTCTTAGTGAATTTAGTTTTGGATCTTTTTTTGTATTTTATTTTATTTTATTTTTTTTGGCAGGGGCAGTGAGGGTTAAGTGACTTGCCCGGGGTCACACAGCTAGTAAGTGTCATGTATCTAAGGCCAGATTTGAACTCAGGTCCTCCTGAATCCAGGGCCAGTACCACCTAGCTGGCCCTATGTTTTGGCCCTTCTTCCTGAAGAGCTGTCCCTTTCTGCTCCAAGTGTTCCCTTTCAACTTCCTCTTGGCCCTCTTTGCACCTGTAGGCCTCTATTTTATTAATGAATTTCCCTTTTCTGAAAGGAATACTTAGATCAGTTCCCAGGTACTATTTCCTTGTTGTCTGTCTGAGTCTTCCTGACCCCATGGACTACCACATGCCAATGCTGTCCATGGGGTTTTCTTGGCAAAGAGACTGGAGTGGTTTGCCAGAGTCACATAGCTAGTAAGTGTCCAAGGCTGCATTTGAACTCAGGTCTTCCATACTCCAATCCCAGCACTCTATTCACCTGGCTATGTCATACTGTTTCCTACTATCATTATACGTGCTATGAATTACCTTCTACCTATACCTCGTCTCCTAATTCATTGACCTGTCTTTTTAATGTCCTTGGTATATCCTTTTTATTATTTTCTGGGTTCATCCTTATTAAATAATTCTGGGTTCACTGTGAAAATCAAGTGGTGATTTTAAACATATCACAATGTTTTTAAAGTAACTTATACCTCATATGGACAATAAAGTGATGCATAAAGTTATACTCATCAAACCTACAGTAGAGAAGTAAAACAGATATGTAATAATTAAATAAAACTACTTTAAGTAACATGTATCAGTTATAAAGCAAATATCCAAATTAGCAGCAAGGATAGTAACTTGCACATCCATTGGCAATTAATTCATAATTAGCATCACAATTAAAATCCTACAATGCACACTTTCATATGTAAATTAAATAGAACAGTGCAACAGATTGGGTGAACTGGAAGCAATTGTACTTGGGAGACTAGATAACCAGATAATTAAACATAGTAAGAGGATTTAAATTAGACTGTGAATTTCCAGTGAGAAAGGAACAAAAGCATATTTCAAAAAGATAATTAACATTGAGAATTGAAATTGCAAAACTAAATAAGCAACAATTCTTGCAAATAGAAACCCCCAAAATGAGCTAAATTCACCTCCAAGTTCAAAATATCAAAAGAAAATTGAAATAATTTGAAAAATGTAAAAGGGAAAAAATGTAAAGAGTAAGTGAATTTCCTTTGTTTATAGCAGTAATGATAGAAAAATTCTACTTCAAAGAAGCAGGAAGAATCAAAACGGTACTCAAATTCCTGAAGCAGAAAAGAAAATATAGTAATTACTACTCCTCATAATTACTCCCTGATATTGGGCATGATGGTATACTTCTAGCAATGTGTAAGGTAGTTAGTTGTTGTTTGGCTGAGTAGAACTAGATGATCCCCCTAAGATGGGGTATACCTTCCTGAGGGTGTCTCTCTTTATTCCCTACATCTCCTTTAGCACCAAAATTTTCTCTTTACTCAATTCCCTTTGTCCACCCCTTGGTTGGATTGGCTTCCAATTAAACTTGCCTCTCAGGATGGAAAAAGAAAATGGGATAGGGGCAGCTGCCTGAGGCACCACTTCACATAGCTTCTTCCAAGATGCTGGGCCCATTCTATGGAAGTGGAGGGGAGGATAGAAGTGTCCAGAGATGCTTGATCTTCACCATATTTGAAAAGTTACAAAAATACCTTTCAATAAAATATCTTTTGATCATCTTGAGACCCCAGCTGAAAAAAAAATCACAGTGATTAGAAAGAGAATATAGAACTCTTCCCTCTCTCCCTGTGTACCTGGCTAACATAACCTCCCCCTCAGCAGTCTTTTAATCCCCTAGAAACATGTAAAAAATGCACAGCATAAACCAATTTATAAAAAAATTAACAATTAAAAAAAAGCAAAAACAAAAGAAGACAAAACAGAACAAAACAAAGAGGGCAACAACTCAAAGATTATCAGGACTGATAAAACAGATTCATCTTTTCTTAGAGAAAGAATGAGAGATTGGAAGGAAAGAATGAATGAATGAAGCATTTATTAAGCATTCACTATGTATGGTAGATAGAGTCCTAGACCTGAAGTCAGAAAGACTTTTCTTCCTGAGTTCAAATATGGCCTCAGTTACTTATTAGCTGTGTGACCCTGGTCAAGTCACTTAACCCTGTTTGCCTTAGTTTCCTCATCAGGAAGATGAACGGGAGAAAGAAATGGCTAAACTACTCCAGTGTATTTGCCAAGAAAACTCCAAATGGGGTCACAAAGAGTTAGATAGGATTGTAAACAACTGAACAACAAAATGTGCACAGCACTATTCAAAGTTCTATGGATACAAATAGAAAAGTAAAATATTTCCTGCTCTCAAGGAGCTCACATTCTAATGAGGGAAATGACACATGTGGAGGATAGTTTCAATTGCAAGTCAAAAGGAAAGGTCCTGTGATCCTTAGGGACTAGCATCAAAGCTGATAGTAATGCCACTTCTATAATGTCATTTCTTTTTCTTAATTTTCTTTTTGATTTATGAAATTGTAACAATTGGAATGATGCCACCTGCTGGAGGGCTACTGTAGGAAAGCTCCGCCATGAGGAGAAGGCGTCCGAGGGCATGCCATGTGGTCAGCTCCTTGGTGTCAGGAAGTGATGTTTGCTTGTGGGTACTGTCTATCAAAGCTACCAGCCAATCAACTTGAGGAGCCTCCCATTTTGGGGAAGAGGACACGAAGTAGGAAGCAGACGCTGGCAGAGGGGTGCTATCTCTTTTGGTTCCTGACCTTGCCATGGCAGGTCGGATGATGGGGTCTCTTAGAAATAGTTAGATTTTTACCTTTCTCTCTGACCCTAATGCTCTTTAATAAATACTTAAACACTTAAATACTGTTGCTAAAGCTTATAACTTATTGGCGACCACTCATTCGATATTTTAGACAGACTAGCTAGGATTTTAGCTCCTTACAAAATAAAACAAGCATTTCCATAACATAGTAGAATAAAAAATGTGATTGCACACGAAATTGCAAATCTATTATATTCAACTCGCTATTCCTTTCAAATATATAACAAAATTATCACACAATTTTCCCCTTTTATTCTTCTTCCACCCCACCCCCTGCCATAGAGATGGCTACCATTAGATACAAACATGTGTGTATACACATATATATGTAAAATCATTCTATACATCTATTTATCAGTTTTCTCTGGATGCATATAGTGTCTTCCTTCATATGTCCTTTGTAGTTAATTTGGGTATTTGTAACAGTTAAAATGATTTAGGCACTCAAAGTTGTTCTTAAAACAATATTGCTCTTACTGTATACAGTGTTTTCTTGGTCCTGTTCATTTCATTTCCACTGATAAAATCATCTCGGGTTTCTGATGTTGAACAATTTGACAGAATCAAAGACTTTCGTGAAAAGGACTTTCTTTTCTGAATCTTCTGTAAGCTGTAAATATAGCTCCTACGGGAACATCAGTCAGTTCATCTCAGTAGAAAGTGCCTCCCTAATGATGGCTATAGGTATGTGGCAGTGCCATTCCTAAGACTCTTGGGTTCTTCAAGGTCTTGGGAAAGATGGTGCTCAAAGTGAAAGTGTAATTTGACTTGCCTGGCACATGCTACCTCCTCTCTCTCTTTCAGGGTGCCTTGCTGCTTCAGCTAGGCTGGCTTGCCTAATCTGGGTATAACAGTTAGTAGGAATGGCTGACCCTTTCTCTATAGGAGTTACTTCTCTGGATGATGCCTAGGAGGGCTGGGCTTGAAAGCAAGATGGTGCTGTCAACTAGGATTCTTGTGAATATCTATCTGCCTTTTGGTGGTAGTTGGTTAGAAGTTATTACTTGCAATGGTAATAGGAGGCCTCCTCCACAATGATTGCTCCCTTCAATGTTGGGGCTGGGGTGCAAATGGGTCTGTTGATTTGTGGGACACTGCCATGCCCAAGACTCATGGGATCCTGGGTTGTCTTCAACAGGTTCTAAGGGCATATGGTAGTCAAGATGGTGGTGGCAGTTTGACTTGTCTGACAAATGCTTCTTCCTATCTCCTTTGGTGCCTTGTTACTTCAGCTAGATGGCAGTTCATGGGAGTAACTCATTTGGTTCTATATCTACAACACCGTGGGCATAACACTCTCATCCCTGAGTGCAAATCACAGTCAATCCAGATCACACAGTCCCACTGTCAGAGTCACAGTGTCCTCTATGCTACCTGTAGGGCGACAGCTGGAGCTACTTGAGAACAAAAGCTGTGCAGGGGCAGGAGTCACTTCCTTGTCTTATTTCTGCAATCACACAAACAATCTCTCTTCCTGTTCCAGGGGCAGCCTGCTCCTGGAGTTCTCAAAGTCCTCCCCTCAGCATGCTTGTTTACTGATGACCTCTTAAGAGATTTCATCTCTCTCCTCCCCTTTAGGGTAGGGATAAAGAGACACTTCAGACACAGTCACAGTTCCTGTAGTCCTTGAATCAAAATCCATTGAGTATTACTGTTCTCACCCATCAGCATCTTCATCCAGCTTCACCACAATGCCAAGGCCAAAGGAATAATCCATATTTACATTTATTTCCTCTAACAGAATGCAAACTCCTTGAAGGGAGTTTTTTTTTCCACTTTTTGTACCCCTCAGTTCCTAATGCAGTGACTGGCACATCATAGGCCCTTAGTAAATTATGTAAATTGGTAAATGATGGATAAGGGAAAAAATAATGTGTTGATGCCCTTTTTATTTAAAAAGATTTCTGACTGGAATGACATTCCAAATACCCATGAATGTTTTCTTTGAGATAATTTAAATGAACAATGACTCTCTGGCCATCAAAGAGATGCATAGGCTTTTGAAAGATCAGTCATTCATAAACATTTCTCTGAATTGGCTTTCCATTGATTTTTTTCTTCCCACATAAACTAACTGCTAATCATTCAGGTATGAAGCAGAAAGGATAATGATTTTCAGTAAACTAAAAATCAGATTTCAAAACTTCTATAATTGGGGGTGGGTAGGTGGCGCAGTGGATAGAGCACCAGCTCTGGATTCAGGAGGACCTAAGTTCAAATCCAGCCTCAGACACTTGACACTTACTAGCTGTGTGACCTTGGGCAAGTCATTTAACCCCAATTGCCTCACCAAAGACAAACAAACAATTTTTATAATCGAATTATGGTGGGGTTTTTTTTTGGGGGGGGTATAAGTGGGGAGAGGGATTGGAAAAAACATTCCAAATATCAATTTTTAATTTACCTAAGAAAAAGAAAATTATTCTTTGCTTCAGTCTACTTGACTAACTTTTTGGGAACATTCAAATTATTTTCCTGTTGAATTCCAACCATGACAACAAATGCCTCTGGCACAAAATCTTCCTGAAAGAATTTTGCATTCTTTGTAGCTTGCAATTAAAAACATATTGAACCTGAGAACTGAGTTCATTTCTCTTTAAGGGAAAATATTTAGGGCTGAAAAGTGATTTGATTACATGGCCTATTTGTGTTTAGAAACACCTACTAAGCATCAGGCGTCGTTCTAGGCAAGGTGGATAGGAAGACACCCTCCCCCCCCCCCAAAACAAACCAGAACAATCAAACAAACCCCAAGGCTTTCCTTGCCCTCAAGGATCTTACCTTCAATTGAAAGCATACAACAGAGGCAGTGTGTGACATTTCTTTCCCTTAACTATCATTCAACAAACACTTATTAAGTGCCTATGATGTACCAGTCATTGGACTGGGTACTGGGGGATACAAAAACAGAAGTGGAAACATCCTCTGCCCTCAAAGAGCTTCCATTTTGTTAGAAGAAACAAATGTATATATGGAAGACTCCTTTGGCTTTGGAGTTGTGCTAGAGACAGATGAAGATGCCTGTGGGTCTTAGCATAATGCCTGCCATATAGTAAGTGCTTAATAAATGCATATTGACTAATTGAGAAATATATGGTCAGCCTGGAAAATAGATCAGAACCATATGGCTCCAGCTTAAGAGACAAACAGGAGTTTTTATTTAGTCTTAGAATTCACTGCAGTTTCTTGAGCAGAGAAGTAGGTTGGGATTCAGAAATATCAATTTGGCAAATCTGGGGTTGGGGGGAGGGGAGTTGGAGAGAAGAGGAGTTGGATACCAAGAGGTCGGTTAAGAGGTAGAATTGACAAGGCATTCAGCAGGTAACCTCAAGAAATGAATTTCACAATGAGAGGAACATGACCCCTAATCAATAATTTTCCAGAGCTCAGCAACAAAGTGTCAAAGGCTCTTTTATTTCTTTCTCAAGAGAAAGGGCACGGTGAGCCACAGTGATTCAGTGTTGCAGCAGGAGAGTGCAAAGAGTAGGAACATGAAGGAACCTTTTATCCTATTCCCCTAATGCATGTTAAGTCCCGCCCTCATTATCCATTGGCCAGTTACTAGATAGTTACAATCTGACTCCTAAATCTAGCTAATGAAAGGGTGCATTTAGAGAACCAGTTTCCATAATTATTCAATGTCTTAATATCCAGTCAATTTAGATTATTTCTCAATCCATTGATTTTTGCATATTCTTCTTTCATCTAAGCCCTTCTCCACTAGAATTATCTAATATCACCATATCTTGGTGTTATCTTGGGGAAATTACACTTTACCCAAGCTCGAGACTCTAAACTTAAACCTCTTCCTTTTTGAGAAGAGTCCAGAGCCTATTCTCTCACACACAAAGATTTGGATATGTTTTTATTAGATCAGAAAACTCACATACATTTGCTTCTAGACTTCCTAGTTATTAATTTTTCATCAAAATCATTTGGTATTCAGAAAGTGTGACTAGATAACAGCTTGGAAAAAATAGGGGTTTTACTGGACAATAAGTTCAATGTGGATCAAAATTACTACACAGTAAAAAAAAGTTCACATTAATTTTAGGTAGCATTAAGGAAGACAGTGTTCAGGAGGAGATGTTTTATTGTTTTTTCTCTCTTATCACAACATATGTAGAGTATTGTATTTTGTGTAATTGTGAGGCAGGAGGTTTGAAGAAAAATGGTACATCAGTTGTTAACTGACTAATGAAAACAATTTCCTTTAAAATTCATAATAGCTAGCATTTATATAACTTGGCAAAGTGCTTTAAAAATAGTATCTCATTTGATGCTCACAACAACCAAGAAATAGTCATTGCAATTAGGTGCAATTATAATTCCCATTTTACAGAAGAGGAAACTGAGTCAAGAAAGGTTAAATGATTATCCAGGGTCAAACAGCTAGTAGTTAATTGTCTGAGGTGGAGACCTTTTTGACTCCTGGCCCAGCATTTATCTAGTTGCCTTTGTCAGAAGGATGCTTACTTACATTTTGTCATAAGATCACAAGCTTAAAGGATCTAAACCGAATTCTTCATTTTAGAGATGAAGAATGTTACACAAGGTCACACAAGTTAGTTAAAAGAAAATCCATCATTTAAGTCTATTTTCTACATCTAAGTCCAGTGATCCTCCCATTGTATCAAACTGGTTCATGGGGTATAAACCATGCTTCCTCAAGAATATGGCAAATGATTCCAAAATTTTCATGTGTTTATCCAAAAACAAAGATCTCAAAACCAAGGCAAACAAAACATGCCTCTTTTTGGCTCTGAAAGAGCTGCATTCAGGGTTAACTTTGGTTGCTTTGCAGGTGCTTCTTATGAATAATAACTGGAGTGAGTGAGGGCCTGGGCTCTACCTCTGAGAAGCGTTGGTCCATTGGACGGAAAGATCTGAAAGTTCCGTGAGAATTCCACTTGTCTGAAGAAGATGGCCCAGTGCCATAACCATTAATCCTCCCTTTGTGCTCTTCTGTCTGGCAAGGGAAAAAGTGAGTGTAGAATAATAGCCTTCTGTGGGTGAGCATGTGATCATTCTCCAGGGACCGGTGCAAGGGCCAGTGCATGAACCGCAGAGAAATGCTGCCAAGCATGTTGACATTGGTGTTGCTTCTATTATCATCACCATTATTTATTCTTGTCATCTGTTTTGATTGGGGAGAGATAGAAACAGTCCAAGGGCAAGTTGTTATATTGTTATTGATGTCCTATTGACTGTTTTGTGTGAGTGAATGAGATGAATGGTTTTTGTGATGGAAGAAGGATATTGGGAAGGAAGGTTATCTTCTGCAGATTTGCTGAAAGCATCTAGGACCAGTCAGGATGAGAGGGATGATGTTAATTCATCTTGTTCCCACAGAGTCTTACTTTCTTCTTCAAGGTCTTTTTTAAAAAAATATTTTGAAAGCTTTTCATTCCAATCATTTGAGATATTATGAGTGCTCAATGTAGTGATGTCCATTAAACATGTTGTTCTTTAAAATGATATGGTTCATATCCCATGCCTAGAATGCTCTCTCTCCTCTGCTGTAACTATTGACCTTCCTAGCATCCTTTGACTCAGGGCTGAAGAAAGCAACATGAAGAGAGAGGTGTATGAAGTTAGAGCTGAGGCCAAGTCCCTAGGGAACTTGCCAGACAGCATTTTAAAGGGCACCAGATGAAATAATGATGGAAAAAACCAAAGAGGAACACCAGGGAGCTTCTCTTTCCTGGTTAGGGCCTAAACAATAAGACAGATGGAAGTGTGTGGTTGTTTTGGTCAAGGACATGCTATGGAAGTCTGAAGCCAGCATATTGTCCAATAAATTTGGAGGGAGGAAATAAGTATTTATATAATGCCTACTATGTGCTAAGCCCTTTATCAATATCATCTTATTTGATGCTCATAATAACCCCAAAAGGTCGGTTCTGTTATCTCCCTTTTGTAGTTGAAGGAAATGAGTCAAACAGAAGTTAAGTGATTTACCCAGGGTCACATGGCTAGTAAATGTCAGAAGCTGAATTTGAACTCAGGTTTTCTGACTCCAGGACAGCTCCTACAATCTACTGTGTCACCTAGGTGCCTGCTTGGGACTTGAATTCAGCAGGATTTTGGCTCTAGACTGTCTGAGCTATAGCATAAACCTTTCCCCATGGGTCACATGCAAGAAGATAGAGACTTCTCTACCCCAGGCAGTAGGAGTACATACCTTGGGCCTTCACAAGAGACCTGAAACAGTGAGATCTCTGGTAAAATATATCAGAACAATAGCAGGAGAGTTTCCAGTATGGTAGTGTCTAGTATGGGATGACCCAAGGAAATGGTGAGACACTGTGGTAGTCCTCTAGGAGGCCTGAGATCAATTATGATTTCTATTATTTGATAGCACCATTGGGGATCAAGGAGATAGAAATGACACAGAGGTACCTTATATCTCCATCTATCCAAGAAGCCTGTAGTTAGTACAAAGTCTGATATCTGGTTATGGCCTATCAGGGGTATGATAGCACAAAAAAAACTAGATGAATGCATGAGGAAAAAGGATACCAAAACATGGATGAGGCCAGGACCTATACTGGACACTGGAAAATAAAGGCAGAAGCTAGGGATTGATCCAGAGTATAGCATCTGGTCCCAACTCTGGGTTTACCTTCCTGTTTGAGAGATGCCAGGGATATGTCAAAGGGCAGAGTGGGTAACCAAGAAATAGCCTTCCCATCTAAAACTCCAGGAGGACACTAATAACAGTAGCTATAGATCAGAGGGGACAAGACTAAAAAGGAGCTTCCTACCTTTCTGCCCTATCCAAGTATATGGGAAGGGGCATAATCTGGTCCTGGCACAAAATTTCAATCCAGGAACTGAGGCTGGAGACTATGAACAAAGAAAACTAAGTACAATGAATAGATATAATGGGTTAAGAAAAGTGCTAGGGAATAAATCCACAATAAGTATAAGCAGAGCCTTAGAAAAAAGAATGAGTTGGCCACAAGGACTCCAAGCATGGATGGAAGTAAGCAAGAAATTTTTTAAAATTAGTTCTTGAGAAAAAAAAAATGAGGAAGAACAACTAAAAAGCTTAGAACAAAAAGTGGAAAATATGATTCAAGTAGGTCACTCAGTGCAAAATAGAATGGAATCATTAGAACTCAATAATTTCAATGAGAAAATAAGAAATAATATTTTTTCAAAGGTCAAAAGAGTGAAAATTAGAACATAAGACAAATACTCTCAAAAATAAATGACCTGAAATATAGCCTTAGGCGAGATAATTTAAGAATCATTAGATTTTAAATGAAAATAATACATAAAATAATCTTCATACCTAATGTCATATCAATCAAACTAACAAAGAGTTACTTTACAGGATACAACAATAAAAAAATCACCCGGATCAACAAAAAATTCAAGAGTCTCAAGGGAAATCATGAAGTAAATAGGAAGAAAAGGAATTTTAGCAGTGCCAAATGTCAAATTATACTAGAAAGAAGTAATCATATAAATTATTTGGTATTGGTTTAAAAAAAAAGAAAAGTTTTAAAGTAGAACAGAATAAGTAAACAAGATATGGAAGCAATTGGACACAGTACTGTTGTAATAAAGGGTTCTCTCTATTGAACAAAAAATGGAAAAAGTAGAAAGCAGTCTGGCGGGGATTAGGTTTAGACCAACACCATACACCACATCCCATGATAAACTTTAAATATAGGCATGACCTAGATGGAATATATCATATCATAAACAATTAGAGTAGAAGATAATAGGATAATAGGGAAGAGGTAAAAGGGACCTCAGGGGCTATTTAGCTTAATGCTAATGTTACAGATGAGGTAACTGAGGCCCATGGAAATTAAGTGATTTCCCCATGGTCACCTAACTGATTAGTGTTAGAGGCAGGGTATCTTTTACAACTATGAATAAGTGGAGAGTTCCTCACTAAATAAGAACTAGAGATGATCGTAAAAGATAAGGAGGGAGATTTTGATTATGTAAAATTGAAAAGCCTTTGAAGGGGAAGAGTGAACTGAGGGAAATAATTCTTTGTGACTTTGAAAGTAGCCACGTCACGCAGACTGGTGCTAAACTAGTCAGTGCTATTTCTAGAACCTGATTATCAATGGTTCATGGATCTTTCTAGGCCTTCACAGCAAACATGATGTTAGGGGACACAAAGTCCCTGATATACATACCCTAGGCTGGCATCCCTTTGCTTTACTAATGTACCCTTGCCACAGCATGGAGGATTATTTAGACCTTGTTATTATTGCTATTGATGTTAATGCTAATAACTGGCATGTATATAGCATTTAATAACTTACAAAATGCTTTATATTCATTATCTAATTTACAAATGAAGACATGGACTCTTGGAGAAGGTAAGTGACTTACTCATGGTCACAGAGATAAAAAAAAAAAAAAGGATTAGAGAGACAATTTGAACCCAGTGGGTAAAAGACTGGCTTGGTTTGCTTAATCCTCCATCATCAACTTTTTCTTGACTTCTCACAAGCTTGAGGGGCAAGCATAGTTTCATTTTTTTTTCTGTCTTTGTATCCCCAAGCACTTAACACAATGTCTGGTACTTAGAGCAGCTAGGTGGCAAAGTGAATAGAGTGCTGGGCTAGAGTCAAGAAGATTCATGTTCCTAAGTTCAAATCTAGCCTCAGACATTTATTATTTATGTGACTCTGTGACTTTGGGTAAGTTACTTAACTCTGCCTCAGTTTCCTCATTTGTAATATGAGCTGAAGAAGGAAATGGCAAATCATTCTAGGAAATGCAAATCACTCTAGCATCTTTGTGAGTCCATTTAGGTTTTTTGGGGGTTTTTTTGACAAGGAGTTGGACATGACTGAACAACAACAACTGGTACTTCAAAATGTTTGTTGAATTGGTTAACAAAAGTAGAGCTGAATTTATCAGAGATGATTTTTAATCAAAAATTAATTTTGCAAAAATATAAAGAACACTATATTCCCAAAGAATAGAAAGGAGAATACAACTCCTCTAGTCATTACAGAAGTGAGTCTACATTTGAAACACTACATATATTATCAGATAAAAATATTTTAAAAGAAATGAAAACAAAAGCAGACAAAAATATCTCTGTTGTGATCCTTTAAAGTAATTTTCAAAGGCCCATAAAATGTTTTGCAGTTTGAAAATGAAAATTATATGATAGGGGGCAGTTAGGTGGTGCAGTGGATAAAGCACCAGCCCTGGACTCAGGAGGACCTGAGTTCAAATCCGACCTCAAACATTTGACACTTACTAGCTGTGTGACCCTGGGCAAGTCACTTAACCTTCATTGCCCTCCCCCACAAAAATTATAATCTAGTAATCATAAAAATACCATAAATTATAATATAAACATCTATTAATGGCATGATATTCCTTAATGATATGTGTAAGTTATAAATAATGTATAAAACAGAAATCATACACAACATAACATGCAATAAATATGTGTGTATACACATATTTGTGTGTATGTAAATATGCATGTATAATACTGTGATAAAATAATGGGATTTAGCAGATACTCAAAGACCCACCTGGAGATTAATCTAAACTGATTGAATCAAGTGAGAGTGACTGACTGCTGATTAGCCTACTTCAAATTAACTAGATTGTAAGCACACCTGGCTAGTCCTTAAGAAGGTATTGTTCTCAGAAGCTAGACTGTGAACTCAACTTGAGAACACCTTCAAAACAAATGGATTTGGATGACGCCAACCAATCAGCTTGAAGCAGTGTGTAAAGACCACCTCTGTTCCAGACTTATAAAAAGCTTCCACAATCAGTTTGCTGGAGAGTTCATGATTGAAGCAGGCTCCTGGCAGAGGACTTGAGGAAGAACCCGACCAGGCTGGAACTCTGGGCTAGATAGGCCTTTTCTTAACTTTCTGAACTCCATGTGAATACCTGTATGCTTTAATAAATGTTTCATGCCCAAAAACTGGTGCTAAAGCTTCTAATTTAAGGCAATCACACAATTTAGATTTTAAACATCACAATACACATATATAAATATTTGCATATATGTATACATGTGTGCGTGTATAAAAGGACATGGGGGCAGCTAGGTGGTGCAGTAGATAAAGTACTCAACTTGGATTCAGGAGGACCTGAGTTCAAATCTAGCCTCAGACACTTGACACTTACTAGCTGTGTGACCCTGGGCAAGTAACTTGACCCTCATTGCCTTGCAAAAAAAAAAAAAAGGAGATTAAAAAGAAGTAAAAGGCTTGCTCATGTATTTTAAAGGAGCAAGAATAATAAAATTAATAACCTTGAAAATGTTAATTCTCAAATTTGCATGTGAACTGCTTTGGAGCATTTTAGTGTAGCTTATTTGTATTTTGGAAAAGGACATTTACACTTTCACTGTGGGACTGAAACAGCTAAAGTTGGACCTATATGTGAGAAAAATATTTTAGTTTTTTTAATGTTTTTATTCAGCCTATTACAGGTAATTTTGTACCTAATTATATGTTGCTATATCTTTCTAAATGCAGTTTAGAATTCCATTTGATTTTTTTTTTTTGCACGGCAATGAGGGTTAAGTGACTTGCCCAGAGTCACACAGCCAGTAAGTGTCAAGTGTCCGAGGGCAAATTTTGAACTCAGGTCCTCCTGAATCCAGGGCTGGTGCCTTATCCACTGCGTCACCCAGCTGCTGCATCCATTTGCTTTTAAGATTTTAATTTTTAAAAAAATTTTAGTTCTAAATTTTCTCCCTCCCTTCCCCATTCATGTGTTTTTTTGAGCACCAAACTGCACTGTGATTGATCCATTTTGAGCCAAAATTTGATAAAAGCCCCAGATTTTTCTTAAAGAAACTCTGGTCTGGTTATTTCTCCCTCATCTTGTACTTAGGAAAATTGTTTTTTTAAAACCAAGTGGAAGATTTTACATTTATGCTTATTAAATTTCATTTTATTAGAGGTAGCTCAGTGTTCTAGCCTGCTGAGGTATTTTTAGGCTCAGATTCTTCCGTTTAATGTATGAGTTTTTTCTCCCAGACTTGTGGCATCTAAGAACTGGATAACCATGTCATTTCTGTCTTTTGCAAGCCTAGGACCAATCAAAGATTGCTAATTCACTAGCGATCTTCTTCAAAGTGTATGTCAAACCATTAATTTATATTCTTTGAGACTGGTCATTTGAATGTTTGTTGAACTGTTTAACAGAGGTGGAGCTGAATTTTTTAAGAGAGAGGATTTTTTACATCAGAAATCCATAAGTTAAAACTTAGCCTACATCTTTCCATCTTTTCCACAACAATGGTTTGAGAGATTTCTCAAATGCCTTGCCAAGATCATATCAAGCTATATCTGTGATCTAATGCTCTAGTAAAACCGGAGAAAAAAAAAGAAATGTGTCAGTCATGATGACCTGTTCTTGGAAAAACAAAAAACAAAAACAATTCTTAGAATGTCTTAGAATGTCTATGCTAGCTCCTTGTGATCACTGCTTTGTTTTCTAAAGGTTCATCATCTTTTAGGATAAAAGGATTATAGATTTAAAGCAAGACGGGTCCTTAGGGTGCATCTAGTCCAACACCCTCATGACACAGGTAGAACTCAGATACAAAAAGTTAAGTGATTTGCCCAGCATCACTTAGGTAGGAAGCCCTCCAAGTAGAAAGCCAATGGTATGTTCCTTCAACTGTATCATTTTTTGTCTTGCCAGGAAATTATAAGATGCTCTATTTTTGTCAGTTCCAGCTGATATATGGATAACTGAATTCCCTTTTTGCTATTATATTACAGCTATCCCTTCCACATTGTGGGGGTTAGGAGCACAGCACCCCGTGACCTGGAAAATCCACGTAAAATTGTTTGGCCCTCCCTTTGTACCAGAAGGGACTTATTATGGTATTTAAAGATTAAATATGTTGATGTTATACAATACTATACATATATTTTATGCATTTTTGAGTTTCTAAACCTTTTCTGTTTTGTCTGATGGCCTTTGCATGTCTGTGGCTTCCACAAAACTCCCCCAAAATTCTCATTTAATTTCTTATGCTGACCCGCAAGATATTGAGGCAAGATGAAGAAAGTTTTTATGTGGAAGGAATAACTACCATGTCTCCATGCCAGACTTGTTACCTGTTGCCCAGATTCATCATTTTTCCTCTTTTCAGCCTAGTTGGCCTGTTGTATACCTTTATAACAATATTCCTTCTGTTTCTGCCTCCAGTGATCTTTCCTGAAACACTAGGCTTCCTCCATCTGGTTTGTAGATTTTTTTTCATATATATTTTTAATCCTACTCCTTTCCCCAATACACTTTTTGTTTTGTTTTGTTTTTTGTTTTTTGTTTTAGTGAGGCAATTGGGGTTAAGTGACTTGCCCAGGGTCACACAGCTAGTAAGTGTTAAGTGTCTGAGGCTGGATTTGAACTCAGATCCTCCTGAATCCAGGGCCAGTGCTCTATCCACTGCGCCACCTAGCTGCCCCTCCCAATCCACGTTTTATCAGTACTATTCCTTTTGGATGAGGAATACTCTGGCAGAACCATATTCATAGACTATAAATCATGAACTTAGGAACTGGAAGGGAGCTCAAGGGAGATTTAATCCAATCCCCTCATTTTACAAATGAGGAATTGGACGGGAAAGTTAAGTGAGTTGTACAAGGTTACAAAGGTCATATTAGAGGCACAGCTATGGATTTGAATCCAGGTCTTCTGACTCCAAATTCATCATTCTTTCCAGCCTTGCTAGATCAGTCCTGGGTCTCCACTCACCAAATCTCCATGATATCTATAAAGCCAACTTTGTCTCCTCATGTTAGGGCATTGAGTTTATTTTTCCTATTGACCATCCTTTGGTTTTTTGTGTATAGACATCAAAGACCATGAATTTTATTGCTGCCTCCTTTCTTAGAATGTCTATTGCTATTTTCTGGGGTTTTTTGATTACCCAATGTAGTTCATCTCTATGTTATCTACTTTGGTAATATATCTGTATGTACATACATATGTATGTGTGTTTATATCACACATACATATACACATCTACCTTGGTATATATATATATATATGTACGTGTGTGTGTATATGTTCTGTATATACACACATAAGCACATACAGCCATTTTATTATATTTCTAGGACTCAAAATAACTATTGTTGCCAGCTCTTTTTGAGGTTCATGCTACCCCTAGCCAAAGGCCTGACATTCTTGTGTTTTAAGAATGTTCTAAAAGTCCAAACCATATTTTCAAACATCATCTTCTTAACCATTTGTTCCCTTGTCAAGTCCACCTTTCTTTTCAAAAGCCTTTACCTTAAATGAAAGGAAAGAGCGAAAACGGAACCCATGACCCTAAAGTCTTCAGTTTAAGATTTGATAATCCTTTTGTTGTTGTTCAGTTAGGTCCAACTCTTCATGACCCCATTTGGGGTATTCTTGGCAAAAATGCTAGAATGATTTGCCATTTCTTTCTCCAGTTCATTTTTCAGATGAGGAAACTGAGGCAAACAGGGTTAAATGACCTGCCCAGGGTCACTTAGCTAATAAATCTCTGAGACCAGATTGGAACTCAAGAAGATGAGTTCTCTCTATTCACTGAACCACCTGGCTGCCGTGATCATCTTTAGCAATGCTTACTAAATGTTAGGCATGATTATAGGCATAAACTCTCTAATACTTCTTGGCAAACATGTATGATTCTATTTCTCAAAGATATCTCTTTAGTTCTCAAGGACCATCACTTCCTTGTCCCAAGATGTTTCCTGCCAAAAGTTAAGACCTATCTCACCCAGACATGAATAACTCTTTCTCTCACCATATGTTTTTATTTGAGAAGCTGAATTATATAATGTTGAAACTCCTCTCTTGCTCAATGCCATGCAAGAGAGAACCATCCAGGTGAAGGGAAGTGTCTGAAAGAAAGCTCAGATGCTGTCTTTCAAAATGGGGTGCTGGTTTGTCTCCACTTTATGCAAATGCAAATTGATCCAATAGCCGGAGGGAATCTGTGAACCCTAGATTGTGCCTCGCTTTCAAAACTTGCTCTCTTGCATGAGTGAAAAGGAATTGTGTCTCCCTGTTTCTGCTAGATTGAGAATGCAGATAGACTTCATTAGACCAAGTGGCTTTTTTGAGCAAAGCACAGGTGAGATAAACCTACGGAAATAACCAAATTCATAATAGATTCAGATGTTTTCTTGCAGACTCAGAGTTTGTTTCCGAGTATTTAGGTACTTATTTGTATCTGCCCAAAAAAGTTCAGTTGGATTCACCATCTGTGTTGTAATGATTAATAACGATGTAATTCAAATAAGCCCCCAGGCTTATGCATGCATCTCAAAAAGAAGATATCAGAAGATTCTATTTGCATGTCCCATTTAAGGTCTATAAGACTCTTTTCTCACAACAATGTGGGTGAAGCTGGCAGTGCAAATATCTTCAAACCCATTTTACAGAAGAGGAAGTTAAGTTCAGAGGTGAAATGTCACAAATATCAGAATATCAAAAACAGGATAATTTTTTTAAAATTCTTTTAAAAAGTGAACATGGGGGCAGCTAGGTGGCACAGTAGATAGAGCACTGGCCCTGGATTCAGGAGGATCTGAGTTCAAATCCAGCCTCAGACACTTGACACTTGCTAGCTGTGTGACCCTGGGCCCATCACTTAACACTCATTGCCCTGCAAAAAAAAGTGAACATAGTAACTTTCTTTCCAAGCAAGAAGCAGGATTATACTTGGTAAAACTGAGGTCAAGCTGACTTTATTTAGGCAGCGACCATGTTAGAACTAAAACCAAGACTCTTATCTTGTACTCTACTGTGTCTTGGGTCTTAATTATAATCTCTGGTAAAATATTTGTCCCAAAGAAAAATCGGAAATGGTCTAAACCTACAATATGTCATTACTGAATACAAACAATTTGAAACTGAAAACAAAAATTTGTTTTTGAATGTTAAAACTATTCAGAAACAGCTTTAATTGACATGATCTTTCAGCTTCTATGGGGAATCTGTCAGACATTTCTATGAAGGTATTTCTGTTGAGCTGAGATAAATTAAAATTCCAGAGATGATTTTGTGTCCTTATCAGTTGGAAGCCTTGAGGAAAATGCCTGGTGAATATCAACTATCAATTTTGTCTTCTGTCAAAGGTTTCTGAGTTTCTAAGAGATAAACCAGACAACATCCATCATAATAATTCTTGTCAACATGAAAAGACAAAGTTGGAAAGAAAAGCCATATGTACATGAATTTTCCCCCCCACAGGACAGACCAAAATTGCTTACACACTATCCTTAGACATCTCAAAGGCTTACCGTCTATTCATTGTGACCTAAATGAAAGATGGAGAGGTGTGTGTGATCCTAGAGGGATGGTCATCTTCTTTGTGACCACTGCAGACATCTTTTCATGTATGATAATAATTGCTAATATTTATATAGTGCTTAAAACATGTCAGGCACTGTGCTAATTGCTTTACATTTACTATCTCAGTTGATCCTCACAACAACTCTGGGAGGTAGGTGCTATTATTATTCCCATTTACAATTGAGGAACCTGAGGCACACAGAGTGTTGGTGACTTCCCTGGGGTGACTCAGCTAGTAAGTGTCTGAGGCCAGATTGGAAAACAGGTCTTTTTGAATCCAGGCCCAGTGCATTATCTACCAGCTCCTTCCTATAAATATCCTTTCCTACCTGAGTTATGAATAATTATGAAGATATGAATTTATAGAGGAAGCAACTATGGACAGGACTGGTTCTGCCATTTTAATAAAGTCACTCAAAAAGACTTAAAGAAGACTTTAGAAATCCCTTCTAGGGGGCAGCTAATTGGCACAGTGGATAAAGCACTGGCTCTGAATTAGGAGGACCTGAGTTCAAATCCAGCCTCAGACACTTGACACTTATTAGCTGTGTGACCCTGGGCAAGTCACTTAACCCTCATTTCCCCACAAAAAAAAAAACAAAAAAGAAAAAGAAATCCTTTCTAACTCAAAGATTCAATTATTCCTTTTCTTTTTCTTTCTTTTTTCTTTTTCTTTTGGGGGGGGGCGCAATGAGGATTAAGTAACTTGCCCAGAGTCACACAGCTAGTGTCAAGTGTCTGAGGCCAGATTTGAACTCACCTCCTTCTGAGTCCAGGGCCGATGCTTTATCTACTGTACTACCCACCTGCCTCCTACTTTGTTTTTCTGATGGAGATGGCATGTTTTCTAATATCTGCACAACCTTCTTTCATTTCCGAAATTCTGGGGGACATTCCTGTCTAGGATATAACATTGATAATTAATCCAAAAAACCCAAAAAATAAATAAATATATTCATATATAACAAATGCATTTATATATAAAAACAATATATACACATAAACATATGTACATACAGACACACACACACACACACATCTCCTTTTCAGTCCTCTCTCCAACATCACTCCCTTTCCCAAAGGTAAAGAAGCACTTGCATTACTCATCCTTCTGATTCTTAGTGCTCTAGTCCCCAGTAAATGCTCCCATAAAAATTCAAGTCTCTGTTGATTCCTGTAAAAATAGCTGATATGGAGACAGCAGGTTAAGGTTTGCAAAGCAATTTTACAAACACTTTCTTATTTAAATTTCTTAATAACCATAAAAAGGAAGGATTGTAGGTATTACTCTCCCTGCCCCCAACACACACACACACACACACACACACACATACACACTTACACTTACTTTACAGAAGAACAGGAGATTATTGGTAAGATGTCTGAAGCTCAAAGAAGTTAATTGATGTAGTTAGCTGTGTGGTACCAGGAAAAGAATGCTGCATTTGGAGTCAGAAAACCTGGGTTTGAATCTAGCTTTTTCATATTCTTGTGTTAATTCCTCTGACCTCAGTTCTGGCAGCTTAGTTGTACAGTGGACAGATGGATGGGCCTGGAGGCAGGAAAACTGAGTTCAGATGCAGCCTCCAACACTTGGTAGCTGTGTGACTATGTGCATATCATTTAACCTCTGTCTGACTTGGTTTCCTCAACTGTAAAGTGGGATAACACTAGCACCTCCTTCCCTGGGTTGTTGTGAGGATCAAATAAGATATTTGCAACAGGCTTAGCACAGTGCCTGGCACATAGTAGGCACTTAATGAATACTTATCCCTTTTCCCTTCTTTTTAGTTTCTTCGTCTGTAAAATGAGATAATTGGACTGGATGATCTCTGATTTTTCTACTAGCTACAAATCTAATAAAAGAAAAATGACTGCATTTGCCGAGAAAAATTCTCAAGTTACTCTGCCTTTTTCGTCCTTGTTTTGTTCCCTCTTTGTCCATTGTCTGCATACTTTTAAAGAACTAGTCTCTCACACACATGAATGATGATATGAAGATAAAGTATAAGAACCTTCTTGGATCTGAACCATCTTTTTTTTTCTCATCTCTTCCTCTTAAATAAAGATAATGTCCCCATTGTCTGACTGAGACAGAGGCTCTCTACCTCCTCAGAAGAACACAGAGCAGGAAGGTTCTAAGACCACTATTGATAGGGAACAATGGGACTCTTCTTGTTCCACTTTTCATGGCAGTTAAGTCAGTCTGCTATTAACTATATGATGAAAGGGTGAAAGATGGGAAAAAGGGGAACCTGCCATTTCATGAATCAAACTCATCACTATAATGACCTTAGAGTCATAAGCAGCAATAAGTGAGGGTCAAGTTAGGCCTTCAGGGGATGGGATATTTAAATCCTAATGACAGGAGGGATGCAAACTTTAGCTTAAAAAATTCCAAACCTCATTTTGGAATTGAGTAAGTGGGGGGGGGCAGAAAGGAGGGAACAAATGTCACCCCTGAGCCAGACTTGGCCTACTGCAAAAAAAATGGTGGCGTGTGGGCTTCCATTTATGTTGATGTTAGGGTACTCTCAGTGAGGCTACTCTTCCTATGGGTACAGATCAGTTCTGCAGCTTAGAGTCTTAGAGAGGTCTCTGGGCCATTGAGAAGGTAAGACACTTATTCCAAATCACACAGCCAATATGTGTTAGATGCAGGACTTGAAACTATGCCTTCCTGTCTTTGAGGATCTCCATCAGAAACAGGCTGGTACCAGCTCCAAAAGGCTTGTGTGAGCCAATTGTCAAATGTTCACTGTGAGCAGTTACATCTTGATATTCAGCAAACACTACAAATCATGGCTTGATTTCTTGTTTTTGTTGATTGTCTAGACTTGAGAAAGTGATGATGAAAATGTTAATAAAGCGGATTAAAATGAACATTTACTGTGAGAACATTTTTTTAGTCTGTTGTTAAACACTTACCAACTCCCCTCTGCCCCCAGCTCTGCTCTTTATTCACCATACTGTGCCTCACTGAATAAAATAACAGGAGGTAATTTGCTTTGCGTGGAAACATAGTTTAAATGATTTTTGTGAATATATTACACAGGCCAGTATGTCTAGCTAGCGCCAATCATGCTTTACATTTTAACCTTGACACCTACTCTGCCTGCCTATTCTTTCTGATGCCCTTCCTGGGAATTGTTAATAATAGCTAACGTTGAGGGCAGCTAGATGGCAAAGTGGATAAAGCACCAGTCCTGGATTCAGGAGGACCTGAGTTCAAATTTGGCCTCAGACACTTGACACATTAGCTGTGAGGCCCTGGACAAGTCACTTAACCCTCATTGCCCTGCAAAAATAACAACAACAACAACAACAACAACAACAATAATAATAATAATAATAATAATAATAATAATAAATAGCTAATGTTTATATAGCATCTACCATGTGCCAGGCACTGTGCTAAGCCTTTTAAAGTTATTATCTCATTTAGTTTTTTCAGCAACTTTTAGAGGCAGTGCTATTATTATCCCCATTTTACTGATGAGGAAACTGAAGCAAACAGAAGTTAAATGATTTACTCAGGGTCACACAGCTAGCAATTGCCTGAAACTAGATTTGAATTTGGTTTTTCCTGATTCCAGTTCCTGCACTCTATCCACTGAGCCACCTAGCTGCTAATCAAATCTATGCTTCCATTGCTATTGGAAAGGGTAGAAATCACCTCCTTTCTTGTGACTCCATTCACCATGCCTTTGATTTTCCAAACCAAAAAACCCCTCCCTGGCTAACATTGCCCTATATGTGCTGTCTCTCCCTATTAGAATGCAATTTCTTGGAGCTCAAGGACTGCCTGTCTCACTTTCATATTTGTATCTTTCCACACCTAGTTCACTGTTTTGCATGTAGTAGATGCTTAATCAGTTCTTTGTCATTCATTCCCCAGCCAATAAGCATGACACCTACTATGTGCCAGGCACTCTACTAATTGCCAGGGAGGCAAAGATGAAACAAGTCTTTTCCACCATGAAGCTAATAGTCTAGCATCCCTGCCTGCTCTGTCCTGTGCATCTACTTCTCAAGTCCAGCCATTCCAATGCAGGGCCTTGAGAATAATCATTATACTTTGGGCATTCTCGCACCCACACGTTAACCATTAGAGATGCAATACTACCCAACTGAGCTTCCTGAACAAACAGGGCTCTAGGCCCATGTCACTCGGATTTGGTGCTGAGCGAAGACCAGTCAAAGTGTGTTCTGAGAATAAATCCATGCAATTCCATGACCAAGATTCAAAATCCATCAAGGTCAGTCTCATGGCTAGCAGGTGACAAGTGCTACTTTTCGTATCTTCTTTTCTGGTCACAGGAATCTGGATTTGATGGAGGGGGCTAAAAGGGTTAACAGAGAAACTAAGTTTTGTGTTCTTATAGTAAGCAAGAGGGTTCAGTCCCTACCAACCCTCACCATCAACAGAGACAGTAACCAGGTACTATTAGCCATTAATAGTCATTAATATTCCTAGATGACAGGACATCTAGAAAACAGATCTAAAGTAAAGAGATATCAAAAACACAAAGACCCTCTGAGTCTGACAAGTTTAAGCATGTCTTAAGGAACATGCACAGAAAAAGCCAAATTTGTCCTTAAGTTCACCTTATGACATATAAACCCCAAAAACACACCTCCGGGGAAAAAGGTACTTGCCTTGGAAGTTGTCTTAGGACCCTAGGAAGTCCAAATTAGGATAAAACCTCCCATGTACTGTTACTAGGGAGGAGATTAAAATAATGAGCAGATAACCTACTTTTTCTCACTCTAAATATAACCATTCTTCTATCTCCTGTTTGACACACCTATCTCCATGGTGATCTCCCTGTGGTCAAGAGTCTTTCTTTAAAAAAAAAAAATCTTTCTTTTCTTTCTTTCTTTTTTTTGGGTAGGACAATGAGGGTTAAGTGACTTGCCCAGGGTCACACATCTAGTAAATATCAAGTGTCTGAGACTGGATTTGAACTCAGGTCCTTCTGAATCCAGAGCCAGTGCTCTATCCACTGCGCCACCTAGCTGCCCCCTAGTGTCTTTCAATAAAACTTAGGAAACTGAGTCACTGAGTCTTGTAATTCTTTGGGATGCCTCACGATCAATTTGATCAATTAAATCCATCCTACATCAGATTGAAAAAGTTTCTTTTTGGTTTTTCTTATTCATGTGATTGGGGTACAGGAGGGAGATAAGGATGGCTCAGTAAAAAGACAGGTTATAAACAGAAATATGAGTAGAACTAATGAAAAGCAAGCACATGGGCTCAGGAGAAGTTCAGCCAATCTGACCAGCAGCATAAAATGCTGGACTTGGAGGCAGGAAAATCTGAGTTCAAATCCTGCCTCTGATATATATTAAGCTGTATAGTTCTGGGCAAATCCACTTAACTACCCAGTGCTTCAGGCAAAGGGCTTCTCTCCTGGTTCTTGGGCCTTGATGATTTGAGTTGGTGGAGAGTTTCCTAGATAGATGAAATTATAGGTGCTTTGTGAATTATTACTATATTTATGTCTACAACCGGATATCTCCAAAATTCTGTTATCCAGTCCAAATGGCTTTCAAAGAGCACTATATGACAATATGAATAATCAGCAAAGATAGATGAATACCTGAATTTACAATTCCCATCTATATCATATATTCTCTAAGGACAGCAACTGGGTCTCATGGGTTTTTTGTTCCCTTAACCACAATTAACAAAATACTCCTCCCTTGGGAGCAGCACCTTCCCCACCCCTTTCTCCTTCACTACTGGGTGGGAAGATTTAAGGGATAATCTTCAGCATGAAATTTCCCTAGAGCACCCTAATGAGCCCTAGACAAACTAGAAGGATTCAAGCCAGAACTTCCTCAGGGCTTAAGGGGTGAGGTGGGTCCACAGAGGGGCTGTTTCTTAAATTCCATGGAGTTTAAATTTCCTCTCCCTGGGATGCACATAGATATAACTGATGTTCTCTGGGGCCTGTAGCATAATTGGAAATAGCTCTCCAATTGTTCTCTTTCTCTCAAATTTCTCCATCTCCAGTCCACATTCTACTCATAGCCAAAGTGATTTTCCTAAAATATAGTTCTGACTGTGTCATTCCCCTTTATTAATATGAACTCCAGTGTCTCTCTTCCTGGTTTTCTTCAGGGCTCAGCTCAAATTCTATCTTTGGCGGGGACCTTTGCTGCCTCCTGTCTCCCTGTCATACCTTTCAGATTACCTTCTATTTCTATTTGCACAATGAAGGGTAAGCTGGAGTGGATTTTAACCAGCCAATTGGTAAGTTTTCAGTGTTTTTTACCCAAGTCATGATCAAACTCAGGGCTTGATTTATTGTTTTATTGATTGATTATTTTATTGATTGATTATTTTATTGATTGATTATTTTATTGATTGATATATTGATCACTTAAGAAAGTTATGGAGAAAAGCCCTCAAATTGTTTACAATCTAATTCGGGAAGATGACATATAAAGGAAGCTAGACAGTGGGAAGAAAGAGAAGGTATCCGATTGGAGAATGCATGGTGGAGAAATCAGTCAAAAAAGTTCCAAAATAGTGCTGGCTGGTGAGAAATTATCAGATGTCTGAGCTGGAGTCTCTCCTTGAACAGAGTTAATGGCAGTTCCGTCCTCACATCAGAGGAACAGAGGGTCGTGGGGAGGTAGAGTTCCAAGGCTGATGAGATTTTATAGGACGATCAGGTTATCCAATAATGGGGCAGAAGCCAGACAAGAGAAGTCCCAATGTAATACAGTCAGGTGAGAAAAGAGGAGCTATTATTATAATGATTAGTAGTAATAGCATCATAGCTATTATTATTATTATTATTATTAATCATTGCACGTGCCATGCTTAAAAACAGATCACATGGAACAAAACACACACCAAGCAAGGCAGAAAGGTGTAGTGAATAGAACAGGAAACTTAGGGATACCTGAATTTGAATCTTGCCTCATATGCTTACTAGCTGTGTGACACTGGGTAAGTCCTTTAACCTTGCTAGATCACATTTACCTTATCTGTAAAATGAAGGGGTTGAACTCAAAGACTTTCAAGGTTCCTCCCAGTTCTAAATCTCTGACCCCATTATGTGTGCTTTTGGACACCACAAACTCCACTGAAATTTTTCTTCTAGTTCAGTGTCATCTTCCCTAGGTCTCTGATATGCAAGCTTAGTTCTTCTGATCAATGGTTTGTCCACTACTACTCTCCATCCTCCATCACCACCCCCCAGCAGATACTCCAGCTTGATATTCATCCTTACTTCTTGTCTGCTTGGTCATTAGATGGCTCTAGCCACCACTGCTGGAGCTTAGCCCAGCCTATGACACCTATATTTCATGGTACTATTCTTCTCCATTATCTGTGTGAAACTTTTTTAAGGACCCCATCTTCAACACATTGGAAAGGAATTTCTACTGAGTTTTGTCCCATCCCTAAGCCCTTTATTATCAATGCTCTCTATAGCCATCCTTGGCGTTATAAGGGCAAATGGCCATTAACTCTACATGACTGTGGCTTCTAGGTGGACTCTGCTTCAAGGATAGCCAGTCTGATGTGGATTTTGGAAACAGCTTGTTTGCCTTCCTCTATTTCACAAAAACTTTAAAGACTCTTTCTATAGCCTTTTTATTGTTGTTGTTCACTGGGCTTTCCTTATTTAACCGTGACCTTCTGTCTGGGCAGTATGACTGCCATTTGTTGTTCTCTTTCTTTCCCTAGGGAGTCCAATGATGGCCAAAATAAATATGATTAACAGTTCTATCTAATGAGTGATGACAGGGCCCTTGGTGCTGTACCAACCACTGAGGATTCTGGTCTGCAAAGCATTGCCAAGACAACTTGTATGACACTGTTCTAGTCTTTGTCTCCAGGGGCCCTTTTAGGAACTCCCAGATGGGCAGGGCATTCACATATATTCTTAAAATTTAAAAAAAATGATGAAAGTCCAGTTTGTCTATTTCTAAAGGCTGATGTATTATCATCTGAGAAGTGAGATACACCAAAGTTGTTCAGGTGTCTTGTCTCAGGTGTTTAAGCAGCTATTAGCTGACTCCAAACTAAAGACTTGGTAAGCAGATTTATCCAGAACATTGATCTTTCTCTTCTCTGTGTTGCCAATGCATGTATTGTTGGAACTTCCCATTTAACACCTGATAATATACTATCTTATTTAATTCTCTTGTTGTTTTATATACACATGTATCTGAAAGATCTAAATTATAACTCTTGGCTCACATGAACTAGGTTTACTCTTTTTTAAAAAATTGGCAGTCTATATTTTATTTTTTCACATTACATGTAAAAACAACTTTTAACTTTCATTTTTAAATTTTGAGTTACAAATCCTCTTCCTTCCTTTCCTTTCCCCTTCCTTGAGAAGACAAGCAATTTGATATGTTATTCATGTTCAGTCTTGCAAAACATATTTCCATATTAGCCATGTTGCAAAAGAAAACACAAAGCAAAAAATAAAAAAGAAAGTTTTTTTTATGGGGCAATGAGGGTTAAGTGACTTGCCCAAGGTCACACAGTGTCAAGTGTCTGAGGCCAGATTTGAACTCATATCCTCCTGATAGGGCCAGTGCTTTATCCATTGTGCCACCTAGCAGCCCCCAGAAAGAAAGTTTTTTTTAAAAATTATGCTTTGATCAGCTTTCAAACTCCATTAGTTCTTTCTCTGGAGATAGACAGCATTTTTTCATCATAAGTCCTTTGGAACTGTCTAGGATCATTGTATTACTGAGAATAGCTATGTCATTCATGGTTGATCATTGTACAATATTGCTTTTACTGTGCACAATGTACTCCTGGTTCTGCTTCCTTTACTGTGTATCAGTTTGTGTCAGTCTTTCCAGGTTTTTCTGAAAGCATCCTGCTCATCATTTCATATAGCACAGTAGTATTGCATCATAATTATATACTACAACTTGTTCAGCCATTCCTCAATTGATGAGTATCCCCTCAATTTTCAATTCTTTGCTACCACAAAAAGAGCTGCTATAAATATTTTTATACAAATAGGTCCTTTTCCATTTTCTTTAATGTCTTTGGGATACAGACCTAGTATGTACTGGTATTGCTGAATCAAAGGGTATGCACAGTATTATAGCCCTTTGGGCATAGTTTCAAATTGCTCTCCAAAATGGTTGGATAGAACTGGCTTAACTTGTTAAGACTTCTCAAAAATTCCTCTATGGCTTCTTAAGATTCCTCCATGAGAAATCTGGGGACTTTGTAATTTCACTGGTTTCTTTTTCCTTGGGTTCCATAACTCCCTGTAAGCATTAAACTAACAATAATACATGGAATTGGTTTATTAAAAGGAATACAGGTGGGAGCTAGGTGGCGCAGTGGATAGAGCACTGGCTCTGGATTCAGGAGGACCTGAGTTCAAATCCAGTCTCAGACACTTGACGTTTACTACCTGTGTGACTCTAGGCAAGTCACTTAACCCTCATTGCCCTACAAAAACAAACAAACAGACAAAATAAAGGAATACAAAGACCTTTAAAGGGATTTGTGTCCAAGCTTAAATGGCAAAGGAATAATTAGAACCTCACAAAATTAATGTTACTAATAATGTCCTGCTTTAGTGAGTCCTGGGACCTGGCCAGGCTCAATTACCCTCTTCCTTCTCTCTGATGTCTTCTCTCCCTTTTCAGCAGAGACTGCAGCCTTTATTCTGGGTTCTGGACATAGTCATCCTAGCTCCTGCAGCTTGGCTCAGGAGTACATCAGCATTTACCAGGCAGCTGCTTCCTATGTCAATGCTCGCTTGAATTTTGCATACCCTATAACCTGTTTCTTCCTCCTTCTATCGAGCATACACCTCAAGCTTGTGGAATCATGGGAAAAGACCACATAGGCCCCCTCAGAGCCACTTGGGGTGCCTTTATCCTCAAGCTCATAGCATCATATAAAAGGGAATTTTTGTATACTTTTAGGGATGTTCATTACCTACCTCATTATCTTTCCTATATTAGACTGTAAACATTTCAAGGGTAGGGAGTTGGTCTCCTACCATCTTTTATTTTCTAGAATATCAAAAACAGTTTTTGGACACATACAAATTGTATTTCACTTTGTAGACTTGTTTCTGTCATGAGGAATTGTCTTTCTGAGTTCATTTGGCCTAGAGTCTTTCTGACTTTTAGGCAGATCTGTTGAGAGAAAAACCCGAGAGATAGTTTCTCTGTAATTAATAATCAATCAATTAATTATTAATTAGCTAATAATCAATAAATTGATAATGTTTTCTCTTGGAAAATGAAAGCCCTCCAGTGGAGACACTGAATGCTTTAAATAGCTTTGTAAAAAGTGATGTCCCTGACCAGAAAAAATCAGCCCTGATTGGTGGACAGTTAGTCTCAGCTGGGAGTTTCAGCTCCTCCTGCTAAGAACATAACTTGATCACAAAACTCAGCTGCCTCCTACAGTCTGGAGAGGGGAATCCATCTCCATCCAGACCCCTCTGGTTGGTTTTCTCCTTCCTAAGCTGAGTCTTCCTGAATTCTAATGGAGGGTTATAAGGACAAGAGCTCATGTAGACAAGAGCTCCCCTAGACTGGATTCTATTTACACTCTAAACAGAAGCAAGGTCTCTTAGTTGGGTGGGGGTCTGGCCTAAGATCTAGGAGCATGTTCCCTGAGGGTTAGGATAATATCTTCAATCAGCCATGTCTTTCAGAGACTGACCTTCAAAAGGCGCTTTGCCCTAAATGATGAAATAGAAAGGAGAAAAGCCTGGGTCTTAGTTTAATAATTGGTTATTAATATGATAGCAAAATAATAATTTCCCTCAGAGAGGAGGGTTAGCTTTAGTTTAATCTTGTACTTATTCCTAATAATTGTCTCTTAGTGTGATTCTAGAATTTTTTAACTGATAAACAGAAGTATCAATAGAATAAATTTACATATGTGTGTGTGTATACACACACACACACACACACACACATATACCTATTTGTGTCTAATGGTACCCATCTCTAGGGTGGGGGAGGGGAGTGGCAGGGAAGGAAAAAAGATATTTATGTGATAATTTGTTGTTGTATATTTGAAAGGATTAGCAAATTGTACATAGTAGATGTGTGTTTTCTCCCCATTTTCAGCACTATGATTATCGTATTTCTATTACACTGATCATGATTCATTCCATTTTGTTATAAATATTAATTTGAATCATTTTCTTTCCCCATAAGTACCTTTAACAATGATGATAAATAGCTAGCATTCCACAGGCCTAGCTAGTTGGTGTAATGGCTAGAGTACTGGGCTTAGAATCAGAATAACCTGAATTCAAATCTGGCCTCAGACAATTACTAGCTGTGTGTTTTTGGGCAAGTCACTTCACCCTGTTTACTTCAGTTTCCTCATCTGTAAAATGAGCTGGAGAAGAAAATGCCAAACCATTCCAGTATCTCTAAATGGGTTCACAAAGGGTCTGAAACAACTGAAAAACAACAACAAAAACATTTAAATAGTATTTTAAGGTTTGTAAAGTGCTTTACATATATCATCTTATTTGGATCCTCACATCCATGTGCATTGGGTGCTTTCATTATCCCCATTTTATGATGAGGAAAACCATGGCACAGAGAAGTAAATGATTTGTCCAGAATCATACTAATAAGGATGTAAGGTAGGTTTCATGTCTTCCTGACTACAAGTCTGAAACTACATTACTATGTCACCTAGCTGCTCTTCCTACAAATCTCCATAAGTTAAAGAGGGCTTATTTAACGCACTGAAGAGAGGCTTCTAAAATAATTTTTTTTCTTTCCTCTAAATTCAGCAATATAGGAAGCCTTTCAAGTCCAGATGGCTTGTCCAAAGGGTGATAGTATCATAATCTCACTGTCCCAAAAGCTCCCTGGGGAGTCAAATTTCCAAGTCTCTTTTTTTCTTCTGTGAATAAAATTAATCATATTTTCCCACTGAGATTTGATTTTTTTTTTCAGTTCTAATGGCACTTGAGCTTTTCCAATTCATGGTGACTCTCTGGAGATCAACTCTGTTCTTTCCATTTATGCTGACATAAGCCAAACATGGTTAATTACTTACCCATGATGCTCTTCTCTATGTTTCTTTTTAATTTCAACAAGTCAAAAAGGCTCTTATGTTCTTTGGCACCTTCTCACATTCTTTTTAAACTCAATGAAACCCATTTTAAGAGTTTCTAATATGGTTTTGTTGTTAGGATTCTTGAAATAAAGCAACTCTTTTGGTAATTAAAGTATATTCTGGTCTTCAACATTTTTAGCTTAAAAATTCCTGTTCATTCCAGATGTATTTAAGGAACAATTCTACTTAATAATGGAATCATAAAATTTAGGCCTAGATGAGAGATCATCTAATTTGATCTCCTCCTTTCACAGAGGAGGAAACTGAGACCCAGGAGAACAGTTATTAGCACAATGACAATTATGAATTAGTTCTCCTGTAACCCCATCATGTTTTCTCCAGCAAAAAGAGGATGGTGAAAAAATAGTGACTTATTTTTAAGTAGATAAAAAAGGCCAAGAAAAGCAAGGGTGCTACAGAGGGCTGACCTTGGAGACAGGATGATCTGAGTTTAAGATCTGCCGCTGACACAAACTCGTTGTGTCACCATGAGCAAGTCAACTTTCTAAGACTAAAAATTTCTAGATGAATTGCCAGTCTACATCAGTGAATGTGGTTTTCTCACTGGGAGCACTATGTACAGAAACAATCAGGTC
Organism: Dromiciops gliroides; assembly: GCF_019393635.1. Lineage (NCBI taxonomy): Eukaryota > Metazoa > Chordata > Mammalia > Microbiotheria > Microbiotheriidae > Dromiciops > Dromiciops gliroides. Next base: position 500,113,704 of record NC_057861.1, on the reverse strand, counting down.
CAGACCAAACAATGACAAGAAAAACAAAATTCCTGTACTTCTCATGCCCATTTGATATTTTTCCGATTTACATATTATATTTTTTAATTAGAGCTCTTGATGCACCCTGGATATGAAATATCAGTTACAGTGAATAGTACTCAACTGTGGTATTGTGAGAGGGCTAACTACTGTTCAAGCATGAACAACTCATTCATACTCCTGAACGAGTGGATAGTCCTCTTAACCATATGCCATTCCTGGTCTAGAATAATTTCTGGCCAACAAAACATGTTTTCATTCTTTCTTCCAGTGACCAACAGCATTGTCACAAGCTGGGAAAATCTGTGTTCATTCAACTTTGCTTTTCCAATGTTTATAGTTAGGCCTGTCTCTTACAAGTGACCACAGATCACATTGAGGAGGCCCAATAGGAACTTGGTGCAATCAGCACTCACTCAATTAATCAGCTGGCATTTATTAAGTGCCTATTAGGCAGCTAGGTGGTGTGGTAGATAGAGCGCTAGGCCTGGAGTCAGGAAGACCTGATTTAAAATCCAGTCTCAGATATTTACTAGCTGTGTGACCTTGGACAAGTCACTTAACCCTATTTGCCTCAGTTTCCACATCTATAAAATGGAAATGGTAATAGCACCTACTGTTTGCCTCAGTTTCCTCAATTGTAAAGTAGGAATAGTAATAGCACCTACTTCCCAAGGTTGTTGTGAGGATCAGCTGAGATAATCATTGTAAACAGCATAGTATAAGTGCTATAGATTTCTATATATATATTTTATTATTATTATTATTAAACTAGGCACTGTGTTAGGAACTGAAGGATCAAAGGCAAAAACAAGTGTCAGACCCCCAGGAGATTATATTACATCAGGGGAAAAACACATACACATATAAGTCATTACAAAATGATTACAAAATAAAACCAAAGTAATTTAAGGGCCGGGTGTTAGTAGCTGTGGCAGGGAGAGTGGGAACTAGCATAAGCCTCCTGTAGAGATCAGTACCTGAACTGAGCTTTGAAGGGAACCAGGAATTATAAAAGGTGGGGGAGAGAAAGGTGTGTCTTCCAAGCATGGGAACAACCCGCATGGAGACAGAAGATGGAGTGTTGTATATAAGAAATAGCACAAAGGTCAGCTGGGATGGAATGCAGAGAGCATGATCATGAGTAATATGGAATAAAGCCTGGAGAGGTTGCCTGGAGCTCGACTGGGAAGGACTCTAAATGCCAAACAGATGGGCTTGCATTTGATCCGAGATGCTACAGGGAAGGAGCCAAGTGGAGATTATTGAGCAAGGAGTGAAAAGGTCAGACCTGTGCTTTCACAATATCTCTTTGGCAGCTACTTTGAGGATAGAATGCAGAATGGAAACACTGAAGCCAGGGAGACTGGTGAGGGGCTTATTGCAATAGTCCAGTGGAGTCTTTGAACTCAAGTACTGACTGTGTGAATGGAGAGTAAGGGGTGAATTTGAGAGATGTTTTGGGCATCTTATTGGCAAGACTTCATGACTGGTTGGACAAGGGAGGTGAGGGAGAATGAAAAAATGAGGATGGCTCCCTGATCAGTCGGTTCATAAACATTTTTTAAGCACTTACTATGTACCAGGTGGGGCAAGTAGGTGGAGAAGTAGATAGAGCACTGGACCTGGAGGCAGAAAGACCTGAGTTAAAATCCTGACTCAGAGATGTACTAGCTGTGTCACTCTGGGCAAATCATTTTGCCCTGTTTGCCTCTGTTTCCTCATCTGTAAAATGAGCTTGAGGAGGAAATGGCAAACCAGTATCTTTGCCAAGAAAACCCCAAATGGGATCACCAAGAGTGACATGAGTGAAATGGCTAAACAACAACAACAACAATGTACCAGTCACTGTGCTAAGTGCCAGGAATACAAATATACGCAGAAAGATAATCCCTGCCTAAAAGAACTTACATTCTAATAGGGAAAGACAACACATAAAAAGAATCTGAAAATTGCCTTGGTTGGGGAAGAGAGGTAAGGGAGTGGAGTATTCAACTGAAGAGAGTAAATGGAAGTATGGAGTGCAGCCTGGAGAGGAATGAAGACATGGCTGCCCTCTGGGTACCTTCCTTCAATGGAGGTTCTAGGAAGAACTATCCAATCAGAGGGAGAACCTGCAGGGGTGGAGGGTACTTTCGATGTATGAATTCCAGGACTGGTGTGAGCTTCTAGGAAGAAGATGTTTCTGAGGCATGGTGGAGGAAGTCCAGGGTGCAACCTGGAGAGAAAGGTTGTGATTCCAAGTGACAGGAAAGATGGAGGTACCCTTGACAAAAATAACGAGGTTGGGAAGAATGGGTTTGGGAAGAAAGAAAAGTAGTTCTGTTTTATATTGGAGAGTGAAACACACACAGGACATAAAAATGCTACATCAGCAGCAGCAAACAGGTACTCCTGCATAAAGCCCCTTGTCTATTGGAGCTTTGTATGAGACATCCTCCAAGATACAAGGGAACATATTTAGTAAATGTTTATTACCTTATTTTGTACCTTTCTGGATTTTAAAATTCTGTGGATCTTTTGACAAATTACATACGTGTTCACATCTGTCGCAAACTCTCGCATGATCTTAATATGTGCATGAAAATATTGAAGAGAGCCTTTAGGTATGTTTAGTTCAGCTAAATCAAATGCTTCCTCCCTCTGCCCCTCAACCATGCCCAGCCTCCTTATCAATACACATTTAACATAGCAGGACTTAATGATTTCTGCATCACTCTGTCTAACCTCTGACACATACTTGTATGACCATAGGCAAGTCATACGCTCCTGGGGTTCTCTAAGACTATATATTTTTTTGCTTTGTTTTTTAATTCAATATATTTTATTCTTTTCCCAATTACATTTTAAAACAATTTTTTAACATTTTGGTGTTTTTTACAAAAGTTTTGAGGTCCAAATTGTGTCCCTCCTTTCACTCCCCCTCCCCCCCCCCCCGCCCCTGGCTGAGATGAGAAGCAATGAGATATAGTTTATATGTTGCTGAGAAAGTACAAAACTGCATTGGTAAAGGGAGTTTCCTCACTTGAGAGATCCTTAGATTAACAAAGCCACAGGTCCAGTCTTTTCCCCCTTCTCTCTGCCCCTTATACCACTCAGTTAATCTTGTGCCTCTGAAGATGTGTTCTTCTGCAAGCAAAAACTGTTCCCTTCTAATACCATCATCGAGGTTGCCACCAATCTGTAGAGGAGTGTTCTCCAGCCTTCCAAGAAAGAGCCTCTTCAAACTCAACTAGTCTGGCTCTCAGGTGACAGACATTGAGACTATTGCCAGCCCCTTACTTAATAACTCATGATCTGTTGGCATAGAAAATCTCAATTTCCTTTGAGACATTTCAAGTGCCACCACCTCGGAGGCCTCTCCACCCTAGCTTCTAGTGCCATCCCCTCACATTACCTTCTGCCCACTCTGCATTAACTCAGCATATTTTGCCTTACATATTTTGTCTCCCTGTTAGAATATAGGAAGATGATATACACAGAGAAGCATTAAAAGATTTGTGTGATGCAGTAAAATAAAGAGCCAAGAAAGAGCATGCAAAGTCACTACAGTAATGTAAATGGAAAAACAACGAAAATGTATGTCACGAAATTAAAACAAACAAGCTTTGCCCAAAAGAAGAGAAATGAAAAGATATTTCCCCCATGCTTTTGCTGATATTGGGGATACATGAATGTGGAATATTGCATAGATTATCTTTTTTTAAAAAAGACAAATTGATTTCACGGATTTTTTTCTCTTCTTACTCTGTTTTTTTAAAAAAAAACTATTAAAAAGGATGGCTCTACGAGGGAAAGGAGATGGATAAGGGAGACTGGAAATCTAAGCAATGTAGAAAATGAAAGATAGCAATAAGAATCTATTTTTAAAAAATAATATGAGACTTTGGGCCATGATGAGTGACTGAATGATAGAACCATTCAGCTTCCATACACCTACTATAGCAAAACCCTGAAGTACACATCAGTTTGAATCATAATGAAGAAATCCAATGATAAACCATAATGACTTCTACCCTATGAATGAACAAAATGTCTGTCAGAAACTGAAGGGGGCTGCTCCAGCAGCTTGAGTCACAAGAAGAGTAGAAATGGCACTTGTGTAGCCTGTAAGACTCTGTTACTAGGGGATGTAAGAGTGGAGGACTCCCCCCAGAAAACACCAGTGTGGGCAGAAAGGCCTAGGGTAGAGATCCTAGAAGCCCCTGCTACCTAGCTTCAAGCAGCAAAGACACAGGCCATAGCTAAATAGGAACTATGAAATGCAAACACACGAGTCCAGAGAATTCTAGAAAAATAAATTTATCTGAGCAATTAGAAGGAGGCTGTATGACTGTATACTGCTAACATGCTAATAAGGGGAGAAGAAACAAATGTCTCCCTATAACCTTAATGTCTTAAAAAAACATGAAAGGGATTTAATAAGAAAAACAGTGGGCCTGGAGATGGGTTGTTTCTAATTTGAGTGTTTGAGGAGGAAAGAGGATCAAAGGTTAAAACTGGAATATTAGTGTAGAAAGGAGGAAAAAGTGGGGTTGAACTTGCTATTTCTCATAATAGGGGTTCATGAGAAGACTATATAAGCACAGAGAAAGGGATGGGGCAAGTGAGCATTAGATGAACCTCATTCTTATTTACAATAGACAAAAGATGGTTGAACATATGCAGGATGGTATAGATAGATATACATCAAATTCAACAACAAAACAAGGGAAGATGGAGGGATGAAGTAAGAGGGAGAAAAATAAGGTTGGGGATTAATCATAAGCAAAAACAAATAGGGGGGCAGAGAAAAGAATTTAAATCTTAGACCATCTCTAAGACAATTGGAAAATGACTGAACAAATTGTGGTATATAAATGTAATGAAATATTATTGTGCTGTTAGGAAATTATTTTAGACCATCATGGGCAGTATGAACTGATGCAGAGTAACACAAGAAGAAAAAGGACAACAATATTGTAAAGGGGAAAAAAACACTTTAAAAGAGTTAAGAACCCTGATTAATTCAATGACTAACTAGTCTTGTCTCCAGAAAACCAATGAAGTATGTTTCCTACTCCCTGACAGAGAGGTGATAGACATGAGGGCAGAGATAAAGTTTTTGGAGCATTGCTGCTGGGTCAGTTCATTTGGTTTGACTAAGCTTATTTGTTACAAGGGTTTTTGGTTTTTATTTTTCCTCTTTCTTTTTCCTGATTTTAACTGAAAGGAGGGTTACAAAGAACAGACAGCATGAGACAGAGAGATAGAGACAGAAACAGAAAGACAGACAATTAGACAGACATCATAACATTAAAAACACACAGAAAAGAACAAAAAGAAGTTTAGAAAGAAGCAAAGACAACCAGGAGACAGTTTGGAAAGTAACATATAGAATTTCCTATATACTTTTTAAAAGAAAAGCAAGAAATATAAAATAGAGCTTTAGAATTTCACATAGAATTATTTTGTGTTCGGCCATTGTATATGAAAATAATCTTTTTGGGGGGGATTGCATTCAGACAGAATAATTTAAAAATAATGCAAGCTCCTTTAGGACATAGACTTTTTTTTGCTTTTTTTTGAGTGGGGGGGGCGGAGATTCCTCAGTGCTTATGAGCACTATGCTTGGCACATAGTCAACCCTTAATAAACCCATGTTGACTGATTAATTGATTGATTGTCTCAAGAATTCAGACTCTTGTGCTTGCTGGGATCAGGCATCAAGATATACTTAACCATTCTTATTTGTTACTAAGAATTATATTTTTAATCTATCATCCAGCTAGACTTAATTCACACAGATTTTCCTGTGATTTTAAAGATGTGGAAAAATAATTTCATTCAGTGTAATGGAAATTACCTGGGAGAAAATTTGCTAATCCTCCCTCATCAGTCTCATCAGCCAAATGCTTTCGCAGATGGATGCTGCACCATAAAGCAGAGTGAGAACAAATTCTGCCAAATTTAAAAAAATGGAAGTAAATTTGAAAGGTGGGGACCCTTTATGGAAAAAGTTTTCTTACCCTTGTCTTCCAGCCAGGGATCTGTGCAGAATAGTCAGAAGGAGCTCAATTTCCTATGATGGGAGAGGCAAGTTTCAAGTGGGAGATGTTATGTTACACATAGTACTTTTTCTTTTACTCCCTCTGACCTCTCTTGGTTTTTCTCCATCCCCTTCCTCCTTTATCCTTGCCTTTTCACTCTTTCTTCTTCAGAACATTTTTTTTTTAAATCCTATCTGACATAGTTACATTTAAGTATAGGGATGGGAACTGAACCAGTGATTTTGTTGATAATGAGGAACTCCCTTTATCAATGCCAATTGGCAATTTCTAGCAATTTCTAACCTTAGAGAATTACCTAGAACACTAAGAGATTAAGTGACTTACTCAGAGTGTGTGTGAAAGGAGAAATTCAAACCCAAGTCTTCCTAGCTTTGAGGTCAGCTTTCTATGAACTGTCTGCTGCCTCACAAGTAGAGGATTTTATGGGCTGGAGTGGCAAAGGCATATTTTCCACTGAGGATTGTTTCTCTTGCTCCTCCGGCTCCTCTTCTGTTGGTTTTTTTCTTTTCTCATTCCCTTTTATTTTTGACTCTTCACACTTTTCTATCCCGAACAATGTTTAAATTTTTTGAAAATATTGGCATAGACATATTTAAATATAGCATCGTTAAATCGTAGAACTTTGGAGTTGGATGGGAAATTAATGAATTTTCCAGATCCACCAATTCATTTTCCAGATCAGGAAACAAAAGTTCAGAGAGATTGTGATTTTCCCATAGTCAAATGGCCAATTTCTGATATCAGTCAGGGCTAGACCTCAGATATCCTGACTGCCAGGTAAGAACTCCAAAACAATCTTTTGCATATGTTAAAGAAGTTGGCTCCTGTGTTCCATGCTATTCTCTTCATTACTTTCAGAAACAAGAATGTGTGGAATGGGTTTGGGAAGATAAAGTACATGCTATGAGCTCCCTCCCTCTCCTTTTGTGCTACATTCATCTATCTGAGTTAGAGCTTTAAACCTTAATAAGGAACCTGATACGCATCAAATCAATTTGTCAGTGTGCCACATACCACAGCAGACATTTACTCTAAACCAGAACCAGTTTTCAGATGTTGCCTTGGAGTTGAGCCCCTTCTTAAAGGTGAGCAAGGGCACTTCTGTACTCAGCCCTAAAGACAACTGCCTTTTTTGTGTAGTGATTTGTATTTGCAGCCATGGTATTTGCATGCATTTTTTCAAACGTGTGAACTACGCGCATGCATCAATTTATCATCAGGCTTTGAAAGTGGTGGGCAACTGCATAGAAAGGAGATTGAGAAATCTGTAGCTTTTAATGTAACATTAGTCTGCTATTCACCAGAAGGTTAACAATTCAATCAGGAGAGCACCCAGAAACCCTCCAAGGAAGACAGATGTGGCATTATGGAAAGAGCTCAGAATTTGGGGTCAGGGTCCTGGATTTGAATCCTGGATCTGCCGTTTATTTGCTGAGTAATATTGGACATTTAAATGTTTAAGCTTTCCTTGCCAGCACTTAGAATGGTGTGCCTGGCACATAGTAGGTACTTAATAGTTACTGATTTGGTTGCTGCACTTTCCTCATTCATCAAATGAGGATAATATACCTACATAGGGATTATTCCTTCTCCTTTGACTAGTTTTAGTTCCAGCCCCACATTAATTTTGAGATATGCCATTGATTTTTTGGTGAAATTAGTTTTCTATTTTTTTAACTTTACCTTCATCCAATAATAGTAATTCAAATTTATTTACCACCTTAAGCTTTATAGGATCACAGATTTAGAGCTGGAAAGGGACTGAGAGACTTACAAGTAAATCACTTTCATTTTACAGATGGAGAGCCTGAGGTATAGAAAGGTAAAGTAACTTGGGCAAATACATATGGCCAATGTCTGAGGCAGAATTTGATTCGAGGTCTTTGTCTCATACTAAACACAATTTCCATGCTGCCTCTTACAAAGTGCTTCCCTCCCAATAATGCTGTGGGAGATGTAGCTCACTAGTATCCCCATTTTACAAATGAGGTCTAGAGAGGTTAGTTAAATTAAATTGCCCATGGCCACACAAATGGTAAATGCTGGAGCTAGAACTAAAAACATGGACTTTGAACTCCAAACTTGGTGTTATTTCCACTACAATGGTGGTTACCATTTAGTAGTTCTTGAACTTGTACTAAGCATTCCTTAATGGCTCCTTGAACAGTAAATAATTACCTATTTATGTTATGCATATATTATCATTTTAGTTATTGTAAGCGCTTAATGAACAAATATAAAAATATAATAAAATATAAAATAATAAAATATAAATATATGTAAAATGTTATAAGTGGTATATTAAATTACCCTGGGGGTTCACCTTACATTTGATTTGTGTTTGTTTTTTTGATGTTGTTGAAAAGAATTTTTGGGGAGAAAACAAAAACAATCATTGGGAACCACTGAATTAATGCATGTGTATACACCTTAATAGATCCAACACCACACTAGGAGCTGTGGGAGACACAAATAAATGTATAATGTGGATTTGTGTGTAAGAGGGTATAATTCATTCTCTCTCTCTCCTCCTCCTCCTCCTCCTCTCCCCTCCTTCCCCCCCCTCCTTTTTTTTGCAGGGCAATGAGGGTTAAGTGACTTGCCCAGGGCCACACAGCTAGTAAGTGTCAAATGTCTGAGGCCAAATTTGAGCTCAGGACCTTCTGGATACAGGGCTGGTGCTTTATCCACTGCACCACCTAACTGCCCCAATAAATGTATAATGTGACCTCCTCACCTGTGATTCCTAGCTCTCCTGGCTTCCTTCAGGTCCCATATAAAATCCACTTTCTTATAGGAAGCCTTTCCCTGACCCTCTCAGTTCTAGTGCCTTCCCTCTGTTGATTATTTCCTGTGTATTCTGTATGTAGGAGCAGCTAGGTGGCATAATGGATAGAGCAGTCAGGAAGACTTGAGTTCAATTCAGACTAGCTGTGTGACCCTGGGCAAATAACTTATCCTTGCCTGCCTCAGTTTCCTCATCTGTAAAATGATCTAGAGAAGGAAATGGCAAATCACTGCAGTATCTTTACCAAGAAAACCCAAATGGGGTCATGAAGAGTCGGACAGGACTGAACAACAATAGCAATATCTTGTGTATTAACTTGTTTGCCTTTACAGTTGTTTGCATGTTGTCCCATTAGATTTTGAGCTCTTAGGGGGCAGATTGTGTCTTTGGCCTTTCTTTGTATGTCCACAGCTTACTACAGTACCTGGCAGATAGTAGGTTTTTAAATAAATCCTTACTGACTGATAGAGAAGCTCGCATTCTAGCTAGAGGCACAAGTCTTTCTCCCTCTTTTTCTATATAAATCATAAAATGACATGAAAATTAGGAAGCTCCTTTATCTTCTTTCTCCAGTTCTGGCAAAATTCACCAGGATTTAACATTAGTTATGGAATGAGTTTAGCAGAAATATGACAGAGTAGATACTTCATTCATCTCAATTACATCAGTAAGAGATCACATAGCTTAGTGCAGTGGTTCCCAATTTTTTTTAAACCCCAAAATCCCTTTAGACACCAGCAACAACAAAATGTGTTGTGGACTCTGTTTCTATTAATGATATTCTGTAGTTATTTATTGCCTAAGGCACCATTAAATAATTTTAGCTCAACCCTTTGGCCAATTGTTGAGTTTTTTTTGAGAACCACTGAATGGGAACCACTGGCCTAGTGTTTACAATTTTACAATTAGGAAGAATTAGGAAGACAAGTTCAAATCCTGCCTTTCACATGAGTTATCCATGTGACCCTGAGCTAGTCACTTAACTTCTTAATTTAACAAAGGCCCATTGCCTTCAGCTGAATTTATTGAATCTACTTACATGCATTTTCTATGCAATAAACAAGTAAATCCCATGAAGTCCTTAGAAAATGAGTATTTGGAGTCGGAGAAAGGAATGTTGATGACACTAATTTTGGTACTGTGCTATATTATTATTATCATTATGCATATTGATTATTGTTAGTTGCAAAGGAATGAATAGGAACAGACACATGGTTTCTCATAATGAGATCTGACTGTGCAGGTGGAATTTTGCTTGTAGATGTCTATGTTATTGGGGGAAGATTAATCTGGGAGTGGGGGGAAGAAATCTGTAACTAATTCAGATAACATAGAAATATGAGATGGTTATCATTGTAGTCGCTATCATCGCCATCATTATTTTGTCAGTGATTTTCTACAACACAGAGATTTTGGTGACAAACCATCTCCTCATTAAGTTTTCAACATGCACCATTTTGATGGGGGAGGGGTGGGTGGCATCTTTAAAGACACTGTCCCTATTCTTACTACCTTGAGAAGGGTTTTCAGGGGGAACTTTTATCAGTTGTGTGACAGCTTTGGCTTCTATTTTCCATTCTAAATATACAGGAAAGCAAATGACTTTGCATTGGTAGTGTTTATTACTGATAAATCCTACCATGAATTAATAAAAGAAGAGGACCATGGGATTTAAAATTGAAAGGAACTTTGGCCATCATCTAACTGAGTCCTAATGTCAAAAATCATAGATTTAGAATTGGAAGGCATCTTGGAAGTCATCTTTCAGTCACCTTATTTAATACTTGATGAAAATTAAACCCAGTTACTTACCCAAGGCCATATAGGCAGAAAATATCAGAGGGGAGATTTGAACCAGCTGACTCGAGAACTAACGTTCTTTCCACTGTACCATTCTATTTCCTGCTCAGCACTTTCCCAGGGTCACACAGCTAAGAAATGACCAAGTCAGGCCTTGAATTCAGGTATTCTGAGTATTGCCCCCTTTCACATATACTTCAGTCCATCCAAACTGGGCTTCTTACTATTCCTGATGCATGACAATGCATTTATATTCTTTTGCATGTTACTTCCCATGTGAGGCAGGGTGGTATGGTAGACAGAGCCTTTTAGATGGAGTCAGGAAGAGCTGAGCCTCAGACATGGACAAGCTTTGTGATGCTGGTTAATTCACTTATCTTCTCTATGCCTTTACTTCCTCAAGTGTAAAATGGGTGGCTTGAACTCAATAGACTCCAAGGACCCTTTGAATCCCCAAATCTATGATCTTATGATTCTATAGAAAGCTTTTCTTGGTTTCTAAAGCTTCTACAGCATCTTAAGTGTCCATCACAGTTGATCCACACACAATGTTGATGATACTATGTACAATGTTCTTCTGGATCTGCTCATCTCACTCATCATCAGTTCATGTAAGTCCTTCCAGCTTTCTCTGAACTCCTCCTGCTCATCGTTTCTTACAGCACAATAGAATTCCATTACATTTATATACCACAACTTGTTCAGCCATTCCCCAATTGATGGGCAGCCCCTCAATTTCCAATTCCTTGCCACTACAAAAAGAGCAGCTATGAATATTTTTGTACATGTGGGGCCTTTTCCCTTTTTTATGATCTCTTTCGGGAAAAGACCCAAAAGTGGTATTGCTGGGTCAAAGGGTATGCACAGATTTATAGTCCTTTGGGCATAATTCCAAATTGCTCTCCAGAATGGTTAGGTCAGTTCACAGCTCCGCCAACAATGCATTTAGTGTTCCAATTTTTCCACAGCTTCTCCAACATTTATTATTTTCCTTTTTTGTCATATTAGCCAATCTGATAGGTGTCAGGTGGTACCTCAGAGTTGTTTTGATTTGCATTTCTCTAATCAATGGTGATTTAGAGAATTTTTTCATATGACAATAGATAACTTTGATTTCTTCATCAGAAAACTTCCTGTTCATATCCTTTGACCATTTCTCAATTGGGGAATGACTTGGATTCTTATAAATTTGATTTAGTTCCCGATATATTTTAGAAATGAGACCTTTATCAGAAGTACTAGCTATAAAAATTGTTTCCCAACTTTCTGCCTCCCTTCTAATTTTGGATGCATTGCTTCTGTTTGTACAAAATTTTTTAATTTAATGTCATCAAAATCATCCATTTTACATTTCATAATATTCTCTATCTCTTGTTTGGTCATAAATTTCTCCTTTCCAAAGATCTGAAAGGTAAACTATTCCTTCCTCTCTTAATTTACCATTGGTATCAACTTTTCTGTCGAAATCATGTACCCATTTTGACCTTATTTTAATATAAGGTGTAAGATGTTGGTCTATGCCTAATTTCTGCTATACTATCTTCCAGTTTTCCCAGCAGTTTTTGTCAAATACTGAGTTCCTATCCCAGAAGCTGGAGTCTTTGGGTTTATCAAACAGTACATTACTAAAGTCATTTACTACTGTGTCTCCTGTGCCTAGCCTATTCCACTGATCCTCCATTCTTAGCCAGTACCAAATAGTTTTGATGACTGCTGCTTTATAGAAGGTGGTTTTAGTAGTGGTAGTGGTGGGGCAGTGTAAGGTATAAGAAAACCAAATAAGTAGGAAAAAAGTGGGCAAGAGACAAATAAAGAAATATGTTTCAGGATAGTTTGCAGAAACATTACATTGTAGAGTGTGAACAACTGGAGGAATCATGGGAAATCCATCAGAAGTTGGAACCTAAGTTGTAACTTCAAGGAAGAAAAAGGTTTTGAAAGATGAAGAGATGAGGGGCAGCTAGGTGGCACAGTGAATAGAGCACTGGCCCTGGATTCAGGAGGTCCTGAGTTCAAATCTGTCCTCAGATACTTGACACTTACTAGCTGTGTAACCCTGGGCAAGTCACTTAAGCCCAATTGCCTCACCAAAAAAAAAAAAAAGAAAAGAAAAAAGATGAAGAGATGAGGAGGGAATGTATTCTATGCACAAAGAATAGTTTAGGCATTTGATTTGAAGTGAGAGATGGATTAACAAATCTAGGGATCACCGAGTATCCTATTTAACTAGAATAAAAATATATAAAAGGAGCAATGTGAAAAAGGATAGAAAAGTACACTGAAAGAAGGCTGTGGAGGACCTTCAAGGCCAGGCTAAGGAGTTTATATTCTATCCTGAAGGAAATGGTAACTGAAAGCAATGAGTTTAGATGACTATTTATAGGAATTTGGCATTGGAAGTGAGGAGAGATATAGGAGGATAACTTGAGGGGATGGTATGATATGTGTATCAACAAAGTAGAGGGAAGACAGTAGCGTGGTGCCAGGGTGGTAGTTACAGAACCATAAAGGTTTAAATCCTCCAAGGCAAGGTCCTGGAAGCAACATGGATCTCTATAAGGCCAGTTCCTGTTCTGAGGGGAAACCACAAAACTCCAATTTCCCTGCTGTTAATGCAGGGAATACTGGATGAATTGCTCCTACCATGTTGTAGAGAGAGTGTGCTTCATAGAGAGCTGAGGCAAGCATATATTTGTGGTAGTGGCAGGATATGACTGAACAATTCAATGTCAAGGATTTCCCCATTTACCTTAAATGTCTTTGGCAAATGACTTCATTCTGAAATGGATTTGGTCTATAAAAGACTGGATAGGAGGTTGAGCAAGAGGACTGAACACCTGCCGATCCAAACACTTTCCAAAACTTGAGAAGTAGTCAGAAAGCCCAGAGGCATATGAGCTACCTAAAGTAAATGGAGAAATCCAGGTTTCTAGAAACTTCTCAGCTCCAGAAGATTTGGGGTGGAGGGGAAATGAGAAAAAGGGTAGCTGTGTAATCCTAGGCAACTCATTTACTCGCTTGGTGCCTTGCCTCAGTTTCTTCATCTGTAAAATGAGGCAGTTAAACCAGATGGCCTTTGAGGTTCGTTTTAGCTTTAAATCGTATGATCAGGAATGAAAAGAAGTTTATTAACAATTGAACAAGCAATTTAGAGGGGGTAAAATAGGAGCTTGGAGAGAAGGATAGGGTCTGGGGTAGGGTCTATTCGTCCTCTGTTTTCAAAAACATCAGAATGGATTATAGATGATCTTTTGTCTTGCATGTAAATTGGATTTAAATGATGCAGGTTTGCAAAGTGAAATGTGCCTCTCTCTCTCTTCCAGAGCCACTGAAGCCCAGTGGCAGGGGAAAAATCAAGATGACTGGTAATGACTTGGGATGCAGTGGATGATCTTGGCTTCTTTGAGGTCTGACCAAGTTCTAAGTGGGGAGGAGGATGTATCAGAGGAAGAGTTCATTTCAATCTACCATCTTATAGACTCCTTTTTTAAACTAGTTTTTTTCTTTCTAAGTAGTTGCTAAATTCTGTTGTTTCCATCCTGCTGAAGGCTTGAAAATTCTGCCAGCACCCCTTAAATTCAGTTCCCTGGAGAAAAGTCCCAGTTGCTCTGCCCTAGTTGTAGCTCTGGGCACAGTGTATGGTTGCCCAATGATTTAAGCTGCTTCTCCACATTTATAATTTGAGACTGCAAAGAGAACAAAATGGATCCAAATATAGAGTGAAAAGTCTTTAAAAACAAGCAAACTCACAATGAATGACCTCAAAGAAACCTCTAAGCAGTATCACACTTTTAGCTTGTGACTCTCAGGCTATATCTGAATGCAGCCAGCATCTTTTCTTGGCTCCTGATGCTTTTTTGCCTTTCCCACCCCAACAGTGGCTCTTTGCCATTGGGCTCAATCCCTAGCCCAGAGCTCAACTCATAGGGTCACAGAATTGAGAGCAGAAGGGGGCTGTAAAGATTATCTAGCAGGTGCTTAGTAAATGTTTGTTGAATTTCTTTTGGTCTTATAAACAGCAATCGTTTGTTGCTTTTTTCTTTCCTTTCTTTCTTTTTTGTTTTTTCATCCACCAGGCTTGACATGCCTTTTCCTAGAAAGAACAGAGAGTTCTTTTATAGGCATTAGTATTACAAATGAAGCTGCCAACCCCTACCAAAGACCCTGTAGGGAATGATTTGTTCCCATCCTAAACTATGAAAAGTCATAGATTACCGAATTTCAGTAATGAAAAGGCAACCTTAGGGTGACTCCCTCATTTGACAGATGAGGAAACTAATGCCTTGGTGCCTCATCCTCCCCCAAACCCTCAAAATACTGTTCTATCTTCACCCTTACCCTATCCTACTTCACATGGGCTCATCCCAGCTGCTGTCCTATTTTTCCTATCAGAATATTAAAGGGGAATGATGCAATGAGTTGGATCAAAAGGAAGGCTGGCAAGAACAAGGTTGCTTGTCATTTTCTGAAGAAGCTATCACTTAAAGCCTAGGCCTTTTATTTGCTTGTTTGAATTTCTTTGTGTTGTTGTTGTTGTTGTTGTGTTTTTAACAATGATCAATAAGCACAAGAATTTTGAAAATGTTTTTTAAATATTTTCACTGGGCACTGAACAAATTCCCCACTCTCCCAATGTCTCAAGCAACCACATCAAAGTGCCCTATAAATCTTTGTTGTTGTTCAGTTGGTCCAACTTTTTCTGACCCTTCAGACCATATTGTCCTTGGGGTTTTCTTGGCAAAGATACTGTGGTGGTTTGCCATTTCCATCTCCAGCGGATTAAGTCAAAAAGAGATTAAGTGACTTGCCCAGGGCCAGACAGCTAGTAAGTGTCTGAGTCTAGATCTGAACTTAGGTCTTCCTTACTCTGAGACAGATAGATGGCCAGTGGACAGAGTGCTGGACCTGTGTTTGTTGTTGTGTAAGTCTAGATTTGAACTCAGGAAGATGAGTCTTCCTGACTTCAGGCCTAGCACTCTATCCACTGTGCTACCTAGCTGTCCTGTTTTAAATGATTTGACATGAGTTCATGAGATTTTAACATACTATTTATCATGAAACCATATACCACATTGTATATCAAGCAGTCCTTTGATGAATGGTTCATTTTTCAAATGTAGTGCATGGACTTTTTATGGAGTTTAAATCCAGTGAGTTCCCAGGCCACTGAAGCATGTTTATCACTGTGAGATTTAAAATTGGATATTAGATCATAAATCTCCCCTACTTAACCTTTCCCTTAATTTATCTCCCAGACTAGTAAATGGAAGAAGCTTTTGGTTTTCTAGATAGACCTTTTATTGTTATGGTAGTCACAAGGTGATGTTGATTAGAAGGATAGGAAAGTAGAAACACAATACAAATCGTCTTAAGTCTAAGCTTAGTCTATATTCCTTATAAAAAACTCACCAAACCAAAAAGCCACCTTTGGAGAGAGACCGTCTGCGCCGTGCCGTCAGGAGACCAGCCGAGCAGGAAAAGCCCCACTTCCGTTCTCTCCACCCCAGAAGTCGAGTGCGCCGCAGGCAGTCTGACGTGCGCTGCAGGCGGACTGTTCGTCTCCTCCCCAAAAGGGTGGTCCTTCAAAAACTGGCGTCTTTCAGTTATCCTAACCAACTGTTAAAAACTTTCATATTTTTTACCACATCACCATGAACTACATGGATGAACTACACCCACACAAATAATCAGCATATCTGTATTTTACCAATGAAATCCAACAGGAAGAGTTAAAAAAGAGAAATTCTATTAAAATAGCTCTAGATGGGGGCAGCTAGGTGGCACAGTGGATAAAGTACTAGCCCTGGATTCAGGAGGATCTGAGTTCAAATCTGGGCTCAGACACTTGACACTTACTAACTGTGTGACCCTGGACAAGTCACTTAACCCTCATTGCCCCATAAAAAAAGGCAAATAAAACACAAAATACCCAAATAAAATAGCTCTAAACAATATAAAATACTTAGAGTCTACCTGCCAAGAAATACACAAAAAGTACATGAACACAAATACAAAACACCCTCACACAAATAGATCTAAATAATTGGAAGAATATTAATTGCTCATAGGTAGACCAAGCCAACATAATAAAATGACAATAGTACCTAAATTACTTTACTTATCCAGTGCCAAAGGATTAATTTGTAGAGTTAGGAAAAATAAGAAGATTCATCTGGAGGAACTAAAGGTCAAGAATATCAAGGGATTCAATGGAAAAATATGAAGGAAGGAGGCCTAGCAAAAGCAGACTACAAACTATATTGCAAAGATATAATTGTCAAAATAATTTTGTATTGGATAAGTAGAGAGAAGTAGAGGTAAGTTGAATAGAATAAGTTGTTGTTTTTCTGTTTCTCTAATAGGACCATGATATTGCGGTGATATCATGACTTGCAGTGAACTGAATTTAAGTGAGGGAGGTCTGTTCAAAGTCACCAACCTCACTCTCTCCTCCAGAGCCATGTGGGTCCAGTGATTGTATCAGGATGACTGAAGCTGGCCCTGGATGTTCTGGTCAATTGGGATTAAGTTACTTGCCCAGGGTCATAGAATGAGTGTCTGAAGTGAGATTTGAACTCAGGTCCTTCCTACTTCAGGGCCAGTGATCTATCTTAGTGTTCATTAAAGTCAAAGATCCCAGTCATTGAGGCAAGGTCTTACTATTTGACAAAGACTATTATGAAAACTAAAAAATAGTTGGACAGAAACTAGGCATGGACCAGCATCTCATACCATGTACCCAGAGAAGATCAAAATGGGTACATAATTTAGATATAAGGGGTGATAGGAGCAAATTAATGGAGTATAAAATCAATTACCTGTCAGATCTATGGATAGGAGAAGAGTTCATGACCAAACAAAAGATAGAGAGGATACCAGGAGGTAAAATGGATAATTTTCATTACATAAAATTAAAAAGTTTTGGTACAAACCAATACAACATAGCTAAAATTAGAAGAAAATTAGGAAATTGGGACACACATTTGTAGCTTGAGAAGGAAGAAACTTAAAGAGGTCATAATGGCTGATGAATATTCATCCCCAATCAGATCACAAAATCCTAGATATAATAGACCTCCAAAACCATCCAATCCAACTTCTTCCTTTTGTAGTTGAAGATAAGGGAAGGTCATGACTTTGCCAAGGTCACATAGGTAGTAAATGTCAGAGGTAGAATTTTAATGTGGGTCCTTTGACTCAATAGTCAGTGCTTTTTTCACTTTGCCACACTTAATCCATCAGTAAATGATGAACACACAATCTCCAAGTAAGGTGAGAGAAAATACACTGAGCTTCAATATAGTCCTTGGTCAGAAACTACTTGGGGGGGGGGGCAGCTAGGTGGCGCAGTGGATAGAGCACTGGCCCTGGAGTCAGGAGTACCTGAGTTCAAATCCGGCCTCAGACACTTAACACACACTTACTAGCTGCGTGACCCTGGGCAAGTCACTTAACCCCAATTGCCTCACTAAAAAAAAAAAAAAAGAAAAGAAACTACTTGGGGAAAAAAGTAAAATGAACTGTTTTCCAATATAATTTTGCTAACAACTTTCCAAGAGTCTATATTATAGATGAGTTACTTATCTGTACCAGTAAAAGGAATTTCTATACTGGGAGTTCCCTATACCTGTGAATTCATGGGTCAGTATTAATTTTTTTTTATCCTACATGACTATATCACTAATCCCTCCAAAAACTCAGAAACTTCCTTTTAAAGGCCAAATTTCACTTATTCTTTAAAAACCACAACTCCTTTTGGCCAGGAACTTCCTAGGTTTGGTCAGAGTCCAGGATTAAAATTTTTGTGGAGGAGAAAGTTTGTAGCAACTTTCTCAAATTGTTTATAAATTATAGGACCTTGAAAAAAATGTATGTTCGGGGTTTTTTTCCTCTTTGTATTTTTTTGTTTTTTCTATCCACAACTCCAAGGAGATTGATCTCTTTCAGGGTCAAACTTCTTATATATTTAGTTTTTCTTAATAAATTGCTAAGGATAAATACATAATTCTAGATCCTGAATCCATACCATACATTATAAAATAACACAAATGAAATCTTATGTACTTTTTTTCCAAATGACCTCCGCCACAAAGAGATCTTGGGCCTCAGTACACCGAAAGTTAGGTTTGAAGGAAATAGATGAGAATCCTTTGTATCAACTTCCCTATAAAGAAAAAGTTCAATACTGACCAAATAAGACAAATTGCCTTAAAATTATCACACTTGTGGGGGCAGCTAGGTGGTGCAGTGGATAAAGCATTGGCCCTAGATTCAGGAAAACCTGAGTTAAATCCAGCTTCAGATACTTGACACTTACTAGCTGTGTGACCCTGGGCAAGTCACTTAACCCTCATTGCCTCACAAAAACAAACAAACAAAAAATTATCACAGTTGCCTCACAGTCATGTCCTACAAAAGATGGGCACAGTATTATATAGCCATCTTGAAATCAAATTCATTTGCAATCCTAAAAATATAATTTAGTATTACCATAGTTAACCTTAAGTAAATTTATCTCTCTAGTTTACTATTCTATTTTGCTCACAACCAGTAACATGTTGAATTGCTCAGATATAATTTAAAGTCTCTCTAAACACATGGCATGCTGGAATATCTATCATCTTCTGCATATACAGCCCAAATGTTTGTTCTATCCATCTTCAACCTCTTGTACACCCATTTGCTCTAACCATATTTTTATTCAAAGGCCCAAAGAGGAACTTAGAATGCTTGAGGGAGTCGAGCTAGTCAACTTAGTTATTAATGTTATCCTACCCGAATCTGAGGCTATGTGGAAAGCATCAATTTTTCAGGCTGTTTCCTACACCAAATTCAATTCAATTCAATTAATTTCAATAATCATTTATTAAGCACCTACTGCCAGGTACTGTGTTAAGCAGTAGGAATACAAAAAGAGGCAAAAGATAGTCTCTGACTTACAATAGTCTCAAGTTTACAATCCCAGCCCTGCCTCCCATCATAAAAACATCCATTTAAGAGAAGGACCTGTTTTGTAAAAAATATATTTATAACAGCTCTTTTTATGGTAGCAAAGAATTATAAATTGAAGGAATGCCCATCAACTGGGGATTGACTGAACATATTTTGGTATATGATTGTGATGGAATACAATTGTACTATAAGAAATGATGAGCAATATGGTTTCAGAAAAACTGGGAAGACCTATATGAACTGATGCAAAGTGAAGTGAGCAGAACCAGGAGAACATTGATATTGTAATGATGACCAAAAGTGAAAGACTCTGATCAAGGCAATGATCCAAGACAATTCAAAAGGACCCATGATTAAAAATGCTATCTACTTCCAAAAAAGAGATCTGATGAACTAAGAATGCAGATGGAAGTATATGTACTATGCTTTTAACTCTATTTTTCTTGGGGTTTGGTGTGTCTGTTTTGCAACATGACTCACATGAATAATCAATAATGTTTTACTTGCCTTCTGAATGAATAGGGAGGAAGAGAATTTAGAACTTAAAATTTTAAAAAATGAATGTTAAAAAATTTAAATATAATTGGGAAATATTTAAAAAAATAAATAACAATATGTATATTTTAAAAGCATCTCTTTAAGGGAAGGAGTTGATATGTCATAAGAAGCTGAAGTGCATGAATTCATTCCCAGTACAAGAGGTGACATCCTTCCCCCTGCCATGAAAATATAATGGCTGGTTTTGATGGCTCCAACTCGAGGTCATAGATTGCAGTGATCTTTATCCTCTTATATTCAGTCACCTAAACTTTATCTCACATGTGGGTAGTAAGCATGTCATTGCCTCACAGAATTACAGAGTTAGTTTTTTTAAAAGTTTATTTATTTATTTATTTTTAGTGAGGCAATTGGGGTTAAGTGACTTGCCCAGGGTCACACAGCTAGTAAGCGTTAAGTGTCTGAGGCCGGATTTGAACTCAGGTACTCCTGACTCCAGGGCTGCTGCTCTATCCATGGCACCACCTAACTGCCTGAGAATGATAGAGTTAGAATTGGGGTGAATCTCAGAAGTCATTTATTCCATAACTATTATTTTATAGATGAGGTAACTGAGGCCCAGAGAGGCAAATTGATTTGCCTGAGGTCACACAGGTAATAAATAGTAAAGCTGGAATTTGAATTGAGGTCAGAGGATATGATGCATATGAAAGGGATAAGTCTTGTATATAATAGCTATAATAAGTTTTATGTCACAAGGTCAAGGAGGAGTTCAGAGAGTTATGAGAGCTCTGGGGAAGGGAGAGAGATGAGTTGAGAGGGGGATCAGGGAAAGATTCATGGAGTGAATGATATACTTGAGCTGGATCTTGATGGAAAGAATATGTTTAAGCAGGCTGAGATGAGGAGGGAGACCATTCTAGGCATGGAAGATGAGGTACTGCAGCATCTGCAAAAATATTTGTATAGCAGCTGCTGTGAGCCCAAGTGCTAGGCCCAGGATTTTGGACCTCCCCAACTCTCATAATTCCCTTTCTATCCTTGAGGCCTCTATATCTGCTCCTATTACCCTCCCCCCTAGCCTTTCTTCTTGTCCCAGAAACTATCATTCCTGGGATTAAACTTAGAAGGTCCCACTCTCTTCTTCCTATCTATAAGTAAGGAAGTATAGGGAACATTAGGAGGGCAGGGATGTTCCCTTGTGTTTGGGAATTCTAGCTTTATCTTACTAGGAGATATGGCACAAAATTGTGTCCAAGCACAGGGTCAGGGCAGTAGAAAGGAACAGACAGATCAAGTGATCAATAAATTAATTAAAAAGTAATTATGTGAGAGATATTGGAGGGAGAATTGATGTGATCATAAAAATCATAGATTAAGATTTAGAAAGTACTTCTGATGTCTAGCAGTCTAACTCCTCCATTTTACAGGTGAGGAAACTAACTGGAAATATGAAATGACTTGCTCAAGGTCATGTAGATGGTGAATGGAAAATCAGAATTCAAACCCAAATGGGAAACACCTCAAATAGCAAATTTTCTCTTGCACCATGATGGAACTCAACAGCTGCTTGAATGTATGTGGAAAGAGAGAGGAAAGAAGCAAAGATGATTTAGATTTGGGTACTGGTTGACAGAGAGGTTGAACATCAACAAAAATGGAGAAGTTGGAGAAGAGGCAGATTTGGGGAAGAAAATGTGAATTCAATTTGGGACCTGTTAAGTTTGAGGTGCCCGTGAGAAATCCATTTGGAGTTTACTATCAGGAACGTGGAAAGATCAGATAGGACTTAAAGGAAATCATGTTGTAAAAATATAAATTAGCAATCATCTGAGAGATTTTACATTTAAAACCATATTAATGGATGAGTTTGTCAGGGAATAAAATAAGGAAAGAAAAAAAGAGAATAGTCAAGGACAGTGGTGTGTAATAAGAACCACTGAAGAAGGGTGGGAGCAAAGAATGAGGAGAATCAGAAGAAAGTCATGTCATAGAAACTAAAAGAGGGACAGCTAGGTGGCACAGTGGATAAAGCACCAGCCCTGGAGTCAGGAGGACCTGAGTTCAAATCCAGCATCAGACACTTGACACTTACTAGCTGTGTGGTCCTGGGCGAGTCACTTAACCCTCATTGCCCTGTGGCCAGGGGAGGGAGACGGGGGAGGGGGGAGGAAGAAAAGAAAAAGAAACTAAAATAATAGAGATATAATCATTTGTAGATAGTATTCCATGCAACATGGAGTTAATATATGTCCACATTTATGAGATAATTTAGTCTTTCTTTCTTCAATGAAGGTAAAGTGACTTGCCCAAGGTCAGACAGCTAGTAAGTGTCAAGTGTCTGAGGCTGGATTTGAACTCCAGTCCTCCTGAATCCAGGGCTGGTGCTTTATCCACTGTACCACCTAGCTGCCCCCTGAGATAATTTATTCTTATTAGAAGCCCTTATTAACTCTGATAAGCAGA
The DNA here is from genome assembly GCF_019393635.1 of Dromiciops gliroides. NCBI lineage: Eukaryota > Metazoa > Chordata > Mammalia > Microbiotheria > Microbiotheriidae > Dromiciops > Dromiciops gliroides. The sequence continues at coordinate 500,091,129 of NC_057861.1, read as the reverse complement.
ATAAACAGATGCAGAAATGGGGGTGGGGTTGAGGAAGGACCTAGTTCTGCTCTTTTTATCAGTCATTAAATCAAGATTATTAATGTTCTAGAATCTTCTAATAATTTATAATGGGTTCACTGTTTTGTTTCATCAATTTATGATAAATCAGAGGCAACTTGATGTTTGCATTACTAACAGCTCTTTCCATGTGGTTTTCAATGGTCCAAACCATTGCTTTGCTTTCAGTCAATGCCTATCTTCAAATGGACATGAATGCACATCTGACACAATTTTTTTAATTTTAATTTTTAAAATTCTAAACCCTACCTGATTGATCTCCTTATATAGAACTCCTACTGGCAGCTCATACGTGATACTTGCTTCTACTTTGGCAAAGAGTGGTCAGATGACTTCTACAGGAACTAAATAAAAATAGTACTTTAAATCTATTTCCAGCTCTCTTGTCCAATCTTTGAAAATCTCTCTGCTGAGAAAAGGAAGTCTCACATCCTGAGATTTGTGAGAAATACTTATGGATGTCCTGGGATCATGACTTCTCATTTTATAACTGTCTTGCAAATGACAGAAAAATATTGGAGGGGGAGGTTAGAAAGGCACTAAAAAAATCATATATTTATTTTATACATTTTTCTATAATAGTATATATAACAAAATGCCATGTTTTTGATATATTGATTGGTTTTGCTGAATTTTTATCTTTTTCCTTTTTTAAAAAATTCTTTAGGAATGACTCTCTGGAAAGGGAAGGAGGAAGCATACAAGGGGATAGCTGAGTGATATGAAAACACAATATATCAATGAAGTGTATTTTTTTAGATAGCATCTGCTACCAGAATGTCAGTGACAGTTAAAATGTAACCAATTTACTTCATGTTAACTTTTTATTCACTTTCATTCTGGGTCTGGGTACTCACCAAGGTAACTCCCTTCTAATTAAAGCCAAGATTGAACCCCAGTCCTATAAGTGCAAATCCAAAGTCCTTTCTGCTATGCCATGTTAACTCCCACCTATCAGGGCTGTCTTGGGAAATATTCTACAGTAGCTGAGTATTGGCCTGGACGAATATTTTGGTATTCTAAGATTCAAAAGTTCTATGATTCTGTCATTTTATGTGTGAAGTCTTGGCTCAGTTCTTGTTTGTGTTAGAGCTGGTTATGTCTTTTTTGGTTGATAATAGGGGGTATGAATATTCCTTCTTTTCACTCTACTCTATCCCTACCTCATCCTCAAAGTCAGTCAGTGTTAACAGTAGTTATGAGAAACATAATAAAAGTGACTATTGTTTTCAGCTCCCTTGCTTACACAGTCATCAAAGTCCAGTGGTAAGACTAAAGTCAGGATGCAGTGGGTGACCTTGGAATCTTTGATATCTGACCGAGCTCTAAGTACTCCACAGAGCCTGCTTCAGCAGCCTTCATGGCTGTTGAAATAAATCATTCTCATCCACCCATTCCTCTAGGGGAAGTCTTTGCATGCTTGGGTAGACAACCCCTTAATTCACTGATGGGTTTGAGTCCCATCAGTTACTCTCAACCTGGCTTAGCCAGTCTGCTGAGGTTTCACTGGGGTATGGCTTTTGAAGATGCTACAGTTTCTTGGAGCAGGTGGGTGACAGGTGGGTGAACAGTCCTGCAAAGGGCTTGGCAAGCCTTGACACCAGAGATGGTAGTCCTACCCATACACCTCAGACCTACAGATGATTTAATATGAAATACTATCTACAAATATGGAATACTATCTACAAATATGGAATACTATCTACAAATGATTCTATTTTGCTTTACCAATAATTAATAAATAACTTAATGTCAGAATAAATTTATCATGTTTAGATTTATTACAATGACTTCTCAATCAACAGATTTCAGCAAACTCCATTGGTAAATGGATTAGAGATTTATTATTTGGTCATGTTATCAATGCAAATATCCAGAGGAAAAATGAGTAACTATTTAAAAAAAGAATAAAATTAAAATGGATAGAGCTAAGGATAAGTTCTATGATTTCATCAGTATAGAAAATACCTAGATGAAGAAACTACCGATTTAGGTAGACATCATCTTTGCAATTTATAATTGTAGTTGCTTAAAGACCAGAGAGGATAAATAATGTGGCCAGGGTCACATAGCCTATGTATGTCAGTCAGGAAACATGAGTAGTTTGTACTATGTGATCTTTAAAATCTCTTCTAGCACTATGATCCAAATTCTGCTTGAACTTTTCTGGCTGTAGGGATCCTCAGCCACAGTATCTTTCCCCTTTTCAGAGTCAAGCCATTGACAAATGAAATTTCAATTTGAATGATTCCATAAAGAATATTCATCCATTGACAAAAGTAGCAAGAAGGTTGATCAAAGACCAAGAGTGAGTTACAACCTCTTTAACAGTCTAAATTAATGTAACACAACTCATTGATGTTATCTGGGCAATTTGCATGCTTACAGGTTACAAATTCACTTGATCTACTTTGAAAAGAAAGGCACACTTGAAAACTTCCTAAAAATTTCTGTACTTCTATTACCAAAAAAAAACTATTTATGCTACTGACTCCAGAATTTTACTTATGATAGACAAATGGCCATTTGGAGTCTGGTGAATATTTTGGGGGCTGAAAATATTTTGATAGCCTTTTTGGGAAATCTTGTGGCTACTGCAAAGCCAAAGAAATTCTACTTCCCACCAGGTGACCACTCCATTTAGCAGCAAACTCCAATACAAAACAAACCCCAATAAACTCAATAGGTTTATTGATGGCCCTGTTAATTTTTCAAGGGCCCCATGTCATCTCTTTAAATCTGTATGTCCTGCTCTCCAATGTAGCCTTTAAGAGAGAAAAGGAACAACTTAATCTTGTTCTGCTCCCTAGCAACAGGATACCATACTTTAAAAAAAATAAAATACTGCTTGTTTAAAAATGGAAGTTAATTTAGTCTTACATGATCCTGTATTTTCTTTAATGAAGCCATGCTAATTCTTTGTCATTACCACTTCCCTTTCTAGCTGTTCAGCAGCCAGTCAATCCATAAGCATTTATTAAGCATGTGCTAGACCCTGTGCTAGGTGCTGGGGACACAAAGAAAGGCAAAAGACAGCCCCTGCCCTCAGGGAGCTCACAGTCTACTGGGGGGGGGGGAATAATAGGAAAACAACTATGCACAAACAAGATATAATATACAGGATAAATGTAGATAATCAATAGAGGGAAGGCACAAGTACTAAGGAAAATCAACCATTTCTTTAATGACTTCTTCCAGAATTTTTAGATGAATTAAAGCCAAACTCACTGACATATAGTTTGCAGATATCATTCTCTTCCCCACCTTTTTTTAAAGAATTTGGACAGTATTTTCCCCTTTCCTGTCTCATGTGACCTCTTCCATTCTCCATGATCTATGTTTCAAATATAACTATCAGTGTTCTGGTAGTCACATTTGCCAGTTCTTTCAGTACCAGAGGACATCTCACTCAAGTGATTTCAATTCAAGGGCATCTCATTGCTATCTTTCTAGCTCCTTACTTATCTTAGTTATTAACTCCCTGATAGTAGTTTCTAGATTTCTTCACATGTGTATACCTTCATATACCCTTCTTTTACCTAGCCTGTCTTCTCTTGAATGAAGTATATCTATCCACAACCAGAGCCCACTCATGGGTTTTTCTTAGTGATACATTTGAGATTGAATTGACCTCATTCTTCTTGTTTGTTGGCTAAACCTTAGGCATCCGTACAAAAACACTTGAGACTGGAGATTTTTCTATTGACCCTTTTCTTGGATTTTATCTCCTATGAATTTCATCTATTATTTTTATTCTTGATGTCTATTTCCTATAACATCTAACTTAGGGGATATGCATGGTGTTCTCCCTCTCCTATTCTTTTAAGTTTAAAGCCCTTTCAATTTGATTGTTAAGACACCTGTAAGACACATTCTTATCTACCTTTATTAGGTAAACTCCATCTCTAACCAGGGGCAGCTAAATGTCACAGTGGATAGAGAACTGGGCTTGAAATCAGGAAGACTCATCTTTATGAGTTCAAATCTGGTCTCAGACCCTCACTGTGTGACCATGTTTGCCTCCATTTCCTCATAAAATGAATTGTAGAAGGTAATGGCAAACCACCCCAGTATCTTTGCCAAAAAAACTCCAAAATGTGGTCACAAAGAGTTGGACACAACTGAAATGAAACAACAATTTCTGACCAATAATCTGTCACCTAAAAAATACAAAACCAAACCACAACCAAAAGAACAACTATTGCTTTACATGCCTGCTTTCTCATCTACATTAATTTTTTTTTCTGAGAATAAGCTAACATGTATCAGAGATGTTAAACATCAAAAGCATTAAAGGCACTACTAGGGAAGAGGTGGGCTTTCACAAGAAATATCAAAACATAGAATAGTAAGTAGATAGAACGTTGCACTTGGAGTCAGGAAGACCTGAATTATATTCCCACCTCATATCTTTTTTTTTTCCTGGGCAGTGAGAGCTAGGTGACTTGCCCAGGGTCACACAGCTAGTAAGTGTCAAGTGTCTGAGACCAGATTTGAACTCAGGTCCTTCTGAATTCAGGGCAGGTGCTTTATCCACTGCACCACCTAGTTGTCCCCCACCTCAGATCTTAATGGCTATGTGACTGTGGGCAAATCACTTAACATCTCTGTGCCTCAGTTTCCTGATTTGTCAAATAGATTGGGGTTTGGAGTCGGTGACCTGTAAGTTTCCTTTTAGCTCTAAATCTATAACTATGACAACTGATTGAAAGATATAGAGAGCATAAAATCCCAGTTTTCACTTCTGATTATTTAATAAGCATTCGATTCATCAGAAGGAAATGCTGCCTCAAAGGTACTTTTCCAAAATGATCTCTCATATTCACACATCAAAATTATTCAAGATACCTTGAAACCTATAACACCTAGGGGTAACTTTGTTTTATGGCTCCCTGATCATAAATACCAGGCAAGACATAAAACAGTGAGATATGGTCTCTAAAGCTGTTTACTACTAATTGAAAGAGATCCAATGCAGAGTCCAAATTGAAGGGGGATTCCCTATGGAGAGTAAAGTTTTCCAGATGTCCCTGTGTGGAATATATATTCCACATATAAATAAATATATATAAATATATAAATATGTATAACTTTGTATATATTATGCACATAATATATCTGAAAAGTGAAATAAGCAATTTTTAAAAGATCAGAATTAAATAGAAAGAAATTGGCTTAAATTGCTCTTTTATTGATCCCAAACTTTGTCCAGAAACAAAGGGCCATCTTTTAAAAAATCATTATTCTGGGGGCAGCTAAGCGGTGCAGTGGATAAAGCACTGGCCCTGGATTCAGGAGGACTTAAGTTCAAATCTAGCCTCAGACACTTGACACTTACCAGCTCTGTGACCCTGGGCAAGTCACTTAACCCTCATTGCATCACAAAAATAAAAATTAAAAAATCATTATTCGACTCATATTGCTTTATGATTACAAACCATGGAATACAATAACCTCTCAAGAATCAAAAATAAGTACCACACAGAGAGCAATGGAGAAGTATATAGTGAATGTGAGCCAGCTGTAACCTATAGCAAATAAAAACTGGTCAAGAAATACTGGTAGGGGGCAGCTAAGGGACAAAGTAGATAAAGAACTGCACCTGAAGTCAGAAAAAACTCATCTTCATGAATTCAAATCTGGCCTCATTCACTTAGTAGCTGTGTACCCCTGGACAAATCACTTAAGCCTGTTTGCCTCAATTTCCTCATGTGTAAAATGAGCTGGAGAAGGCAAACCAATCCAGTATCTTTGCCACGAAAACCCCAAATCAGGTAATGAAAGAGTTGGATGGGACTGAAACAACTGAACAACAACAACAAAGGATGTCTTCAGGAAAATGTGGTCAAAGTAAAGACAATGGGCTGGTCACATGGAGTGAGCAAGAGACAGCAGATGAGCAGCCCATGAATTTCTTTTCTTTTTCCCTATTTTAATTTTTTTTTTTTGCGGGGCCAGCCCATGTATTTCAATGGTGTCTTTGTTACATCAGGAAACATCAAGGAATGTCCTTGGCATGTTGGGTGGATGCTCTTGTGAAAAAACTTATGGGAGGGAAATGGGACAAAGTTCTAGGCTATTTCCTATTCAGCTTAAGTTAATTCACTAACATTTTCTTATTTTATAACCTGAAAAAAAATCAATTGTTCCTTCTCTGTAAGCAAAATCAATCTGCTTACTTCTCTGTGACTTAAATTCCCTAAAGATATTTTTTTCATGGGACAATTTGTCAGGGGCACATAGAACCATAATTTGTTATTCAGTGGTGGCAAAGAGAGTTGAAGATTGCTGGGAAATCATCGACGAGGCTTTACTCAAGTCTGCCTTTATGAGAGTATAAGAGAGTTAGAATTACACTCCAAGGATCAATATAGGAGAAGGGCGGAAGTTAAAGAGACCAGTTAGGATGCAGAGAACCCAGGATTCTGAACAAGTCATATGATGTAAGAAGAGTTAGTCTTTCTAATTATACCTCCAATCCTGTCTCCATACTCATCTCCTAGGGAAGGAAAGTGGAGAAGACATTTCTGTTGTTTAATCATTTCAGTCATGTCTAAAACCCCATCTGGGGTTTTCTTGGCAAAGATACTGTAGTGGTTTTCCATTTACTTCCCCAGCTCATTTTACAGATGAAGAAACTGAGGCAAACAGGACTAAGTAATTGACCAGGGTTACATAGCTAGTGTCTAAGGATGGATTTGAACTCAGGTCTTCCTGACTTCAGGCACAGTGCTCTATACAGTACACCACCTAGTAGCCCCAAAGACATTTCTAAGCCTCCACAAATACACTAGTATTGCCATTCAGAATTTAGGGTAGGAAAGGACCTTTTTTGAAACTTTACTATCAGCATTCTGTTTTTAAAAATTAAGAGTTTCAAATTCTCTCCCTCACTTTTACCCCCCACTACACCCATTGAAAAGGCAAGCAATATATCAATTATACTTTTGAAATCATGCAAAACAAAAGAAAAACCAAGAAAAATAAAGTGAAAAAATGCTTCAATCTGCATTCAGAATTCATTAGTTTCCACTCTGGAGGTGGATAGCATTTTTCAACATGAGTCCTTTGGAATTGTCTTGGATCATTGTCCTGATCAGAGTAACTAAGCCTTTCACAGATGATCATTGTTACACTATTGCTGTTACTATGTACAATGGTCTCTTGGTTCTGCTCACTTGGTTTTGCACCAGTTCATATAAGTTGTTTTGTACCAGTTCATATGACCTTGCAAAGTTTTTCTAAAACCATCTCCCTCACCGCAATAGTATTACATCACACTCAAGTGCCACAATTTGTTCAATCATTCCCTAATTTATGGGCATCCCCTTAGTTTCCAATTCTTTCTCACCACAAAAAGAACTGTTATACACATTCCTGTACATACAGATTCTTTCCCCATTTCTTTTATCTCCTTGGGATACAAACCTAGTACAGACCATGTTAAGGGTGTGCACAATTTGATAGCTCTTTGAAAATAATTCCAAATTGTTCTCCAGAATAGTTGAACTAGTTCATAATTCTGCCAACAGTGCATTATTGTCCCAGCTTTTCCACATCCCCTCTAGTGTTTGTCATTTTTCTTTATTTTACTGTTAGCCAATCTGAAAGGTGTGAGGTGCCATCTCAGAGTTGTTTCAATTTGAACTTTCTAATTAATAGTGATTTAGAGCATTTTCTCATGTGACTATTAATAGCTTTGATTTTGTCTTCTGGAAACTGCCTATTCATATCCTTTGATCATTTATCAATTGAGGAATGGCTCTTATGTTCATAATAAAAAGGTTCTTTCTTATAGATCATCTGGTTAAACGTTATTTTACAGATTGAGGAAACAGAGGCCCAGAGAGATCATGTGACTTGAGACTACTAAGTGGTTCAGTGGATAGAGAGACTGAACCTAGAGGCATGAAAACCTGAGTTCAAATCTTTCCTCCGATACTTAGCTGTGTGACCCTGACAAAATCATATAACCTCTGTTTGCCTCAATTTCCTCATTTGTAATTGTGTGGTGAATGTCAAATGAGATAAAATTAATAAAACATTTTGCAAATCTTAAAGTACTACACAAATGCTAACTATTATTGTCTAAGGTCATATAACAACTGAATTAGTAGCTTTGGAACCCAGGCCTGACTGTTTTCTTACTAGATTCAGGTGTTAAATTCAAGGTACTGACTTGAAGATTGCTAGATTAGGTACTTAGTGAATGTTGAATTTGTAGCATAGGGTGACAGAGTAAGATGAATTGTGTCTTAGGTAGGATTTGGCTTTGGTACCTCTAATCTCCCCTTTCTGCTTCCATTTCCTCTGCCCCACTTAGTTATCCACTATCCCAATATACTTTTCCTACTTCTCTTTTAGCTCAACAATCTCAGGAAGGTATTTGGTCAACTCACTAATGATGAAAAAGTTCATAAGATTTAATATTTCTCTTCCCCAATGGTATTTGAATTTCTATGAATACAAAAAAGGAAAATTAAATAATTGTTTCATACAGCAGCAAATTGGATAGAAAAGGTTTTTTTAAGATTAAAGGTCTTACCCAAATTATTCCAAGTTCTTCCTAGTTAAGACCACCCTGTCTGATCACCCTGGTTTTCTTCAAGGAAAAAAAAAGCAGTCATAAGGAGTGGATCTTTGTTGTTAGGCATTTGAGGAATTAGCCTTTCTCTTGGGTAACCCACTCTGCTTTATATTACATTTGATCTAGAAAATTCACATCCCTAGAATCTGGGATAGGGATCTGGAAAGGGCAGAAGAAACCAGGAGAAATGCTACATGTAATAACATGGCTATCCTACCTGGAGAGAGCACCTGCTTGATTGATAAAACCTTCAGTGGAAGCTGCTTATTCATTCTGGGTATTCCACATTGGTGATGCTTGTCAACGTTGTTCCAGATTGTTAAAGATTTACCTTCTAGGCTATCACAAAAAATCTATATTCACATCCTGCCTCAGATATTTAGTAGCTGTGTAATAATACTAGACAAGTCAAATAATCTTCCTCAGTCTCTGTTGCCTCGTTTGTAAAATGGGAACAATATAACAGTACAGTTTCTCATGGTTCTTTCAAATATCAAATCTGATAATATTTGTGATGGACTAGGCAAACCTTAAAGTGCCATGTAACTGTAACCCCTGGAAGTAGTGTTGTTATTTCCCCCACTTACAGATGAAGAAACTTAGGCAAACAGAAGTTAAGTGAAGACACTTAAGTCTGAGATCAGATTTGAACACAAGCCTTCCTGACTCTTTGTATAGCACTCTATCCCATGCCCCACCTAGCTTATTATCCTGGGGGGGCCTTTTAAATATTTAGATTATCCCTAAAAAGTCCCTGAACTGATATTATCTCCCAACTTCAAATCCTTTCAAGTGACCAGGTGCCTATTATAAGCACACAGAAGACATTCTTGCCCCTCCTTTTTGATGCCTCTTTTTATTTTTCCAAGACCATCCATAACTTCAAGTCCATTTAACACCAGAACTGGTTTCAGCTGCTGTCCCAGTACCAAGATTTCCTTATGATCTTTACTTTATCTACCGTTGTTTTGGGTGCTTGGATGAAGTGCTGGAGAAGGGACGACAGGACTCTGTAAATCATAATGCATTAGTCTTAAGCAACCACCCTTAAAAGGTTAGAGACAAGGCAACTGCAGCTCTGGAAAATAGGGATCCTCTGACAATTCTTTTTTTGAATAGACTTGAAAGTCTCTCACAAAGGAGAATTGCATACCTATAATCTCTGAAGAAAATTAAGACCCTTACTTTGTTAGATTACCATCATTCTTCTCTCCTCAGCCTCAACATCTACCCACTTTCAGTTACTCAAAATAATTCAACGCCATTTTGACATTTTGTCCTTAAATATGGTCTGCCCTTTTCTTTCTCACTCTCTCTCTCCTCCCTTACATTTATCTTGAGAAGAAAAACTGCTTCATAGACTTTGCCCTTGCCATTTGTAACATGATATTCACTCCATCGGCAGAACAAGCCGTCTTGGAAATATTCCAATACCCTTGAGAAATCTCCCAGTTATCATAGCATGCACTCAGCAGATATGAACATAAAATAGAGTTTAAATTAAACCAACTTCAGGAATGTGGTTTTCTAGGATGTATAAATATGTATCATTACAATGAATAGCTCTAGCTTTTTTTAAAAAAAAGGAAAAAAATTTATAGAAATTACTTGCTACAACCTAACTTTACAGAATTTAAGTATGGATAGGTTTGGGGAACAATTCCTAATGCATGTACATAACAAGAATAGAGTTTAGTTTACACTGATAAAAGCTTCAAGTATTAAAATGATCATAGGAATATAACTTATGTATGTAAAAACAAATAGCAACTCAATGGCCTCAAAATCATAACATAAATAATAACTTTTTATCTTGTTATTTAAATCATAAAAGTATTTTATTATTTTCCAGTTACATGTAAAGATAGTTTTCAACATTTGTTTTCATAAGATTTTTTAGTTCTGAATTTTTTTCTCTCTCTCCCTTCCCTCCCCCCTCCCCAAGACAGAAAGCAATCTGATATAGGTTATATGTGTACAATCACATTAAACATATGTCTGCATTAGTCATGTTGTAAAAGAAGAACCAGAACAAAAGGGAAAACCTTCAAAAAACAGAAACAAAAACAAAAGTAGAAAAAATATGGTTTGATCTGCATTCAGAATCCACAGTTCCTTTTTTCTGAATGTGGAGAGCATTGCCTATCATGAGTCCTTTGGAATTATCTTGGACCATTGTATTGCTGAGAAGAGCTAAGTCTATCACAGCTGATCATCATGTAAGTAATAACTTAATAGCGTCTCCTGTGGGTATTTATCTGTCTCAATGAATGAATCCACCAAGTCCTCCTGTTCACTTGATCAGTATGGATGATTTTTTTCAGGGCAGTGAGGGTTAAATGACTTGCCCAGGGTCACACAGCTAGTAAGTGTCAAGTGTCTGAGACTGGATTTGAACTCAGGTCCTCCTGAATCCAGGGCCGGTGCTCTATCCACTGTGCCACCTAGCTGCCCACCGATCAATATGGATTTAACACAATTGTCCTTATCCCCCTGGAATTTCCCAGGGTAGTTGGGGCCTCCTTACCCTGAAATAGTCTTCCATGGCCTACTCACTTTGGAGCATCCCTCTGCAAGTACTTTCTGCCTTTATCCACCTTCTCCCATGCGAGTTCCTTCTGGATCCTCCATTTTTGTGGAGGAGCCCAGGCCTTCCTGTCTATGTTCCTCTATAGGCTTGGTGCCTGACTTTCTCTAGACTTCAAAACCATGCCTCCATGTGAAGCATCTTTTCCACTCACCCACACAAACCCTTTACAGATCCCTTTTCTGTGTTGTCTTCTCTCATTCTAAGTTCCTTGATGATAGAGACTGCCTTTCTTTTTTGCTTGGATTTCCATATCCAATGGTTAGCACAGTTCCTGGCATACAGAAAGGGCTTAATAAATGCTTGTTTACTTCCTTTCTTGAGTCATGGACCTCTTTGGCAATCTGCTGAAACCTGTGAACCCCTTTCTTCGAATAATGTTTTTAAATACATAACATACACAGGGTTACAAAGGAAGCCGATTTTATTAAAAACTATTTATCTGGCGGCAGCTAGGTGGCACAGTGGTTAAAGCACTGGCCCTGGATTCAGGAGGACCTGAGTTCAAATCTGACCTCAGACATTTGACACTTACTAGCTGTGTGACCCTGGGCAAGTCACTTAACTCTCATTGCCCTACAAAAAACAGAAATAAAAACAAAACAAAAACAGAAATAAGAAGTTCTAGGAGGATAGCCTGGATCAGTGATGTCAACAAAATACAGATGGAGGTCATTAAAGCTTACGTAAAGATCGCCCCAGCCCAGGCTGCATTACTTACTTAGAAAACTACTTGTGTTTATACATTTCTTTTTATATTAATGCATTGACACATTAAGATCAGACAGGAATGTTTTTACTCTGGTTCTGGCTTAACTTGGACATATCCTGGGAGTGTTTGACACCTCTGCTGTGGATGGAATATAGAATGAATAAATATCAGTTGTGGTTTATGCCCTCAAGGGCCTTGTGATCTGGTAGGGGAGACAAAATATATATGCATGAAATAACAACAGATAATATAAGATAGAATATAAGTAAGTGCTAAATTGTGTGAAACAGCTATTCAGGAGAACTTCAGAAAAGATCCTTGATGGTTAGAGTGGTCAGGAAATGCCTCATGAAAGACGAAGTACTTAGTCTACTTAGACCCCAGAGGATGAGCAAGACTTGAATAGGAAAAAGAAGAACATTTTCCAGGAAAGGTTAGAGTATGAATGAGAGTTTAAGGCAGGAGGGAGCCAAGCATGGGTGACCTGACTGACATCCAAGTCTCATTGGTTTAGAAAAATCCTCTCTGGGGATAATCCATTGACTTTGAGGATAACTGATTAGCCATTCTACACCTTTTAAAAATGATTCTTGCCCTTTTCTCAGCCTTTCAAGGTCAAATTGGCTGAGATTCCTACAGATCTATCATACTTTTCAGGTAGTCATTAACCCAGGAGTATGATGGTAAATGTTTAACAATGGACTGGTGAATATTTAACAATGGGCTACACTTCACACTTTTAAGTTTAATATGAATTATTAGCATTTCTCTATTAATTTCCCAAATCTAGACATCAACAAAACAATAAATCAAACCCTGATTTGTAGTATTTGTGATTTCAGAGGTGTAAATGCACATACTGAATTCAATAATTGACTCCTCATCATTAACCTATTTCCACAAAATCTGAGATTTAGCCAGAGACAAACAAGGAAATGCCAGAGTTCATGAGTTTTAATGGAACTATTCAGAAAATGTAAGGTTGTCTTGAGCCTAGTTTCTTTTCTTTTCTTTTCTTTCTTTTTTTTTTTTTGAGCCTAGTTTCTTAAACTGTGGATTTCAACCCCACACAGGGTCATTTAACTGAATGTGGGGGTCGTGAAATATTTGGTAACAGTAAAAGGTTACGTATACCTACTTTATGTACCTAGATACCTGGGGTTCCATAAATATTTCTTGAGTGAAAAGAGGTTGTGAGTGGAAAAAGTTTAAAAAGCCCTGGTCTTGAGGACTGAATTTACAGAAAGATCACCCACTTAGGCAATTGCCCATTTACCTTCTTGAGTAATAGGCAAATTGGATTGAATCTTTCTGGTGATGATTAAGAAACATTTAACTAATATCACATTTATAATCATAGAATTTTAGAAATAGATGGGACCTTAGAGGTCATCTAGTATGACTCTATTCCCTTTATAGATGTGGAACAGGGGTGCAAAAAGATTTAAGGCATTTGACTAAGGAAACATAGCTTGTTAATGTCAGAACCAGGATTAGAATCCAGGTTCCCTTCGTCCCAGGTCTCATATTCTTTTCAATACTACATTGCCTATGCAATGTAGGCTGCCTATGCTCTCAAAAGTACTCATGACATAATGGGTTAGGAGTAAGACTCAAAGTCAAGTAGATCTGGGTTCAAGTCCTATCTCTGAACATTTCCTAGATGTGTGACAGTGGGCAAGTCATTTAACTTATACAAATAAAAAACACAGTTTCAGACTAACACACACACTTACTATCACTTCTCCTGAACACAGATACAGACAGACAGACACACAGACACACACCTATTGCCATTTGAAGGCTAATTAGCGAAGGGAGAGAGCAGGGATATAGAGGTAAAAAGAAAATCCATTAATAAAACTAAAAAAAAAAAGTGCTTCTAGGTACCTTTATTCATTTCAACACTCCAGAAAAGGATACTAAAAAAAAAAAAAGTCCACTTAATAGAAGTATCTCTCGAATACACACTAGTTTCAACCATATTTAGTCATTTCTAACCCTTCATGACCCATTTTGGGGTTTTCTTGGTTTGGGGAACAGGGGTCTGCAGTTGCTTTAGGGCAGCTAGGTAGATAGAGGCCTGTATTCAGGAAGACCTGAGTTTAAATCTAGCCTCTATCAACCTAGCTGCCCTAAAGCAACTGCAGACCCCTGTTCCCCAAACCCCTGTAAAGATCAACTATGCTTTGAGGATAAGCCAACACAGATAGTAATAGTATTCACCCTTCCTTTTCAAATGCCATAGCTCAGGGCTTTTTAAACTGTGACTCCTTTTTGTGGAGAAATTTTTATGTAACCCTAGGTATATAAGTATATAAAATAGGCATACAAATCAGACATTTACTGCCAAATTTTTTGCAACACCTACATTCGGTTACATGACTTCATAAGGGGTCGAGACCCACAGTTTAGGAAATTTTGCTCTGGCTAGCTAACTGCTACTTCTACAAGCCCTGGGAAATCAGTGTACTTGCTAAGAAAGTAGTTCACCATCTCTCCATACCTTCATGGGGGCTTTTCATACTCTCAAAATTGTTAGGAGAGGCAACATAGTAAATAGTAGACATATTGCTAAATGTAGAGTGAAGAAGACACAAATGCAAATCTTGGCTCTGACAATTACAACCTGTATGATCATTGGCAAGTCATTTTTATCATATGTAAAATAATTAGGTTGGGGGGAAGGGCAGCACCTTCCCCCTCCCCTTACCCTGACATGGAAAATCCATGTAAAATGTTTGGCCTTCCCTTTGGACTAGAATGTAGTAGGGATAACTGAACATACAAAAGAAGAAAGCTTGAAATGTAAATCATAGTTCTTGAAACCTAAGAAATGTGAAGGGCAATGGGGTGTGGTGGTCTCAAAGTTGTCCTCAGATTCAAGAAGAATTAGATTCAACGCCGACCTTGACGTGTACAGGCTGTGAGATCCAGGAGATGAGTAATTCTCATCTCTCAATATTCCCTGTCAACTCTCACAAGCTATAAATTATAGAGCAGCATCTAGTTCTCTATTTTAATGAATTACAAGTCACATCCAAAACAAAAACAAAAAATTTAAAAGAATGATATAGAAAATCCTTTGGTAAGAGAAGACTTTCCTAATTTATGTTCTTCGCAAATTCAAAAGTTCATACACATAGTAGAGTTTTCTAAATGCAAGTTCCTTCTGTGCACATTTATTTTAAAAATAGCTGAGTATATGGGGCAGCTAGGTGGCGCAGTAAATAGAGCACTGCCCCTGGAGTCAGGAGGACCTGAGTTCAAATCCAGCCTCAGATACTTGACACTTACTAGCTGTGTGACCTTGGGCAAGTCACTTAACCCCAATTGCCTCACCAAAAAAAAAAATTAAAAATTAAAAAAAATTAAAAAGCTGAGTATAATTTTTTAAAAAATGAAATCACAGGGGCAAGTAGGTGGCGCAGTGGATAGAGCACCGGCCCTGAAGTCAGGAGTACCTGAGTTCAAATCTGGCCTCAGACACTTAACACTTACTAGCTGTGTGACCCTGGGCAAGTCACTTAACCCCAATTGCCTCACTTAAAAAAAATGAAATCACATTTTAAATTCAGTTGAGTAGGCCACTTTTTAAAAGATTTCCATGGAAAGTTATAGCACAAAGAAAATAATTATTTTGAGAAGTGAATAACTCTCTCTTAACTTGTATGAAGCTTACTAAAAACAAGGTATCTCTGTACTCTCCTTTCTTATCCTGCTTATTATAAATTCCCACGATATATGCCATCCTATAGGAGTAGACCTGTTTTGTGTCAAGAAATCTTGCTGCATAGAATTTTTAGGAACATCTCTATGTTAAAGCAAATAGATAAAAAATGGAAAAAGTTCCAGTTGAAAAATCAAGGACAATTTTGGATTTCCTCCAAGACTAAAAGAACTCCAGATACTACCATTTACTTTATAAGATATTCATAAAAGAAACAAAAAGAAAGTTATTAATATCTCTAAACATGTTTCCCTAAGGGCAGAAGTTGAGACATGTAGCAGAGCACATATTTTGTTTAGTTCTTACAGAACATTGGTAGGGGGATCAAATCTATATTGGAGGAAAATGTTTAAAAAAAATCACAGTATCTCTGAGGCAACTTAGTCCAACCCATACTGGAACTCGCAGGGACAAGAATCCTATCTACAACATACCTAACAAGTTGTCACTTAACCTTTGAAAAGCTCTGAAAACAGTCCAGTCAGTACCCCTCTTCTATCAACCAAGATCATAGATAAAAACTCCAAATCATATATGTTTTGTATGTACTATTTCCTAAAGGGCTTTCAGAAGTATCAGGGAGAAAGTATCATGATCTTTAAAGTGTTAGGACAATAATATGCAACTCCCGTCCCCACCCCTAATCCCACTCCCAATGGAGAGCAGTGTCTTTGCCCCTTACTGAGGCTATTTTTGACCCATATGGTAAAGGAAAACTAAGTGCTCTCTTGGAGAAACTCCCAAGAGTGATTCCGACCCTGGCAATCTGCTTGCCACCAACCCTATTTGCCAGTACTCCCTCCATACCATTAGAACTCCAGAGACTCAGGGACTGAATCTTCTCAGTTCTATGATTGCCACACTGATGCCCATGCTGTCTTGATTGCTGAGTATGTCCCATGACCCATTCCATCTGTTATGGTTTCCAGAGCTAGAAAGAGGGCTAAGGGAAGAGGATGCTTGGCACAGTAGGATTGCTGACAGTAAGACTGATGACATTTTCATGCTTCACATTCTATTTTTTTTTTTACTGAGGCAATTGGGGTTAAGTGACTTGCCCAGGGTCACACAGCTAGTAAGTGTTAAGCATCTGAGGCTGGATTTGAACTCAGGTACTCCTGAATCCAGGGCCAGTGCTCTATATCCACTGTGCCACCTAGCTGCCCCTTCACATTCTATTTTAACCATCTTACTCTCATCTATCCTGCTCTGCCACCTAACTTTTCTTCTTTTCCTTCTATCTAACTCTCAAACCACAATCAAATTGATATCACCATTGCAATTGGAGTGGTCGTGTCAGTTAATTCCCTTGTGCTTCCACTAACTAAAATAAATAAATAAGCAAACAATCAAATGAATGAAATTCCCTAATTATCACTCTCATGCTAGCTAATAATAGCTAACATTTATATAGCCTACTTTGTGTGCCAGACCTGTGCTAAGGAATTTGCAATTATCTCATTTGATCATCACAACAACCTTGGGATGTGGGTACTATTATAACCCCCATTTTATAGATCAGAAAACTGAGGCAGACAGATGTCACCTGCCCACCATTACATGGCTAGTAAGTATCCAAGGCTGATTTTGAACTCAAGTCTTTCTGACTCTAGGACCAGTGCTCTATCCACTGAACCACTTAGCTACATCTAATATATAACTGCCTAAATAGAATTGTGACTCTCCAAATGAAAAAAAAAGTTTCATAGTCATCACTCTTTTTTATATATTGCTTCCTTCTTTTACACTATAAATTCCTTGAGGGCTTGCTTTTATATTTGTATCCCCAAGCAACGTGCTTGGCACATGAGTCCTTAATAAAAGTCTCTCTGTCTCTCTGTCTCTATCTCTGTCTCTCTCTCCCTCCCTCCTTCCTTTCTTTTTCTCTCCTTCCTTTTCTCTTTATTTTTAAATTTTTTTCTCCATTTCTCTCTTCCTTTTTCCCTCTCACTTTCCTTTTTCTTTCTCTTTTCCTTTCTTTTCTAATTCTTTTTTCTTTCTCTTATTGCTTTTCTCTCCTTCCTTCCTTCCTTCCTTCCTTTCCTTTTTTTACTTGTAATCTCAGAAATGACTCCAATCTCTGTAATTCCATTCATTATTCAATAGTCTGGTTTCACTTCTCAACATGAAGTGTTCCCTGAAACTCTTTTAAAATGAATTCTCTTAAACAAGATCATGTTTTCCCAGATGCATAATGTTATAACTTGGGAGTGGTGTCTCTAACCAAGGATTTGACAGTAAATAAACAATAGCAAGGCCAACAATATTTCAAGAAACAAATATCTGGCAGCTTAAAGGTTGGGAACTACATAAAAAAAAAAAAGGTTGGGAACTAGACCTATGATTTCATTGCTAAAGGAAACTCACAAATGAAGAAAGTCATCCTAGCAATGCAGTTCTGCACATATTCTGTAATTTCTAGCTTTAGAGAATTGTCTAGATCATTAAGAAGGCTTGCATGGGGTTTCCCAGTGTTCCTTAGCCAATACATGTCAGAGGAAGGGCTTGAATATAAATCTTCTTGTTTCTGAGGCCAGATCTCTATCCACTATGGTAAGCTGTCTCTCAGCACCTATAGCTATCTTTAATAATTTAGAAATAGCAAAATTACACCACAGATCATACAGTTTTCAAGTGGGAAGTATCCTGATAGATCATTGAGCACAACTTGCTTGATTTACAAATGAGGAAGATTAGAGAGATTAAGTAACAAGCAAGTTATGCAGCTAGTAATAAAACTAACATTCACATACTGCATACAACAATTTCTCCAAATGTAATATAAATAAACACTTAAAAATTAAACTCTACTATAGCATAAATTCAGTTAAACAAACATTTAGTATGTGAGCACCATGTGCAGAAGACTGCCATGTGCTCTGGGAGTAGGTGAAAAAAACTTAATACCTATCCATGAGTAGATTGCATTCTTTTATTCATTGTATATTTAAAAGGAATAGCAAGATGTACATAGTAGATTTGCAGTTTCATGTGCAATTATATATATATATATATATATATATATTTTAAATTGTACTATGTTATAGAAATGGTTGTTTTATTCCAAAAATAAAAAAGAAAAGAAATTTCTTAAAAGAAATATGGCATGTACTCAGAAGGAAGGGGAAGAATTTTTTCAGCATTTATTAATTACTATTATGTGCCAGGCACTTTATAAATATTATCTCACTTGATTCTTATGATAACCCTGTGAGGTAGGTGATATTATTATCCCCATTTTTTAGTTGAGTTAACTGAGGCAGATGGAATGTAAGTATCCAGGGTCATACATTATTTGAGTCCATGTTTGAACTCAGGTCTTTCTGACTCCAGGCCCATCAGGTACCTATACCATTTAACTGCTTCAAATAAGCCTAAGATATGTATACAGTAAGACAGGAGGTGATGGGAACAAAACAGACCTAGAAAAAGTCTTCTGTTTCAGGGACAAAACAGACCTAAACACAGTGCTTTATTCCAGGGAAAAACTGAGAAGAGGGAGAGCAACATCGAGTCAGAAGGAAGGAAGAGAGAGACAGGGAAAAGCCCACATAGGATTCTGATACAGAATCAAAGGAAAGATATATATATATAGCACCCCCCCCATAGTGAATAGGAATTAAATGGACCAGAGTTATGTAATTAACTACAATTAATTACATTTTAATCTGATTCAGCCTTACTTGGGAGTTTTGCTGGTATCCATTTGGGTACCTCTATAGTAAAATGCTTTGGTTACACAGAACAGGAATAAGTCCATGTACCAAAAAGCCTGTAGTTCAGCAGTCTCATCAATAGGCTCCCTAATTGATCCTCCAAATTTATTTGCATATGGAGATTTAATATTTGTAACTGAGAGACAGTCTGACATAGTGGAAAGATCTAGATTCAAATCCTTCCACTGATATGAATAAACCTTGAAATCTGAGTGAGTAACTCAATCCCTCAGGGCCCCAGACAACTTCCAAAGGCTATCATTTACAAAGGAGTTACCCATTTGCTTTGGTAGAGGGAATTTACATATTGGGAGTTTTCTAAACCAATGAAATCAGAGGCCCAGATTGAAAAGAATTTCACAGTAGTGTCCCAGAATGGTTCAGTAAAAACAGGCCAGAAGGACTACTCTCTACTTCTCACTCCATAAATCTTTCTGAGTCTCATCTCCCTTATTTATAAAACAATGGGCCAGATGACTAGATAACCTTTAGGTCTTCCAGGTCTTACTATCCTACAATTCTATGATATCCCCATGGGATTGTAATAGTTCCAACAAAGGCCTCAAGGAGAGGAAATTGGGGCACACCTAAAGTGCTTTGTCAATGCCTACATTCCTGGACTAGTGAAGAATATTCCATTAGGTGGAAGAGACCCATCTCAGGTGCCATACAGGGAAAAAATGTCAGATTTGGGGGTCACTATCCCAAAGCCTAGTGTTTATCTTTAGGACTCACAAAACTGAAACACAAAGTGAGAGCCTGTTATAGACTTGGTTCCCATGGACACAGAAACTGATCTGAACAGGATGAGATTATCTGTAGTCAGAGGATATTCCTGATAGGGTGTGACATCACTAGAATTTCCATGCACTGCAGGGACAGCTATGACTCTTACCAGAAAATGAAGAACACTTGCGATTTTATTTTTGTCTTTTGCTTTGTTGGTGAAGACTCTGTGTGTGTGTGTGTGTGTACATACATACATACATACACACACATGTACACACATATATAGCCAGAGAGAGAGAGAGCATGCCATATAGAGAGAGCCATATATATACCCATATATGTAAATATAAGTATGTATATATTATATATGTAATTTAAATTGTATCATTATTTTTGCCTAATTACATGTAAAGACAATTTTTAACATTCATTTAAAAAATTTTTGAGTTCCAAATTTTCTCCCTCCCTAAGATGATAAACAATTTGATATAGGCTATATATGTGCAATCATGTAAAATATATTTCCACATTAGTTATGTTGTAAAAGGAAAAACAGAACAAAAGGAATAAAAATGGGAAAAAAGCAAATGAAAAGAGTATGCATTCAGACATCATTAGTTCTTTCTCTAGGTATCGATAGCATTTTCCATCATGAGTCCTTTGGAATTGTCTTGGATCATTTTGTTGCTGAGAATAACTGACATCCATTGCTGATCATTGTACAATGTTGCCATTACTGTGTACGATGTTCTCCTGGTTCTGTTCACTTCACTTTGTATCAGTTCATTTAAGTGTGAATACTACATTTAATAACAGAAAACTTATTATTTTTTCCTTTCCTTTCCATCAAGAGTTCAACAGCTAGAGACTCAAAGAAAAACCACCATGTAATAAGAATTATGAAGGATGAATTGGAAAAAGAGAAAATGGAAGTAGAAAGGGGGTTATTGAAATGATCTAGGTAGGTGGTAATGAAGGGATGACACTTGGTGGGAATAGAGAGAAGAGAATGTATGTAAAAATGTTATGGAGGGGGAATCAACAGGAGGTGAAGCATAGCATTTGAGATCCAGAGCAATAAGGATCTTCACAGGCCAGGGTCCATAGAATTCAAAAACTTCATTCCATAAAATCCAAATGCCTCACTGTAAAGATACGGCAACTAAAACCCCTGGTTGTTAAATAACTTGCCCAATGCCACATTAGTAATACTAGAATCAGAATTTGAACTCAGATCTTCTGACTTCAGAGCTGACTCTTTTTGCCATACCCCACATGGGAGATGAGCTGAATGGGACTCAAATGGAGGAACAAGTTTAGAGGAAATGAATTAGACTGCTAAAGAGCACTGAGAAAGAAAAGGAGAGGGCCAAAGATAAAGACCTTAGAGGAATGTTCACATTAAGAGGTTAAGGAGATACAGAAGTTAATGAAGAAGGAGGCCCGGGGCAGCTAGATGGCGCAGTGGATAGAACACCGGCCCTGGAGTCAGGAGGACCTGAGTTCAAATCCGGTCTCAGACACTTAACACTTACTAGCTGTGTGACCCTGGGCAAGTCACTTAACCCCAATTGCCTCACTTAAAAAAAAAATGAAGAAGGAGGCCAAGTAGTATGGTGATTCTGAAACCAATGGATTAGGTTGCCTTGGGATCATAGCAGTAAAAATAGAGACAATATGTATGAGAGATACATCTAATAGGAAAGAGTACTCAGTGCTTCAGGTAAATCAAGGAGGATAAAGATTGGAAAGGGGATGTTAGTTTTCATGATCAGAAAGTCAGTGAAGACTTTTGAGAGACCAACTTGTAGAGGGCAGAGGGGTAAAGAGGCTGCAGTAGAAAAAAGTTGAAGAGGCAGTAGGTAGTAAGGAAATGGAGACATCAGTGTTGATAAGAATTTTAAAACTAAGGGAAGAGATTTGGGACTGTTGATCAGGATTGGCCGGATGGATTTTATTTTTTAGGATTGAGAAGGCCTGAGCATGTTGGCAGAGACATCGAAATGAACCAATGAGAAAGGAGAGATGAGAGATGGATGAGACATTGATTGCTGTTGGAGCAGGGAACCCAGTGGAAACAGAAAGGAATAGGATTGAGGGCACAAATGGAGGGATTACCCTTAGTAAATAGTTGTTGTAGAGTCCCTTCAGTCATGTCCAACTATTTGTGACACCATATAGGGTTTTCTTGACAAAGATACTGGAGTGGTTTGACATTTCCTTCTCCAGCTCATTTTGATGAGGGAAACGAGGCAAACAGGGTTAAGTGCTTTACCTGTTATATGGCTAATAAGTGTCTGAGGTCAGATTTGAACTCAAGAAGATGAATCTTCCTGGACTACAGGCCAGTACTCTCTATCTACTGTGCCATCATGAGGGATGTTAAAAGGTTAAGCTGTTTACATACCTACATGGGAAGATGATACTTCTAACTCATAAGAATTTTCTCAGTATTAGGGCTGCTTAAAGGAATAAATTTGGACAGAGGGCACAGGTGGGAATTGGTTACGAAGAGATGATATCTATAAAGCATTTATTGTTTATACTTTTTTGTTTGTGGAATAGTCAGGGTTGGGGGGCATGCCCAGGGTCTCACAGTTGGGGAGTGTCTTATGTCTGAGGCTGGATTTGGGCTTGGGTTCTCCTGGGTCCAGGGCTAGTACTTTGTCCACTGTGTTACCTAGCTGTCCCCTGATGAAATCTTTAAAATAAAATTTAGGGGTGAGAGGATTGCACTGTGAGAAAGGGAAAGGGAGATGTGGAATGGTGCAATGTATCTCAAAGAAGCAATAAAAAGCTTATGGAGTGGAGGAGAAGATGGGGGAGGAGCAGGGGAGTGAATGAGCCTTACTCTCATCAGAATTGACTCAAAGAGGGAATAGCATACACACTCAAGTGGGTTTGGTAATATATCTTGCCCTGTGGGGAAGTGGGAGGAAAAGGGGATAAGAAAGGAGGGCAGATTAGGGGAGGGATGGTCAGAAGGAAGCCACTTTTGAGGAGGGATAGGGTAAAATAAGATATAAAATAGAGTAAATATCATGGGGAGTGAATAGAATGGAGGGAAACAGCAATAGTAACTGGGGAAAAATTTGAAGCAGAGGCAAGAGTAATGTGAGATGATGATGAAGGTGATGATGATGTTGGTACTTAATTTGCTGAGCTATTGTGAAGAAAATCGTCAGGTATAAGGTACTATATAAATATTAGCTATTATTGTTGCAATAATCAACCTCATGGGTGTTTTGCAAGGAAATTTCCCTTTAAAGTACTATATAAATGTAGTTTACTATATAAAAAGAAGATGAACAGGAAAAACCTATCAGAAAAACCTGGAAAGACTTACATGAGCTGATGCAAAGTGAAATGTACTGTATACAAAATAACAGCAATATTGTAAGATGATCTGCTGTGAATGACTTATTTTCAGCAATGCAATGATCCAAGACAACTCCTAAGGACTTATAAAAAATGTAATCCACCTACAGAGAAAGAACTGATGGTAGCTGAATACAGATGGAAGTATATTTTATTGTTATTGTTGTTGGTTCCTTTTTCTAAAGTTTTTTTTTGTCTGTTGCTTTGCACAGACATGTATAACTTACATTGAATTGGTTGAGTTCTTAAGGGGGTGGGGATAGGGATGAAGGATGAGAATTTAGAACACATAGTTTTAAAAATCAATGTTACAATTTGTTTTTACATGTAAGGTGGGAAAAATTCTAAATAAATAAACAAAGCAGAGATTAGGGTTATTGCAATAGGTTAGAGAACCAGTATAAGCTCACCCAAGCCCAGGGAAGTATAGATGCACTGTTGCATTTCTTAGAAGGGGGTATTCCTCCTAGTTGGATTGTCACACAATGAATGAGCATCTTAGCTGAGACATGAAGATGTCTCACACCCCTGTCTCTGTTCTTGCCACACTTTCACCAGACAAGTATATAGAGAAGCTGATTCATTGTCCTTCAAGTCCCTTTTGAACACGGCCTGAGAGAAATGACATTCCATGGGGATTAAGTTAGATATCAACATAAATTCTCCACTTGTAAGTGTGAATAGGAGCAGGTGTTGCCAGCAGAGACCCTAGAATTTCCTTGCAACCCCCCCCCAAAACAAACAACTAAACTGAAAAAACAACCCAATAATAACAAAAATAAAATTGATAGTCATCTGCCTAGAAAGATCTGAACTAGTTAGGAAAGCAGGGGAATGAATGACCTAGACACTCTGTCAAGGTTCTCCCCAACCCTATGATATTTCAGTTTACTAACAACGACGCCACTCAATCTAGAAAATACAGTTAACAAACCTAGATAGCAGGGTTTATCAAATGAAGAAACTACGTTTATTGTATTTTTGAAAAGGAATCATGCAATTCGGAAACCTATCTACAGAATGTTTTCATTAAAACATACTTCAACCACTTATATAGTTCAGGCTTTGGCTCTCATGATGTAACCACATTCCCTGGACACAGAACAGAATGCAAGAGGAATTGTCAAGTCAACATTTTGTCATTTTGCAACATTAGTCTCTTTCCCAATACTCACTGAGTCATGCAGACCAGAAAAATGTAGAGTTGTCATTAAAAATGAGGGGAAAAACCCCAACCATCCATTCATTTTATACTACAGGATTAGGAACATTACAATGTAATCTGTGCATGCAACAGGGTTCTTTAAAAAATCAGCTTGACTCTGCAGTAAGAAAATCATGTTTTTGTATGGATTCTGTTTTTTAATAGACTGGCTTTGAAGGGTTTTCAATATCTTTATAATCTAATCCTTAATTATATTTTAACTGATGAGAAATATGTTTCCATATAGAACAAAAATAAAAGAAACAACTTTTAGAGAATTTAAAGATTACAGAGTTTAACAAATATTCTAAGTGTAAGGAATAAATAAGATAAAGTACTCATACTTAGAGAATATTATTGCGATGCAGAGAGACATCTTGGTACAATAGAAACTATACCAGATTCCCTCCTGGGGGATATTGAGAAAGCTGTCTACCAGCATGACAATAACAGTATGTTTGTTGACTTCCTGTGGCCTGTATCCAGTATAATTTCTAGGTGTCATAGTAGAGAGAAAAACTCATCATTTGGCTAATTCATTTCTCCAGAAAGGAATGAAATGAAATCCTCCCAGATTGTGACTGATAGAAATGGTTATTAATAACCAATGATTTGAGGAAAGGGTTATATAAAGTCCTTATTTCAAAAACTCATTCTTTGAAGACTGAACTTTCTCCTCAATCATTGTCATACCCCAGCCAACCTTATAAGAAATCTAATCTAGGTGATTTCCTGCCCATTGTGTTCTATTCAGGTTTGGGTTGGGATAAATTCATTTATTAAATTGCCCAAGGATGAGGGTAATTTAGAAGGAAATGACATGGACAAAGTTATGAAGACAGTCCCAAGCCCTTCA
The DNA here is from genome assembly GCF_019393635.1 of Dromiciops gliroides. Classification (NCBI taxonomy): domain Eukaryota; kingdom Metazoa; phylum Chordata; class Mammalia; order Microbiotheria; family Microbiotheriidae; genus Dromiciops; species Dromiciops gliroides. The sequence continues at coordinate 500,065,570 of NC_057861.1, read as the reverse complement.
TCAGAATAGATGCATCTCTCATTGTAATATTAATTCTCTCATTGTTAACCAATCAGACTTGATTGCCACCCTCAGAAACACCCACTCTTCCAAGGGCATATGTGTGAGCCCACCACCATTAAGGTCTTTGGAAATCAAGAGTGCCACTGACCTCTTTTATTAATAAAATGATTAATTTCACTATTGATCAGAGAAATGAAAATTAAAAAAACTCTGAGGTATCACCTCACACATATCAGACTGGCAAATATAACAAAAAAGGAAAATATTGGATACTAGAGGGGATATGGGAAAACTGATGCAGTTGTGAATAGATCCAACCATTCTGGAGAGCAATTTGGAATTATGCCCAAAGGGCTATAAAACTGTGCATACCCTTTGATCCAGCAATACACTGCTAGGTCTGTATCCCAAAGACATCCCCCCCCCAAAAAAATAGAAAAAGACCTATTTGTACAAAAAGATTTATAGCAGCTCTTTTTGGGGTGGCTGAGAATTGGAAATCAAAGGAACACCTATCAAATAGGGAATGGCTAAACAAGCTAAGGCATATGATGGTGATCGAATATTATTGTGCTATAAGAAATGACAAGCAGGATGATTTTAGAAAAACCTGGAAAGACTTGTGTGAACTGATATATAGTGAAGTGAGCAGAACCAGGAGAATGTTGTGCACAGAGACAGCAATATTGTTTGATGAGGAACTGTGAGTGACAACTATTTTCAGCAATACAATAATCCAAGATAATCCCAAAGGATTGAAGCATAGTATTCACTTCCAAATAAAGAACTGATATTGATCAAACACAGACTGAAGCATGCTATTTTTCATTATATTTCTTTCAAATTTTTATTTTATTCAAGTTTTCTTATACAAAATGACTAATACGGTAATGTTTTACATGATTGCACATATATGACCTATATCTGATTGCTTACTGCCTCAGGGAGAGGGCAAAGGAGGGAGGGAAGAAGGGATAGAATTTGGAACTCAAAACTTAAAAAAAAACTTTATTATTACTTTTTAAAAGTATTAATTATCCAGAAATTATGTATCTCATACTTTTTGAACATACTACTATTGTCATTCACTGGGGCCAGTTCAAAGTTAGAATTTTGTCCTCTTCTCTTCAACTTCTCTCTTCCCACTTCCTGAAGTGTGACTTCTCCAAGCTGCCCTAGACACCTAGAGATAAAGCTGGATAAACTCTAGTGTTTTGTTTTGTTTTATTTTGTTTTGTTTATTTATTTTTCACCAGTGTTGATGGTCTGAGGTAAATAAAGATCACTTCCTCTGTTGGTCTGGAGACCTGACAAAACTACATATTTTTAATACTGGTCATTAATGAAATTGCCTATCTTAAGTCCACTGGTTCTCTAACCAGTGGTAAAAGACTGGAATCTCTGACCTATTTTATATTCTGTGTAGTTTTCTACTAACCACTGTATTCCCCAGTTTCCACATATTCCACATACAAGAAAGCTGTTCACAATAGTTCAGATTCAAACATGTATTTTTAAGAGAAAGAAAATCAAATCAAAGAACAAAATTAAAGCTTGGCAAAACAACAAATCAGAAATGGGTCCTGGTGGCATTCAGCTAAAGGAGGCAAATGGGCAGGTAAAATTGGATTAAAAAACCTTAGCAGTTTTTTATTTTCTTCTTTTGTAATCTGATAGATAGAAATTCAGGGATATTTTGATTTATGCTTCTCTATTAATTAGTGATTTGGAGTATTTTCTTTTATGGCTATTAACCACTTAGCTTTCTTCCTTTGAGACCTATTTATATCCTTTGACTGTGTGTGTGTATGTATGTATGTGTATGTGTGTATTAGGTACATGTAATATATACATATATATTTATATGAAACTTTATTAAATATATTTCATGAAAACATTTCCCTCGAGTTAGTTGTTTCCTTTCTAAATTGAATTGCATTGATTTTGTTCATTTAAAAAATTTCAGTTTCATTTAATTATAATGGAGAACTAGTCAAACCCAGCCATTATGAGCATGTACAAGATTCTCAGCTAGTGCAGTCTCCATTTGGAAGAGACTGGGTAACTTCCTTCATGATGATGCCACTGGAGGGGTGGGGTGGGAGGCACTAAAAGAATGCATAAGTATTATTTTCCATCTGTCTACCTTTCAATTGGCTGCTAAGCTGGAACTGAGAATTCATTCCAAAGCACTAACTGGCCAAGGTATTTTCTCTTTCCTGCCTGGGAGGAATCAAGGGAAGACATACTACTAGAGATTCTATGTGAAGAAAGAGGCCCATCTACGTCTAGACATGATGGTACATAAAGACCTCTGTTCTTCAACTTTTTGTATTTATTTTTTCCTTCTTTTAGGTGAAAGAGTATTTGAGACAGTTCAGACCTTCAAAAGGTCAGGAAATTAAGTTATAACAAGTCCAGTGAGTTTTCTATCAGGCTAAATTTTACTACCAGCTGAGGAAGTTGTTGTTTAGACATTTCAATTGTTTCTGACCCTTTGTGACCCCATTTGGAGTTTTCTGGGCAAAGATACTTGGAGTGGTTTTGCCATTTCCTTCTCCAAATTATTTTACAGATGAGGAAAATGAGGCAGAGTTAAGTGACTTGCCCAGGAAATCACAGCTAAGTAAGTAACTAAGGTCAGATTTAAACTCAATTATTTCTGACTCCAAGCCCAGCACTCCATCTGCTGTGCCAACAAGGGATCGGAACTATGCTTAGTGGTACCTGGGACAACAACTTGTATAGTAGTTATGCTGAATTTGATTGTGAAATTTGTCAAACTCTCTGTAGAAATTGCTTAATTTGAAACCCTTCTCCTCAAGGATTATAATGGTAGAGGGCACCATGTACCCTGAAGTGTTGGGGCAAATGTACTTTTTTTTTTTTTGGCTGTATCTTTTCAGTAAATATCCCTTTTGTAAGATTTTGTAAGATTTGTTGATTGGCTAAATAAAACTGGAGCACTTATCATTGGTGGGTAACATTGGAAAGAACACACAAGAATGGAGAATTGGAGGGAAGACATCTAATCCCCTAATATGCACTTCTAGAATCCTAAGGGGAAGATGTTGCCTTAGAAAAATTTGACTTAGGCATATAAATGTGAGTAGAAATAAGGATCCTAGAAGCTTATAAAGGCTAACATAAACAAAGTTATTTATTTCATCTTCTGTCATATTCTCTTTTTTTTTCTGGTCATCTCTTCCTCTATTCATAGATGTGAAAGGTATGTATTTTCTTCCTTGCTCCTCTAATTTGTTTATGATGATATTTTTAGAACCATTACTAAATCATTTTGATGATTCTATATCATCATCATCATTACTGCTCTCTAACCTAGCTTGAGTTCTGGTACTGTGAGACCCTTTTCCTTCTCACTTTTTCAGTCCTTTTTAAGTTCATCTGAAGCAAAATCTATTTTGCTCTAGCCCTTTATTTGAATTTCATGTGAATCTTTCTGTTTCAAATGTGTTTTTGTAAATAACATGCTTCTTTCTAATCTATTATTTTTCTTCTCTCCTCCATTGTAATGATGAGTTTATTCAATTCCCATTTACAGTTTTTACATTTTTAATTGTGTATTTCCCTCTCTACCTGCCCCCCCCCTTTTTTAGCTCCTGCCTCCTTCCTTTTTTTGTTTGTGTGGGACAATGGGGGTTAAGTGACTTGCTCAGAGTCACACAGCTAGTAAGTGTCAAGTGTCTGAGGTCAGATTTGAACTCAGGTTCTACTGAATCCAGGGCCAGTGAGTGCTTTATCCACTGTTCCACCTAGCTGCCCCTCTGCCTCCCTCTTAACAAAGAAGATTTCTATGGTTCTAGTATGCTTCTGTCCCTCTATTTCTCTTTCCCTCACCCAGTCCACAATAATACATTCTTATGCTCGAATGCTTTCCTTCCCCACTGTCCCCTTATCCTGTGCCCTCTGAAGTTAGAGGGTTTTGTTTTTTGTTTTTTGGTTTTGTTTTGTTTTGTTTTTTTACTTATGACTAATCCCTGTCTAAATTAACTCTTCCTCTTTATTCCTATTTCTTCTGTCCCTGTCCTCACTGGATTCCCTGTTGAGTGTTGAGTTTAATGTATTTCTATATCAAATTCTTTATGTGTGTGTATGGTGTATGTGGTATGTGTGTGGTGTGTGTGGTATGTGTGTCCTTTCTCTGTAGTTCAAATAAAAGTGATGTTCATGTGTAACCGCTTCCTTCACAATTTTCTCTGTTTATATAATATTCTCATGCAGTCCAATAAGTAGAAATAAATTATATAGTCCCTTTCTCTATTTTTCTTTAGTACGTTCTTTTCTCATTTGCTTTCCTCTTTTCTCTTAATATTATAAAGATATTAAACAATTGCCTCTATGCCCTCTGTGTTATTTATTCCTTTTAGGATCCTTAACAGTATTTGGGTTCTGAAGGAATACTTGTTTTTTCTCCTTCTGTTAGAATATAAACCCTTCATCACAATATACTAATTTCTAAATGTTTAAATATATTTACTGTTCCATGTTTCTCTTGACTCTTTTGTTTGAATTTCTAAATATTAACTCAGTGGTGGTCACTTCATCAGGAAATCTTGTTAGTCTTCTGTTTCACTGAAGACCCTGTTTTTCTCTGTCAGGTTATACTGAGCTTTATCATGTGAGTTATTCTTGGCTAAAGGATCTTACATTTAGCATTGAAGAATATTATATACCAAGGTCTCCTTTATAATGGCAGCTGCCAAATCATATGTTATTCTAACTACAGTTCCTTAGTACTTGAACTCTTTCTTTCTGGCTCTTTACAGCATTTTCCCCCCTTTTAAAATGGAAATTATGGATTTTGCCTATGCTGTTACTGATAGTTTTTATTTGGAGATTTTTTCCAGGGGCTGACCAGTGAGTTTCTTGTATATTCACTTTGCCCTCTGGTTCTATTAGGTTTTAGTGTTCAGTCATGATTTCTTTTCTTTTTCTTTTTTTTTTTTTAATTTTGCAAAGAGCTTTATATATGTTGCAAAAATTATATAATCTCTTCAAAGCAAATATACGAAATAAAAATCATTTCTCACTTACAGTTTCATTTTATCCATGCCTCTTCTATCTTAATTTTTTAATCTTTAAATTTATTTATTTAAAGATTTGAGTTCCAAATTCTATCCCTTTCTCATTCCCTCTCTCCCTACCCTCTCCCCTCCCCAAAGTTGCAAGCAATCAGTATAGGTTATACATGTGCAATTATGTAAAACATTACCATATTAGTCATTTTACATAAAAAGACTCAAGTAAAAAAAAAAGAGAAAGGGCAAAATAGCATGCTTCAGTCTGTGTTCAATCAACATCAGTTCTTTCTCTGGAGGTGGATAGTATGATTCATCATTATTCCTTTGGGATTGTCTTTGATCACTGCATTGATGAGAGTAGTTGTCATTCACAATTGCTCATACAGCGATAATGTTGTCACTGTGTACAATGTTCTCCTGGTTCTGCTCACTTCACTATACATCAGTTCATATGAGTTTTTCCAAAATCATCCTGCTTGTCATTTCTTATAGCACAATAATATTCCATAACAAACATACACCACAGTTTGTTCAGTCATTATCCAATTGATGGACATTCCTTTGATTTCCAATTCTTAGCCACCACAAAGAGTTGCTATAAATATTTTTTGTACAATTTTTTTCCTTTTCCCTTTTTCACAATTACTGTTATTAACTGTTTCCCTCCATCCTATTTCTTTCCCCATGATATTTACTCTATTATCTATCTTCTTTCACCCTATCCCTCCTCAAAAGGGATTTGCTTCTGATTGTTTCCTTTCCTAATCTGCCCTCCCTTCTTTTACCCCTCCCTCCTTATCCCCTTCCCCTCCTACTTTCCTGCAGGGGATGGGAGGTGTGGAGTGTAGGGGGGTGTGTGTGTTTAAATAGATAATTCCACCCAATCTGGTGTGTATGTTAATCCCTCCTTGATCCAGCTCTGAGGAGATTAAGGTCTTTGAGACTATTCTGATGAGTTTAAGGTTCATTTACTATCCCTGCTCCTCCTCCATCTTTCCCCCCATTCCATAAACCCTTTCTTTCTTCTTTCATGTGGGATTTCACCCCATTCTATCTCTCCCCTTCACCCTCCCCCAGTGCAATTCTCTTACCCCTCAATTTTACCCTAAAGATATCATCACGGGGCATCTATATGACACAGTAGACAAAGTATCCACCCTGTACCCAAGAGGACCTGATCCCAAATCCAGCCTCAGACACAGGACACTAGCCAATTGCGTGACCTTGGGTATGCCACCCAACTCCAACTACCCCACAAAGAAAGCTAAACAAAAAATAAATACTTTACAGATATCATCCCTTAATAATCAATCCCCACATATGACCTCTGTCTAAATTTATTTCTATCATCTGCCCTAATACTGAGAAAGTTGTTATGAGTTAGACATATCATCTTCCCATTCCTCTTAATTTCTTTTTCCTTTTTACCATTTTGTGCTTCTCTAAGGTCTTGTATTAGAAAGTCAAATTTTCTATTCAGTTCGGTCTTTTCATTATGAATATTTAAAAGTCCTATTTTTCATTGAAGTCCCATTTTTCCTCCTGAAAGTTTATACTCAGTTTTGATGGGTAGGTGATTCTTGGTTGTAATCCCAATTCCTTTGCCCTCTGTAATATCATATCCCATGCTCTCTGATCCTTTAATGGAAAAGCTGCTATAGGAGAGGAAGGAATAGTTTACCTCTCAGATTTATGGGAAAGGAGAAGTTTATGGCCAAACAAGAGATAGAGAATATTATGAAATGCAAAGTGGATGACTTTGATTACATTAAATTTAAAAGTTTTTTGTACAAACAGAAGCAATGCAGCTAAAATTAGAGGGGAGGCAGAAAGCTGGGAAATAATTTTTATAGCCAGTATTTCTGATAAAGGGCTCATTTCTAAAATATATTGGGAACTAATTTATATTTATAAGAATCCAAGTCATTCCCCAATTGAGAAATGGTCACAGGATATGAACAGGAAGTTTTCTGATGAAGAAATCAAAGCTATCTATTGTCATATGAAATAATGCCCTAAATCACTATTGATTAGAGAAATGTAAATCAAAACAACTATGAGGTATTAACTGACACCTATCAGATTGGCTAATATTGCAAAAAAGGGAAATAAAAAATGTTGAAGAAGCTATGGAAAAATTGGAACACTAATGCATTGTTGGTGGAGCTGTGAACTGATCCAACAATTCTGGAGAGCAATTTGTAATTATGACCAAAGGGATATAAAGCTGTGCATACCCTTTGACCCAGCAATACCATGATTAGGTCTTTTTTCCCAAAGAGATAATAAAAAGGGAAAAGGACCCACATGAACAAAAATATTTATAGCTGCTCTTTTTGCAGTGGCAAGGAATTGGAAATTGAGGGGATGCCCATGAATTGGGGAATGGCTGAACTAGCTGTGGTATATGAATGTAATGGAGTACTATTGTGCTATAAGAAATGATGATCAGGAGGAGTTCAGAGAAACCTGGAAGGACTTACATGAACTGATGCTGAGTGAGATGAACAGAACCAGAAGAACATTGTACACAGTATCAACAACATTGTATGTTGATCAATTGTGATAGACTTGACTCTTCTCAGCAATAAAATGATCCAAGATTATTCCAAAGGGCTCATGGTGGAAAATGCTCTCCAAATCCATAAAAAAGAACTGTGGAATCTGAATGCAGATTGAACCATACTATTTATACATTTTTCTTTTTCTTTTTTGAGGTTTTCCCCTTTTGCTCTGATTCTTCTTTCATAGCATGACTAATGCAGAAATATGTTTAATGTGATTGTACATATATAACCTATATCAGATTGCTTGCTGTCTCGGGGAGAGGGGGAGGGAGGGGAGGGAGGGAGAAAAATTTGAAACTAGAAATCTTAGGAACACAAATGTTGAAAACTATCTCTACATGTAACTAGAAAATAATAAAATACTTTTATGATTAAAAATAAGTAAAAAAATGCCTAAAACAAAAATGTGGAAGTTGTTGGATCTTGTGCTATCCTGACTGGGGATCCACAGTACTTTAATTCTTTCTTTTGGGCAGCTTGAAATATTTTCTCCTTGACCTGGGATCTCTGGAATTTGGCTATAACATTCCTGGGAGTTTTTATTTTGGGATCTCTTTTAGGAGGTGATCTGTGGATTCTTCCAATTTCTATTTTACTTTATGCTTCTAGAATATATGGTCAATTTTCCCAGACAATTTCCTGGATGATGTCTAAGCTCTTTCCTTGATCATTGTTTTCAGGTAGTCCAATAATTTTCATGTTATCTCTCCTGCATCTATTATCCAGATAAGCTGTTTTTGTAAGGAGATATTTCACATTGCCCTCATTTTTATTTATTTGCATTTGTTTTATTGTGTCTTCATTTCTCATAAAGTCATTAGCTTCTATTTGCTCAATCCTAATTTTTAAGTGATGATTTTCTTCAGAGAACTTTTGTATCTCCTTTTCCATTTGGCCAATTTGGCTTTTCAAGCTGTTGAATTTTTTTCATCACCCTCCTGAATCATTCTAATTTCTCTTTCCATTTTTTCCTATACCTCTCTTACTTTATCTTCAAAGTTCTTTTTGAGTGTCTCTATGGCCTGAAACCAATTAATATTTTTCTTGGAAGCTTTGGATGTAGGAGCCCTGACATTGCTATCCTCTTCTGAGTGTGCACCTCAATCTTCCTTTACACTAAAGAAACTTTCTATGGTCCTCACCTTTCTCTATCTGCTCATTTGGCCTGTCTTTTACTTGACTTTTACCTCCTTAAAGAGGGTCACTGTTTCCAGGCTGCACTGTCCCAAGCTTCAGGGGGGTTCCAGGTGGTATGATTTAAGGAAGGGCAGATTCTTCACTCACCTGGCCTGTTCCCTGATATGTAGATAACCCCAGGCCAACTTGCTAGTTAACCAGACAGCAAAACTTTGTGTGCTGTGGTTGTTAGCTCTGATGAGCCCGCTCACCTCCTCCACTTGGGCCAGAGCTACTCAAACCTCCATGATTTCTTAAAATATGGTAATTGAGGTTTTTATGCATGTGTTTGGTTGATAGTTTTCCACTAATCTAATGATTTTTAGATTATGTCTCCCTGACCTGTATTTTCTGGTTGATTTTTTAAAAATATATAATTTCTTACATTTTCTGATTATTTTTCAATCTTTTGGTTTTATTCTAGTATTCTTTAGAGTCCCATGGAGTTACTGATCTTTTTTTTTTGAGGATCTAATTACTTGAGTAAGATTTTCTCTCTCTGATTCTCCTTCCTATTATTTGAAAACCCATTTCTTTTCACATCCTGTCCCATAGAACTCTCATTTTATTTGTAGCTGAATGATCTATTCAGATTAATACATGCTCAAATGTTTATTAAAATGATGGTACTTTGGGGAATCAACCATGCCTTACCCTAATGATGGCTTCTAAATTAGTTATGCTTGAGTTCTTTCTGGTTAGCTTTTTGTTTCTCTGAAGAGTTCCTTAAGATAATTTCCTTAATACTAATTTTCTTATTGTTACTATTAGTGTGGTTATTGGTGGAGGGAGGGGAGAAGAGAAGAGAGAGTGAATGTGTGTTGGGGTGATTGAGTAAGGGGAATTTTCTTGGATCATTCTCAAAAAATATACTCCAAGCTATGCTGTTCTCCCACTTAATAAATTGATTAAGCTCTTAAGAAAATAATATCTTAGTTTGATCTGAAATTCATCTGTTCTATTTCAATTAAAGGGAAATTCATCCAGAGTTCTCTCTCCAGACTTCTAGAATGAACATGACTTTTTTCCTTTTGAGAGACAATATTTCTGGCAGTAAAGGTAACTAATTTCCCAGCAAAGCAAGTCAGGTATAGCTCTTGAAGGACCAGGTCCATTGTCTTAGTGGAATATCCTTCCCAAACTACCTCCTTATGTTCCTAAACCATGAAAACTTTGAGTTACAAGATCTCTGGGGTCTCAGAGTCTGGTGAATCCTAGAACTCAAAAATCCTGTTGACCCTAACAGGTAGCAGGATTTAAAGGATAAAAAGGAATTAGGAGACTGAGTCAATGACTAATGCTTCCCTTAATATTTAATCTCCTTTTCCTGCTTATTAGATAAAAAGAGGATGAAACTAGGGACCCTAGTTTCTAGGGAACTAGGAAAGTAGAACTACTACAAAGAGGAAGCCTTAATTAGGAGAATAGTTTGTACCATAATAACAATATTATACGGACAAACAATATTGAAAGACTTGAAAACTATGATCAACACAATCAACATTCACATTTCCAGAGGATTCATGATGAAACAAGCCACCCACCTCCTGATTGAAAGGTGATAGACTCTAAGTGCAGATTGAGGCATATGTTTGAATGGTTTTTTGGATGTGGTTAATGTGAGAATTTGCTTTGCTTGAATATATATGTTTGCAATTTTTTTTCTTTCTCAATGTGGGGGTATTAGAAGATGTGGGGGAGAGAGAATTAAAAGTTGAAAATTAAATAAAATGAAATCTGAAAAAGAGGAAGCTTTCTTCTGCTTCATACCTTCCATTCCTAACCCCAGCCGTTTAATCTCAAGGCAGAAATGACATCCAAACTCCTGTAAGCATTTACTGTCTCTACCATTCATTTGGCACTCAGTAGATGCTATTTTATATTGTTTATCTTTTTGTATATATTTCATGTCTCCCAAACTAAATTGTGTAATGCCTTTGAAGGAATGGATTCTATCTTACATTTCCTGGTATCCCTAATACCTAAATATAGTAGGTGCTCAGTAAGTATTTGTTGATTATAATTAACCAGTGTCTGATTAAGGCTCAAACTATCCATGACTTCAGTTCAGAAAGTTTTGAGTTGCTGTTTTGTTATTTAGTTTAGTTCCTTCTGAAGGAAAACAGCCTTTGGAGAAAGGTTCCAAAATATACCATTGGTTGTATGAGATCAGAGTTTCAAATGCACATGTGCACATGAACACACACACACACACACACACACACACAAATACACAGTGTTAAATCCTTGTGCATGATGCCATTACCTTCAGGAACAAATAGAAGGAAATGTCCCTTAATTAAAACTGTGATTTCTGTGTACTCTGGGGACCTTTAAAATGTTTGGAGTATAAATAGACCACATTCTTAGGTGGAATTTCATGCTGTTTTCTTACTGCAGCTTCTATAAACTGTTACTCAGCTATATAAAGGTATATGTTTTCTGTCCCAGTCTATTGAAGATATCTCATTTCTTCTCCAGACATTGGGAATCTGCTTGTTGGTGACAGCTATACCTCATCATTGTGTTCTGACTCATCTTCCATGAAATGGCTATAAAACAGATGGGGATGAGGCCTGTGATTTCATTAGGAAAATGAACTCCTGAATGACAAAACACCCTGTAATGAGGCAGGTTGTACCTTATTTGTAACTCATAGTCTTAGGAAGCTGCCCAGAGTATTGAGAGGTTAAATGACTTACCCAGGGTCACCTGAGCAATCCAGGTAAGACTTGAATCTTGATGTTTCTGCCTTTTATCCTGGCTTGGTATCTTACTTTATGACAAAGCACTACCATGTTGAATGTGAAAACCAAGGTGAAAGAGAGTTAATTGTGGTAAGGACAAATTTAACTCCTAGGCAATTATTAGGGGATATTGTTGGAGGAAATAAGAGTAATTTTGATCTGGGGCTGTTTTGCTTGGACTTCAATGTTGAATGAAATTAGGTATGGTGAGTGAAAACAAAAATAGGAGGGAACCTGTCTTGCATTACACAAAACAGATGGTGTGCTAAAGAAGGCAAAAATAAGGAGAATGGCAGGAAGTTAGTATTGAGAGTGTATTCCTTAGGATTTGAACCAAAACCCTCAGTGAGAAGAGCTATCATCATGATATGCTCAGGAAAAATACCTTTTGTAGACCTTCTACATTATGTCAGCATTTTAGTTAGTTTTGCACATCTTGGGAGAAAAAATCTGAAGAGCATAGAGATATCAGAGTTGTAGGAATATCTGTCTGTAGGCTTCACAGTATTACTACTAGAATTCTTAAATACATAGATCAAACACTAATCTGATTTATTTAAGGTGACAAACTGATTTGTCTATGTGCCTCCATCAGGGATAAACAAGTTAGTTCTGATAAAGGTGTATAATTCAGGGATCCCTGAGAATCTAAGCTCACATGGACTTGTTTCAAGCTTAGGTCTGACCAAAGAGGTCCATTTTCTTTGGCTCATTTTCCCTACCTGTAGTTGCCCTGGGACATCTCCAATGCAGCTTGTACATATCTAGTTTTCCCCAAATATGAGTAGAAGGGTCCTCAGTTCCTTTACAAGCTCTGAAAATATTAACTATAAATACAGTTTGAAAGAGCTTTTATTTCACTCCACAGAAAATGCAGAAGACCCAAAGGACTCCCAGAAGACGATGAACAAATATTGAAAACAAACCAAAAACATTCAAATAACCCATGAGCTCTTCCTTGAACAGAACTGAAATTGGAGTTGTTTTCTGGACAACCCTTTAACATTTCAAGAAATCCCTTCTTCCCGCCCTTACTTTGATGCACTTTGGAAGAAAGAACAAAGGGAAAATGAAGAGAGAATTCCGAAGAGAGTGAGAGAGGAAGCTGGTATTTAAATTCACTTTTGAAGACCATGGACAGGGTTGGCATCTCTAACAATAGTCTGTCCTCCAGAATCCCAAACATCTTAGAGTTCACTGTGTCCTTTCAGAAAAGCATCATTGGGCATGCTTACCATTCATGGGGGTAGGTGATGCCTCCAGACAAAGCCTCACACTCTATAATCTCATATTGACTGGAGTACTTAGCAAATTTATCAGGGATTCCCCTGCTCACATATATACTACCCTCTTAGACCTATATTTCATTTTACAAATTGAATGAGCTCAAGCAAAATTCAATCTAATATGGAGCAGCTGGTTGGTTCAGTGGATAGAGCACTGGCTCTGGATTCAGGAGGACCTGAGTGCAAATCTTACCTGTGTGACCCTGGGCAAATCACTTAACCCTCATTGCCCACCCTGCCCCCCCCCATTTAATCTAACACAAATTTATGTGTCCCTCCATGGCCCAGAGTGACCCTTTCTCCAAAATGGCTCTAGTTCTACACTTAATCAGACTGAGTTTTGGTCTTAGAAAAACTTGACATGTATGAAATGGAGTAAGACTTTTTTAAAAAACTCTTTATCATTATTCCCCAACCCTGGAGTCTAGGGGAAAACCTTTTCTTTTTCTTTTTTTTTTTTTGTGTGTGTGGGGGGGAATCTTAAATGAAGTTTCAGTGTGGCTCAAAAAAATGATTAAGTAATCCAATGAGAAATTATAGTGACTTCCTCCAGCCCAGAATTATGCAAAAGTTAGCCCAAAGCAAGCAAAGTTATTCTCCAGGAAAGCACATGCTAACATGGCCAGAGAGTGGACACATGCATCTTGTAAGGCTCTGTCTCCAGAAGCAGCAAGAACAAAGGTCTCCTCTGAGAAAGTCCCAGAGTGATCAGAATGCTCCAGGGTGGGAACCTTGGAAGCACTGGAGAGCAGCAGAAACTAACCAATAATGAAATTTTTTAGTGCTAGACTATAAATACCCAGGCCCAGGGGCTATGAGGCCCTGAGCAATCTGTTCTGATTTGCCAGAAAGGGCCCTGGAGATCCAGAAAACTGAAGCTCAAAAGGACAGGGGGAGCTAATTCTAGGATGTGAATGAAAGTCAGTGCAGGTAGCCAGAGGATGCTAGGTGAGATCAGGCAAGGCTGACCACTCCAAGTGAAAGCTCAGCAGGGAGTGGATAGCAAAGTTCCAATTCAGAAACTAAAAATGGAGACATGAGTAAATTAAAGAAAATAATAATCCGTGTAAAATATTGCAAATCTCAACATCCCTCAAAGGAGTATGCCTTTTTATGAAGTAGTACTAAAATTTTAAGAGACAGAAAAGAAATAACTATCCCTTAAGAACCTCAAAGTCTATAAGTATTGAGGGAGTTAAATTTAAAAGAGAGAGGGAGGAAGGGATGGAAGGAGGGAAAGAAAGAGAGAAGGAGAGACACAGAGAGAGAGAGAGAGATCCTGGAGTAAGACATAATAGTTGTTATCAGCATTTTCAGAGGAGAAAGAAGAGATAGTGAAAGAAAGAATACACTAGTATAGAGAAAGATTCATGAGAAGACTATACAAACATAAAGGTAGGAGAGTGAGAATCAAATGAACCTCACTCATCTGAAATGGATAAAAGAGGGTTGAACACTCTCCCTCCCTCCCTCTCCCTCTCCCTCTCTCTCTCCCTCCCTCCCTCCCTCCCTCCCCCCCCCCTCTCTCTCTTTCTCTCCCTCTCTCTCCCCCTCCCTCTGTACCTCCCCCCACACACACACCACATTCACAATGAACTTGGTTTGAAATATATCAAACCTAACAACCCCAAAAGGAAACAAACAGAAGCTGATGAAGAGGGAGCATTATATTGGGAGGATCGGCAGAATAATTGCAAACAAAATACATGTTCTGATCATGAAGGGAGGGACTTAAAGGAGAGGGAATTGGGAGGGGAGCTAAGATTGCCTCTTAAAATTTTAAGAATAGCTGAAGAAAATGTGGTCTAAGAATATAATGGAAAATAATTGCAATATAAAAATAAAGAAAATGATCATTTAAGAGAGCGCTGGGTAGCATGAAATAATACAGAAGGAATTGAGAAGAACTGGGAGAAAATCCATACCATTGCAAAATTGTAAAAAATAAAGCAACTTTGAAAGACTTAAGAACTCAAATCAGTGGTGACTTATTTTCAGAGGACCTCTGATGAAGCATTTTATTGACCTCCTGATGACAGAATTGATAGACAAACATGCAGAGGCATATATTTTTAAACAAGGACACTGGGAGGATCCATTTTTATTAAATGTTCTTATCTTTTGCAAGAATTTTTTTCTCTCTCTCTTGGCTTTTAACTAGGTAATAGGAAGAGGAGGTTACAATGGTGTTAACAAAAAAAGATAATGTCATTATATCATATTTTTTAAAATGAACAAAAGAGACTTCAGAAGGAAGTCCAGATGAGAAGGGTAGTTTTGAAAGTAATATATAGACTATGTTATTAATATTTTTAAATTAAGCTTTATGAAATTGAGAATCACAGCTTCATATAGAATGTTCTTTCATATTCTGCTATGTATATGGAAATGCTTTTTTGTCATTTAAGTTTAGAATCTTAATTTTTAAAAAATAAAACAATAGAAATTAATGGAAAAAATCTTGTTAGCTAATCTGATTTTATTAAGAAAGGGAAAAATCAAATTGTTGATATCAATGATGAAAAAAGGAGAATTCATAAAAATTGAAGAAAAAAATGACAAAAACTATCAGAAACTCTTTTGCCCATGCCACCAAAATGAATAACATGAATGAAATGTACAAAGGCTTAACAAAACACCTAGATTAACAGAATAAGAAATACATTATTTAAATAATCCAATCTCAGCAAAATAAAGTGAATTAGATATAAATTAACTTTTTATGGGTAGGGTGGGCAGAGCAGCTTAGATGGATTTAGAAGTGAATTTTATAAATCATATGAAGAAATAGTTACAGTATGACATTTGCAGAAACACTAAGGGAAGGAATATGTGCTCCTAAACTCTATGATTCAAAAATGGTCTTGGTATCTAAACAAGGAAGAGACGAAACAGAGAAAGAGCATTATCAACAAAAATTACTAATGGATATTGATGTAAAATATTAGATAAAATATGAGTAAAAGGATCCAACGGTACATTTAAAAGACTATAAACATAACCAGGTTGTATTTATACCAGGAATGTTATTTTGATTCAATATAAGGAAAACTATAAACATAATGTAACATGTTAATAATAAAATAATAAAAAACATATGATTAAGTCAATAGATGCCAGTTTTTTTCTTTACAAAAACTAACATCTGTTTCTGTTTCCAAAAAAACCCCAACATACCATACTAGACATAATGGACAATATTTATCTAAAATTTTAAAAATCAATATTATATATAATGAAGAAAGTCTAAAGGCCTTTCCAATTAGATCAGGTAAAAACAAAGGTATGCATCATCCCTATCATTATTTTATATCATTCTGGAAGTGCCAGCTACAGCAATAAAATAAGAAGAATAAATTGAAGGAATAATCATAAGCAAAGAGGAAAAGCAATTCTCCCATTTTTGAGACAATAAGATTGTCTAGAGAATCCCAAAGATTTATGCAAAAAATTAATTAAAATAATTATTAAACTCAATAAAGTTATAGGATATAAAATAAATTTATATGATATGAAAATACACAATATAAAATAATAATATAATACATGATATAAAATGAATCTATGTAATAATCAGCATTTCTGTATATTTCCAAAGATTCCAGTAGGAAGAGAGAGAATGAATTCAGCATAACTATAAAATGAATAAAAGTTTTGGAAGCCTATGTCCCAATACCCATATACACAGGAACTATATGCATACAATTGTGAAGTGCTATTTATTGAAATAAAGACAAAAATCTAAATAATTGGAGATTTATTCACTGTTTGTGGGTAAGATAAACCAATATAACAATAACAATACTACTTAAAATTAGCTTACATATTCAGTGCCATATCAGACTAGCAAAAGATTCCTTTAGAGAGCTAGAAAATATAATAAAGGAATTCATGTGGAGAAACAAAAGGTTAATACTCTCAAGGGAAATAATTTTTTGAAGGTGAGAAGGAAGGTACCACAAATTATACTAGAAAGCAGTTAATATAAAAATGTTTAATACTAATTAGAACATAGAGAAGTTGGTCACTGGAATAGATTGGGTAAACATGCAGAAGCAAACCAGAGTAACAGATTGTTTTTTGTTGTTTTGTTTTTGTTTTATTTTGTTTTGCAAACTTAAATACTTCAATTGCTGGGATAATAAGCTGTTTGGCAAAAACTTCTGGGAAAACTGGAAAGCAATCTGGCAGAAATTAGATTCAAAATGATGTCTTACATTTTATGCCGAGATTAGCTCCAAAAGGATTCATGACATAAAAGGTCACATCATAAATAAATTTGGATAGGAGTAAAGTTCTTGAGCAACAGAGGGATGGAGATGATCACAAGAGACAAAATGGACAATTTTGTTAATAGAAAATTAAAACTTTTCTCCTAAACAAAATGATTGAGTCAAAATTAGAAGGGAAATAATCAACTAGGAAAATTATTTGTAGCAAGTTTGACTAATAAAGGTTTCACATTCCATCTATAAAAAAGATTTAAATTTATAAGCACTAGATCCATTTTCTAATTGATAAAGAGGCCAATAATATTAAAAAGCAGTTCTTAAAGGAAGAAATCCAAGGTATCAAAAACCAGATTTAAAAAGTGCTCCAAATAACTAACCAGAGAAAATGCACATTAAAATAGCTCTGAGGTTTCACACCCATTAGATATGTAAAGATGACAACAACAACAACAAAAAGTAATTGTTAGAAGTATTGCAAGAAAATAGGCATACTAACATACTGTTGGTATTGCTATGAATTGATTCAGCCTCTCAGGGAAAGCTATTTGAAACTATGTCCAAAAAAGTCCCTAAACTGTACATAACCTTTAATCCATTAATATCACTAGATACTTGACCTAACCTATCCCGTCAAAGAGATCAAAGGAGGAAAATCACCTTTTCTTACAAAAAAAAATGTATTAGAAGCTCTCTTTGTTATAACGAAGAACTAAAAACTAAGAAGGTACCTATCAATTGGGAAATGGTGTGTAGATGTAAGGAAATGTTATTGTATCATAAGAAATGAAAGGGGTGGTTTTAGAGAAACTTGAGAAGGCATGTGTGAACTAATGCAGAATGAAGTGATCGGAAACAGCATACACAATAGCAACAAACTAGGCCCTCTTTTGCCTCATTTCTTTCCTAGTCTTAAATCATTGAATTGGTGTTGCCTCAGATAATCTGAGACTTGGGAAAGACCTAAGCTTAAAAAAAGCCAAGGTCTCCCACTCTGCTGCATCTGGGGCCATCACCAGTTGTCCTGAGCTATGTCTTGCCACTGGACTTCATTGATGCTGAAGGAGAGAGTGAGCCTGGTGACTTTGCACAGTCCTGCTTTACTTAAATCCAATTCACTTGCAAGTCAAGACATCACCCTACCTATGTCATTGGTCTTTGAGAAGGATGAAATACAGCAGCACCAACAACAGTAAAATTATAGTCAGCTGTGAAGAACTTAGAACTGGTTAGTGCCTATGATGATTCAAAGACATGCTGAAGGATGCTAGCTATCTACTGACAGAGAATAGACTCAAGATAGGGAATAAAACATACATTTTGGCCATAGCTATTATGTCCGTTTGATTTACTTGACTAAACATGTTTGTTATAAAGTTGTTTTGGTGGGTTTTTTGGTTTTTTTGTTTTTTATAGGAGCAGGGGGATCGGGGAGGGCTAGGAGGCTAGTAACAAGGTTACAAAAAAGAAACAAAAAGAAACAAAGATTATTAAAACATTTTTAAAAGCACAGCAAGAGGGTAGTGATGAACTGCACAATCAGGAACACAGGAAAATGTTCACCCTTTGAGGCAATACTTCTCTCTTCTCTATCTCCCTCAGGAACAGTGAGATAAAACAGAACAAAAAGGGGCCAGAGGTCAAGGTCTACAAGGCAACAATAAAAACTATTTTGAAGTGGACAGTCAAAATAATATGTACCTTAGAAGCTTTAATTTCATAAGCAATGAGAAATATAGACTAAACAAGGAATAAATAAGCATAAAGACCATGAATCTTTTTAAAGTCTAGAGTAGACATAAAAGGGAAAAAATAATGGAGAGAATGAAGGAAAGGAATCCTTTTCCTAAAAAGCTCCAGAAAAAGAAATAAAAACTAGCAAACAAAACAAGTTGGAGGAGAGGGAGAGAGAATTTTAACTTGACTGCTTAACTGTGGATATAAGGGTATCTTAGAGGAGCATGGAATCTGGAGAACTTATCTTTCTGAACTTATCCAGCCTCAGACACTTAGTAGCTGTATGACCTTGGGCAAGTCACTTTATCCTGTTTGCCTCAGTTTCCTCATGTAAAATGAACTAGAGAAGGAAATGGCAAACCACTTTAGTATCTTTGTCAAGAAAAACCTCAAATGGGGTCACAAAAGTCAGGCATGACTGAAACTTAAACACAAGAGTTTAAGCAAAAATAACTGGAGACAAAAAATACTATCTTTTCAAAGGTAGAAAAAGAAAAAAAAATCCAAATTCAGGAAATAAAAATAGGTTCCCTGGAGGGTATGGAGACAAAAAGGCCACATCCTGGGAAACCAAGTGCCTATAGTCTTTTTATACATCCTTGATGGGTTAAGACAAAATGAACTTCCTTTTGTTTTTTCTTTCTTGTGGTTTTGCCCTTTTGCTCTGATTCTTCTTTCATGAAATGACTAATGTGGAAATATGTTTACTATGATTGTACATATATAACCTAAAAAAAGAAAAAGATGAGAAAAATAACAAAAACCACAATCATAACAATGGATATCATTGACAGTGTTTAAGACTTGAAAAACATTTTACATGTATTATCTCATTTCATCCTCATAACAGCCCTATGTAAGTAAATTTTATTATTATCCCCACTTTACAGATGAGGAAACTGCTGCTTAGAAAAGTTATGGTATTTACTAAAGAGCATGTAGCTCATATGTGTCCAAGGCAGGATTTGAACTCTGTTTTTTTTTTTTTTTGCTAGAAATTGAACCATAAAAACTGGCTCTAGAATACACAGACAGAACCTCCCAAACACTGAAGAGTTAACCATGCTGCTCATATCAACTTTGGCACCTAAACAGATGGCTGACAACTGGAAAATCCATTTCTACCAGGAATGGGAGCATTCTCTTGGGAAAATGAGTGCAAAAGAGCCAGAAAGGAGAGAAAGAGGAACCAAAGGACTTTGAAAACTCCAACAAAAATTCCTGGAAGGGAAATGAGAGAAAGCTAATTGAGGAAAAAAAAAGCCCCAAATAAGCAGTGCATAGGGAACGATTACAAAACAAGTTGGGGAGAGGGACTGAAACAATAAGTCTTTTCTTTTTAAATGAGTGCATCTAAGAACAGTCAGGAAAAATTAAGTGATCAGTGCTTTTAAAATTCCCCTCTGAGGTTATTTCAACCTCAATTATTGCTACACCACAGCCTATTTGTCAGAGATCTTGTGACCAGTGACTGATTTATGGCTGACAACTGCAGAGTACTTGCATTTTTTTTAGCTTAATCATGTCATTCCTGGTTTGAAGATTTTATCTGTTAATATGTAGTTTGAGAGAGATGTAGCATAGTAGTAATATGGTAGTAACATGTAGTATGGTATAGTACATAGGTCTATGGCCATACACTCCTGAACATGCCCAATGTCATCTGATCTCTGAAGCTAAGCAGGATTGGGCCTGGTTAGTATTTGGATAGGAGACTGGCTGGGAATACTAGATGCTGTAGACTTAAAATTTTGGAGGCAATTAGATGGTTCAGTAGATAGAGCACTGGACCTGTAGTCAGGAAGACCTGTGTTCAAATCCTGCCTCAGACACTCACTGGCTATGTGACCCTGGGCAAGTCACTTAACCCTGTTTGTCTCAGTTTCCTCATTTATAAAATGATCTGGAGAAGGAAATGACAAACCACTCCAGTATCTTTGCCAAGAAAACCTGATACAGGGTTAAATTAGATAGGACTGAACAACAACAACAAATAGTGGATAGGGAGCTGGCATCAGGAAGACCTGAACTCTAATGCTGCCTCTGATACATACTTACTTTGTAATCTTGGGCAAGTCACTTAACCTCTCAATGTCCTACAACAAGTCTCTAAGACCATAAATTGAAAATCATGCACTAATCTTCATTGGTAAAAGGGAGTTTCTTCACTGAGTATTTCCTATTCCAAAGAAATAACAGGGGCAGCTAGGTGGTGGAGTGGGTAAAGCACTGGCCCTGGATTCAGGAGGACCTGAGTTCAAATCCGGCCTCAGACACTTGACACTTACTAGCTGTGTGACCCTGGGCAAGTCACTTAACCCCCATAGCCTCACTAAAAAAACAAACAAAACCCCAAAGAAATAAAAGATCCAATCCTTAGCCCCCAGCTACTTCCACCACTGAAAAATCATTCTATTTGGGAAGGAAATAACACTGGATAATTTGTGGCCACTAATTCCATGCTTTTGTGTTCCAGCTCACACACCTGAAACCAAGGGACAAGGTCTACAGGAAGAGCTGAATATGATGAGCAGAGTTGAAAGGTACCTTGCTCCCATGGAAAAGAAAATTGCCTGGATTCAAGTCCTAAGGCAAATCATCTGACCCCATTTGGGGTCTTCTTGGCAAAGATGCTTGAGTTATTTGCTCTCTTCCTCTGTAATCAGAACAAAGCACGGCTGCAGTGAGGCCTCTTACTCTCCCTCTCACCAGCTTTCAGGATCCAAACTGCCCAAATTACTTTTCATGGATTTTGTGCAGCTAGGTAGCACAATAGCCAGATTTCTGAGCCTGGAGTTAGGAAGACCTGAGTTGAAATGTGATCTCAGACACTACCTAGCTTCGTAAGAGTTAGGCAAGTTAACTGTTATGTACCTCAATTTCCTCATGTGTAAAATGGGAGTAATAATACCACCTATCTCCTAGGGCTGTTACAAGGATAAAATGACATAATAATTGGAAATTATTTTGTAAACTTTAAGTTGTTTCAATTTCAGTTGTGTTTGACTCTTTGTGACTCCATTTGAGGTTTTCTTCCCAAAAATATAGGAGTGGTTTACCATCTTCTTCTTTAGCTCAATTTACAGATAAAGAAACTGAGAAAAGAAGGGTTAAGTGACTTGCTCAGGGTCACACAGCTAGGAAGTGTCTGAGGTCAGATTTGAACTCAGGAACATGAGTTTTTCTGTCTCCAGGCCCAGAACTGCCCTATAAACTTTAAAGCACAGCATAGATGCTATTGTTATTGTTATTGTGTCTGTCTCTTTATGACCCCATTTGGGGTTTTCTTGACAAAGGTACTGGAGTGGTTTTCTATTTCCTTCTCCAGCTCATTTACAGTTGAGGAAACTGAGGCAGACAGAGGTTAAGTGATTTACCCAGGGTCATACAGCTGCTAAGTGTTTGAGGCTGGATTTGAAGTCAGGTCTTCCTGACTCCAGGCCCAGCACTCTATCACTGCACCACCTAGCTCCCATATAATTGCTAGATATTATTAATAGTACATATTGATATAACCACAGATGTTAGGGTAAAATGATGTTCAGGGAAGAATAATACCTCTTATGTAAGGGCTGCTGAGTCCTTTTCAGTGCTGCTTTCCACTTTTGGTGTTACCTGACTCACCCAACTCTCACCTGTGGCTCCAAGAAGATGTAGCATGCGCAGCAGCTGCACCTTGGGTAAATCATTTTGGCAGGTGGGCTAAATAAGGTTGAGGGTAACCAAGGGATCTCAAACCCATTGGTGAATTAGAGACCTATCTACTCCAAGCATTTGAAGACTTCCCTTGGTTAAGTAGGTGGATGAAAACATTGTTCCAATGGCCATGAAAGCAGCTAAAGCAGGAGCTCTTAGAATATGATCAGACATCTAAGATGCCAAGATCATCCACTTCATTCCAAGACAACACCAGTCATCTTGACTATTGTCTTGCCACTGAACTTCAATGATTCTGCAAGAGAGAGTGAGGTTAACAAATTGATGCAACTCTGCCTCATTCAAATTCAACTTATGCAAGAGTCAAAGACAACAACTATACCATTTTACCATTTTTACCTATATAAAAGTCCTGTGGTGAAAGGGGAAAGACAAATCAGCAGGTACAGATACTATGGGAGTTATAGTTACAACCCTGCACACATATAGTCCAGGCCATAGGGTCATTTTCTCACTGGCCTGAAGTAGATATAGAATTCAGCAGGCCCCTGGGCATCTCAGCAGCCTTTTTCAGTACTGTACTGCTCACCTCCTGGCATAAGAAAGGGGTTATCAAAGGTGCCCTAAAAATTATCTGCTTTATTCAACCCTGGTCTGCTTACTGTGGCAGGTGGGGTCCCAACCTGTGGTCAAAACACACAAAAAATGTATAAAAACCTTATGCAAAGATGATTCCACTTACCATCAGCACATGGAATGTGCAAAAGCTTATATACAACACAAAATCCAGTACACCTGAAAGACAAACAACTCTTTTTGTGAGGGAACTCTGCAGGCATCACATCCAAATAGCAACCCTGGGTGAAACAAGGCTGGCAAATGAAGACCAGCTTACCAAAGTCAGATCTGGATGTGCCTTTTTATAGAGTGTCTGCAATGATGGGGAACACCGTGAAGCTGAAATACATTTTGCAATCAAAACTAATATAGTCAACAAGCTTGTATGCCTTCCCAAAGGAGTGAATGATAGGCTAACGACACTATGATTGCCACTTTCAGGAAAGTGCCATGTCATCACTGTCAATGTATATGATCCCACTATGATGAACTCTGATGAGGTCAAGGAAAATTTTATTTATAAAGACCTGGAGACCCTCATCAGCAATGTCCCCAAAGAGGATAAGCTTTTAATTCTAGTTGACTTTAAAGCCAGAGGAGGCACAGACTATCAGACATGGCAAAATGTCTTTGGGAGGAATGGAGTCAGAAACAGCAACAGCAATTACTACTAAAGATGTATGCATCTCATGACCTCTTCACCAACATTGTCTTCCATTTACCTAAATGCAATAAAACTTTGTGAATGCACTCTCACAACAAACATTGGCATTTTTTTTGCAGGGCAGTGAGGGTTAAGTGACTTGCCCAGGGTCACACAGCTAGTGTCAAGTGTCTGAGGCTGGATTTGAACTCAGGTCCTCCTGAATCCAGGGCCAGTGCTTTATCCACTGTGCCACCTGGCTGCTCCCAAACATTGACATTTAATAGACTATGTGATTGTAAGAAGAGACAGACAGGTTGTGAGACTGTAGAAGGTGATGTATGGCACAGAATGCTGGACTGATCATAGACTTATCCTCTCCAAGCTGAATATTCACATCCAACAAAGGCTGCAGCCCCAGGCAAGACAACTACCAGAAGACTTAATATCATCATACTAGAACCCTTCTCTGAGTGTGAACAGTTCATTGCTAACTTGAAGAGAAAGCTGAGCCAACAAACCTTTGACAACAGTGGAACAGAAAAGGAGTGAGCAGCTTTGAGAGATTTAGTGTACAGCATCACATTTACTCATCTGGGCCAGAACACTTGCAAACATCAAAATTAGTTTGATGAAAATGGTAGGGAAATTCAGAAATTGCTAAATGAAAAATAAAAATTCCACAGGGTTTACCAGGTAGCATTTAACTCCATCAAAATTAAAAAGCAAGTGAAGCTTAAATAGAGATGCAAGATTCTTGGTTTTGTAAGAAGGCAGATGAAATTCAGTTTCATGGTGATAGTAATAATCCAAAGTGCTTTTGTGATGTTCTGAAAGTTATTTATAGACCAAAGATATATGCTGCATCTCAACTACTTTGTGCCGATAGAGTCACATTGATTAGTGATAAGGACATGATCGTGGAGAGATGCATACATATGAATACTTCCATAGTGTTCTCAACAGACCATCATCAACCAAAGCTAAAGCCATTGACCATATGCCTCAGATTGAAGTCAATCCCTCTCTAGCCAAAATGTCAATGAAACAAGAGGTTCTGAATGACATTAGGCTTCCCTTGTGTGTCAAAGAGCCTGGTCTGATTCTATCCGGCTGAGATTTACAAGATAGGGAGTCCACTGCTCATAAAAAAAGCTGACTGAAATTTTCCAGGTTATATGGGAAGAGGATATTTTCCTCCAGGAGTTCAAGGATGCCTCAATTATGATTCTCTACAAAGAAAAAGGAAATAGGTTGTCCTGTGATAATCACCGGGGGTCTCTCAGTCGTTGCTGACAAGATTCTTTCCAGAGTCCTCCTTAGAAAACTGATCTTTCACCTGGAAGATGTCCATCTACCTGAGAGCCAGTGTGGCTTCAGAAAGGGCTAAAGAAAGGTCAAAATGATGAGATTGAACTTCATGGGTGCTTCAGCTTCCTTTCATATTGGTTGATTTATAGTTTACTTACCTATGTTATTGCTTTCAATAGCCTTGGGTGGAGCGGAGAGACAAGACTGACCTCAGGTATGTTGCAGTCTTTTTGTTTCCCTTAGGCAAAAGGTAGCCATATATTTTGGATTCCTGTCTTATTTTCTCCCTTGACTTACCTTGTTTCCATCTCTGGCTGACCTGAATCATCATATTCTGCTTTTTGAAGAGTTGGAGAAGGATAAAGAGGGTGTTTTCACAGAATTTCTCCTGTCTTGGGGGGTCTCTAACCCAGGAATCACCATAGGAAGAAGACCTCATACTTCCCACACTCCTTACTTTCTCCTCACATTGCTGGGCATAATCAATTTCTGCCATTTCCCAAGGTGGAGGAGAAGAACAGGGGGTGAAAAGAGCTGGAAAAGTCTCTGTGGCAGAGTCCAATATGAGCTTTAAAATTAATATTTTCTTGTGTTTATGCACAAGAATTTTTACCTTGCTGGGGTTCTCTCTTTTTTTGTCCTGTAGATTTGACCATGTTCTGAATCTGGGGCATAATTCCTCCTTTGGGCTTTTTTTTTCTTTCTTAAGAATAAATGGGTACTAGTGAAAGTGTCTAATAAACCATTTCATTGTTCCTCTGACCTGGTTTTCTTAAAAAATAAATAAAACACATCACACCCAAGGGCCAGAAGCCAGGGAATGACTGGAGGAAAAAAGTCATGCCCAAGGAGAAGCTGAAAGGAGGGACTAGGAAAGAGTGGCACTGCCTACTCAAGGCTAGGACTATTAAAAGGAAGTAACTGGGAGCAGCTAGGTGGTACAGTGGATAGAGCACTGGCCTTGGATTCAGGAGTACCTGAGTTCAAATCCAGCCTCAGACACTTGACACTTACTAGCTGTGTGACCCTGGGAAAGTCACTTAACCTCAATTGCCTCACAAAAAAAAAAAAAAGAGGAAGTAACTGGTTCTATATTCCCCAGCACAGTAAAAGTTACCCCACCCATACTTGTTAAATAAAGAAGCACAAGAGAAAATTTCAAAAAAAGAGTTAGCTGGATTTAATTTTATGCAAAAGAACTCCTAGTGTTGGAATCAAGGAAAAAATAAGAAAATCATTAATTTTAACAAGTTTGAGGTGATCTTTATTTTATTCACAAAGGTTTAAACTTATATCCTTGGTCATTTCTGTTTCCAAGTGGCATTTACCAGAGTAGAGGGCCCTGGAACCCTTCTATATTCTCTCTAGTGTTTTGTTGGGGTTTTTGTTGTTGTTATTTTTTTGGTTTTGTTTTTTGTTGTATTTAGCTTTATAGGAAGCCCAGAGAAAAAATAGAGAGGCTTTCTCTTTGGTACATAAAATGTAGGTGCATCTGGTTAAATTTTTTTGGCAGGATTGATGAAGGCACTGTGGACTATACTCAATGACCCTATACATAGCTCATGTAATCCATCCATTCAATGGAATATTCTTGGCATTTTGGTCCCCAGAAGAGCAAATACTAAATGGTCCCCTTTAGATCCTGCTCTTGCCCTGTATATTTTTAGGCCTCCATTTCTAAAAGTAGGCAGGAATTTTTGAAAGCAGATACCATGCCAAATTAGCATTTCCATATTGGTCAATTTCTTCTCTTAAAAGATTCCTCTTAAAAGTTTCCCATTTGGACTCTGAAATTAATGACTAGAAGCAGAATTAGGATTAGGGGTGAGGAGGATGAAGATGAGGAAGATGGCTTGAAGATAAACCCCCCCCCCCAAAAAAAAGAACATATTGGAAGGAGGATGAGAAGATAGGGCTTTTTCTGGGACTAACCTCTCAATCTCTTGCTTAAGTAAATAGCTATAGACCTCATCTTCCTAGAGAATCAGAATAGATAACTAAGTAGTAATTACAAAACAACAGGAAAATCCAATTAATTGGTCAGAGATAGAGTTGTTGGTAGTTCAGCAACCAAATTTCCTTGAGCCTTTTTTAAAAGGTTTTTTTTCAAAAGGGTTTTGTCTGTGAACTGAGAGAAATTAGGCTAATAAAAAGGTTTGGATCACTCTTTTTCTTTCCTTTTCCTTTGGGGATAAACTAGGTTGTATATTCAACTTGATGCCTCTTCACCTATAAATGGGATTGTTTCTAACAAAGTGTTGGCCCTTATAAATAAACTGTATAAAATTTTTTTAAAAAGTTTCCCATTGGTGATATCTTCCACTCATCAATCATAAACTGTCCATTTTCCTGACTATCTTTCACGTTGTTGCCCCCCTAGGGTTGGTACTAACCAGGCTTGAGTGATAATCATCATATGGGTGATGTACAAATATAAATCCAGCCCATTTGGGTGACATCTTTCATTGGTGTATAATCTATGACTTCCCTGAAGAATTCTCAGAATGAACTAAAAGATTTCAGTTTCTGATTTATGTTAAATAGTCTGGTCATTATAATGCAGCCAATAAAACTTCATCCCTGCTGTTCAGTGGGTGTCTGAAATAGGAAAATCAGCATAATATCCCACAGAGGTTTGTTTTGGGTTTTTTGTTTTGTTTTGTTTTGTTTTGCCAGGAACCAGCAATATTCAACAGTACTTCATTAATCTTCACAATAATGACAATGAACATTTTTGTAGTGCTTTAAAGTTTACAAAGCATTTTCCTCAAAATAATTTTGTAAGGTAGGAATTACAAATATTTTAATCTCTTTTGCAAATGAGGAAACCAAAGCTCAGAAAACCTCACTGACTTACCCAAAGTCACCTGGTTTATAAATGCCAGAGCCAGATTTGTACAATTTCTCTTGACTCTAAGCTTTTTAAAATGAGGTAATGCATGGAAAGCATTTTGCTAAACTTAAAAGGTTATGTCACTTGTTATTATTGGGGGTGGGGTTCTGCTGAGTAGCGTCTGGACCTGTTCTTTCATCGGAATGGAGAGCTCTCTATATGAAAACTCTCTCCAATAATGGGAGCTGGCAATCCCAAGCCAATCCATCCTACCAGAGGAACATTGATTAATCACCTACTTTCAAGGTATTTTGATAAATGCTGGAAAATCAGAGGCTAAATAAATTTATCCCATAGATATTTTCAAGTATGTTTTTTGAATTCTCTGTTGTTGCTTCTTGTGCTCCCACAGTCTAGACTCTTCTCTGACTTATGGTCCGAATCCCTTTTTGACCCTGAAAATATCCTTTGTCACTAATTTGGTTCCCCTTCAAATCATCCTGTGAAGCCACATAGCAAAATACAAAAAGTTGAGTTTAAGCTATGGTGATGATTTGGTGGGGATGTGTGTTTATTTTAACTCCCATAATTTCTCTGATTGCCATTCAAGTTTACTCAAGAGCAAAACTGCAAAGGGATAAAGCAAAACTGATGCAATTGACAGCCTTTGTCTTATTTCCTGCTAGCAGCAAAAATCATGGTACTCTTTTCCTATTCACAGATTAAATGATGGGTAAAGAGGAACCGCCTACTCTTCCTGCATCATCATGTTTCCCAGTACTTGTTCCTACTTTCCACTTTAAATATAGCCTGAATCAAGATAAATTCAGACTATAACCACATATAGAGTTAGAAACTGCCCAGTAATCCATATGTGGGGTGATAGAAATCTGGAATAGGTAGAAGTAGCAGAGGATTTGAAGAAATGGTGAATCCAGGTTATAGTGTGAAGGGATAAACAATAATATTTGATGTCAGATTACAGAAAAAAGTATAAAGTAAAGGGCAGAGTAAAAATGATTCTAAGACTTCTAGCCTGGGATACAGAACTTATCAGAGTTTAGAACTCTGGTTTAGAATCTTGGAATTTAATGAATCTATAGCATTCATCTATTCTAATTGCTTTCCTAAGAGGAATACTGGACATGGAATCAAATCATCTGGGTTCAAATATTTGCTTCCTGACATTGAGCAAGTCACTTACTTTCTTCATTTGTGAAATGAGGGGGTGAACTGAATGATCTCTCGAGTCCCTTCCAGTTCTAAATCCTATTATCTCTGCTTTCCTTATAAAGAATCCCTTCTATAACATCCTTGGAAGTGCTTATGAACTTCTGCTTGAACTTAAAGCAAGGGGCAATTCATTCCTTCACAAAGTAGCTCATTGAACTTTTGGCTACCTTAAATTGTGAGAAAATTCTTCCTTATATTGAACCCACTCTTCTACACTGTCATTTCTACCCATAGGTCTTGTGCCCTCTGGAGCTACACTGAAAAACTGTGATCTTTCATCCACATAATAGCATGTCTTCAAATATTTGAAAATAGTTCTCATGTCTCCCATAAATTTTGTTCTTCTTTAGGCTAAACATCCCAGTTCAACTATTCTTCTTATGAAATGCTTTTCAGGGTCCCATCATCCTGTTTACCTGCCCCTTGATATATTCTTGCTTGTCAATAACACTTATAAGTATGGTGCCCAGAACAGAACACAACCTAATACTCTTTATATCCCTATTGCCTAGCACAATACCTGGTGCATTTTTGTTGTTCAATAATTTAAGTCATGTCTGATTCTTCATGATCCCATTTGGGATTTTATTGGCAAAGATGCTGGAGTGGTTCGCCATTTCTTTCTCCAATTCATTTTACAGCAGAGAACACTGAGGCAAACAGTATTAAGTGACTTGCCCAGGGTCACTCAGCTAGAAGTGTCTGAGGTCAGATTTGAACTCAGGTCCTCCTGATGCTAGACCTAAGCACTCTATTTACTGTGCCATTGAGCTGCCTACCTGACACATAGTAAGTACCTAATAAATACTTGTTAAATGGAATACTAACTCTAGAACCAATCTAACCAACAAAGAATATTATCTCTCTTAATATGGACCCTATGATTCCTTCAATGTAGTCAAATATAACATGGCAGCCATGTCATACTGTTGGCTCATATTCAGCTATATATTCATTCAAACCTCCATATATTTCTTACATGAACTGTTCTAAATAAGATCTCTTTACAGTCTATATTCTTGTAATTGTTTTTTAACCTAAATATAAGACTTGAAATTTATCCTTAAGAGATTAGTATAGAGGTAAAAGTACTCAAGAAACCTGAGTTATTAGCTTGCTGTTATTAGCTTGCTTTATGACCTTGGGCAAATCACAAGTTCTTTGAGCCTCAATTTGATCATCTGTGAAATGGAGATGATAACAGTAGCTGCCTCACTGAGTTGTGAGAATCAAACAAAATTTATGTTAAGAGCTTTATAAACTTTTAATGGATATCAAAATGTTTATTAATATTATTATGCAAGTCATAAATGTTCTACGTCTCAAGTACATAATTTGTCATTTTAGATGATTAGTTAATTGTCAGAGTCCTTTTCAGCTCTGAAATAATTTGATTTATACATAACATTCTCTGATTTTTATCTGGGTTATATTTCTCCAGATCAAGGTGCTTATAGTAGATTTATAAGCATTTTTTCAGCTCTGGGGAGAGAGGTAAGAGGTATTGCTGCCAGTCGCTTCACCTCTTTCTATCTGGGCTGCCATATGGTCATAAACACCTGGAGTTGATGTTCTTTTATCTCTGTCGTATTTATTCTTCCTTGATCTAAGAAGAATGAGTACCTGGAGATAGAATGGATTATGTCACCATATTGTAAATTTTGAAAAGTTGGATGAACCACTGTTGGTACTGAAATGGGAATCCATGGGACTACTAGCAGAAACAACAGTTAAGCCCAGGGATGAGCCAGTCAGTCCTAAGGAGTGACCTGCTTAATGCAGCCCAACAGTGAATCATCTCAGTAGTCTCAACACCATGTCTTATGAGGAAGAGAGTGACTCCACACTCAGATGTGAACTTGGTGGGGTCATGGAAGAGAATGTTTATTGGAACCACTATAAGCTTGAACTCAATTTCCCCAGAGACTAATTTGGTAGAGGATGTTTTGTTCCCATTTTTAGAGGTTCCTATATTTCATTTCTTCTCAAAAATTTCATTTCTATATTTTCAGTAAATGTCCTTTATTTATTTTTTTTTTGGTGGGGCAATGAGGGTTAAGTGACTTGCGCAGGGTCACACAGCTAGTAAGTGTCAAGTGTCAAGTGAACTTAGGTCCTCCTGAATCCAGGGCCAGTGCTTTATCCACTTTGCCACCTGGCTGCCCCAGCAGCAAATATGCTTTTTAAAAAGATACTTTATATTAATTGATTATAAATGATATCAAGGATAAATAAATGAGTCAATTGATAGTGGAGCAATAATCACCAGAGAGATGATATTGGGGGAAAGTTAATTTCCACTGGTTGGAGGTTGTTGGGGAATCACATAATGGGGGGTTATGAGTATTAAAAAGATATTCCCACCTCTCAGGCTTACCCCAAAAACTCTAAGTGGGAAGCATAATAGTTGGCTCTAGGGATCTGACCTACCAGTGGAATTGGAATCAAGAGACTGATCTCAAAGCCTTATAGGCATGGGCATAGGCATAGGCAAAGGTATAGATATATACACATATATACATGCACATATGTGTATATGTGTGTGCGTGTATACACACATATACATATATAGATATACACACATATGTGTGTATGTAGGTGTTTGTATATAAAAGTGGTTCTTCCACTTAAATCCAAGTATGATGCTCATCCAAGGATGGAGTAGACTATTGGCTAAAACAATATAACATAAGCATTTGCAGGCATACTAACCTAGTAAGGCTTTAAGTGAAGGTTTAGGAATGGATTGTATCACTATCATGTGACGATCAGCCTAACTAAGTTTGAGGAGGCTCATTACCAAAAAGATTAATTGTCAAGGGCCTCAGCAATTCACAAAGACAATCTGCTAAGGCACTCAGTACATACAAAGAAATAATAGAACATTTATATAGCACTTTAAGGTCTTCAAAGTGCCATCTATAGCTATCTATCTCTCTATCTATCCATCATCATCAATGTATTCTCTGACTCAAGTCTCACAATAACCCTAGATGCTATTATTATTCCCATTTTACAGATGAGGAACCCGAGGATGAAAGAGGACATACGGATTGCCCAGGGTCACACAATTAGTAAGTATCTGAGCCAAAATTTAAACTCAGGTCTTTCTAACTCCAAGTCTACCATTGAATCTCCTATGCTGCCTAGCTTTCTCTTAGTTGATGGGGTAGTAAAGTATTATGAACTCTATAAACAAACACACACATAGAGTTATATTTCATGGTTGAAGACTATACTGCTGAGAATAATCACTGTGTGCATATATGTGTGAATGACAAAATCCTGGTTTAAAATGGGTTCACAAAGGTACATGGACATAGAATAAATTGAATTGCTAGTGGTCACTGCTTTCAGCAGCACATGGACTAAAATTCTTTATACTAAGTAACACAATGACTGCACGAGAGTGATAAGCAATTTCATGAAGTGTTTCATTTTTAATAAAAGATAAGATACTGTAAAAACAAAAAAATAAACATTTTACATACAAAAGTATATTCATGTGGTTCATAGACCTCATTAAGGGATTAAAATGTAAGCTCCTTGAGGATAGAATCTTTTTGGCTTTTGTATCTTCAAATCAGCACAGCCTTATACACAGTAAATGCTTAATGAATATTTGTTGACCTGAGAAATTCAGAGAAACAGGAGAGAAATATGAGAAATATGAGAAATTCAGAGAAACAGGAGAGAACTTGTATGAACCTAGAAAGTGAAGTAAGCAGAATCAGGATAACAATGTAACAATAACTACAATATGGTAAATAACAAAGAAATTCTAAAAGTAACTAAAACCCTTAGTCATTACATTGATTAGTCTTGGTCTGAAAAAAACATAATGAAATGTATTTGCTTCCTCTTGGCAGAGAAGTGGGTGACTATGGGGATATAGTGTTGCATATGCTGATATAGTCTCCAAATTGCTTGTTTTGTTTACTTTTATTTCTTACAAGGTATGGTTCAAAACTAGGTTGGGGTAAGGCTATACTTAGAAATTTTTTTTGATAAAAATAAGAGGCCCCAGTTATACTTAAAATCAATAAGGTTATCTTTATACTGGAAGTCTTTTTAGATACTCTCCTAAAAATCACAAATTTGAATAGAGTGGAAAAGGAAATTGACAGGGCTTTCTGCATTGTACTGAGACAATCTGGTTACCTACAGAATTTTAAGCTTAAACATCAGAGTTAGACCAATAAATTTTAAAGCCCTGTTGTTAGAATGACACTTTACCCATTATTAAGTACCAAGTGGTTAACATGTTCCAAAGTTAGGTCAAAATAAGACAAACAACCGTACTTAGAAAATAACTTTCTTTGCTGATGATTGATAAGCTTACCTGACAATTTATGAATACACATGGTATTTGTCCAGCCTTTCAATCACACTGGCTTGCTGCATCTCAGATCAGTAGTACCTCCATGAACCAAGACCTAAACCACTAATTATCCACAAATCAGTCATAATTCGAAATCCCACATCTGTAGGATCTGTGTGAAGCATTGGCCTATTTCCCTAAATAACTAGCAATCCATTCCCCACATTTTCTCTACCACCACAGCCACTGCTAAAACAGCTGTGATTGTGTTGAAATGTCCAGGGAAGATTGAAATTTCAACCAAATTCCTTTAATAACCATGCCACAGACTCAGAGTTTTCAAGGAGTGTGCCCTATAAAGAATGAGCTCACAAGAGGAAATTCAGACCATTCATTTTGAACCATTTTTTTAATCCATTAGAAGAACATTTAAGTATGTGGGAGGAAAACAGTAGAGGAGGGGAGGAAAAAAGTCTCAACAATTGGATCATGCCCTGTCATCAGTGAGTCAGTCAACAAGCATTTATTTATCAACTCAATAACTGCCTCTCTAGGTTTTCTTTTTCATGCTACATAAGCCTCCTTGCCCTGGAAGTTCACTCTACCTCTGGACTTCTCACACTGGAAGTACATGCTGTCCTTGTAACCCCTTCCTCTGATTGTTTAGTTTCTTCTCTCAGAACCTTCACTTAAAGGAAAACACCCACATCAGCTGTGTCTTCATTCCTCTCCAGACTCTATCCTGACTCTTGACTTTCTCTACCATTCCTCCCACACCAGCACTTTCTTCCCAAACAACCCCTGGTTTTCAGCTTCCTTTATATGCTCTCTTCCCCAATTGGAATGTAAGCTCCTTGAAGACAGGGACTGTCTTTCTTCTTGTAAGTGTAATCCCAATGCTTAGTGCACATAGTAGACTCTTAATAAATGACTATTGATTTGACTTTACTATGTGCCAGGTGCTATGCAAGGTTCTGGGCTTCTGACTCTTTCTAATACTCCCAACCTCTCTTAATCTGAAAATAATACCTAAATGACCATAGAATCAAAACCAGTCTCTCAATTTCCCCTGACCAAAAATAATTCCTCATGAAAGATATATTGTATGTAATTTTCAGCCCTTGGTGTCCCATGGATGAACTGAGCCTCATGAGCTAACTAACAGGTCTGAGAGGCTATAGCTCTTCCAGAATAGCTAATATTAAAAATGATAGTAGGGGTGGGGAATGATAAGAGTAATTTTCAAAAATAATATAGCAGGAGGTCAAGTCTGACACAGGTTTCTTTCACACTTGGTACCTTCTACCAAATGAATACAATTCAAGCCCTGTTTTTCAGCCCTCATTGCCATTTCAGAGTTATGAAGTCATGACAGCTGCAACTGCAGGCACCAGGAACGAATGCAATGAAAACAAGTTGGAGTGAGTCCCATTCCCTGCTGCCCAGTGGAAATGCACACTGGTTGCAATGAAAACACCAACAAGGGAAAAGAGAGAAGATGGAAGATGGAAGAAAAAAAAGGAAGAGGAAGAAAACAAGGAGGAGGAAGAAGGAAAGAAAAGAAATTGTATTAATCACCCAGTTAAGGGAAACAACAGACCCACACAGAATGACAGCATGTCTTACTCCATGGAAATTAGGTTTTTTATGACTGGCAGCCTTTGGGCAGGGCACACATGGAGGCCTGTCATTTCCAATACCAAGTGAGTCCCCTTAATAAGGCTGGTCCCAGTATGCATTCCCTCAGTCACCTTGGCAACGGTCATAACCACAAGTCCCACTGAATAAACTCACAATCCTTAATATGAGCAGAGTTATTACACTTGTGGCTTAAGCCTTGAGGACTTGCAAGGTTTTCAAAGTACCCAAAATAAATTGAGAAAGCAGCAAAGTCTAGTGGATCAGAGCCCCCAAACCCTGGATTCAGGAGTGGGGCACTGGTTCCAGCCTTGGCGTGTTCTGTTATGATTTGAAACTTACGTCTCACTTTCCATTTGCAACATGTTTTACGATCATTTTCATTAGTTATTCCTCACAGAAAGCCTGGTAATAAATGGCTATTTTGAATCAAATGGCACAGCAGATGTGAAATTAAGCTCCACCCTGTTCTCATGAGAGCATTAGGGAGCAAGGAGGTGGCAGTGATTGAAATGGCAGAGGGGAGTGGGGAGGAAAGGAGGAGAGGGAGTTACGAATATTGTACTCCCAGCACAGACTGTCCCTAATTCCTTCCCCTATTTCTTGTTCTATTTTCTACCAAACTATGTGACAACTTTATCCTTATGTCAAAGGATGCTGTAATCCATATCTATTTCCACCTTCTCTCATGTTTTTAAATATACATATTTTATTTTGCCCCAATTACACATTAAAATATTTTTATTAACATTTTTTCCAAGTTTTGATTTCCAAATTCAGTCCTTTCCTCATTCTTTCCCCCTTTTCCCCAAGATGATAAGCAATCAGATACAGGTTATATGTGTGCAATCATGTAAAACATTTCCAGATTAGTCATTTTCTATAAGAAGACTCAAAGATATAACAAAGAAAGAGAGTGAAAAATAGTATGCTTCAGTCTGTATTCAGACAATATCAGTTCTTTCTCTGGAGGCAGAGAGTATGTTTTATCTACAATCCCTTGGGATTGTCTTGGATCATTATACTGCTGAGAATAGCTAAGTCATTCACAGTTCTTCATCATATATCTTGCTGTTACTGTGTACAGTGCTCTCCTGGTTCTGCTTACTTCACTGCATTACTTCATGTAAGTCTTTTCAGGTTTTTCTAAAATCATCCTGTTTGTCATTTCTTATACTACAATAATATTCCATCATAATCTTACACCACAGCTTGTTTAGCCATTCCCCCAATGAATGGCCATCCCTTCAATTTCTAATTCTTAACCACCACAAAAAGAGCTCCTATAAATATTTTTGTACAAAGCCCCCCCACACACACACACACTTTTTTGAAGTCTTTGGGATATAGATCTAGCATTGGTATTGATGAATCAAAGGGCATGCACCATTTTATAGCCCTTTTGGCATAGTTTTGAATTGCTTTCCAGAATGGTCGGTTCAGTTCAAAGATCCACCAACAGTGCATTAGTATCCCAGTTTTCCCACTTCCCTTCTAACATCCATAATTTTCCTTTTTTGTCATATTAGCCAATCTGATAGGCATGAGGTGGTACCTCAGAGTTGTTTTAATGTACATTTCTCTAATCAATAGTGATTTAGAGCATTTTTTCATATGACTATAGATAGCTTTGATTTCTTTGTAAACTGTTCATATCCTTTGACCATTTTTTCAATTGGGGAATGATTTGTGTTTTTTATAAATCTGACTCAGTTCTCTATGTATTTGAGAAATGAGGCCTTTATCAGAGATACTTATTGCAAAATTCCCCCACCCCCGCCCAACTTTTCTGCTTTCCTTTTAATTTTGATTGCATTAATTTTGTTTGTGCAAAATTTTTTAAATTTTATATAATCAAAATGATCTGTTTTACATGTTATATTTAGTGTTGTCCAAAATTGAAAAGAACAGGCTCAACAGGCAGTTTATTTCTTGTCACTGTGGATTTTAAGTAAGAACTAGATGCTACTTTGGGGGAATGCCATAGAATTCAGGATTTGAGAAGTATTGGATTATATAAAACCTCTGAGATGCCTTTACATACTGTGACAGAATGAGCTGCCCACAATCCTACAGTACTGTCTGTAGCAAAGTATCTTGGATTTCACCAGAAAGGGCATTCTCAGCCCAGAGAATCATATAACAAAGGCAGTGGGTATGAACTACTCCATTTCCTGAAATACAATTTCCTGTCTTCTTGAGCATGAAAATACTAACTTTCTTTGATGTAGGGGAAATCCTAATTTTATTCATCATTTTGAAAGCTAAACTAAGAAAAAAAAAATAAGAATTCTATCCTTTGAAATGATGTGTGAAAAAAGAGAAGTTAATAAGATGCTTTTATTTATCTCTGTGTACGTTCCTTTCCTGTCACTGTGGGGTGATAAAAGGATGCCAGTGACTTACTGTTTTTTGTTGCCTGAAAATTAATCTTCCATCTCTTATGTCTAATGTTGGAGTTGATGAACTACCCTAATGAAGATTGTAACAGAAATAACTAAGGGGGGTTCTTTTGGGGTTCTTTCTCTGCGTGAGTTAATCCAGTAGCTTTTGTTGTATTTAGAAATAAACACTTCATTTAAAAATTAAACAATAAATTGTCATTATGGCCTTAAATTAGCTTGATAAACTAAAGTTTCCAACTCTATCTATAACCTAAGTTTAAGAAAACCACTGCTAGAATGGTCACAAATGATATTTTTTAAAAATCATAGAATTCTTGTCTGTGTTTTCTAAGTTTCTGATTAGTCAATTTCTAAGAAACAATGGCTAATCCAGTGGATTTTAAGAAATCTTAATGAGAATGGGAGTTCTAGCCTTATAAAATCTGAGTAAAATAAGCAAAGGTGAGTGGATCAATATATTCACTAGTTCCTCATGGCAATTGGCTCAGTGGTTGGAGTGCCAGGCCTGGAGTCAGGAAAACTGAGTTCAAAATCAGTCTCAGACACTACATGTATAACCCTTGGCAAGTTATTTAACCTCTGTCTGCTTCAGTTTCCTCATCTGTAAAATGGGGCTAATAACACCTATCTCACAGTGTTGTTAACGAGGGTTCAATGAGTTAATATATGTAGAGTACTTTTAAGTGATTACGGTGCTATATAAATCCTACATATTATTAAATGCTTATGCCAACATCCATCTTCGTAAATGAACTGCTGACAAAGTGGTAACTTTAGATGTATATTTAGCAGTAAAATGGAGAGTAATACTACAAATAAGTCAAGATTTAAAATGTAATGGCTGAAGAAATATTTTAGGAAAAGGAAGGAAATAATAAGATATAGAAATCGAAGGACAGTTCAATTAATTACACTGGATCTGGAGTTGGAAAACTGGGCTTGAATTTTAGGTCTATTAGTGATTCCCACCATGTGATCTTGGATAAGAGATAGCCATTGTGGGTCTCAGTTTCCTTACTATAAAATGAGGGTACCTCACTAGAAGACCTCTAAGTTCCCTTTCAATTATAGATGCTATCATCATAGAACTAGATGATCCAATATACCCCCAGCTCCAGATCCTACGAACAAGCTTACCTAAGGACTGGAATGATCAAAATTTTATAATTACATGTTTTATTAAGATAAAAAACTTTTTATTAACCTGGAATCTGTATTTTATGTGATACACTAGAAATTAATGGGTTATATTTATATATTGTATGCCCATATATAAATACATATCGTGAATGCAAATATATATTACATTTGTATATTTGTATTATGCATGTGTGTAAAATATTCATTTATGCATATATCTATACATGTGTGTATAAATATATACATAATACATAGTATATTCATATACACTTATATAAACACACACACACAAATATACAGTGTCCTAAAAGTCTTAGTGCAGTTTAAAGCTTTCATAACTTCAGAAGTTTAAATGCTACAAACTTAGAAAAAAATATTTCAAAGGTTAATTATTTACATTTTAGAAATGTTGATCTGTTTCTTATTAAAATTCAACCTGATGATCTTCTTTTGCTTTCCATCATTCTAGTCAATTTTTTAACCTTATAAAAACTTTCATCATCTCTGCATTTGCAATCCTAGCTTTAAGAGCATCCAGAGAAGGAAATTTTGATACATATGCAACAGGTTTTTTTGTTTGCTTGTTTCTAGACAGTTGGGGTTAAGTGACTTGCCCAGGGTCACACAGCTAGTGTCAAGTGTCTGAAACCAAATTTGAACTCAGGTCCTCCTGACTCCAGGGCCGGTGTTCGATGCCCCATGTAGCTGCCCCATATGCAACAGTTTTGATATGATACCATAAGATAGATTCTACTAGAGATAGATCAGGTGACCTCCTCTATCCAACCTCCAGTCTGAGAAAGTGTCATCCAGTAACTTTAACGAATGCAGCATAGAATGACAATATATCCTGTCTTATTAAAACTAAAAATTTAAATATATTATTTAAAATTCACAAAACTAAATAAGTATAAAACAAACATATAATTAAACTTTCAAATGATATATTTTTTAAAAGTTTGTAATGTTTATACTTCTGAGATAATCAAAGCTTGAAGATGCACTGAGTTTTGGAACACCCCCAAAGTATGAATCAACAGAGTAGGGAGGTGGGGAGGAATTATAGGTTGAGCTTCCTTGGATCTCCTGGAGCCTGCTAGAACTTATTGCAAGCAACACCAGACTAGAGAAGGAACAATGATAGAGCCTGACATTAACTATCTTGGCCTATGAAGAACTTCCAGAGGATCCAAGGCACTAGGAAAAAAAAAACACAAACATTTTAAAATCTCTTCAGGTCATTGGAACATTTTTCTCTTCTTCCATTTTTAGTAACATATTGATCCTTAGTTCTCTGCTTCTCCTGTAGCTAACTACAATAAGTACTACTCTACTTGACATTAACCACAGAATTCAACAAGGAATTACAGGAGGAATAATGACCAAGAGCTACACCTGACTACTGAGGTGATAAGAAGATACAATAGGGAGAGAAAATAGGGACAACTAAGAGCTACCTATTCGGGACTTAGAGTGACCGGTGGTTTTGATTGAAATTTTGGAGACTGTATAAATTAGAAGGTTTCTATGTTTTCTAAGGGTTTTACCTTTTTGATGGTTTCTCTTTGTTTTGTTTCAATAGAACTTTTCAACTTTTTTGAACTGTGTCCCTACAAGGGGAGTTGGTAACAATACCATGAATAAGATCAAATATGGATTTTCCTCAGATTTGGGGTTTTTTGGGGGGGCGGGGAGGGAGACAAAGAGGTGAGTATTCTCCCCATAAATATCCGGATCCTTTGTGTTCTCTGACACAAACCTTATAATCATCTTATCAATTTTCCTGTTACTTCCCTGAATTATGTAAGCTGTATCATGCTTGTTAAACCTATAGTCAGCATCACCTGGGTTCATCTCGTACCTATCATTATTATATTAGGTTATTGGATTAGGTCTCAGTGTATGAAAAAGACTTAGGCCTTTGTATCCATTCAAAGGGTTTGGGAAGGGGGAAATCTAAATATGAGAAGGAAAAATCTGAGATTTATGTAGAACATTGGTAGATCATGTGTCTGCTCCAGCAACTTGGGTGTTTACTAAGAAATCCCAAGTTTGCAGAAATATAGGTATATGTAAATACAGAGAATCATATGAATATTTACATGCATATATCCATATAATATAGATAATATATCATCTATGTTATTATATATGTAATAGCATTTAGATAATCACATATCACATATTATATAACTGGGGTAGTTAGGTGGTACAGTGTATATAGTATCAGGTCTGAATTCAGGAAGTCTCATTTTCCTGACTTCAAATCTGGCCTCAGAAACTTACTTGCTGTGTGACCTTGGGCAAGTCACTTAACCCTGTTTGCCTCAGTTTCCTCATCTGTAAAATGAGCTGGAGGAGGAAATGGCAAACCACTCTAGTATTTTTGCCAAGAAAACCCCAAATGAGGTCACAAAGAGTTAGACACAACTGAAAAACAACTGAACAACAATCACATATCTATATGCTATATATGTATATATGCTTGTGTGTATATATACGTACACGCACATACTATATATATATATATATATATATATACACACACATATATATACACTCAGGAAAAATTAAAGTACAAAGAAATATTTAATATTCTGGTAAATTATGCAACTCTATGTAAAGATAAAATTATTTATCATTAAGATTTTCCCTAAACTATTAGAATCTCAGGGTTGGGAGGAACTTCAGAACTACCCAGAGTTAGTAAATACTTGAATATCCCATACTTTGTCTTCACAATTCCATAGTACTTCCTATCTTTTGGTTTTACCAGAGAAAGCATAGTGATGTGCATTCTTCTAGGGCTCTTCACCTTTAAAAAAAGAAAAGAACAGAAAACAACACATTGGATTAATGAATACACCACTTCTGCAGTGTTCAGGGCCCATTTTAGAGCTGCCGAAAGAAACTGAGCAGAATAAAAATAAGCTCTTAGTTTTCCTCTGTCTGATGAGAGGATTGAGAGAAAAGAGAAAGCAAATAGAAGGAAGGCCTTAAGGACTTGCCAGACTAGAAGTGTGGGACTTTGTCTTCCTCCAACTGAAGACTTTTGTTTCTATCCATGCGAGAGCTCCATCACTTTTGAGGCCAGGGTTGGCGGACAGCTTTCTTCCTCCCCGGCAAAAAGCTGCAAAAACATGATAGCTCTCTCTATGTAAACGGATCAAGTTGCTTTTCTTAAATTAGAAGGAGTTACAGAATTCCTTTTTCTCCCTTCCTGTTTCCTTTTGATCTTGCTTTCATGAGGGTAGGCATTGTGTGCTGACTCTGTGCGGCTCTCGAACAGCTGCCAGACTCCTTAACTTGGAGCTGACACAAGTGGTGCAGCTGTTGGGTCAACATGTTTTTCCTCTTTGTTGGATTAGTGGCTTGGTTTGGCCAACTATTGAATCCAGGTGACACAAAGCATCGAAAGAAAGAAAGACTGTAGACCAAGAGCCAAAAGACTAAAAGTGGGCATCCACACAAGTCATCCTCCTTCCAATCCCCCCATTCCCAATGAATACCAAATTTGTGTCCCAGCTCGACCATTTTCACCCAACCTTCTACTAAAATACTAAGGGTTCTGTTCTGTCCCTTTGGCACAACTACAGTGAAGCTGGAGTCTGTGATAAGAATAAACATCAATAAAAGATTGATCACATTGAAGAATGAAAGGGGAAGGCCACTTCCTTCCTGTCATGCTTCACACTTAGGGCCTACAGAAAGAAATGAATTAAAGAATTTTCATGCTACCTGACTTCATGTAAAAAGTGAACAAGAAAATAAAGTGAAAAGGGAAATAATAAGTTATAAAATCTATCATTGACTATATCCCAACCATTACAGCTTTTGAGTTGTGTTTTTTTTAAATAAATAAGAGGTGGAGTATATTAAAAGCTCCTTTAAGATAGGAAATGTTTTGGTTTTGTGTTTATATCCCCAATGCCTAGTACAGTAGCTCATGAGTTGTTGTCGTTGTTCTGTTGTTTCAGTCACATCCTACTCTTAGTGAAGCCATTTAGTGAAGACACTGGAGCAGTTTGCCATTTTCTTCTCCAGCTCATTTTACAGAAGAGGAAACTGAGGCAAACAGGGTTAAGGAAATTGCCCAGGATCACACAGCTAGTAAAGAGATGCAACTTAATAAATGGTTAAAGAATGAATTGATATCTGATCTGAGGAAGATATTTTCTCTGTTGAATAATTTATATACCTCAATTAAGTAGATGTCCTTAAGGTCATTCATTGCCAGCCCCCAAATCTATAGTTTTGTGATTCTAGCCCTTAGTGTGGAAAGCATTAATAAGCCAGAGAAGGGACAAAAATGACAGGGACAATCATTGCCTTTACTAGAATATCTAGATTTCTAATGCAAGCATTTCAAATGAGGAGGCCCTCATTTTTTGTTTTATTGCTTGATCAATTAATAAGTAGTATTAAGACCTATGAGAGGGCAGCTAGGTGGCACAGTAGATAAAGCACTGGCCCTGGATTCAGGAGGATCTGAGTTAAAATCTGTCCTCAGACACTTGACACTTACTAGCTGTGTGACCCTGGGCAAGTCACTTAACCCTCATTGCCCTCCCCCCCCCCAAAAAAAAGACTTATGGAGAAAGGGGGGAGTGGAGGGGTGGAGGTTTTTTTTACATTCAGAAA
This sequence comes from Dromiciops gliroides, assembly GCF_019393635.1. Classification (NCBI taxonomy): domain Eukaryota; kingdom Metazoa; phylum Chordata; class Mammalia; order Microbiotheria; family Microbiotheriidae; genus Dromiciops; species Dromiciops gliroides. Next base: position 500,022,343 of record NC_057861.1, on the reverse strand, counting down.
GACCAGACACATGCACATTTAAGCTGAATCTGACCTTTTCAAAAATCTCTAAGTATCAATTTAAAGTTTAAAGGATTTAGCTGAAGAGGGTATTGTGTATAAATGTTAAGTTTAATGCAACTTTAGAAATTTCCAATCTATCAGAACATTGAATTTAAGGGTAAGGAACTTAATGTCGTAATTCAATGTTTCCAAAGTATTTTAGGTCAGCTTCTGGCCCCAGTGGAATAAATTTCTTCATTATTATAGCCCCAACTTAGCAGTAACACCTATAGAGAGGAGGGGTGGGAAAACTTAAGGGTAGGGCAATAAGTGCTCAGTCTTGCTGTCTCAGCCTCTCTACTTTTGGTAAAAGGACTTATGGGTAGAGGAACCAGGAAGTCAAGCAAACAGGAAGGTGGGGTGGGTGGGCATGATGATGAAAAGGTGGGAGGCAAGTGAAGGAAATGTGATCATAAGGGAGAAACAGCCCTCAGTCATGGAGAGTGGATAATATATATGACAGTAATTGTGGTGGGTCTACCTCTGGGTTTCAGAGGATGAGAAACAAGGGATAACTTTCTCTTAACTCCTCTCTCTCCAGGGACAAAGTCCAATCTCTCTGCCAGCTATTTCTTAAATTTAACTTCTTTTCCTCTGGGCTTCAGAAGCCTTAGCTTTGGTTCGAAATATACATTTTGTTTTCACAGCTTTTAACTGTGATAAAAATATTGGCTTACATACTTTAACTGTTATTCTTTACTTATTGTTCTCGTGTCTAGATGAAGGGAGAGAAAAGAAGGGAGGGGGAAAGGAAGAGAATGATTGAAAATGGGAATGAAAGTAAATACATCCTCTACTCAAAAACTATTTGGCCATTGGATCTGGATGTTTAGATCTCATTTATATAGAACCACTGGGAAAGTGAGAAAAGTCTGCATTATACTTTACACATCTGGCTAGAACCTGGGATCAAAATACCTCTAGGAAATGTGAACCAGCATAAACCTGCAGCTCTAAGCAGGTAAAATGTGAACACTTCCTTTCCATTTTTTTCCCTACTTGACAGGAGCCATTTGGTACTCTAGGTTCCTAGGTTTCAAAGAAAGCCCCACCCCGCTCCCATCATGGGAATGAGTTACTTTAAAAAGGAAAGCCATGCCACTAAAGTGGAATGAGTTGAAAGAAAGTTCTACCAAGGCGGGGAGAGAGAGAAGATGGCAAGGGCATGCAGGCATGCCTCAGATAGGTTGTCAGGCTCAGGGGATGTTTGACAAATTGACTGTTTTGGTCACAAATATTACTTGCTACTTACACTATCATAAAAAAAACACCCTCCAATCATTTCCATATATAAAGAAGTCTAGAGAGATAATTGTATATGAAATCATGAGTCTTTTATAGCTTATTTTAAATATATATGGATGAAATATATATATATATATTTATACATATATTATATATATATATATATATGGATGTACAAACATACGCGCACAATTTAATGTGGCAATACCAACATTGCTTTAATTGTGTCTCTTGAACTTCCATCTGTATTCTTCTGCATACTTTGGGAAAAGTATGAAAATAAATGCAACATAATAGGTCCATGCTCCCCTGGACTTCCCACCTTAATGAAGAAGTGGAGTTGGAGTGTCTTCTCATATCTCTTCTTAGGAAACATGATTGTTCTTTGTAATTTTGCAATATTCACTTGAGATTGTTCTGATTGTTCTTCCCATTTACATTGTTGTAATCATTGTGTATATTATTTTCTTGGCTCTGCTTACTTCAATCTACATCAGTTCATGCAGATCTTTCCATGCTTCTCTATATTCACCACATTCATAATTTTTTACAGCACAGCCTTGCCTTCATGTTACCACATTTTGTTTAGCTAGTTCCCAACTGACAGACATCCATTTTGTTTCTAATTCTTTGCCATCATCAACAAAAAGTGTTGATAGACACACACATACATATGTATGTATCTATATATGTGCATGTGTATATATATGGACTTTCTTACTTCTTAAGAATTACCTTCTTGGGGCATAATGAAATCTCTGGGTCAGAGGGTATGAACATTTTAGTCATGTTATTTGCAAAATTCCAAATTGCTTTAGAAAATGGTTGTACTAATTCATAGCTCCACCAACAGTACATTAATGTGCTTATCTTCCCACAATCCCTTCAAGATTAACTAGTCCTATTTTTTGTCATCTTTGTCAATTTGCAGAATGTACAATGAAACCTCAGGGCTACCTTGATTATCATTTCTCTTATTAATAGTGATAGAGCATCCTTTCATATAGTTGTTAATAGTTTGCAATTCTTTTAAGAATAATTTGTTCATATCCTTTGACCACTTATCTTGTGGGGAAAAGCATGTATACATAAATCTACATTCCCTTCATATCTTAGATGAATATTTAGATTTGTAAAGAAGCTATTTTATACTTGTATTTATCTCTATACTTTGTTTCTTTAACAATACATCTACCAGTGGCTATGAAAGGTATATATGATTTTCTGATATTTTAGGGGATGATCTTTAATATTAGAGTTATATACCTATTTTGAATTTATTATAAACTCTGTATTTTTAATGTTGCATGAATATTTCATTAAAATTTCACTAATACACTTTTTTTTCTTTTTAAATTTTTTCATTATCACTATCCTCCTTAACCTACTCTCTCCCCAGGTAAAAGCCCTCCTTTTTAAAAAGTATAATTGAGGGGCAGCTAGGCGGCTCAGTGGATAAAGCACTGGTCTTGGATTCGGGAGTGCCTGAGTTCAAATCCCGACTCAGACACTTGACACTTACTAGCTGTGTGACCCTGGGCAAGTCACTTAACCCTCATTGCCCTGAAAAAAAAGTATAATTGAAAAAGAAATTGTGTTACATTTGCCACCTCTGAAAATGTCTCATTCTGTACATACAGTCTATCACATTTCTATTAAAATATGGGAGTCATACTTCATCATTAGATTTCTGGGATTGTGATCGTCCCTTGCATTGGTCAATATTCTTAAATATTTAAAGTAGTTCTCCTGATTCTATGTGCTTTGCTTTCTATCAATTTATGTCTTACCAGGTTTCTGGGAGTCCTTCCATTTCTTAATTTCTTAACTTCATTAATATAATATTCCCTTACATTCATATACCACAATTTGTTCAGTTATTTCCCAGTTGATGAGCGCTCACTTATTTTCCAGTTCTTTGCAACATCAAAAAGTGCCATTGTGTATTTTTGTATGTCTGTATTTTCCGTTCTCTTTGATATCTTTTGAGTTATAGGCCTAATACTGGCATCACTGAGTAAAAGGATGCCAAAAGTTTAGGGACTTGGGGGGAAGCTAGGTGGCACAGTGGATAGAGCACCGGCCTGGAGTCAGGAGGACCTGCATTCAAATCCAGCCTCAGACACTTGACACTTAGTAGCTGTGTGACCCTGGGCAAGTCATTTAACCATAATTGCCTCACCAAAAAAAAAAAAAGTTTAGGGACTTTGGGGGTATAATTCCACATTTCCAAAATGGTTGGAACAGTTCACCATTCCACTAACAATGTGTTAGTGTGCTTGCCCTCCATGTTTTTTGATAATTATTATATGCCTTTTTTGGCATCTTTGCCCATATGACTTATAGAAGGTAGAACTAGAATTATTGTAATTTGTATTTATATCATTAGTGGTGATTTAGAACATTCTTAAATGTGTTAATTGATAAATTGGATATCTTCCTTTAAGAACTATCCCTATTCTTTGAGCACTTTTTTATTGAGAAATGGATCTTGTTCTTATAAGTTTGTATCAATTCTCTCTATATATCTTTGATATTAGACCATTATCAGAGAAACTTTTGACACAGATTTTTTTCCTCAGTTATCTGAATTTTAAATCCAATGATTTTTTTGTGCAAAAATGTTTCTATCCCATTTCATCAAAATTGTCCATTTTATTTCCCATGATGCTCTCTGTTGTTTGTTTGGTCAAGAACTCTTCCCCTTTCCATGATATAAAAAGTATATCCTTCAGTTCATCTCTGGTCATATATCCATTTTAAAGATTATTATAGTATATAATATGAGAAGTTGATTTTAGCCAAATTCTTCCAAGAGGTTTTACAATTTTCTCAGTAGTTTAAAAAATAGTGTCTTTACCTGAATAGCTGGTATCCTTAAGTTTGTTGAACACTATGTCTTGCATAGTGCATTATGTTTGCAATTGTTTCTGAATCATGTGGATTTATTCTGGTCCTTTGATAGTATATTTTAACCAAATTGTTTTTGTGATTATGGCTTTATAGTATAGTTTGAGCTCTGGTACTATTACTCTTCTTTCTCCCACCTCTACCCTCTCCCCTTTTATTTCTTCATTATTTCCCCTTAATATTCTTGAACTTTTGTTCTTCCAGATGAATTGCTATAATTTTGCTTAGTTTTATAAAGTTATCTTTTGATAGTTGAATTACGGAGATGCTTGGATTTCCATATTGATTTAGATAGTAAGAACATTTCAATTATATTTGTCTGGCCCAATCCTGATTAATGAATTCATCTCCAAATATTGAAATCTTTCTTTATTTCTCTATGTTTTTGTAGTATATGCATATAGTATCTATAATATATTCATATAATTCCTTGACTACATTTATTGTCTCATTTAATTTTTATTCCCTAATTGTTATAGCTAATATTTCTAGAAAATGTAAAAAAAAAAACAGTGGTGGAAATGTATGTTCTTGCTTTTCCCCAGTCTTATTGAAAAGGCCATCAGCACTTCTCCATAATGCTAATTCTTGAGTCCAAATAGATATTGCTTACCATATTAAGGAAAAGTCCATTTATCCTCATGCTATTTATAACTTTGATAAGAACCAGGTCAACTGTGCCAATTTAATTTGAGTAACTTATGCTTTTCTTTTTTTCTTTTTTTTTGTAAATTGGAACATTTCTCCACATCTGTGCCTCTTATCCTATCCCAAGTGTTGTTTTTGAAGATTCATTAACAGTGCATTTCTGCAATCACATCAACAGATTATTTCATTATCCTAGTATCTGGTTCATAAATGACTTAAACTCATTGAGAGGTGCTTTATAGTCTTTTATCACTTCCTCATTTTTTGGATTTTAACCAGTTTTGTCATAGATTTTCCTGGCTGAAGACTATTCTCTTAAATAGACAAAAGAAAATCAAAATAGGGATTGAATAGGTTTTTTTATATTCTTTACATCATCCATTATCATCAATTCCATCAGCATTCATATCTGTTCCTTTGATCCTTCATTTACCCATGACAGCTTTCAAAATTCCTTTTATTGTCTATCATTTCTCTCAAGTCCAATTGATATAGGGATTTAGTTTCTCTGATGCTATTCTTCATAAGATTGAATCATACTTTTGTATTTCTCCTCAGAAACTCTCCTTCTTCTATACATAGCTTTTGAAAACTGAAGCTGATTGAGTTTCCAATGCATCCATCTGATAATAATAATATTTATATAGTTCTTTAAGATTGCAATTTACAGATATTACTTTACATTATCATTACAACAACTCTGAAGAGGTAAGTACTATTATTATCCTCATTTTATGGATGAGGAAACTGAGGTAAAGATTGTGACTTGTCCAGGGTCACATAGCTAGTCAGTATCTGAAGCTGGATTTGAACTTAGGTCTTCTTGACTCCTGGTTCAAAACTCTATCCATTGTGCTACCTACCTGCCTACCTATCAGTTTCTTTAAACAAATTCTCCCTACAACCTTTTCCTCATCAGAATTTTTTTCTGGTGCCATTAGAATTTGACTTGAGAACATTTTAATTTCTTAAGCTAATTTCTCCCTTTATAATCTTTGGCTATGGAACCCTATATATTTTGGGGTCCCCACCCCCCACAGGGCAATGAGGGTTAAGTGACTTGCCCAAGGTCACACAGATAGTAAGTATCAAGTGTCTGAGGCCGGATTTGAACTCAGGTCCTCCTGAATCCAGGGCTGGTGCTTTATCCACTGAACCACCTAGCTGTCCCTCGAACACTATATATTCTTTATCTTCATTCTTGTAAATCCAGATTCCCCAATTCTAGTATGTGTATCATACTCTACCACATTTCCCTCCATTCTTATCCATCACAAACTTTCCAAAGCTTCCTACCATTTCTGTTATCACAATCAGCTCCTTCTTACAGGTTAGGAACTGGTCCATGTCAACAATTTCTCTCACTTTTTTTTCCTTCAGCATTTGAAAAAGGAAATTGTCACCATAGCAAACTTAACAATTGCTTTCCTTTTATTTCCTTAAATAAGCTTTTATTGATTTCTTGTTTCTTACATAATATCTGTTCCTAGTATCCGTCCTTCTCATCCTCCCAGAGAGCCATCCCATATAGCAAATGATATTTTTTAAAAAAAGGAAAAAATGAGCATAACTGATTGACACTTTAGGAAAATTAAAAAAAAATAAGCAATGTGTAAAATCCTTGGACTCCAACCTCCTTAAAGGGGTAAGGGGGAGGGGTGTCTTCTTGTGTCTTTTCATTCAAGTCATGCCTGATCTTGAAAATTTTGTTACTTTCACTTTCAATTATTTGGTGTGTGGCTGTTCTTTCCATTTACCTTGTAGTTTTACACTTTATTTTCTTAGCTCAGTTTACTTTACTCTGCATCAGTTCATGTAGATCTTTCCATGCTTCTCTGTATTCATCACACTCATCTATTTTTCACAGCAGAGTAATATTCCATTATATTCATATACTACAATTTGTTTAGCCATTTACCAATCAATGAACATAACTGCTTTGTTTCCAATTCTTCATTATCATAAAAAGTGATACTATAAATATTTTGGTACATATGGAGACTTTCTTTTATCAACACCTTCCTTGGGTTTTAAGTGCAATAACAGTCTCTGGTTTGAAACATATGGATTTCTTAGTCACTTTATTTTAATAATTGCAAAGTGCTTCCCAAAATGCTTGTGCCATTTCACAACTCCAACAATGATGAATTCCACAACCATCCCACCACTAAGTATATAGTGTTTGTCCTCTGCCAATTTTCAGAGTGTGAGTTGAAACCCCAGGGTTATTTTGATGTCCAATTCCCTTATTATTAGTGATTTGGCACATTCTTAATGTAGCAATTGCTTTCTTAAGAGCTACAGTAGGTACCTGGATAATCAAAGTCTTCCATCATTATTCTGCAATTCCAGATTTGTGATTTATTTTACAATCTTCATTTTCTCAGAGGAGTGCTTTTTATGGTAAAGTACTATAACAATATTACTTCTGTTTCTCTCTACATTGATCTTGATCCAAAAGCTCTTCACAATATTTGAGTTCCAACCTCCTTCTAAGAGGTCACAACTCAACTCTTAATGGGAAGGTTCCTGAATATATTTTAAAGATCCAATGGTCAGTGGTCCTTCTTTCCTTCCTTATATTCTTCAATCTGTCAGCCTACTGATTTAATTAGATTTCCCTCTACCTCTTTATTTTCTTTTTTGAAATACTTCTGCTTAAGAAGTTTTTTATTCTCCCTGATAATCAGAGAAATATTTATCTTGTTCTTTCAAATTCTTTTCCAGCAGGGAGATGAATCTATATTTTGTGCATCTAGTTGTTACTTAGCACTGGAAGAAGCACAGGCATAGCTTTATCTAAGCAGGTGGCTAAAATATTTCCCTTATGGTCCACACTTACTAAAATTGAAATCTTCAGTTCTCTCTGTTGCTCTTGTTGCTAATCAACCCATCACCATTTCCCCACCCAGACCAGAAAGCTCCAAAGAGAGGTTCGTGGCATATTTATTTTTTGTTTTTCTATCAGGCCTTCTTTTTTCTCAAGTTTTCCTTCATTTAAAAAAAAATATCTTATGCAGTTTGTCCAAGTGCATTTGATCTGCAAAAAGCAGACTCCTTCTATTCCTAATTCAAAGAGCAGCTGCCTTCAACTGTTATCTGTAAAAGATCTTTTAAAGAATTCCAACTTCCAGCAATTCTATGTCTCTTCTTTCTCTTTTCTTCTCCTTCTCTATAACTAGATATTAGGTGTTATTCATTTGTACCTTATCTCTTCAATGTTGCATAATCTTCTGTCTTCTGGAAAATATTATTTTGCCTTCCTCTGCACCAAAGCATAGTGTAGTAGATCCTCTTTTGCTTCTATTCTCACATCTTTGCCTTTTCTGTAATGCTTTAACCCAGCTTGTTGTTCTTGTTGTTCAATTATGCCCAACTCTTCATGACCCTGTTTGGGTTTTTATTGGCAAAGACACTGGAGTGGTTTTCCATTTCCTTCTCCAGCTCATTTAATAGATATGGAAACTTAAGGCAAACAGGGTTAAGTGACTTCACCAAGGTTACACAGCTAGTCAGTGTCTGAGGCCAGTTTTTAATTCAGGAAGACAAGTCTTCTTAACTCCAGCACAGCACTTTATGCACTGTGCCATCTAGCTTCCTTAAGCTAGCTTCTGTCCTATAAATCCACCATTTCAAATACTCTGTGCAACTTATGAACCTTTCCTCTGTCTGTCTATTTCATCTTCCCCTCCCACCGCACCCCACAGAATTTTACTTGTGATCATCAGGCATTATAATCTCCTCTCCCAAAGACTTAACATTTCTCCTTGTTATAGCTCCTCCAAGGCACCACAATACACAATTGCGTTTTTTTTTTCAGGGCAATGAGGGTTAAGTGACTTGCCCAGGGTCACACAGCTAGTGTCAAGTGTCGGAGGCTGGATTTGACCTCAGGCACTCCTGAATCCAAGGTCAGTGCTACCTAGCTGCCCCACAATTGCATTTTAAAAGTAAAATGTAGACACTTCAACTGTAAGTGTATATTAAGTATTTTGAAAAAAAATTATTTTGTGTTAAGTTAGGGGCATCTCTCCTTAATTTATTATCTCATTTAAAGGGGATAATAATATTTAAAATAATAATAATCTTTCTACAGGAGCTGGAAACCCTGAGAACATTGGGCAGAGATGTAAAAAAAAAAATAAGAAAAGAAAGCATATATGAAAGCTTAGGTAGTGCTGAAAGTCCAAGTTAAGTCATAGGAAAAATAGGCTGGAAAAGCATCTTGTAATTAGTCAATAAACATTTATTAGGAGTCTACTGTGTGCAGGCAGCATGCTAAGTGCTGAGGATACAGAGGCAAAGATACTTCTTGTCCTTGAGGAGGTCATGGTCTAATGGGGGAGACAACATGCAAACAAGCTATATACAGGCTCCAGAAAGGAGAAGGATAGAGAAATCTCAAAGAATGATTTGAAGTTTGAATCTGGTGTGGGAAAGGCAGGAGGGAAAAGGGAGGGAAGCATCAGTGTAAGATTCTGATGAGTAAGTTTTCACTGAGCCAGATCAGAGCACTAAGGAGAAATGATGGGATCTGAATGTCTGTTAGAGGAGATTATTTAGTCATTAGTGGGGTGGTGAACAGAAAGATGGTGAAAAGAGAAATCTGAGAGGTCACAGTAGATAAGATGAATGTCTGCTTTTGTTTCAACATCTTTGCTAAGAAAATGCATGAGAAGCAAAGGATTCAGTGACTTGAAAAAAATACTTTCTGATATCAGGCTTATCCTGTGGTGATAGAGTGCCTCACAGTTAAGCAAAAATGATCAAGGCTAAATTAATTTTTTTCTGCAATATTTTTAAAAGTCAATTTTTATTGGAAAGAGACAGAAAAAAAAGAACAGCGTTTTAAATATGCTCTAAGAAACCTTAGAGGCCAGCTTGCAGATCATAGAAGGAAATCTGAATAAAATAAAATGGCTACTTCTTACTTATTTAATAAAGTGACTTTTCCTTGAAGGCAACATTCCATTTCTCACCTTGCACTTGCATGCACATGCCTAAAATGCCTTCCCACCTCATAACTATCTCAGAATTCTTCACCTCTTTGAAGGATCCATTCAGGTACCATTTGTTCGATCAAGCCTTCTCTCACTCTGCCTGATGACCCAATCCTGACTGCTCCCTCCCTTCTCAAGTTGCCTTATATGTATTTGTATCACGTCAACTAAAGTGTCCCCCATCCTCACCACTGGCCCTTCTGCAAGAAGGCTTCCCCAGTCCTCCTTAATCTGAATGCTCTTCCTCTGAGACTGCTCCAAAATTATTCAGTATTGATCTTCTTTTTCCCTAGTTGTTTGTATATTGTTTCCTCCATTAGACTGTGAGCTCTTTGGCTATTTGTTTTTGTTTTTTTTTTTCCTTAGCACATTGCCTGCACATAGTAGGAACTTAATGAATGCTAGATGACTGGCGTTACTTGCTTTATCTCTCTCTTACCCTCCACCATTGGGATGGAACCTTGAGGACATGGACACATTACTTTTTGTCCTTATATCCTCAGTACTTAGGAAAGTGCTTTACACATAGCAAGTTTCCAATAAATGTTTGTTAGATAGATTGAATTTCACTTGTGGTGACTGTATCTGTATACCCTTATATCATGCTGTTCAGTTGCTTTTCAGTTGTGTCTGACTCTTCATGACCCCATTTGGGGTTTTCTTGGCAAAGATACTGAAGTGGTTTTGCCATTTCCTTTTCTAGTTGATTTTACAGATGAAAAAACAGAGGCAACGAGGGTGAAGTGACTTTCCCTGGGTCATGTAGCTAGTAAGTGTCTGAGGCCAGATTTGAACTGAGGTCTTCCTGACTAGGCCTGGTACTCTGTCCATTGAGCCACCTACCTGCCCTTCTGATACCAGCAAATACTGTCAATTAAAAGTTTTTGGGGATCAACAATGACTTTTATATACCTTTCAAAATCATCTTTTGTTAAAGGTCAATTCTGCCTCTGGATCATACACTTCCTATCACTTGAGACTAAACTCATTCTCTAGTAGGCTCAGGACCAACATATCTTGGCTTCCTCTTCAAATATTTTGTGAATACTGAATTTGTCCTTCCTCTACCATTAAGATGCATCTCATACTGGATCATCCATTTTTCTTTGAACTTGAAAACAGGAATTTGACAGCATTCAGTATTTAAATGAAGGAAAACAAGAACCCAGCCAGAACTAAGTTAACTGTGGAGGTTAACAATAATACCTCTTTTATCTAAGCAAAGTTCAATTCAATTGTTTATTTGAAAAATGGCCAACTTCAACATTAACTTTCAAGAGAGCTTCAATGTGTATTCCTGTGCTATTTAATAGTAATATTCTGCTTACCAAGGCCCTTTTAGCTGGAGAGCTATGAGTATTTACAAACACAGATTTCCATTCTATGAATGAAATTTAAGTTATAAGTAGTTTTCAAAATTTGTTTGCCAGAAAAGTTATTATCATGTTGCCAAAGTTAAAGAAAGCTATAAAGAGACATTTCTGATCAATGAAATCACCAGTACTGATTTTGAAGGACAGATAATGAAGAATGTCTCCTCTTGATAGAGTGGTGGTGGACCATAGACATAGAATGTGGCATTCACTGTCAGTCTTGGCCAATGTGTTAGTTTGTTTTGCTTAAATGCATGGCTTTGTTATGAGGGATGGTTTTTGAGAGATAAGACAGTGGAAAGTGACATCAATGCAAAAAAAAGATTTAAAATAAAGTTAAAGGACACATTCCTCCTATATTTTAATAATCATAATCAGACTGGTTTTTCTCAAATAATGTATTTTATAAAGGAATATGTTTGAATTTTTGTTGGAAGTATTTGTATAAAAGAAAATTTCTCTAACTACATACATGTATGTAATACATATTGTATGTGGAGGTTGCATGTATATATACATATTACATACATGTATACATTGTGTATATATGCACACACTTATATACACATTATCACTTCCACCAAATACTTATACTTATCCTGACTGGAAAGTCATCCTGGATTCTTGAAAAACATTATAGCAGAAGACAAACTCTAGAAGGTTTTACCAAGTTTAAGAGACTTCAAATGTATGTCCAGTGAACCTTGTTCAAGGACCAGCCTCTGTAAATTTGGAAACACTCATCCCCTGAGGGTTGCATACCAGGCAATACAATTCTGGAGACTGTAGCAACTCCTAAAGATGGACTACTAAGATGCAAATTGCTTCCAATCATCATTAGTTGGGGGAGTGTCCATAATAATAGAATTATGAATCTTATAAAGTATCTTTGACACCTTGTCAATCAAAAAAAAATTCAGCATTTATTGTGCAAATTATTGAAGCAATGACAGATGCATGATGTGTGTGAATTATACATATAGCCAGTTTTCAGGAGTTTTTAAGGAGAACTACAAACAGACATTAAAAAAAAAGGGAGGATCTCACAAGAAGTATGGACAGCAGAAAGAAATTTACAATAAACCACAAATCATTTCAATTTTTTCCCTTTTTTGCCACAAGTAAGTGACTTCTATTTATACTCAAAGGGCCTTTTGGAATGGAAGGTAAAGGGTCACAAAGAATAGCTTTCTACACTTTCTGTTATATGAAAAAGAATGGCTTCCTTCTCTCTTTTCCTTCAGCCCGGATGGTGGCAACATGGGTAAGTGTCATGGTCTTCATACAGCTAGAAAGCTCCGAAGCCCCAGAAGAGACCAAAAGTGACTTGACAAACAATACAAGAAAGCTCATTTGGGTACAACCTTGAAAGCCAACCCATTAGGAGAAGCATCTCATGCAAAAGGGATTATCTTGAAGAAAGTTGGTGTTGAAGCCAAGCAGCCCAATTCTGCCATCAGGAAGTGTGTGAGAGTCCTGCTGATTAAGAATGGCAAAAAAATCATCGCCTTTGTTCCCAATGATGGGTGCTTGCACTTTTTGAGGAAAATGATGACGTTTTGGTTGCTGGATTTGGTCAAAAAGGTCATGCTGTTGGTGATATTCCTGGAGTCCGCTTCAAGGTTGTGAAAGTTGCAAACGTTTCTCTTCTGGCCAAGGCAAGAAGGAAAGACCAAGATCATAAAAATTGTATGATTTCTTTGTCACCGGATTGTGGTGTCTGGTCCCAGTCAAGACTTCATTTCCTCTTCCAGAAGTCTTTGATACCCTCGTTGGCCTTTTTATGAGCTGTTTCCTTTCTCCTTACACAAATGTGGATAATTTCACCACTAGGTAGCCTTGAGGACCGTTCACTGGGGGAATCCAGTGTTCCTCCTGGCAATCTGCATGTGTCTCACTAGGGCACTAGGATGTATGGCATGAGCACCATGTTCTCTATAGTTATCAGAGAATCAGCAGTTTTCTATTTCTCCTCTCTACCTTTCTCTACCGGGTAGTGCCAACTCGCTGTTAATGGGTGTGTGGGTTTGTGTCTTGCCAGTGAAAATTAGTGCTGAGTACCCACTAACTAGTATCATTTCTTTTTGAACTATGTGTGTTTCAGAAAGCTAGTCATGTGACATTATTCCTATGCTTAGCTTATCCTTATTCTTAGCATAGCATCAAAATAGATTGTAAACATACACAACATCTACCAAAAAGCTGTGAGCCCACTGCTCTCTTTAACTTCAAAATTCTTCCTAGAAATAGACCTGATTTGGACTTAGTATATCTGGGAAAGATAGACTATGAGTGTAGCTGAGAAAGGAGTGTAATCACATGGGATAGTTGAATCTCACACTTCCTGAAGGACCAATGGTTAGAGACAGAAACTTTGGAGTCTGGGTCTTGCCCCAACCTGGAGAGAGTAACTCTAGCACTTGGGAGTATGGTGATTTCCAGAGTCTTGGTCTCATCTCTGATAGCTAGGGGGGAGCTCTGGCCTCATATCCTTCCAGATAACACATCATAAAGAAGGATAAATATATTCAATGGCCCAGCCCAATAAGGAGAAGTTATTATCACAGCTATAGCTAATATTTATTTAGTACTTTAAAGTTTACAAGGCATGCTACAAGGAAGATACTGTTATTATTCCCATTTACAGATAAGGGAACTGAAACTAACAAAGGGGAAGTGACTTGCTCAAGGTCACATGGCTAATAAGTGTCTGAGGCAGGATTTGAACTTGAATCCTCCAGATTCTAGGAGGTAGCTGGCTGCATCTCTAATGCCCACTCAAAATCCATACTACCCCTTTCCCCCCCATCCAGAGATGTGTGTGTGTGTGTGTGTGTGTGTTGTATAAGGGGTAAATGAGGGAAAAGATCATGTGAGAAACATCAAGACTTTCATACATATGAAATTCCTTCTCTTCCACACTCAACTTGGAAAAGTAGAGGTTAGTTCAAGCAAAAGAGTGGGGAAACAATTTGCATCGAGTATTACCAATTATAGTCTAGTAGCCAAAATAATCAGGTAATTAACACAAGTATATAATACCAAGAACCATTGCTCAGTAGATAATGGTTAAAGGACATGGACAGTATCCAAAAGACAAATTTGCAAACTATAAATTGCTACATGAAAACATCCTCTAAATCATTAAAAGTGGAAATGACTCTGGAATTTTACCTCTCCCATCCCCACCACACCAGGTCAATTGGTAAAGATGACCCAAAATGGAAACAGTCCATACTAAAGGGGCTTTAGTAGAATAATCTCACTGATGGACTGCTGAAGTTCAATTGTTGCAATGCCCCAACTGTTCTGGATATCAATTTAGAATTACTCCAGCCAACTAGTTAAACTGTCTGTACCGTGACTCAGAATCACACTTCTAGGCATATACCCCAAGGAAGTCAAAGAAAGCAAGAATCATCGTGGGCCACAACTGTGGCCAAATTCTTCATGAAAGCAAAGAAGTAAGTCTAATTGTTTGGGCGAATGACTGAAAAACTAGTAGTATGTAAGTGTAATAAACTATCACTGTGCAGTAAGATTTGATATAAGGAATTTAGAGAAACATGAGAAGATATTTCGAATTCATGTAGTTCAAAATAAATGGAACCCAGGGAATACCATATACAATGACTATAATGTAAATGACAAGATCAATAAAGGTAGTTAAACTCTGGGTAACTGGAACAACTAACAAAAATCTCTATATGAGATAGATAGATGATAGATGGATGATGGATAGGTAGGTAGATAGATAGATAGATAGATAGATAGATAGATAGATAGATAGATAGATAGATAGATAGATAGATAGGTGATAGGTAGATAGATAGATATAGATATATAGACCACTGGGACAGAATATTGGATACATTGCCATATGTTTATTGTATTAGAGGTGTTTGCGTAATTGTTTTTCTTTGTCAGAAAGAATGATTTACTCTAGAGAGGGGAGGGTTGAAGTGATGGTGAAAAAGATAAGGCATCAATATAATGTATTTTGGGGGAGGAGGAAAGGCAATGTGACTTGCCCAGGGTGTCAAGTGTCTGAAGCCAGATTTGAACTCAGATCTTCCTGAATCCAGGGCCAGTGTTTTATCCACTGTGCCACCTAGCTGCCCTAACGTGTTTTGTTTTGTTTTGTTTTGTTTTGTTTTGTTTTGTTTTGTTTTGTTTTGTTTTGTTTTGTTTTGTTTTGTTTTGTTTTGTTTTTTGCGGGGAAATGGGGGTTAAGTGACTTGCCCAGGGTCACACAGCTAGTAAGTTTCAAGTGTCTGAGGCCGTATTTGAACTCAGGTCCTCCTGAATCCAGGGCCAGTGATTTATCCACTGTGCCACCTAGCCGCCCCTAATGTGTTTCTAAAATAAATAAATAAATTATATTGTCCTCTTTCTTCTACTCCTGTTCTAGGCCAGGCCTGACTCAGACTAGTCTGGTAATTTAAGGATTAGAATGAAATGAGGTACTCATAGACCATAGAAGAGTTAACTAAAGAAAACTTACATAGCAATAGTGTGGAAATGATATTCATGAAGGAAACAGCATTAGTTTAGATGGATTCAGCTTCCTTGACTTTGCATCTTCCAGCAGAGGCCCTGGTTCTGTGTGTACTGACTTTTATATTTTGGTGACTGGGGCAGTTATCATCAATGATTCCAGTCTTATTCCCCTGGACCAATTAAGTTTGTTTCTGAAGTTTCTGAAGCATAAACAGATGTGTTGCTAGTGACCCTTTCTTCCACTGAATATATAGCTTTGGTATTATTTCTTCCATTAAAAAAAGAAGAAGAAATAAAGAAAATAACCCTAATAGTCCATATGCTTTCAAGAAATGATACAGGCTGATAAAATTAACCTCAGGCCTTTAGGGGGCAGAAACACAACAAAAGAAAGCTTTGTCTTTAATTATTTCAGGGTTCTCAGCCCCTCTTAATTGCATGTTGAATAATTTTAGCATAAAAACAATAATTTTCCATAGTTATGACTAAGTGCCAGACCAGGCTTCATATTAATAATAATAACTGTGATAAAACTGGCTTACCACACCATGGTAAAAAGGCCTTAGAACACATGTATTTCCTCTGTTATTTCTAGATATTACTGTATGTTAAAATGGGCTTTTTTTTCTGGGTATAATTAGATTTTGGAATCAAACTGCTTTTCCATGTAATGATATGTAGTAATACATAAAATTTGTATGTATGTGTGTATGTGTGTATGTGTGTGTATATATACATATATAGAGAGATATATAGATATATATATATAGTCACATCTCTGTGTACATGTATGGAAAGGCAAGTGGCTAATGAATAGAGTTCTGAACCCCTAGAGTCAGGAAAAGCTGGCTTTAAATTTTGCCTCTGGCATTTAATAGTTATCTGACAGTAAGTAAATCAGAGGAGCAAAGATTTAGAGATGGAAGGGACTTTTATTGATTATCTAGTTCAGCCCCTAATTTTAAGAAGATACTGAGTCCCAGAGAGGTTAAGTAAATTCCCCAAAGTAACACAGAGCAAGTAGCAGAGCTGAGATTGGAACCTACATTCTCTGATTCCAGATGCAATATTCTTCCCCCTGTGCCTGACATAAATGTTGATAAACTGTCTAATTGATCAATTTCTAGGGCCATAATTTAGAAGCAAAATTGTCTGTGTCACCCTCACACAGAATAAACTCCAGTTTGTTATATTTAATTATTCATATTTATTATAATATTTTTAGCTCCAGAAACAAATATAAAATTTTCCATTTGACATTTAAAACCCATCTTAAGCTGGGCCCTTCCTGCCTTTCCAGTTCTCTTAGATTTTAGTACCCTCTGCTCACTCAGGGTTCCAGCTACACTGGCCTACTTTGCTGTTCTTCACTCATGATTCTTCACCCATGATCCCTCTACTCCCTGCCTTTGTCTTGGCCAGAATGTTCTTCTTCCTCAATCTGTCTCTTAGATTTCTTTGCTTTTATCAAGATTCTCCTCAAATCCTGCATCATGCAAGAGGCCTTGTCTAGTCTTCCCCAGATGTTAGTGCCTTTACCTCTAAGATTTTTATCATTCAGTCATATCCAACTCTTCATGACCCCATGGACTGAAGCACATTAGGCACTTTTATCTTCCACTATCAGGGCAGCTAGGTAATATAGTCGATAGAGCACTGGCCCTGGATTCAGGATGACCTGATTCCAAATCTCACCTCAGACACTTACTAGCTGTGTGACCCTGAGCAAGTCACTTAACCCCAATTGCCTTAAGCATCTGGGGCCATGTCTAGTGAACACAAAGTTTTAAAAATCAATGTTAAAATTGTTTTTACATGTAATTTGGGAAAAAATAAAATTCTAAATGAATGGAGAAAAAAGAATATGAGCCTCTTGAAAACAAGGACCATGTTTTTTTGCCTGTCTTTGTATACCCAGAACTCAGCATTGTGCCCATGGCATAGCAAACATTTAATAAATACAAACTCACAACTGGCAACCATGGGGAAAGTGAGATGTGATCTTTCTTTCTGCCTTCTATTCGGTTGATCATAAACTATTTGGGGTCATACTACAGCCCCATTGGAATCATGCCATAGTCTTTTGAGAGTGCATGGCTCTCATTTTGGATGCCACTGATCTAGACAATAGACATTCTTCATCTACTTGGTTTTTCCTTGGAATGTATAAAGAGAACACTAACAAATATCTGAATAAATATATCCCATCACTATTCTAGGATAACTTGGGAGTGCAGTAGATAGAGCACAGGGCCTAGAGTCAGGAAGACTCATCTTCCTGAGTTCAAATTCAGCCTCGGACACTTACTGGCTGTGTAACCCTAGCCAAGTCTATTAACCCTGTTTGCCTCAGTTTCTTCATCTCTAAAATGAGCAGAAGGAAATGACAAATCACTCTAGTATCTTTGCCAAGAAAACCCCAGATGAGAGCATGAAGAGTCAGACATGACTGAAAAACAACTGCACACATCAGGACTCTACCATGCCTTTGTGTCAGGCAGATGATCTGTTTCCTTAACACCTCATGTATTTTTTTTCTTTAGGTCTATATAGTCTGCAGTATAGAGCAGGGATCAGCACACTAGGGTCCAAGGGCCAAATCCGGTCTGCCTCTGTTTTTGTACATCCAGCAAGCTAAAGAATGGTTTTTACATCTTAAAATACAATTAAACATTATTTTCAAACAGGAAAAACATCCTTTGCTCATGTGTTCTACAAAAATAGACAGTGGGCTACATGTGGCTCAAGAGCCATCCTTTGCTGACCCCTAGTATAGGGCAATAACCAAAATGACTATATCCCTTCTTTCTCTGCCTCTACTGATCTTCATTCCAAAGCTTTCCACTTTTCTTTCCCCTTCTGATTCCTTGATTTCCTAACACGATTAGCTCTTTTTATTGCATGATTTGAGTCTCTAACTCTTTGTACCAACCTCCTCCACCACCATCCTACCTCTCCTATTTCTTTTGATTAAGATCTAATCTTCCAAAAACATATTCTAGTTGGTGACCTCATCTCATCAAATCTTGGTGATGGTTATCACATTAAATTGTCCTCCTTTTGTTAGGATCTCTAGTTCATCTTGCTCATTATCCACTTTGTACAATTATGTCTAGACATCTGAGGCCATGGAATTTATCATTTGCTTCTTTCTCATTTACTCTGTATATTACTTTTGTTCCTACATTGTACTTATTCTCAATATCTCATATAGTGTTTATAGGTAATTTTCTCTCTCCCCCTTTATTTTTAGTTTAATGCCCTCCTAATTTGATTCAAAAGACTATAAGATAAATGCATTATTATCAACATTTGGCAGATGAACTCCATCCTTAGCCATGATGGCAATACTAACTAAGATAAAATATCGAGAATAAAAGGGACTTTAGAATCCATTAAGTCAAACACCCCCAAGAATCAGAATGGTTTATGGTTGTTATGCCCAAGGACATACAGGCAATGAGAAAGGCAAGATGAACCTAGGTTTTCTAACCTCGCATCCAGGACTCTTATTTTAAGCTGGGGCTTAGAAATTCAGATCCTGCCCTCTAAGAAAACATTTTCTTACTCAGATGGTCACTCCTCAAATTTGCTTTTCATTTCTCATTTTTTTTTTTGCTTTTGACAGGCAGAAATGATGAAAATACCATTTGTACCCTAATAGTCTTCATTTTTCTTACTTGGCTTGATTTCAACAAGGTTACTTCTTACAATATCATCTGTATCTATGTGAATCACCTCAATCTGGTAGCAGTCATCTATTTTGACAAGTCTTGGAAATGTTCTACATTGAGTCCTAGATGTATGCCCTGGAAAGAAAGCAGATGTCTCTATTATTGTTATTAGGTCAACAAACAGTTGCTTCATTGCTCCTCGGAAGGGAGTCACCAATCACTACTACTCTGTCCAATGGGTAGTTGGAGATTCAGGTCTGGAGGTCAATAGAGAGGTTAGAGCTAGATAAGTGGATGGGAGAATCATCAGCATAGAGATGATCATTTAATCCATTTGAACTGATGATATCACTAAGTGAATAGTATAGAAAGAGAAGAAAAGAGTGCCCAGGGAAGAGCCCTGAGGGGTATTTGCAGTTAGCAGACATGACTTGGATAAAAATGAAGTAAAGGAAACTGAGGAAGAGAAGTCAGATATGCAGGAGAACCAGGAGAGGGTAGTCTCAAGAAAGCCTACAGAGAATAGAATATCAAGAAGAAAAGGATGATTGACAAGTTCATTAGATTGTAAACTCCTTGTGGGAAGACATGGTCTTTTGCCTCTTTTTATATCCCCAGTAGTTAGCACAGGGCCTGGCACATAGTAAGCAGTTAACAAACATTTACTGATTGATTGATTGATAGATAATGTCAAATGCTATAGAGAGTTCATGAAAAAAGGGATTAAGCAAAGAACCACAGATTTGGCAATTAAGAGATGTTTAGTAGGGGCAGCTAGATGGCACAGTGGTTAAAGCGTTGGCCCTGGATTCAGGAGTACCTGAGTTCAAATCCGGCCTCAGACACTTAACACTTACTAGCTGTGTGACCCTGGGCAAGTCACTTAACCCCCATTGCCCCGCAAAAAAAAAAAAAAAAAAAAAAAAAAAAAGAGATGTTTAGTAATTTTGGAAAGAGCCATTTTAACTCAATGATGAAGTTGAAAGCCAGACCTGGAAGCCAAAGGTTGGAAGAATGTAATAGGAAAGGAGGTAGAGGCACCTATTGTAGGCAGCTATCTCAACAATTTTTAGTCACAAAAGGGAGGAGAGATATGGAACAATGGATACCTGGGATATATGTATGCATTGAATGAGGGTTTTTTTACATGGAGAATGGACATGGATATGTTTGTAGATGGTAGGAAAACATCTGGTGAATGGGAAGCAATTCAAGATTGGTGAGGGGATAGGGATAATAAAGGGGGCAATATGCTAGAGAAGATGGGATGGAATGGCATCACTTGGCAAGCAAAGGGATTTGCTTTTACAAGGAGAAGGGCTACCTTGTTATGTAAGATGAGTGAAGGAGGGAGATAGTGGCAGAGGTCATCTGGGTGATAGGAGATGAGGAGGAGGGAAGAAGGGGGAGCTCTCAGCAAATAGGTTCCATTTTTTTCAGTAAAATATTAGGCAAGGTTCTCGGCTGAGAAGTGGGGGTTACAATTTCCTGTCTATCGACAGGAATTGGCTTCCAAAGTCTTTTTACATATGAATAAGCAAATATGAATTATATATAAAGTGATACAAAAATCATTTTGAGAGTACTCATAACTAGAGGGATCAGGAAAGGCCACATGTGTGATGTGGTATCTAAACTGCTTTGAAATAGCCTAGGGATGCTTCAAGGTTGATATGAGAAAAGAATGAATTCCAAACATGGGGTAGCATGTGGGCAATGACACAAAGGAAATGAAATGTCTTGTCTGGGGAATAGCCACTTCAATTTGACTGGATCCGAGAGTGTGTGGAGTAGAGTATTATACCATTGGAAAGATAGATGGGAGCCAAATTGCAAAGGGCTTTCAATGCCAGACTAAAGAGTTTTTATTTTATCATGCACATGGTCACCATAAATCTTTACCAGAGCTATCACCAAAGGGGATGATCAGCCCCACTAGTCTGTGGAGCTATTCCCATTTCTATGAACCCAGACATGAAGTAATTGCCAATTTGCTCTT
Source organism: Dromiciops gliroides (assembly GCF_019393635.1). Classification (NCBI taxonomy): domain Eukaryota; kingdom Metazoa; phylum Chordata; class Mammalia; order Microbiotheria; family Microbiotheriidae; genus Dromiciops; species Dromiciops gliroides. The sequence continues at coordinate 500,000,952 of NC_057861.1, read as the reverse complement.
ATATGCGTCCTTGGTATTTCTGCCCAGTGTGGTATTTCTATCCAAACTTTTTTTTTCTGGGAATGATTGACAGGCTATAAAAACCCAGCTGTTCTCTACTTGCTTCTTTGCTCTGATTCCTCCAGATGTTTACAAATCACTTTTCAATACTTATTGCACTCCCACCTGACTGCATTTCAACATCCAACACCGAGGTCCAAATTGCCAAGACTGTTTCTTCTTCACCTTCTGAAGATACAATTTGCCCCCCTCTTGATCATCTTAGTGGGCCCAATGTCAGTAAAATAACCAGGGCTTACTGTTTTTCATTTTATAGATTCGATGACTTTTCCCCCCTTCATTGCCAAGTATTAAGTGCAGCAGCTTAGAACTCATTATCAGCTGGCATTGGCATGGGGGTAACTGGAGCTTTATTTTTCATCCTTGACACCCTCCTCAATTAGACACTGAAAAATAATTATGAGTGTCTGGGTAAATGCATTAGCTAATTGCTGTAATTCGGCAATCAAGTGCTTTCCTAAAGTGTTTTTGTTATTCATGTGCATAACTTGGCAAAGGCTCACTTCTTGCCTAAATGGTCACATGCCTTTTTCCTCATTGTTTCCTTGTTACTAACAGAAATAAACAAATACATTTTGCACATCACTCATTTTAGAATCCTTATTTGGCAGATCTTTATGATGAGGTCAGTTTTGTCTACTAGCTTTAGATTACTTAGGGTATTTGGGAAATTCTCTAAGCTAATATTGCTGATTGACAGTAGCAGATAGGCATGCTGATTACCAATCATCCTACTGTCCAAGGACAATCCCAAGGGATATACAGTCCCACCATTACCACCACTACCACCATCAAATGCTAACCAATAGCTATAAGAAAGCTGGCAATCCAGTTAGAGGAGAGAGGCACCCTGAAGGAGAGAAAGGAGGTTGCATGAGCAAGGTGGACAAGATCACCACCACTATGACCATCACCTTCCATTACATCACCATCAAGCATAGTTGCTCAACAGCTCCAGGAATAATAGCATCAGCCAAGTCCCCAACCACCTCTAAAGAACTATCCTTCTGCCAAAGTCTTGGGGGAGCACTCCAGTGGAGGCACAGACCTGGTAGCTGCCTGAGCTGGCACTGCCACAACCCCTACCATAGCAGCCACAACTACAGAAGACCCAGAAAAGAAAGTTCTCACCACCAAAGTCCTTGGCACTGTCAAATGATTCAACGTCAGAAACAGACATGGTTTTATCATCAAAATGACATTAAAGAAGATGTGTTTGTATACTACGTGCCAGCCAAATTGGATTAACTACCATCTGGACCACCAGGCCTTAGCATCTGCTCTGCCATTGTTCCCTAAGGACCACCAGGCCTTACCATCTGTCCTGCAGCTTCCTTTTAAAGACCACCAAAGCTTTCCATTTACCCTGAAGCTTAAACCTCCTATATATGTTGTCCCCTCTGCTAGATGGTGAACTCCTTGAGAGCAGAACTGTCTCATTTTTCTATTTGTATATCCAATGGTCAGTATAGTACTTCACACATATTAAACACTTAAGCTTTTATTTCATTTGTTCATTCATTTTTGTTGTTGTTGTTGTTGTTTTTGTTTGTTTTTGGTGAGGCAATTGGGGTTAAGTGACTTGCCCAGGGTCACACAGCTAGTAAGTGTTAAGTGTCTGAGGCCAGATTTGAACTCAGGTACTCCTGAATCCAGGGCCAGTGCTTTATCCACTGCGCCATCTAGCTGCCCCTGTTCATTCATTTTTGCCAGAAAATAATAGGCTCATTATTTGCACTAAGAAAGGCAGTAGTTTTCTTGCCCTTGTGAAGATATTTGGCAATCAGTGTCTCAGAGTAGGAATGGATCTAAGAGGTGAACTAGTATGGTAGTTCTCAACTGTTTGGCCTCAAGACTCCTTTACATTCAATAACTATTGATAATACCTTTACACTCTTTTTTTTTTTTTTTAGTGAGGCAATTGGGGTTAAGTGACTTGCCCAGGGTCACACACTAGTAAGTGTTAAGTGTCTAAGGCCAGATTTGAACTCAGGTACTCCTGACTCCAGGGCCGGTGCTCTATCCACTGTGCCACTTAGCTGCCCCATACCTTTACACTCTTAAAAGTTATTGAGGACCACAAAGAACCTTTATATATGTGGGTTATACCTATTTAGAAATCAAAACTAATCCATTAAAAGATTTATTTATTAATTTATTTAAAAGTAACTATAAATCCATTACATGTTAACATAATATTTTATAAAAAGATCTGAACCATATTTTCAAAAACAAAAACTCTATTGAGAAGAGTGGCATTGTTTTTTTTACATATTTTTGAAAATCTCTTTGATGTCTGGCTTAATAGAAGACAGCTGAATTCTCATATTTGCTTGTACATTCAATAAGTTGTGATATTGTTTTGGTTGAAGAAAATCTGATCTCACACAGATATGTAGTTGGGAAAGAGAATAGCATTTTAATAGGAAAGTAACATCTTAGTATTTATTATTATGGAAATAATTTTGGTCTCACAGACCCCTCCCCGCAAAAGAGTCTTAGGGACCCTTTTGATCTCATAGAATCCCAGAGATCTATAGGCTGCACTTTGAGGATTTCTAATTTAGTCTAACCTTTGCCTGAATAGGAATCCTTGCTATAAAAACCTTAAGTGGGGGCAGCTAGATGGTGCAGTAGATAGAGCACTGACCCTGAGTTTAAATCTGGCCTCTGACACTTATTGTCAGTGTGATCCTGTGTGTCGCATACCCCTGATTGCCTCCTGAAAAAAAAAATTAAATCTTTATGTGGTCACTCATGCTCTAATATAAAAGCTCTAGTATTGGAAACTCCATTATCTTCCAAGGTAGTTCATTTCACTTTTGGATAGCTTTAATTATTAGGAAATTTCTCCTCATATCAAGCCAAAATCTTCTTGTTTACCACTTCTACCCATTGTATCCAGAACCCTGCTCTTTGGGATCAAACAGAACAAGTCTAGTCCTTTGGTTATCCTTCAATTGCTTGAAGACTGCTATCAGGACTCCGCCCACCCCCAAGTCTTTTCCAGATAAAAATGTTTCCAGTTCTATCAACCAATCCCTATGACCTTCAATCCTATAACCACCCTGGTCATCATCTTCTGGAAACTCCAGTCTCTTAATGATCTTCCTAAATATGGCACCAAGAGCTGAGCTCAGTACTTAACATATGGTATTTCTTTCCAACAGAATATCAGGGTTAGATAGGGCCTCACAGGCCTCTAGCCCAACCTTCACTGATGGGAATTAATTTTCATATACCCCAAGCAATTCAATGTTATACTTTACTCATGTCTGCCATGGGCCACTCTTTTGGCAGTCTTGCAAATTTAATTCTTGTGTGTGTGTGGTGGTGGTGGGGGGACAATTGGGGTTAAGTAACTTGTTCAGAGTCACACCTCTAGTAAGTGTCAAGGGTCTGAGGCCAGATTTGAACTCAGGTCCTCCTGAATCCAGGGCTGGTGTTCTATCCACTATGCCACCTAGCTGCTCATAGTCATACAGCATCACAAGAAAAATTTCTTTTTACACCTTAATTCCTTTTTCCCTCCCCCCTCCCCAATACTCTGTGACCTAGTAAAAATGGCTTCCTTGAAGTCCCTACCACAAGACATTCCATCTCCTTACTCCGAGCATTTTGGTTGGTTGTCCTCCATGCCTGGAATGTTCTCATCTCTACCTCTTGACTTCCCAGGATTTCATCAAGTCCCAACTAAACTCCCACCTATTGTAGGAAGCCTTCCCCAACTCCCCTTAATTTGAATGTTTTCTGTCTGTTGATTATCATTTTTCCTGTAATATCAGGACTTGGTTTATTATTTTGTTGACTGTCTAGACCAGAAGTGTCAAAAACTTGGCCCTTCCGAGTGTGGCCTGAGAGATTAAAATGTAATTGGGAAATATTTAACAAAATAAATAAAAATGAAATAAAACATATATGATGGTAATTTGTGATTTTCTAAGTGAACACACAGTCATCGGAGATCCTTATGTATGGTTTAGCAAACCTATTTCTATTTGAGTTTGATACCACTTATCTAGACTTAGGAAGGTGATGGAGAAAATGTTGATAATGCATTTTAAACATAAAAATGTATCATGGGTAATTTTTTTGAGAGTCACTTGATAAACATTTACCAGCATACCCCTGGATTCATCACCTATAAGATGATCTGGCTAATATTCTAAGACTATAGGGTTCTGTAAGCATGGATGACTGGCCCAGTGCTTCTGTGAAGAAGGCATTTTCCACATCCACAAATACTATAATCATGCAACTTCTACTACATTTAGCAAGAAGTGCCATAAGACACTAGAGTTGTGAAAACAGAGTCTTAGCTAGGGCATCATCATCCTTCTAACAGATGAAAATTACTTTTCTACCTTGTGTAGAAGGATTTATGGAACTGATTCATAATCCTGTCTCTTTATCATTCTTTGGTGACTCTATAGGCAGGACGAGCCCCAGGTAGACTCTGAAGAAAGCCAGGTTTGACCTAGATTTCTCAATTTCACCTTCCTTTTCTGGGTCTTCTTATCCCTCCCATTCCCTTTGTGTTTGTTTGTTTATCTTTTCCTTTTCCATATAAAATATCATCTTATTTGTTTGATTTTAACAAATGTGTTAGGGAGAAAACCACTAGGAGTTGTGGGGCCCATGCATACCAGAGGCCCTTTTGGATGCCTTAATAGAAGACTAGTGCCCCTACTATCTCTAGTCCGGTCCTCATATTTCAGAGAGTTGGAGGAAAAACACAGGGAGTTAAGGGGGGTTAGGGGTGCCACATTAGAAGAGGGAGTGGTGTTAGGTTAGTTTTAGGAAATTCAAGGCACCAGATTTGATAGGTAGGGAAAGGAGGCAGAGGATTTTTGCCGGAATATAAAATCGACAACTTCCTGCTTTCAGATGGAATAATAAAAAAGAACATTCCCAAGGAGCCCCCATCCCTCACTTCAACCAGAATTATACTTTGAGCTGAGGGAGAAAAGGAAAAGGCTTAACCAAGGTCCTGCCACCACCTTGTCCAAAAGGTTAGCAGATAGAGGTTGATTTAATGTGTGGAAGGGGAGTGCTCCCTAGACTGAGAGAAAGATTTACCTTCTGGCCTCAGACAATTCCTAGCTGTATGATTCTGAGCAAGTCACTTAACCTCTGTCTGACTGACTCAATTTCTTCTTCTGAAAAACGAGTTGGAGAAGGAAATGGCAAACTGTTTTCGGATCTTTGCCAAGAAAATCCCAAATGGAGTCATGAAGGGTAGGGCATGACTAAAATAACTGAAGAACAACAAATATCCAGGGGAAAGGATGCTTCCTTGTCTCTAAAATATACTATAAAAGCAGTTCCTACTTTACCCATTCACAAGATTGGTCCCATTTGGTATTTATGTTATAGCTGCAGAAATAGTACTAATCCCAATGCCCACTGTATTTATGTGATAATAGCGATCATGTGGAACTCAGTTGTTCAGTACTTTTTGTGGTTTAGCAAAAAGATTACAGTTTGGTTTCAGGATTAGATAGAGATAATAACACTTTAAGGTTATATAGCACCATAAGGTGAAATTACTCTCTCATTGTTATTTCATATGGTCTCTGCAACAGCTTTGGAAGGTAGGAGGAGTCAATATGGTTTTCTGCATTTTCAGATGGGAAAAATGAGGCTTGAAAGAGTTACTCAAGTGCATTCAGTTTTAAGTTGTTGAGCCAGGGCTTAAACTCAGACCAGTTTCCTTTGTCCCCTGCCTCATTGCATCTCAGATCTTTTCCTTATTCCTATTCTTTTATTTGGTTTATTTTTAGCCAGTTTGTACCTTGAATTATAAGATATAGACAAGAGGATAGGAGTGTATATGTTAAGCTATTAAATATTCTATTTCTAGAAATATGTGTATGAGCACATACATACATCTAGATAGAGAGGCATGTGTTACATGGGGAAATAGCTGTTGTTTGTCCTTCAGTTTTTGTTTTGTTTTGTTTTGTTTTGTTTGTTTTTTTGGTGAGGCAATTGGTGTTAGGTGACTTGACCAGGGTCACACAGCTAGTAAGTGTTAAGTGTCTGAGGCTGGATTTGAACTCAGGTCCTCCTAACTCCAGGGCTGGTGTTCTATCCACTGCACCACCTAGCTGCCTGTGAGGGAAAAATCCATTCTAGTCTCAATAATTCTCAGGAACTCAACAGGGGTATGGCAAAGGTTCTTTATTTCCTTCTCATGAGAAGGAGGCACCCTAGTGTGCAGTTAGTGGGTGCCCCAAAAGGGGGCTCACAGGCCCTGTTTTATACCCTAGTCCCTAACACGAATGGACCCTCCCCTTTTTCATCACTGGTTTGATTACTCAAGGGTTACAATCTACTCGCAAAAACTAGCTAATTGGAACGCAGTATTCCCACCCCTCTTCCTTGTATGGGCATAACTCAGGAGCGGACCTTATTGAGACCAGGGCCCCTTGAACCATGTGACCTTGCTAACCTGAGGGGGAGGAGGGGATCTGAGACCTTTGTCCTACAAACAGGTCAGGAGGAGTATGACAGACTGTTATATCCACATTGAGAGGAGATAGCTACCTATTTTCTCCCACCGCCCCGGGTCCTTCATTTCAAAAAGGACATCAGAGGGTGATGTCTTGTGCTTCAATTGAATTTAAGTGAGGCGGAGTTACACAAAATCATCAGCCTCACTCTTTCAGAGTCATGAAAGTCCAGAGGCAGACAAAAACCAAGATTACTGGCAGATGCAGTGGATGACCTGGGTGTCTTCATGGTCCAACTAAGCTCTAAGTGCTCTACAGTGCCTGCTTCAGCCTCCTTTGTAGCTGTTGGAACAACTTGTTCCATTCTACCCATTCTGCTGGGGAGAGTCTGCACATGCTTGGAGTATACATACCCCCAACCTCAGCAACAGGTCTGAGGCCTGTCAGTCACCCTTAAGCAGGTTTTAGCCCATCTGCTGAGATGATTTTATTGGGGTGTGGCCACTGTCCACGCTACAGCTTCTTGGAGCCATGGGTGAGAGTTGGGTGAAAGGTGGACCCCAAAGTGGATCAGCAGCCCTCACACTAGAGGTGCTAGTCCTCCAGAACACCAAACAATAAAAGACCATGGTACACTTAAGTATAATCAAAGGCTTTGCCTAAACAGCTAACTGGGAGATTTCAGCAGTCAGGGTTATCGTGCATCTTTAATACACAACAGATTATCCTGTTGACTCAGATACCACATTTCCAACAGCAAAGAATAAAGAGCTGGTTTTTCCTTTATGTTTCCTAGGTTTTGTTGATTTCTGCCTGACCCTTCACACTGTTCAAATGTAGGGTGAGGCTTTTTAAAAATTTAATTCAATATGAGTCTGAATGTGCATTGGAATGCTAGGCACCAGCACTGCAGCAGGGAGTATAATGAAAAACATAAATTCTGCGTACCAATTTGTGGTTGGAGCCAGCATTCCAGCTCAGCTCTCTAGTGGCTGCTAATATTCCATCTTGGTTCTGTTCCCAGCCATTTGCTATTCTAGTTAAAGATGTCAGAGGTTGTGACTCAGATGGTATGCAATGGAGAGATTCTATGGCTGGAGGGTAAAGACACAGAATTCTTCAAACTCACAAAATCTCCAAGTTCTAGTCACAGAGATTTTTCTAATGGTAAATTCTCCGAAGAGATGTGTATATTTTAACACTGCCATCCATAGGGAAATACAGTTTAAAGCTTAAAACTGCACTAACATTTTTGGGACAGCCTTTCTATACTTATTCCTACAGGAATTCTAAAGGGAGAAAAGTAAAACAAATTGGCAGTGGCTGATTCGCTCCTGTGTTTTTATCACTGCTGAGGAATGTTAGTACAAGGACAATCCTTTGCAAATTCATGGAAGACTGGGCTTTACCATTGCAAAGGGGCTTCCTAATGAATAGCAATGGCCTAGGCTTGCTGTGTATTAGCATATTTTCTCTCTCCTTTTCAATCTAAACTGGCTTTTCTTGCCAAAGAAAAATGATTTTCCCACCCCCAGAATTACCTTTTTAGAAAAGTGGTTTTGGGAAAGGTATTAAGCTCTACAGGCAGATGCTATAACCAGCTTATCAAAATTATAAGGAATGTGGAAGATTTTTCTCTTGTTCAAGAAGGTGTTTTCATGGTCATTATCCATCTTTGCTAAAGGGGTACTTAATCTTTTCAAATTCCCCAGTGTCTTTTCTGGTGTGAGAGGGAGGTTGAGCAGAGCAGTCCCTGGTCAATTTGACTATTTCCCCCCAAGAAGATTACAGAGTATGGACTTTTATCTGGAGGGCATTAACCATAAAGATAGACAAGTACTCTAAGAAGGCCTTTTATTAGTACCTAGCAGTGATTAGAATTGCTATATAATTGACTCAGAGGCCACTCCTCTCTCCAAAGTGAAGCATTGTGAAAAGACTCTATTCCCCAACAGATATTCCATGTACAAGGATGGAATATATAGAAACATAAGACATGCAAATAATTCATAACAATTATGAAAGGGTGTTTACTTTCCCTTTCCCACTAGGAACAGAGGACTTACTATATGTTTGCTTATGGCCTGGGAGAGCAGTTTAATGTCACTATTTCTGAGCTCCAATCTCCTTTGTAGACAAAGGGGTATTTTGGATTCCCTATGCAGCATGATCCTTCTAGCAAGAGAAGAGAGATTTCAAAGAAAGCATCAGCTTTGGAAGTTACCGCTTGGGTAAACCAAGTATAGTTAGCCCTTCCACATCATGGGGTCTAGGGGCATGGCACCCCTGTAATCTGGAAAATCTGAGTAAAAATTTTTGGCCCTCCTTTCCTACAAGAGAAGAAGTCTAAAATTATCATGGTATTAAAAGATAAAATATATTGATATCATACAATACCATAGATATATTTTATGCATTTTTTGAGTTTCTAAACTTTTTCTGTGATATCTGCTGGCTTTTGCATGTCATTTGTGGCTTCCACAAAACTCCCCCCAAATTTCCATTGGCTTTCTTATGCTGATCTGTGATATATCAGAACCAGGATGGAGAAAGTCATGATGTGGAAGGGATAACTGTATGAGGCTTTTGAGTTCTCATTTTCAGGCACCAGCCTCCAAGATGAAGAAGATATCCTTAACATCACAATTTTGAGAGATGGAAGATCACCAACTGAGAGTCAACCGTATAACTCAAGGATTAAAGTTATGTTGGGGTGAGGCAAGAAATAAGACATCTGGATCTTTGCCAGCTCTGATGTTGTCATGAGTTGTTTGCTTGGTGTCATTCCAAAGTAAATGAGGAATATTTTTTCAACTATTTCCCAAAATGTCTTTACTTTTGTGGGGTGGAGTATAATGAATTATCTGAGCACCTTATATTTCTGTATTTGTTGTTGGCTGCTCCATACTTGACATCTACATTATATACAGAAAGCCTATGTGAGAATTGAGTACTGTGCTTTTACCCACATTTAGGTAAACCTAGTGATAAGCCATACCTAAGCTTTACTCCCAGAGACTCCCCCAGAATTTTCAGGGTGACAACAAAGGCAAAGAGATACAGTTATCCCTTTCACATCATGGGGGTTAGGGGCATGGTACCCCATGCAATCTGGAAAATCCCTCTAAAATATTTTGGGCCTCTCTTTGCACCAGAAAAGAAATCTGACATTCTTCCTTACTTTTTATGGAGTTTTTACAATACCTTATGTAAAATTAAGTATTTGGTCATAGGCTCTATGTCATCTGCTGACCTTTGTGTGTCATCTGCAGCTTCCATAAAATTCCAAAGAATTTCCATTTAATTTCTTATGCCGACCTGTGACATATCAAAACTGTGATGGGGAAAGTTGCAATGTGGAAGCAAAAACTGTATAATGATTCCTATTGGTTAGGTCCACAGGTGACACAGTGGATAGAGCACCAGACCTGGAGTCAGAAAGACTCATTTTCCTGAGTTCAAATTTGGCCTCAGACACTTAATAGCTGTGTGACGTGGGGCAAGTGACTTAGCACTTAACTTTCCTCATGTGTAAAATGAGCTGGAGAAGGAAATGTCAAACCACTACAGTATCTTTGCTGAGAAAACCCCAAATGGGCTCATGAAGAGTTAGACACAACTGAGGGCCACTGAATAACAACAAATATTAAGTTTGAGATAAAGGAGGGGTCTCCAAGTGAAATGTCTAGTAAAGGGTTGTCCATGACTGAGAGGTCAAGAAGGAAGATATACACATTTGATTCCCATCTAAATAGAATAGTCAAAACCTTCAAAATGTAGGATAAAGAGTAAAATCCAGTTGCTTTTGTTTGTTTGTTTTAGAAAAACAGCGAAAGTGTTTGGGAAGAAATAGAATCAACACAATCACTGAAAAGATAGAAAATATATGAGAGGAGAGAATTCTCATAACTAATTTATAGATTCTGAATTTGGAGGCTAGAAAAGGACCTTAGAGGTAATCAGTCAAACCCCATCCTATAGGTGGGGAAACTGAGGTTTAGGGGAATAAGATGACTTGACTAAGATTAGATATAAACTTTCTACTTTCATCAATTGCTAGGCCTAGCAAGGCTTATGCTGACATTTTAAACTTTATCCCAAAACTGTATGTACCCATCTGGCATCTTCCCTATTGCCTTCAGGGATGTCATAATTTTTCTTGCCAGCCAAGGTCTGAGCCTTGCGATCTATTCTAACTCATTCTTTTCCTTCACCCCCAAATCCAACCAGTCACCAAATTTTCTTCAAAAGTGTTTTTATTGATGTTCTTTTTAGACATCACAGTCATTTTCAAATCACCTTTCCTCATTGCAATAAAATGTTCCCTTCTTACATGTAAGTATAGTTAAGTTAAATTAAAAATAGTGACTGTGTTTGGAAATGTATGCTTTATCCCACACATATCATCTGCCAAAACAAGGAAGACATGCTTCATAGTCAATCCTTTAAAGGTACTATTTTTCCAAGTCTTCTTGAATCTTTTTATCTGTCGTTACTATTTCTTCATTTCTGTTGCCACTGCCACTCACCCTAATCCAAACATCACTTCATACCTGGACTTTTACAATTGCTTATAAATCGCCTTCTAGTTAGTATTTCCTGCCTTTGATCCATTCCATATGATAAGTCTAGATTGATTTTAATTAGACACCTATTTCATCATCACTGTGATAGTTAACTTTTTGCTTTTATATTATATTTATCCATTCTACCCACCCAGTGAACCATCCAACATAACAAACATTTTAAAAGAAAAAGAGTCATCAAAAATGATCAATACTTCAGCCATGCCAGATGGCTCATTCAACATGCTATGAGCCATATATACTGTTGTAAATTTTATTTTCTCAACTTTTCACTGTGACAGGATTGGTCATCATAACTTGTACAACATCCAAATTTAGGTTTTATTATTGTTCTTTCCCATTTACATATTTATATTGTTGTGGTAAAAGACATATTATTTTCCTTATCCTGTTTACTTCATTCTGCATCAGTTCATTAGGGTCTCCCCATGTTTTCTGAATTCTTCATATTTTTCATTTCTTATTGCGAAGTACTATTCTATTACATTCATAATTTGTTCAGCCATTAGCCACACTTTGTTTCCAGTTCTTTGTCACTCTAAAAGTGTTGCTGTGAATATTTTATTGCACATGGAACATTCGTGTTTGACTTTGACAGCAGGATCTTTGGACCAAAGGAAATAGACTTTTCTTAGAGTAATTCCAAATTTCCCCTCCCTCCACTTAAGTCATGGGGTAAATCCACACTTTTTTCTCTTTTGTTTGTTTTTTTTTAATTTTTGTTGTTGTTGTTGTTGTTTTTGAGGGGCAATGAGGGTTAAGTGATTTGCCCAGGGTCACACAGTTAGTAAGTGTCAAGTGTCTGAGGCTAGATTTGAACTCAGGTCCTCCTGAATCCAGGGTTGGTGTTTTATCTACTGCGCCACCTGGCTGCCCCACTTTTTTCTTTTTTTTATAGTATATTCTATATTCAATTATATGTAAAGACAATTTTAGCATTCATTTTTACAACATTTTGAGTTCCAAATTTGTCTCCCTGATTCCCTCCCCTCTCTTCTTCCTAAAATGGTAAACAATTAGATATAGGTTATATATGTAAAACATTTCCATTAAGTCACTGTCGTAACAGAAGAAATAGACCAAAAGGGAAAAAAATGAAAAAAATAAAGCAAAATAATAAAATAAAATTTAAAAAATAATGCAAGTGAAAATAGTACTCTTCAATATGTTCACAGTCCATCAGTTCTTTATCTGGATGTGGATAGCATTTTCCTTCATGAGTCCTTTGTAATTTTCTTGGATCATTATATTGCTGAGAAGAGCTTAAGTCATTCATAGTTAATCATCACATAATGTTGGTTTTATTGTGTATATTTTGGGGTTTTTGCTCATTTCACTTTGCATCAGTTCATATGTCTTTTTAGGTTCTTCTGAAATCTGCCTGCTCATTATTACTTATAGCACAACAGTATTCTATTACATTTAGATGCCACAACTTATGCCCTAAATAATGGACATCCCCTCAGTTTCCAATTCTTTCCCACCACACACACACAGAATACTGCTATAAATATAGGACCTGTTCCCTTTTTTGTGATATCTTTGAGATATAGACCTAGTAGTGATATTGCTGGATCAAAGGGTAAGCATAGTCTGGTTGCTCTTTGTTCATGGTTCTACATTGCTCTCCAAAATGGTTGGATCAATTCACAACTCCACCAACAGTACATTAGTGTCCAGGTTTCCCCACATGCCCAACATTTATCATTTTCCTTTTTTGACATTTTAGCCAATCTGATAGGTATGAGGTGGTACCTCAGAGTTGTTTTAATTTACATTTCTCTTATCAATAGTGATTTAGAATACTTCTTCATACAACTATAGAGAAAACTTATCAAACATTGAATTACTGAGTCTTTGTCCTTTCTCTTTATTTTGGATGTTCTATTGATCAACTTTTCTATTTTTTGAGTACAAAAAGTTTTATCATTATTGCTATATAATATAATGTAAGGTTTAGAAATACTATTCACCCTTCATTCCTCCTTTTTTAAGAAAACTGTTTTCCCTTGAGATCCAAGACTTTTAATTGCTCCAAATGAACATTTTGAGTATTTTTGTCTAGCTCTATCAAGTATCCCCTTGGTGATCTGTTTGGTATGCTAAATTTATAAGTTGATTTAGGTAATATTTTCATTTTTATTAGATTGGCATGACCCAACTATGAGTGACAAATATCCCTTCAGTTATTTGTCATGGCTATTTCTTTAGTGAGGTGGTATGGTAAAGTGCACATAGAGCTAGGCTTGAAACAAGTTAAAACTGTACCCTTGCCGTGCCTCAGGCTTTTACTGGATGTGTGACCCTTGGCAGGTCATTTTCACATTTCAGTGCTCCAGGAAGCCCAAATATTACAAGTTGCAGGGAAGATACTGAGCAGTATTGAGGGGGCTTCCTCATCCGCAGGTCCCCTATGCCAGTGAAGTCATAGACTCAGTCCCTAACCCTATCTTCTTTGCCACCTTGCTTCAGTTACCTTTTTTACACCGAAACTTCACTAATGCTAATCATAAAATGATCTTGAACACCTACTCTTAGAGAGCTGCTTGGGACAGAGTGTCTCAGCAGTCTCTATAGTTAGTGTGTCAGTGACAGAACCTCAACTCAGACCTTTCTGATTCAAAGGAAAAAACATTTGGAATCTAAGTGTAGGCCATAATTGTTTATCATTTGATTGCACCTGTACTTTGTATTCTTTGGGGATATTTCCCAGGATCTGGGTCTTATGAGGCAAAACAAACTGTTATTTCACCTTTGAAAACAAATAGAAACTCATTTTATTTTATTTTTTTTGGTTTTTGGTTTTTTTAGTGAGGCAATTGGGGTTAAGTGACTTGCCCAGGGCCACACAGCTAGTAAGTGTTAAGTGTCTGAGGCCGGATTTGAACTCAGGTACTCCTGACTCCAGGCCAGTGCTCTATCCACTACGCCACCTAGCTGCCCCAGAAACTCATTTTACTGTGTATATGGTTTCAGTGTGTGTGTGTGTTTGTGAGAGAGAGAGAGAGAGAGAGAGAGAGAGAGAAAGAGAGAGAGAGAGAGAGAGAAGGAAAGAAGCATGCATCAAGCATCTATGATGTGCCTGGCATTATGATAATCATTTTACAATATAATATAATCATTTGATCCTCACAAAAACCATGGCAGGTAGGTGATATTACTATCCCCATCTTACAATTGAGGAAACTGAGGCTCTTGTTATTGTCCTTTAGTTGTTTTTCAGTCTTGTCTTACTCTTCATGATCCCATTCAGGGTTCTCTTGGTGAAGAGACTGGAGTGTTTCGCCATTTCCCTCTCCAGCTCATTTTACAGATTAAGAAACTAAGGCAAGCAGTGTTCAGTGATTTGGCCAGGTTCACACAGCTAGGAAGTGTCTAAGGCCACATTTGAACTCAGATCTTCCTGACTCCAAGCCTATTTCTGTATCTACTGTGCTACCTTGCTGCTTAGGTAGGCAGCTTCCCCTTAGGGAGGGCTCACTAATCTGCTATTAAACCACTTTGTCAGACTTTTTTGATCATTAACTTTAAGAGAGGTGGAATCTTATAACAGGCTACTCCAACTCCAAGTCTTATATACAAGATTTGGAATCAACTCCAATCATCCTGTGATTTTACCTATTTTAAATTTCTACTTAGATAAAAACCAAACATTTGGTTTGGTTTAGTGACTCCCTATCCAGAATCCTGCCTGGAGCCGCTGCAATGATCACGTGAAATCCATGGTAAGCAGCTAATTACCGGCTTCACAAGAACCACAGGTCAGCCTGAAGCAGGATGTGGACACTGAGTTTTCTGCTCTCAAGGAATAATTCACACATGTCAAGATGCTGAATACCTCTGCATGCCAGGATCTCACAATTCCTGTTCCCTAGCCATGTCACCAGGACTATTTTAAATTTCCTTAACATTTCCCTTTAGTTCTCGCTAAGAACACTACAGTCATAATTCTATGCAGTTAGTGACCAGAATAACCAGTGGTTAGTTAAGACTGTCAGAAATCTTTACCCTGGGACCCCAATGGATCATGAGGGCCTCAAAACAGCCCTCATCACTGCCTTTTATAGGATTGCAAATTTAAAGGCAGAAGGGGTCATTAGAGGTCATTGAGTCTACCCATTTCCTTTTTATAGGTAAGGAAACTGAGGCCCCAAAGGAGTTAAATGAACTACTTGAGGTCACATAGCTAGTGTTTGAGGAAGGAGTTGAATACAGGAATTTCTGACTCCAGACCAAGTATCTGATTCACTATGCCACATTGCATATATGTACTTAGAGATCTTCAAAATGTTTGTTTAAATACTACTCTCCCTTTTTTTTTTAAAAAAGAAGAAAATATAATTTGCATAATATTATGCCAACTGCTTGGTAATATTTAGTGTTTTCCTTATTCATTATGCATGTTATAGAATCCAATTATTTCCAATATGATGTGAATGTAGGAACATGAGTTTGAGGAAGAATTTGAACTCAGGGCTATCCTGAATCCAAATCCAGGGCCAACTTTTGTTGTTGTTCAGTTGTTTAGTCATATCTGAATCTTCGCGACCCCATAGACCATACATAGCGTACAGTCCTTTCTGTCTTCCAGTATCTCTCTAAGTCTGTCCAAATTCATGTTCATTGTTCCCCTGATTTTATCTATCCATTTGTCCTCTGCCATCCCCTTTTTCCTTTTGCCTTCAATTTTTCCCAATGTCAGGGTTTTTTCCAATGAGGCCTGTTTTCTCATTATGTGGTCAGAAGACTTAAGTTTCAGCTTTAGTATTTGTCCTTCCAGTGACAAGCCTGAATTAATTTTTTTGAGTATTGACTGATTTGATCTCTTTGCTGCTCAAGGAACTCTCAAAAGTCCTTCTCCAGCATCACAATTTAAAGGTGTTGATTCTGTGGTGCTAAACTTTCCTTATAGTCCAATTCTCACAGCCATACATTACTACTGTAAAAACTATAGCTTTGACTAGATGGATCTTTGTCAGCAAGATGGTGTCTCTGCTTTTTATTATGCTCTCCAGATTTGCCATAGCTTTCCTTCAAAGGAGCAAGCATCTTTTAATTTCATGTCTGTAGTCACCATCTGCAGTAATCCTTGAGCCCAGATATATAAAATCTGATACTGCTTTCATTTCTTCTCTTATTTTCTAGGAAGTAATGGGACCAGTTAGCAAGATCTCAGTGATTTTTGTTTGGTTTGGGTTTTTTATGTTAAGTTTTACCTAACTGTCACTATGGAATAGAGAAACTAGATAACCCTATCAATCCAGTATCTTTGCCAAGAAAATCCTAAATGGGGTTAATCAAGAATCAGACACAACTGAAAAACAACTGAACCCAATAGTGAACCCAATAGTAAAGACACACAGCCTCAGGGCTAAGGTGGAACTATTATTGGAGAAAGGGACAACCGAAATAACTTACAGGTTCCTAGAGAAGTCAGAGGGAAAATATAAATGGAGTTCACCTTGCTTCTAGAGCCATAGTGGGTTGAATGCTAGACATAGGGTCAGGAAGACTTAGGTTCAAATCATTTCTCTGATACATACTATAGGTGTAATTCTAGTCAAGTCTCTAAGTTCCAGTTTCCTCACTTATAAAATGGGGATAATGATATGAGGATAATAACTCTACTTCATATCATTGTTGTGAGGATAAAATGAAATAATATTTATAAAGTGCTTTGTAAACTTTGAAGCCACATACAAGTGTGAGCTATTATTATTCCAATCTCTCTTCACAGGCTTTCCTTAAACAGTCTAATGAGCTGCCATCCAGTAAGCATGAAGCATATGGGCTTAGCCTGTTGCTTAACAAACTCAAGCTGTGGTTGGGGGTGGGGGGCAGTAAATAATTATGCTAATTAACAGGTGGGGGGGGGACATGATGTTATTCCCATGGAATGCTCTGAGAAGCTGGAAACACTTAACTGTGAAAACTACATGTGGTCAAATAACCAATAATTTGCTTAAGAAACCCACATCTGGTTTGCCGGCTAAAAGCAGGGGTTAATAGTTTGTCAGGGCAGCCAGTGGCAGTGAGTAGCTCTATGATAAACACCAAACCTTTAACGGCAGGAAATAGACTTGTTCTCGTAGCATAAGCATTTACATTGGCTGCTCACCAGGATGAAACATAAAAAGGGGGTTGTTTGGTTTACCCTCTTCATTCTTTGCTTTCTAACACAAATTTCCAGCATGCCTTTCATGAGTATCTATTTGAGGATGAGACTTAAGTGGATACACACACCTGAGCCCCGTGATAATATTTCTGCTGTGATCTTCTACCCAAAGACTATTGCAACAGATACAGAACAAGAGACAATGAGGCTAAATTATCTCAGCAAAACAATTTATTTTTGAGGTAGTGTTGCAGAACCAGAAATACAATATACACAATGTCTACAAAATGTAAATTGAAAGAATAACAAAAATCCTAAAACTGAACACTGTATAATTATCATAACCAAGCTTGTCAACAAGGAAAAGATGAGAAAATGAAGCTCCTTTTTTTTGTAGGAGATTATGGACATGGAAAACTACAGATGCTATCAGCCCATCACATTTTTTAGTTTTTTTAGAACTTTTTTTTCTCATTTTATTTTCGTTTGTTACAAGGTTTGACTCACTGACTTAAAAATCAAGGTGACAGCAAAACAATATATATGTAACAATACAAATGGGGAGAAATTAAATAGGCTTTTTAAAACAACTCTTTTTGTAATGACAAAGAATTGGAAATTTAGGGAACGCCCAACAATTGGGGAATGGCTAAAGAAGTTGTGGTATATGATTGTGATGGAATACTGTAATGTTATAAGAAATGACAAATAGGATAGTTCCAGAAAAATCTGGGAAGATTTATATGAACTAAAACAAAGTGAAGTGAGCAGAACAAGGACACAGTAACAGCAATATTGTAAGGATTATCAACTGTGAAAGACTTAGTCACTCTGATTAAGACAATAACCCAAGACAATTCCAAAGGACCCTTGATGAAAAAAGCTACCCACATCCAGAAAAAGAACTGATGAATTCTGAATACAGATTGAAGCATGCTTTTTCACTCTATTTTTCTTGCAGTTTGTGTGTGTGTGTGTTGCCCTTTGTAATATTCCTAATATGGAAATATATATTTTATAACTTCACATGTGTAATCACTATCATATTGCTTGCCTTTTCAAAATGTGGATTAAGGGCAAAAAGGAGGGAGAAAATTTAGAACTTAAACTTGTTTAATGAATGTTAAAACAACTTTTTAAATGTCATTGGGAAATATTTAACAAAATAAAAAATATTTTAAAAAATAATTAAATCAAAATGGGCTTTGTTTGTGGGAGAAGTTTATTGTCATTAAAAGAGCTTAGCAATCTTATTGAGGTAACCCAAAGCTACTCTTTTCCTTCTTCCTGATTCTGGCCTAACTTTTCTATCTATTCTATTTATCCCACGTGTACATAGTTAAGGGAAATTTCTACAGGTTTTCCCTGCAACTTTTTGTCATACTTTGGACAACTAGACTTCTTTATCCCCTTGGTTTTTCCCATGTGAATGATCAGGTAGAAATCTTTAGCTTGATTACCTATCTCTTTCTGGAGGCTCTGCAAGTTCCTAGAATTTAATTCAAACTATCATCTGAAAATGGGAACATACAGATTAACTTATTTTGGGCTCTGTGCTTGTTCTAGACCAGGGCTTCTTAAAGTTTTTCTACTTGCAACCCTTTTTCACCCAAGAAATTTTTATGCGACCCCAGGTATGTAAGTATATAGAATAGGTATAAATAACCTTTAATGTTGCCAAATTTTTCACAACCCCCATATTCAGTTACATGACCACACAGGGGGTCCACAGTTTAAAAAACTAGGTTCTAGACCATCACAATAGTAAACACCTTTACAAAGAACATCTGCCTTTGTTCATGTCTTGACTACTGCTTATGATCAAAGGGGTATTGGACAACGTTTTCTCTGTAATTATATCTTTTAAGGAATCTTAAATGATTATTATGTATTGATAAAATACAATTTGTTGGAAAATAGCCTTTGAGGCAATGTTTGTCTTTACCATATCAAATGTTGGCTGTCATTTTTTCCTACAAGTAATAACAAGTAAGCATTATAGTCTCTTATATTCTTTACATTTTTCCAATCACTCTATAATGGTAAAAATTCAGTCCAATGTGGAATATTGCTTACCAAACTGCCTGTTCTCTACTAGAACCCTTCCCCAAAAGGTCTTCAATACATGTATAAATGAGTCACATAAAGATTTTTGTACAAATGGGAAAATAGAAATATAGGTCACTTTTCTTTGTGTTTTTTTTTTGCATAATAACCAATATTTGAGACTTTTTTCAAGCTGTTGATTTTTTTTTTTTGGTGAGGCAAATGGGGTTAAGTGACTTGCCCAGGGTCACACAGCTAGTGTTAAATGTCTGAGGCCGGATTCGAACTCAGGTATTCCTGAATCCAGGGCCGGTGCTCTATCCACTGTGCCATCTAGCTGCCCCAAGCTATTGATTTTCTACACGAGGGAAATATGTACCAGATGATCAAGTGCCCCTTCTTTTCCTGCTACTCAAAGGGAGAGTGTGTGTCAGACCCAAGGAGCTCCTGTTCTTTAAATTTTGTTCACATTTTCCATTTAATTAGTACTAATGTTGACTTAGAAAAAAATCTGATTCATCATAACTACTCTGCTTTTCATGTGTCTTTATTTGTAAAGAGGGACTTGCCAAAGAGGAAGGATCATTGACTGGTACATTATGGAGAGAAAAAATGGGACAGAGGGATATCCTTTGTAATAATCTTATCAGGATCTAGCTAGCTTTCAGTAGCTATATATGAGACAATCTTATTGATTGTTACATTTTAAAAAATTCTCAAAGCAGGGGCAGCCAGGTGATGCAGTGGTTAAAGCACTGGCCCTGGATTCAACAGGACCTGAGTTCAAATCCGACCTCAGACACTTGACACTTAACTAGTTGCGTGACCCTGGGCAAGTCACTTAACCCTCATTACCCTGCCCCCCCCCAAATTCCCAAAACAGAGTAAAGAACACATGACTCTCAGAATCTTTTTATGCAAATTGTGAGCAGACAGTAGTTGGGCTGTCAGGTGTAGTTAGGGCTTCCGAACAGACATGACAGGGGTGTTTATCTCTGTGTCATGGTTTAAGAGGTGTTGTCTTAAAAATATCTTCCCCACCTGCCTGACAAAGCATGAGACTTTTTAAAAGGTGTTTGCAATCTTAGTCTCTACTATTTAACCAGGAGTTGTCTTTGTTCCCTTAACAAGTAGTCAGTGGACAGGTCCATAGTCTATAGTGGGTATTCTTAACCTCTTCTGTATCATGGACTCCTTTGGCAATTTGCTAAAGCCTATGGACTCCTCAGAATAATATTTTTAAATGCATACAATACAATACACAGGATGACAAATATTGAAATGTATATCAAAGCATATTAAAGAACAAGTGTGCAAAATTCAGATTAAGAAAAGCTATTCTATAGGAAGAAGTACTTTCAAGGATCTAAGAGACAAAAGTTCACACCTTATAAATTAAGCAAGTTGATTGAAGAACTCTTCTGAGCAATAGATATTCTTCATCCACTTTGGTTTTCCTGTTTGGTTGGTTGAGTAAACTTGTTTTGCATGTTTACTTATTTCTCCTAGGGACCTGTGGAATATTGCAGAAATTGATACACACAAGGTTTGAGAAAATAAAATCATATCAGGATTCTGTTCATCAACATGAAAATTGGTGTATGTTAATAGGAAGGCACAGGCCCAGATGAGTTGGTTTTTTTTTTTTTGTTGTATTTCTTTTTTTTTTTTGTTTTTTTTGTTTTTTGTTTTTTTTGTTTTTATGGGACAATGGGGGGTTAAGTGACTTGCCCAGGGTCACACAGCTAGTAAGTGTCAAGTGTCTGAGGCCGGATTTGAACCCAGGTACTCCTGAATCCAGGGCCGGTGCTTTATCCACTTCACCACCTAGCCGCCCCTCACCACCTAGCCGCCCCCGTATTTCTTACATAGACCATATAAAGTGTGTAATAAGAGTTGTGACATGCCCCTTTAAACCACAGACAAAAGTAAAACTTAGGGAGGAAGCTTGACAACTATTCCCTCGGTGTTAAATTAATTTGAATTCAGATACTGAGCCAAATACATTTGAAACTGATTTAAAGCAAGGTTATATTGGAACCCCTAAGTAGAAACAACTAGTTTGAAAAAGCATCTTATATTTAATACACTAGGTAAACAGAGATTTAATATCAGAATGGTATTGCCTAAGATGTTTGGTTTACAGAATGACACATTTTCCCTTTTCTAATCCCTTCCTTCAAGCTTGACAGAAACCACAGAGACCAATTATGGAATTAAAATTAATTCGCATTTTCCAGTTTTAGTCTAAAGCCAACAATTCTCTTAAATCCTTCTGGTCAGTTGGGGGATTACTTGCTTTTAAAAATGTTGGAGACTTAAGGAAGTATTATGAATTGCAATAGGTATTCCCTTTTATGCTGAAATTTTTCTTTTTGTACATAAAACCTAGAGATCCTTCTTTCTTTCTCTCTCTTTCTTTCTTTCTTTCTTCTCTCTCTCTCTCTTCTTCTTTCTCTCTTTCTTTCTCCTTTCTCTCTTTCTCTTCTTTCTTTCTTTCTTCCTTCCTTCCTTTCTTTCTTTCTTTCTTTCTTTCTTTCTTTCTTTCTTTCTTTCTTTCTTTCTTTCTTTCTTTCTTTCTTTCTTTCTTTCTTCCTTCCTTCCTTCCTTCCTTCCTTCCTTCCTTCCTTCCTTCCTTCCTTTCTTCCTTTCTTTCTTCCAAATTTTTCCTGAAGAAGTGACTTTCATTGGAAACTAAGGAGAATGTTGGCAAGCCAAGGATGGAGCCCAGTAGTAGGAGCCACAGGGAATGTCACTGTTCCCTAGAGAAATGCACTTTGGTAATTCTAGGATTGAAAGTTGCCTAGGGAACAACACATTAACCAGCCTTTAAGCAAGGGAAAATCACTATTCCTATTAGTCCAGCTAAGGGAAAAAAATGTACTGCACATGCCCATGTCCCAAGAGCCTAAAGAAAGTCGTTCACGAATTGGGCTTGGCTGGAAAATCTATTTCATGTCTCTTCCTTTCTAAAATTGTATTTGATCATCTTGAGAATATATGCCTCTGAGTTTAGGAGATCTGTTTATTTGCAAATGCTTGAATACAAAATTTATCTTAGTTTTATCATCTGTAGGGTATAGGAAGGGTGCAAAGGGATAGAAAATATGTGAAGAAAACAAGATAGCCAGAGGTGTTATTGATAATTTTGCATCTATGCAAATCTGATGGCAGCTCATTCATTAAAGGATTTGGAGAGATAACTATAAAATCTTTGCTCCTGGATAAATCTAAGCTTTTAATTGGGGTCTCCTTAACCTTGTATCTTTATAATTGAGTAGGGTTGTTCTCTCTTCCTCCCTTTTCACATTCCAGGTCACTTCTTCAATTTTTCAATCTTTGACCCTTTAAACAAATTCAGGTCTACAGATAAAAACTTTAACCTCCAATAATTCCTGGAATCCTTACGCTTTTGAATCACTGGATAATGTTCATCTATGGGTAATTATGAAATTCAGGTGGCATAATTAGAGCACTTTTGGAGGGGAACAGGAGTTGGTTCTTGATCTGATTCCTTTAGCAAAAAAACTCCAAGTGTGGAAATTCCCTCTATGGATGCAAGTAGACTATTGGTCTGCAGCCTGTAGTCATAGAAAGTTGCCTGGTGGCACTAAGAGGTTAATGACTTGCCTTATGGTCACACAGTTATAATGAATCAGAGACAGAACTTGGACCCCAGTCTTTCTGACTTTCTCTATCCACTATGACACACTGCCTTTCTGTTTAAAACACTTAGGATTTTGCAAATCAATGTTAGAATACTCTTCAAATCAGCATGTATGTATGTATGCATGCATGCAATGTATGTGTGCACATATGTATGTACAAGCATGTGTGTATGGTTGTATGTATATGCACACATATCCATGTATGCACATTTATATACACATCTATATTAAGTACATTTAGCATAGTACCATAGCTTACTACAATGTCCCAATAATTTTCTTTGAAAACAATTATATATTGCTTTGAATTTGCTAAACACCAAAAGGAATGCACATTTCCGTATGCAAACAAGGACAGAATAAGAGAATTACATTAGAAGCCAAGAATCTCAATTATGCCTAACTTTCTTGTTTTTCTAAAGCGCACAATAAATTGTACACATTACTTTCCAGTCTATCCTGATTTTTTGAACCTCTCTGAATTTCTTTCTGCTCTCTTCTATGTATTCCTTTAAATTCATCCTTGATGCTCATTTCTCCTTCTTTTCTTTCTGGACTCACTACCACTATCCTCTCCCCCCTCCCACTTTATTATTTGTTTTTGGCATAAAAAACCCATTTTTATTTATAGTTTTGGGTTCCAATTTTTATCCCACTTTCCCTCTCTCCCCTCCTTGAGGCGGCAGACAATCAGATATAGGTTATACATGTACAATTATGTAAAACATTGCTATATTAGTCATTTTGTACAAGAAAACATGATTAAAAGAAAAAAATGAAAGAAAGTGAAAGATAGCATGCTTCAGTCTGTGTTCCATCAATATCAGTTCTTTCTTTGAAGGTGGATAGTATATTTCATCAATAGTCCTTTGGGATTCCTCCCACTTTAAACCCCCTTCCCTTTTCTCTCTGCCCTATTTCCTTGCTTCGTTTAATAAGCTTCTACCACAAACTGTGCTTGTGTGCTCAACTCTCCTTTCCCTGATTCAGATAGTAACATTCAGGAGAAGCTCTTTCCCTACCCCTTCCTCCAATTATAAATGCATTCAAATTATATGAAAATAGCAGCAGCATCCTGCTACTTCCTCATTTTGATCCAAGTGTATTTAATTTTCATTCTCCTTTCTCTCCGCTTCTAAAATCTATAGTATGGGATAAAACTACCTGCAGGATCTGCGGTTGTCTTACTTGACCCCCTCAGTGATTCTAGAAGATAAGTCAATTCTGAAGGGACACTTGTCTCTTCTCCCTACTAGAATGTAAGCATGTTGTGTTTATTTATCCGCTTCTAATTGCTTTAGGTGTATTTACATTTCTATGTCTCTTTTGCCTCCTGTGTTTTCATTTCAAAGCCTATACCCATTTCTCTTGTTTTCATCCAGAATGTTTCAAAATCTTTTTTTTTTCTGTGAAATGTTCATCTTTCTCATTGTAGGATTTCATTTTGGTGCTGTCTTTTGTTCCCTCATGTCTCTAGGATCAGCTTCTGGATTGGGACTTTGTTCTGGGTGTCAGTCCTCTCCCTCTCAGATGAGGTGGATAAGCACCTGTATTACATATTACATAGGCATCACATATGTTGCTGCTACTACAATCCTACCTCAGGTGGCCAGGGCTAGGCCCTTCTTTCTAACAGAATTGGTGGGTCTGGTTCATCACCTGACTTAACATGAGTTTTGGCTTTGTCTCTTCTCTGCCTCCTTTCCCTTGCACAAAGCCTGGTATTAGTCCCCTTCTGGGACCCAGGTAGAATCTGCACTGTCTCTAACCTACCAATAAGTCCCAAATTGCTGGGAATTACTGATTACTGCTCTGTCTCTGTCTTTTGCAGTGGCACTGATAAGAATGTCAGTTTCAGGCCTCCTTAAGGGCACTACAGTGTATGTAGTACCCTGACTGCTATACTCACAATCTCCTGCTATGGTTCAGGCATGGGATGCCTGCTTGCTGTTGGTCAAGGCAGTTGACCTATCCACTCCTGTAGCTCAATTACAGGCACCAGAGCTCATTCTGGAGCTCACTCTGACCTGCATCCTCTTGAAAATCCAAGCAAGCATTTACTACATAACATTGTCTCCTTGTACAGTGATCTTTGTTGTTACTGTTGTTCAATCATGTCCAATTCTTCGTAACCTCATTTAGGGTTTTCATAGCAAAGATGCTGGAGTGGTTTGCCATTTTACAGATGAGGATACTGAGGCAAACCAGATTGATTTGTCCAGGCTCACATAGCTAGTAAGTGTCTGAGACTGGATTTGAACTCAGGTCTTCCTAACACCAGGCCCAAGGTTCTATCTACTGTGCCACCTAGCTGTAGTGAGCTTTTCCTCTGATGTTCAACCAGACCCAAATCACTGGCCTTTGTCCTCAATTCATGGCACTGACTTCCTCTACTTCTGCCTTATCTCCACTCAGAACTTGCAAGTTTCTGGCTATTTCTGTTAGTTTTCTTTATCATTTTTAGTTAGGTGCACATTTTTAGAACTTTTCTAGAGTATCTGTGGGAAAGCCAGACTCCTCTATGATTTTTCACATCACCGTCTTAACCAGAAATTTCTATTACTTCCTTATTCCTGAAGGCTATGCCACTCAATGTTACTTAATATCTTAGTAAGAATCATTCTCAAGCCAGGAATTCCACAGAACTGTGCTGGATCTCTTGGTTTCTGATTGGTAAACCTTATCATTTTTAGCCCAACCCAGATGCCCATGTCTTTTGTGCCATTCAGTATCCCCTCCCCTGCTTCCCACATCCAGACTTGAGGAAAGTGATTGTCTTTTTAGTTTCTTTTTTTTGGGGGGGGGGCAGGGTAGGAGGCAGGGCAAGTAGAGGATGAACTGGACCTGTGATTTCATTAATGTCAGGAGTTTCTGGTGTGGAAACTCCTGTTTAATTTCTTTCTATTTGTGCCCTTAACACTTCTGAGTCAGAGGGTGATAAGAATCACACAATTTAAAATATAAACAAACTTTAATTTGATTGATGGTATCCTAAATGGAAGATTCTTGTCCAACACTAGTGGATATCTTGCTTGAAGCACTGAGTCATATCAATCTTCACTATAATCTTGTTTGTTTGTTTGTTTTTGCAGGTCAATGAGGATTAAGTGACTTGTCACACCTCTACTAAGTGTCAAGTGTCTGAGACTGGATTTGAACTCAGGTCCTCCTGAATCCAGGGTTGGTGCTTTATCCACTGAGACACCTAGCTTCCCCCTACTGTAATCTTTCTATAAAGGAAACCAGAAGAAAGAAGGAACATGAAACTAGCAAAAGGATGATCCACAGGCACTCCTTGAAGAGGCAACAAAAAGAGTTGACAAAATGGGTTCTATCAAACATCCAGAAGCTACAAGAAATATTATTTTATGGAAAACGTGGTCACTGTGTATTGCAGTACTGATGATAAATATTTGTATAAAAACCACCATAAAATAATCAGAGTTGAAGATGAAATGTTATACAGATTCCATGAAGAACTTGGCATTAGACCCTCTATATTGAATCAATAAACACTCAAATATTTGTTGACTTTAATGCAAAGATGAGAAAAGGTGACAATGAAAAGAAGAATATGAGAAAATATGGTTCAAGAAAAAGGAAATAAGAGAGAGAAAATACTTGTGGACTAGATAGAAGTCACAGACCTTTATATCACGAATAACATGCTGAATGCAGTGTTTACCACATCAACCATTGCAACAACAGGCACAAATAGAAGAGATACAGGCTGAAAGCTTTATAATTGTGAGGGTATTGAAAGACTTCTTACAAAATATCTCAAGGAGGAATAAGATACCACAAGCATTAAAAAAAACAAACAGGGGCAGCTAGGTGGTGCAGTGGATAGAGCACCAGCCCTGGAGTCAGGAGTACCTGAGTTCAAATCCGGCCTCAGACACTTAACACTTACTAGCTGTGTGACCCTGGGCAAGTTACTTAACCCCAATTGCCTCACTAAAAACAAACAAACAAACAAACAAAAAGAGATTCAGATCTTATTGATTCCAAAGTAATGTGATTAATTAACTAATTACTGACCTATATGTTCCTACTCTCCTGATTATACAAAATCTTTATGAGGGTCACTTAAACATTAATTGAGAGCATTCTTAATGAGAGTATTTGTAGGAAACAATCAGGTTTTCTCAAACAATGTTCCACAGCAGATGCTATCTTTGTCATCTCATAACAGAGTGAAAGATAGAGAGAATGTAAGATCCCATTATTTGGAAATAATATGCATTGTTTGGTGATGATGAAAAAATTGATTCAACAGAACATCATGCTCTTTTACAGGTATTTTTTATAAACAAGGTGTTTCCCATCCATATATTAAGATCACTCATGATTACTCAGAAGAAAGAACATTAGAAATAACCGTGTTCAGAATCCTCTGATACTAAACATCAGGAGAACCACAAAACAGGGTGATTTATACATGCCATGTATTTGCATGCACGCTTGCCATTCACCATGAAATGGAAGGGATACAGTTCTGGTTAAGAAGGGATTTCCTGTCAGTGGTGAGGTTCCTCAACATGTTCCTATTTATAAACTGGGTCATCACCAGTCATCCTGACCTATGTCTTCCCACTGTACTCCAATGCCTCTAGAGGAAAGAATGAGACTGATGACTTTGCACAGCTTTGCCTCTCTTAAATCTAATTCACTTGCAAGTTAAGACATCACCTTCCTGATGTCATTGATCTTCTTCCAGGATGAAGGTTGAACAACCACAAACAAATTTATGTGAGACATTGTCTTGGGGGCAGCTAGGTGGTGCAATGGATAGAGCACCAGCCCTAGAGTCAGTAGTACCTGAGTTCAAATCCGACCTCAGACAATTAACACTTACTAGCTGTGTGACCCTGGGCAAGTCACTTAACCCCAATTGACTCACTTAAAAAAAAAGACATTGTCTTGGTTGTATCAGGCCCTAAAACATTACAGAAACCCCTGGACAAGATCTTTAATCACTCAAAGGAGTTTGGCCTGTCCATCTATCCAGGAAATACCAAATGGATGAAAAATGTCTATTGCTCATATTTCAATGAGCATTTGGATAGACAGTCTCCCTTATAGAACTTAACACTTAGTATACCTGAGACAGACAATGAGTTAGGTCTAGCATTGCAAAGGAGAAGAATAGGCTGGATTGCTTTGAAAAATTTGCAAAGTACTCTTACTGGCCCCAAGCTTCCCATAACAGTAAATCCCCATCTTTGCTACAGGAAAGTTTTACTCATGTTGTATGGCACCAAGACCCGAAAAACTAAAGATGAGCATCACGCAGAGGCCAAAGGAAAGCCACGAGATGGGTATGGGCAGGCTGCTCACAACCTATAACTAGTAAGGGTTTTGCCAGTCAATCAGTCCTGAATCCATCTAATTATGTCATCTAATCTAATTACATTATAATTACCTAATTATATTATAATCTAGCCCACATATCTCTATCTTTTTCACAAGAATAGCATGAAAGTCATTAACAAATATAGATTCTGGTGCTTTGAGCCCTGAGATTGTTTGCAGACTATGGACTTTGCTGTAAGGATCTGTTGGGAGAATCATGATTCCTCCCTCTCTGGACAAACATACCTCCAAGTCTTTCAGAGGCAGAATACAATTGACCTTGGCTTCCATGTACCTTGGCCCTAGAACCATCAAGCCAACTTCTGGGACAGCTTTCCCTTCTAATGATCAATACTTGAGGAGATGAGGATGGGATTCTCCATACAAATGACCACTTTAAAGATGTACCCCAGTGCAGAAGTGGGGCAATGGAGAAGTTTCTTCACAGCAAAGAAGACTGGGCCATGAGCAAAAACGTTTCAGAACCACTACTATAGGGGGCAGCTAGGTGGTGCAGTGGATAAAGCACCGGCCCTGGATTCAGCAGAACCTGAGTTCAAATTTGACCTCAGACACTTGACACTTACTAGCTGTGTGATCCTGGGCAAGTCACTTAACCCTTATTGCCCCCCACACACACACACAAAAAAACCAACAACAACATAAAAACCGTGCACACATATACAAAACACAAAAAACAAAAGCCAACAACAGAACCAGTACTATAAGCTTTACTGAAGCCTGTTTATCTCCATAGAGTCCCTTCATTTTCACACTGAGGTTTTATTTGTCCTAATCCAATCCAATAAGCACTTGATGAGTACCTACTATGGGCAAGGCACTTCTAGGAGGTAAGAATGCAAAGGTAAAACTTACATTCTACTGAGGGAAGAGGGGAAAATGTATCCATTACAATCTAGATTTTACTCTTGTCTTTTTACTAATAAGACCCTTTTCACTTTCATTACCATTGGTGACCCAACATGCTTTACATAAAGCTTTCCTTGATGTCAGTATTAGTGTTATAAGGTAAGTATGCTATACCAGGCCATCGTTTAAATGATGTATGCATTGTTCTTGATGGAAATAATTTTAATCATAATAATTCATGCAATTAAGAGCTGAATTATAATGAATGAAATTTTGCTGTATGTTAATGATGTTACTATGAAATAAAATTACATGGATGATTCAGTATGTATCGCTTTCTCCATAGCTTAGTGGATTGGAAAATAATGAGTAAATAATTAAAGTTACCCACAAGTGGAATTGGCTATGGATTCTAAAAATTAGATGATAGATAGGGAAAGAGAAACAGAGAGAGACAGAGAAACAGAAACAGAAACAGAGAGGGGGGGGAACAAGTATTTATTAAGTACCTACTATGTGCCAGGCTCTGGGCTAAGCACTTCACAAATATCATCTCATTTGATCAAAGAGCTAGACACAACGTTTATTAAACATTTAATATATAATAGACCCAATAGGGAGGGCCCTTCAAAGAAAGATTGAATGACTACTTGTCTGTGATGTTGTGAAGGATATTCTTCTAGTTCACTTAGTTCAAAACTTAACTCAATGGCCCCTGAGGTCTCTTCCCACAATGATTCTGTGATCTATGGGCTTCAGGTCTCCTGGTTCCCGGCTCTTGAACCTTGAACAATCTATATAAATCCATTAAATATGTTTGGGGTTTGCTTTTTTCCCCACCTCTCTGCAAAGGTATGGTTGTCCTTAAAGAAATTAGGACTTCTCGATGCAATCATACTGCAAGTCTGCTGCTCTGGCACACAGAAATCACACTCAATCTGTTACCTAATAGTTTAGGAGTGGGGGAGGGGAGTTAACAGGAACACAACAGAATAAAGGTATGGCTTTTCTTGAATTCTCAGCTAAGTTCAAGGTGAGAGAGATGTGAGAGAGAGAGGGAGAGGATAGGGGTAGAGAGGGGTTGGGGAGGGGGGTGAGATTCAGGCCTAGGAGAATAAGAGAAGAGGGATCTTTGTTTATGATGGTTTTTGTTTTTATTGAATCGAGTCCAACACAGCCATGAATGTCCATTTCCAAAATGAGTGGGAACTGAAGCCTTCAGAATGGAGCCTGAAATTTAAGACTTTTAAGCTTGGCTAAGGGAGCAAAAGCACTCTCAGTGCCTATGCCTGTATGCACAATTATACCATTTTCATTGTCTATTCAAAGAAAAAGCCAGTGTTCCTGTCATTAAAGATGCCATAATCTAACTAGAACAGCAGTTGAGGAAATCTTTTAAGTATGAGACAAACTGAATGTCCCATCTGCTTAAATAGGCAGAGACGAGGAGGTAGAGAGGAAAGAAAGGAAAGATGAAAGAGGAGAGTAAATGGGGGAGAGAGAAAAAGAGAGAGAGGAAGGAGAGAAAGGAGAGAGGAGAGAAGAGAGAGGATAGAGAGAAGGGAGGGGGGGAAGAGAGGGAGAGAGAGGGAGAGGGAGAGAGAGAAGACAATGGGAATATTTGTCTCTGATCAAACCATTTGGTATGAGAGCTTGTCTTAGATCATAGAAAACTGCAGATACTAAAACAGACTTCCTTTGCTTTATTAACATCATCCTCAAAAGGCTTAATTGCTTCAGTAGACATTTAAGACTATGAGTCAACATTACTACACATTATTGTGATTAGGGACGTTATTGCTCCAGCTGCTATATGTAATACCAAGAAGTCTAGAGCAGAATTGCCTGATCTGTAGGTGCCTACAGTTATGTTAAGGAGATAGATAGGCTAGGCGTATATAGCATGATAAGCCACCATGTAAAGCAGTGTATGATAAATTATAAACAAAAGTTCACTAGCAGTAAATACATGTTTCAATTGGTAGGTAGGTGGCCAGAAGAGAGAGTGCCAGCCCTGGAGTCAAGAGGATCTGAGTTCAAATCCCTAGTTAGATACTAGCTATGTGACCTTGGGCAAGTCACTTAACCTTGTTTGCCTCAGCTCCATATCTATAAAATGAACTAGAGAAGGAAATGGCAAGCCACTCCAGTGCCTTTACCAAGAAAACCTCAAATGAAGTCACAGAGAATCAGGCACAACTGAAACAATTTGCAAGTGGGTTTGGGTGAGATAGAGAATGTCTGAAGTCCATAGTTAGTCAGCTAGGAAAGTAGGTAAGAGACAAAGGGGGAAAAACTAAAAAGAAATTTTTCAAATAAAAATAAATAAATAAAATTTAAAATAATTTTTTAAAATAAAAAATAAAACAGACAAACACAAAGCTAGATTAGAATCTGAAACCTAGAAGGCAGCTTTGTGCAGAGAAAAGTACAGTGACCAGGGAATCATAAAACGCAAGTTAAAATCCCTGCCTCCCTTCGTTCTTACTGGTATTAAATTGGACAAGTCAATTAACTTTCTTGTGCCTCCATGTCATCATCTATAAAATAAGGAGGTTGGACTACATGGTTTCTGAAGTCCCTTCTGTAGCTATAAACTTGAAGGACCTTTGAAATCAACTGGTTTAACCCCTTATTTTTACAGATGAGAAAAGAGATCCTAGGAAAAGCTAAGTAAATTATCCAAGGCCACAGAAAGAATTTGGTTAAAGAGAAGAGCTTAGGGTCCTGGTTTCTTGGATCCTACACCAGGACTCAGCTCCAGAAAGCCTTGAATGGTGGAACTAAATGGTATCGCCTCAACCTGACCTGTTGCAGTCAAAGTGTGGTTTAATGGCCTTAGGAGTCAGAAAGGACAGTGGTTAGAATCTTGGCTCTGACAAAATAGATGGGGGAGAATAGGAGCCTCTGTTTCCCCATCTGTGAAATGTGAATATTTCTTGCATTCCCATCCTCACAGGGTTGTTGGAAAGAACATGCTTTGTAAAATTAAATGAGATAGATCTGCAGAGTATTTAGTATAGTGCCTAGCACATAGTAGAGGCTTAATAAATACTGATTCCTTTCCCCCTGAAACTTAAACTGTTAGGTTTAGTTCTCTATATTTCTTAGATATGATTTTTCCATGCTCATTTAATTAATACCTAAATTTTTAAAAAACAAAACCTTACACATCTTAAAGAGTATTTTTCATTGGAATGCTAAAATCCAGATTCAATTAAGCTAGGAAAATTAAATGGACCCCAGGAGCCTCTAGGGAAAAATCCAGGTTTGTCAGGTAAATCACAGGGGTGGAAGGATTTGCCTCAGCCGTGTGTGTGTGTGTGTGTGTGTGTGTGTGTGTCTGTGTGTGTGTGTCTGTGTGTGTGTCTGTGTGTTTTCGAGCGCCTGCATGCTTTAAACTGCTATTAATTTAACAGGCCTGGGAAAGAGGTGAGTCATAAAGGTGGAAAAATATTTTGGCTGTATCACTGATGGAAAAGGTGAAAGGCATTAACCCTACAATGAGTCACCACAGCCTTTGGCAGTTTTTATTTTTAACAGCAACAGCAGTTATGGGTCTCTCAGAGTGTCTGAGAGAGCGTCTGTAAAGATTATGTAACCTTTTCACCTGTATACCAGTTTAGTGGGAGTTTCATTTTTTCAGAATAACACCTGAAATGTGCTGATGCCCAAGATGCAATAAATCCAATAATCTCTCCCCCTCACCTCCACCCTGTCTGTTTCTCTCTCCCTCCCTCCTTCTCTCTCTCTCTTCCCCTCTCCTTCCCCCTTCCCCCTCCCTTCTCTCTCCCCCTCCCTCTCCTTACCTCTTCTCTCCCTCCTCCTCTCCCTCCCTCCCCTCTCTCCCTCTTTCCCTCCCTCTCCTCTCCCTCCCTCCCTCCCTCTCCCCCTCTCTCCTTCTCCCCTTCTCGCCATCTCTATCTTTTTCCTCTTCCTCCCTTCTCTCCCTCTGTTTCCCCCTTCTCCATCTCCTTCTCTTCCTGACCCCTCCTTTCTTCCCCCCCCCACTGTTTCACTCTCTTTTTGGTTTCTCTGTCTGTCTCTCCCTCCTTCCTCTCTCTCCCCTCTCTTCTACCCCTCCCCACCTCTGTTTCACTCTCTGTTCTCTCTGTATCTCTCTGACTGTCTCCCCCCCCATCCCATCCAAGGTGCATCATGATCTATGATGAAGTGATATACAAGCCACAAAAGATGAAATTGGTTTTAAAACAAGTTCTTTAAAGTTATCTGTAATTATGGTTTAGTAAAAAGAGAAGTGGGTTTGGAGTAAGGCGTTAACAGCTGAAATTTTGTCTCTATTACCATCTAACTTTGGACAAATCATTTCATCCCTTCTCTGTAACTTTTGAACTCACAGCATGCCCTGTCAGTCTCGATGCCTTCAATGTAGGATCAGTGATCATCCACTGATCATCAGAGAAAAATAAAGACAGGAAAGGTAGCCCTAACCCCAGAATCAGGCCTACCTGGGCAACACGTGGGCTGTAGCTTCCATGTGCTCATAGTGGCATGATCACGGTGTGCCCTTCTCCCATCTTCCTCATGGGAACTTTCAGAGTTATATAGTTCCACCTCCATTCCTGGAGTGCAATCACTTCTTTTTAGAAGATCTGCTCAATTATCACTCTTCCTGCTTGCCGGTCAATAAGGGGATGCCCCATCATCTCAAAGACACAAGAGTACTAAGTCACCTACAACCAGCAAGAAATAGCCAATGAGTTCCAACTCCTTAAAGTGCCCAAGTTCACATAGATGGCCAGAATCCGAAAAGGTAAGCCTGGTTTGTACCCTGTTTGAGTCTTTGGTAATGCCTTTTTATTTTCCACAGGGGAAAGAATGAGCATTTATACAGTGCCTATTGGTGCAAAGGCACTGTGCCAAGTGTTTTACAAAAATATTATTTCATTAATAGCCCTGTGAGTGCTATTTTTATACCCACTTTACATTTGAGGAAACTGAGACAAACAGGTTAAGTCCTTGTCCAGGGTTGCACAGCTAGTAAATGTCTGAGCTCAGATTTGAACTCATGTTTTCCTGACTCCAGACCCCGCAGTTAATTCATTGTGCCACCCAATTCAACAAATAATTACTTGCTTTGTGTACCACCCTCTGCTGAACACTAGTTATATACAAGCAAAAATAAATCCTCCTCTACCAATAAGACACTTACAACTCAACTGAGGGAAAAGACTTTTAATATTCTATCTTCCAATGTTCATTGCTCCTCACTGGGGCACAATGAAGATGAAATATTAAGAAGTCCTGTTTGTCTCTAGAGTTACCTTGGAAGAAATAATTAGGTGTATGGAGCAGAACATCTATTTGAAACAGGGCTAACTTGCTATGTATTTTGTCCACGTTCAATCCTTTCCTCCTTAGGGAACCTCCTCAGATCTTGGTGTCTTCATCGGCATAAATGAGAAGGTTGGATTACAAATCCCCCTGGGATGCCCTTTTAACCCTATATGTACTATTTTAGGAACCTGAGGTCTTAGCATATTCACTGTCTTCCAGATACAAGACTATTCTCGCTAACTTGTGCTCAGTGCAAAGAAGCCTCATCTTGATTTATATGAACTTGGCCATCAGCTGCAATTCAGTTCATTAAATTTTGTTCCTCTTTCTTAAAAAAAAATGCTGTGGCTGTGCCCAAAGGCCTTTTATTTTACTGTTTTTTAAAGCATGGGGCAGCCTTTGTAAATGGAAAGTAATAAATAAATAACTTCAAATGTATATGTGGAACACAATATAGTTTTAACCTCACTGGGTTTTTATAACCTCTCTTATTGAGAGAAATGTGATATCCAGCTTATTTTAAGCCCCTTTCCACACCTTGCACATGCAAGCATGAGGAAATTGGTTCCAGTGTACAGTGTGGAATGTGGTATGTGACACACTCCCTGATTTTAATGTAGAAAACAGTTTGAAACCACTGGGCATTTTTTTAAAAAGCGCCCCTTTTAATATCCAGTTTCATAAAGTAATAGATTTTCAAATAATTTGCAAACTGCAAGGGTAATTAGAAATGCTCTCTTTATTCCACTGTGCCATGTACCACATTCATTTAAGTGTAGTAAGTATAAAATGTGCCCCAAAGTATTGGCTTCCATAATATTTAAGAAAACAGATGTCAAAATGACTTCAGTCAATAGTATGCATTTGGCTCTGATAATGTATCTGACCAAAGTAGGGGAGGGACATTCCTGAGTATTTTTCCCCTGGGAATTTTTATTCACTCGAAAAAAAGATACATCACAGAATCCCAGAATTATAAGAGATCTCACAGATCATGCAAGTCAAGCCATGTCTATATAGAAACTCAAGTTTCTTCTAATGGGTTCAAGACTTTCATTTCAGAACATAATGCTTAATTCTCTGGAATATGGTTGTTTATCTTAATTGAGGGACCACTGTCTAATGTTTAGTGATAGACCTGAAGTCAGGAAGACCTAAGTTCAAGTCCCACTTTGGATATCTACTTTCTATTCAACCTGAGCAAATCATTTAATCTCTATGTGCCTCAGAATTCTAGAACTCATCTACTAAGTTATAACTGAATTTGATCTGCTTTGGTAGAGGGATTTCTCCAAGTCAATTAACAAATATTTATTAAGTGACTACCATGTTTCAGAAACTGTACTAAGGACTGAGGATACAAAGAAAGGCAAAATAAAAACCAAAGCTAAAAACGGGTTCCTGCTCTCAAGGGACTCCACCATCTAATGGAAATCACAGATAACAGGTTTTTCCTTTGTAAAATGAGAAGGTTGAACCAGATGACCTTTGAGGCCCTTTCAAATGCAAGATCTAACATGGGCCTGCACAATTTTTAAAAAGTATTTTAGTTTCTTTAGTTCTACATTCCATCACCCTGCCTGCATCCCATACTATTTACATGTGAAAGTAAAAGGCGGTATAGTGTGGTGGATACAATGCTTTGTTTGGAACCCGAAAGACAAGCATTCGAATCCCTTATCTAATGCTTACTAGCTCTAACCCTTGATACCTTCTTCATAAATTTGTTATGAGGTGCAAATGAGATAACATATGTAAAGCACTTTGAAAACCTTGAAATATTAGGGACATTATTTTTATTACAAATAACACATTTAACTGTGCTATGAAGTGACTGTTCCATTCGGTGCTTCTAATAAAATATTTCTTGGGAATGATCAAATATAGTTGACTAAATTTACTTTTCACCATGAAAAGAGTGGCCTGAACTTTGAATTGAATGGAAATTATTTCACATCTAAGTTCTAAGTTTAAAAAAAATGACATCTGTTTATAGTAAAGAAGCTGTTTATTACATAAGAGCCCATTTTAATTCTTCAGTGTTGCCTTCTAATTGGGACAGATAATCTATGTTACCATGGAACTGCGAACTTTATTTACATCTATCTACCAGTAAATGCTGGTCCATTTTGGAAAATGATTTGGAATAAATAAATCATTTGGTCGACTCAGCATAATTCTTGATGTCTGTTAAACTGTCGCTAAGCTTTTTTGGTCCAAGAATAGTGAATTGTGTGATAAGAAGACTTTGTACTTTTTATAAAGTTTATGGGAGAAAAAAATCACTAAAATTGTTGGGGCCTACAAACTGCTTCCACCTGCCTCTGGGTCCCAATTCTAGCTATTTGGAGGATCAGAATCCTTTTTCAAAGTCCCCCATCAAATTACTGTTGTAGTCTTTGTAAGCATCCTTGACATTTGATTTTGGCATTAGCAGACTTCAGAATATGCTCACATCTAAAAGTTGGTCCCTGGTTCCCGAGGCTCCTGGCAATTTCCGCCCTTTTTCCCCCATCAGTTGCCTGACCAATTTTAAATTCCATTTGCTCTTCCCAAGAAGACATGGGGCTGTTGCTAAGCAGGTTCTTAGCTTATAGGGATGGTCCTTTGGGCAGAGAAATCTATGCCTTTTCTAAGCATGTTTTGTTCCTGTTAATCAGTTTTTCCACTCTGTCTCCTGGCAAACTTCCTCCACTTATTAATTCTTCAATATGTCTAAGCAATTCTTCATCTTCAGAGAGAGGATTTAGTGATCATTTTCCAAATATTCCCCAAGTACTTTCTCCCACCAGCCATTTTACATCGATCTATTCTTCTGGTGATTTACAGAAGAGAGAAAGGTTTTCTGTCTGTCTCTGATAATCATTTCACTGATCATTACATTTTCTCAAAGCAGCCATCTGGAAGAACCTTCCCAAAATACTTATCTGAGGTCAAAATGTACCCCTGTAATAAATAGCTATTCATATGGCTCTTAGTGCATTGCAAAATACTAATATTTTAGTGGTTTAACATCAGAAATTATTTTTAGTATTATTTTTAACCTTTTTCCAAACACCAAAACAATAAGCAATAATATTTCAATAGAACCTTGACATACAACAGCATATTTGTCGTTTAAAAGTGACTGGTTTAAAAATTAATTGTTATTCTTGTTTGTCCTCCAATTTCAAAAAAGGAACATAAGACCAGGAGATGATGTCATCACTTGCAATGAATTGGATTTAAGTGAAGGAGGGCTGTGCAAAGTCACCAACTTCACTCTCTCCTCCAGAGCCATCTGGGTTTAGCAGTGAAATATAGATCAAGAGGACTGGAGATGGCCCCTCAGCCTTAAGGCAATTGGGGCTAAGCGACTTGCCCAGGGTCACACAGCTAGTAAGTGTCTGAGGTGAGAGTTGAACTCAGGTCCTACCAACTTCAGGGCCAGTGCTCTATCCACTACATCACCTAGGTGCTCCATAAAATAAATTAGTAAGGGTTTCTTAAGAGAAGAGGGGGCATCTAGACAGTGAAGTTGATAGAGTGCCAAATCTGAAGTCAAAAAGACTCATCTTCCTGAGTTCAAAACCAGCCTCAGATAGTTACTAGCTCTATGATCCTAGGCAAGTCACCTAACCCAGTTTGCCTTAGTTTCCTTATCTGTAAGATGATCTGGAGAAGGAAATGAAAAACCACTCCAGTATCTTTGCCAAGAAAACCCCAAATGGGGTCAAAGAGTTGGATGTGACTGGAACAACTCAACAACAAGAGAAGAGGAAAAAAATCATAAAACCTGCTTTAGCTCACTGGGGTAGAGGGAAGATAGAGTGAGGGAGGGCACATAAGCTATATTGGGTGTTATTTTTGAAGAGTTTGTGGGGAGAAAACAGTAAGATTTTATTTAGAATAGTAATTGAGCTTCCTATAACCTTTTTATTTAGTTGATATCTGCTTTGAGAGTTTTGTAAACATCAAAGGAGATCATGTATTTGAAAGTAAGTATTTGAAAAAAGGGGGAAATAAATTATTTGTACAAAGATATTTATAGCAACTTTTTTGTGGTGGCTAAGAATTGGAAATGGAAGGGATGCCCATCAATTAAGGAATGGCTGGACAAGTTGTGGCACATGATTATTACAGAATATATTATGGTATAAGAAATGATGAGCAGACAAATTTCAGAAAAACCTGGATTTACATGAATTGATATAAAGTGAAGTGAACAGAACCAGAACATTGTACACAGTAACAGCAGTACCATTTGATGAATTGTGAATGACTTAGTTATTCTCAGCAATACAATGACACAGAACAATTACAAATGACTCATAATGAAAATGTTATCCACCTCTGGAGAAAAAAACTGATGTCTAAATACAGACCAAAATATACTATCTTTCTTTCTTTTTTTCTTTCTTTCCCTTTCTCTTTTTTCTTCCTTCCTTCTTTTTTTTCAAGTTTTCCTGCACAAAATGACTAATATTGAAAGGTTTTACACCATTGCACACATATAACCTGTATTAGATTGCTTACTGTTTCAGGAAGGAAGGGAAAGGTGGAATAGAATTTGGACCCCAAAATGGGTTTTTTAAAAAACCCGTAACAAATGTTAACATTTGTTTTTATATGTAATTGGGGGAGAAATAAAATATTTTCCAAAAAGATAAAGTAAATGGTTAGTCTTGAGATCATGCCATGTAAGAATTGGTTGAAGAAACTGAGAATATTCAGTCATTTAGCTTGGAAGAGATTGGCATGGGGGCAATGAAGAAAGAAAGGCAGTGGCTTCAATATTTGGAGCCCTGTTATGTAAAAAGAAAGACTTACCTTGTTCTGCTGGTTCAGCATAGGGTCTGACTAGAAGCAGTGGGTTCAGGTTGCTGATTGACATATACTCTGAAATGCTTAGGGATTTGCTCAGGGTCCCATAGTCAATTGGAGGATAGGGGTGCAACTTGAGCAGAGGTCCTATTGATTCCAAGGCTGGTTCTCTAGTCCCTTTTTCTCACTGCCTCTCTCTCCCCCTAATTTAAGGTCTTTTAATAAAATATCATTTCAACACCATGATGCTCCAAGATTCAAATGTAGCACTCCTTTTTTCGCTCTCACAAATATTTTTCTCACAAATGTAAAAATGAGCCAATCTCTGCCCTCAAGAAACTTATGATAGTGGGGAAATACGACATCTCTGCAGATAAATACTCCCATTATTTCAGATAATAACCTTGGAGTAGCTATTCTGGATCCCCATGTGTAAAAAGGGAATATTCCAGGTGGTATGTTAGGCATAAGAAATTAAATGAAAATTTTTGATGAGGTTGTGGAAGGTACAGACCAAACACAAAAGGCCAGCAGATAACAGAAAAAGTTTAGAAACTCAGAAATGCATCAAATATATGTATAGTATTGTATTTATCTTTGTGGGGACCAATTTTTATTTGGGGAGTGCTAGCTAAGCGGCTCGCCGCAATATTGGGGCAAGGAAGGAGACCGGCAGCCTCCCTCAAAACAGAACAAGATTTATTTTAACAAGAACGAACTTAAAAAAAACAACAACAACAAACAAACAGGATCAGTAAGATCAAGGGAAAGGAAATAAAATGGGGAAAGGGAAATTATAATATCTGAAAAATACCACTGCCCAGGAATCAGCTGAAAATACGCAGCAGAATGCCTGTCCCTTTCCAGCTTCCACCTAGAATGCCCAATTCTCATCCCCTAAACCTAGAAACACCCCCACACAGCCCCAGCCAATGGGATGGCCGCTCTGACAGTCACATGACTGCCCTCACTAGGCTTCCAATCATTATAATTTTTCCAGGCCCATGTTGGTGTGGGTGAGTGGTGATGACGTGAGCTGCCGGAGCCCTGGCAACAGCTACAACCAGTGGGTGGAGCACCATGCGGTTTGTGGAGCCCCAGGCCAGTGCGTGCTGAGGCATAAAAACCTCAAATAACAATTAATTCTTTAAATCTTGTAATACCACAATAATTTGGACTTTTCTGGTATGAAGGGAGGACAAAGAAAGTTTGCACAGGTTTTTCAGATCACAGGGGCACCACACTCCTAACCCTCTTGATGTGGAAGGGATAATGGCATATCACTGAAGCAAATATCCCTTTATAAAAGCTGATTGATGTTAGGTCTTTAAACAACTGGGTTCTAGTCAGTAGCCCCTAACAATTCTGGAAGGAGACACAGCCATTGGGTTCTTGAGCTGATGACAGTAAAGAAAATAGATACTATAACCCCACAAAGTTACCCTCTGGAATCCATAATGGTAAATGTAAAAAGCTATCTCTTAGAGAAAAAGTCAGAGGATATATGTTATAAGCCTTAGTCACAGTGATTCCTTCAAGAACAAGTGTGGCAAAAGTGTATGGGATATTTTAAGTTCCTGTGAAGTCAATCAGAGAGCCTCTCCTTCCCACGTGATTAGTTGACAGGGACCAGTTGTACAATGTCTACACATACTCCACCAGTCTCTCTGAGGCACTTTCCTTTTATGTCATCATAAATCTCCTGGAAGCAAGCCTCCTACCATCCTCCCTGTGGAAGATGTTGCATCAGCTGAGCAAGCTTCTGGGTTCTGTACATGGACCAGACTCCCAAAACATGTATATTTGTATTTGTGTACATGAGACCATGAGGTCAATTGAGGCCATTTGCTATGAGCTCCCTCTTCTCCCTTCTTTGTCTGCTATGGCTCAGATGCCTTCTGCCACTATCTTTTCCTTCACCCCTGTCTCACATGATGAAATGGCTTTCCTTATTCCTTTACCAAGGCTAACCACTCAACTTGTTCAAGTGATCCCATTCCATCTCATCTCCTTCAACAGGTTGCCCCCTCTGTCATCCCCACTCTTTCACTTATTTTCAATCTCTCCCTGTCTGGGGGCTCATTCCCTAAAGCCACAAACATGCTAATGTATACTTTATCCTGAAAAAATATTCATTTGACCCTTCCAACCCTGCTAATTATCATCCTATATCTCTTCTGCCCTTTGTAGCTAAACACCTTGAAAAAGCCATCTATGGCAGGTGCCTCCACTTTTTCTCCTCTTGTTTTCTTCCTCACTCTACGATCTAGTTTCTTACCTGATCATTCCACCAAAACAGCTCTAATGTTTCTTTTCTTTAATGATATGTTCTTTTCCAAGAAACAATTATTTTTATTTTTTGGTTTATTTTATTTTTTTGTGGGTCAATGAAGGTTAAGTGACTTGCCTGGGTCATACAGCTATTAAGTGTCAGTTGTCTGAGACTAGGTTTGAACTCAGGTCCTCCTGAATCCAGGGCTGGTGCTTTATCCACTGTGCCACCTAGCTGCCCCCTCTCATGTTTCTAATTATTTCTGAGTTAAGGTCACCCTGGGCCATGGCCAGTCATCTTGAGTTTTGTCCCGCCACTGGAGTTGGATGACTCAGAAAGAGAGAGGAAGGCTGATGGCTTTGTGCAACTCTGCTTCCTTTTCATCCAGTTCATGCAGGAATCAACATGTCACCTGTGATGTCATTGGTCATTGAAAACAAAGACAAACAACAACAATAAAGTGATTTTCCAGAAGTGAAGGTCTGACCATATCATCCCCCTACTCAATAAACTCCAGTGGCTCCATATGCCTCTAGGGTCAAATAGAAGATGCTCTGTTTGATATTCAAAGCCTTTCATACACTAGACCCCTCCTACCATTCTAGTCTTCTTCTTCTTCTTCAGTGACTTGCCCAGGGTCACACAGCTAGTAAGTGTTAAGTGTTTGAGTCTGGATTTGAACTCAGGTCCTCCTGACTTCGGGGCCAGTGCTTTATCCACTGCGCCACCTAGCTGCCCCTCTTTCTAGTCTTCTTACATCTTAATCACTCTTCCATCCAGGGAAGTTGGCCTCTTAGCTGTTTCATTAGCAGAATACTCCATCTCTTGACTCTGGGCATCTCCCCAAGCCTGGAATGCTCTCCCCTCTCTGCTCTGTCTACTGACCTCCCTGGTTTCCTTTAAGTCCCAACAATAATCCTATTTTCTACTGGAAGCCTTCCCCATGAAAGGCTTCCAGTAATTCTTGTGCTTTCCCTCTATTAATTATTTCCTATTTATCCTGCACATGGCTCAATTGGTATATATTTGTTTGAAAGCTGGCTCCCCAATTAGATTGTAAGCTCCTTAAGGGCAGAGACTATTTTCATCTTTGTATTTGTATGCCTAGTACCTAGTAGAGTTCCTGGTATATAATAAATACCTAATAAATGCTAGTTGAATT
Organism: Dromiciops gliroides; assembly: GCF_019393635.1. Lineage (NCBI taxonomy): Eukaryota > Metazoa > Chordata > Mammalia > Microbiotheria > Microbiotheriidae > Dromiciops > Dromiciops gliroides. The sequence continues at coordinate 499,958,262 of NC_057861.1, read as the reverse complement.
CAATTCAGTTGAATTTAATCTTTTTTTAAAGCTTTAGCCAGTTTATTAAAGAATACTTTTGTACAGTTTACTTTTCAGTGGTCTGTTCTGGCATGCTTGTAATGCTATCAGAATCACCTGGATCAATGATAGCCAGTGAACAAACTCTGTAGTACTTCCCACATGCTATACCCAATTCAATGTTGTTGCCACTGTAGTGACGTCCACCAGTTTGGGCCAACATAGGGTAATATTCAATCTCTGATTTCCTCAAGGCTGGGCAGTTGTTGGTTAAGATGACCAATTTGGCTTTACCTTGCCTGATCATTTTCAGGGTCTGTTTGTAGCCTAGCATGTATTTGCTGCTTTTCATCACCAGCTGGAGCCTTGACTTGATGGACTCCAGTGACTTTTTCATCTTCTTTGCGGCCACCATCTTCCTGCCTGCGGTACGGGAGGACCCTCTGCCAAAGACCTGCTGCCAAGATGGCTGAGAAGTGAGAAAATGAATTCAATCTTTAGAGGGAGGTCCCTCACTGGTGAAATCGATATATAAAAGTATTAAAAGAGACATGAAGGGAAGTAAAGGATGTGTGAAAATATTAGTGCAATAGAAATATTTATCCCACTAGAAAGGTCCATTTATCTCTGCTCTTTCCTTCTTATACTATTTCTACTTCAAAAACAGAAATATGAGGATTCCACTTTTGGGGCAACCTTTTCCAATACTGGCCTCTACCTTTGTCTCCTTACTCCTCTTACCCAGGGCCATCTTCCACGCTCCACTGTCACATGTAGACTCTTGCTCTGCTTCTGTAATCGCTCAACAATTCTTCCTCCTTTAATTCATGCCATCGAATTCTATGGCCTTCTATTTTTGTTACTTTCATCATTTAGCTTTCAGTATACCACCCTCCCCCATTTTCTCAAGACTTCTTCACAGTCTTCCTCTCTACATCTTTCCCTCCCATCAAAAACTTTAATATCCACACGGAAATCTTTACTAATACCTTATTCTCACAGCTCCTTAAATTTAATTTTTATGACTTACATTCCTACTCTACTGTAACCAATCACCATGGCTGCCACATCTTCAATATCAACTCCCTTGAAGATTTTGAATTCAGAAATCCTCTTCTCTGATAGCAATTTCATGCAATTCCACCTGTCCCACTGCATTAATCCTCACAGTTATTCTTTGCCCTCATTGTGACATTGAGCTTTGATTTCTTTCTTTTTCCCCAGTCCAACAATCTTCTTTTCCAAGACAACCTCTCCAACCCCTGCCCTTAAAACCATTACTTCCTGGGGTGGCTAGCTGGTGCAGTGGATAAAGCACCGGCCCTGGATTCAGGAGTACCTGAGTTCAAATCTGGCCTCGGACACTTAACACTTACTAGCTGTGTGACCCTGGGCAAGTCACTTAACCCTAATTGCCTCACTAAAATTAAAAAAAAACAACCATTACTTCCTGTCTCTTCTATGACCTTGCAACCTTGAGAGATCAATCGTTTCCTCCTCTTTGGCATATTTTATTTCTCCTTCTCTACTAGTACTTCAGCCAGCAAATAATCTGAGACTTCCTTATACTAAAAAGAAATTCCTCCTAGTCCTAACACTCCAAGCCTCAGAGTTATCTTTGACTCTTTTCTCTCACCTCTTATATTGAAATAGCTGCATAACTTTCTAATTTCACCACTTGATTATCTTTCACTTGTATCACCATTTCTCCACTCTCAGTGCAACTATCCTAGTTCTTCTTCATCAACTCTTTCATTGACTAAGGTAATGCCCTAAGCTAATCTTCCTTCTTCCATACATCATTTACATATAAGGTACTTAATCCACCATTTTGCTTACATTACTACTCTACTCAAAAACCTTCAGTTAGCGACCCATCATCTATTTTTTCTTTTTTAAAAAGTACAAAATCTATGTCTTGTTCCCCCGTCTGGAGCCAACCTATGTTTCCATACTAATTTCATATTCAGTCAAATTGAATCATACAATTACTACTAACACACACATACACACTGTCCTCTTTCTGTTATCTTTAGACATGCTGTTCCCCAGAGTTTATCTGTCAGCTGGAAGTGATGACACCTACCTTAAGACCACTTGAAGCAACAGCACTATTCAGGATCAGAAAATGAAAGCCTTCCTAATAAAAATAGCTAAGTTTCTGGGAAGTCATTTGGATTTGGACAGCGACAACTCTTGTATTCTCTGCATTTTGGTTCCCTGATCTTTAGGAGAATCAATAGTTTCTGGACTCTTATCATTACCATCTTGTCCCCTTGTCTCATCCCCTTGGAAACTGCTACCATAGTCACTTTGGTTGTTGACTCAGTCTGGCCTTTTAGATTACATCTTTTCTGAAACTTCAACTCACCATTCCTAGGTAATAATTATCCTTTTCCCTCACCTGGCTCATTGCACCACATTATAAACTGGAATGGATTTTACTCCCTCCCTCTCTCCCAATACCTGTTGAAAACTCCCCCTTCTCTGAGTATACAACTCAAGGAAACTGCTTTTCCATGGTGACTTTTCTATTCTCTGTAAGAGATCTCTTCTTTCTCCAATTTCTCAAAGCACTTGTCCTTGGCCTCCCCTTTTCAATGACCAGTTTTGCTTGTATCATAGTTATTTCTCTATGCATACCATTCCATGTTTTAGATGATAAAGTTTCCTGAAAATCAACAAGATATTTCAGCTTTGGGTTCCTAGCACCTAGTACAACTCTTGTACATATATATCTTGATAATTCTAAGAGTCATAATTGCACATCTTTACATGAGTTTCTTGAATTCTGTTTTTTACGTTATCTTTGATTGAGGTGGGCTGTGGAGAGTACATTAATACATATTAGTTTTAGACTGCAATTCATTTTATTCCTAAATGGATACTTAAGCCCTGAGGAACCTGAGTGAAAGTGAGAGGCCACTGGGCTAATGGCCACAGTGCTCCCTGGTGGCCATCCTTCAATACTTCAAGGATTTGTCCCTGTGGGCCATTCCACTATCTACTGACATAGAAAGCCTTAGTAGAATGTCTTCCTGAGTGGAGATGAGCCTCTCTGAATTTAAATAGGCTAAATCCCATAGGATAGACAGACACATAAGTCATTGCCAGATCCATACTTAAAGCCTTTCCAGCTTAGAAGGCCTTTGAGAACCTAGGGTCACCTTCATACTATGAGACTTCATAGTAGAACTTAAGTAGACCCATTCAACCACCTTATAATGTCATTCTTTCAGGAAGCAGAGGTCAGCTTTGTGATTTCACAGAAATAGGGAGCTCCTAGTGGTGAAAAAATATCCTTTACCAATGAAGAGAAGTAATGGTTCTTCAACTTAAATTCTTAAATAGTTCCTTGAAGCACTAAGAGGTCATGACTTGCCCAGGGTCACACAGCCAGTATTTGTAAGTGATGCAATTCAAACCCAGATATGCTCAACTCTAACGATGGCTTTATTTGTGATTTAATGCTGCCTTGTCTGGAATATGGTGCTTTAAAAACCATGAATTAAATTCAACTGAAGTTGGATGAACATAAATAACAATGATACAAGGCTATATCATGTTCCATGAGAACATAAAACACATGTATCTTTATCAAAAAGCTTTGGCAATTATATCTCTGATGAGTGGATTTAGAGGAGTAAATTCACATTCCAGAAAGTTGGCAGCTTATATGATGTTGCAGTTCTCCAGAGATTTAACAAGACCATAAATAAGTTTAATAAAACAGTGGTGAGGGGGCAGCTAGATGGCGCAGTGGATAGAGCACTGGCCCTGGATTCAGGAGTACCTGAGTTCAAATCCGGCCTCAGACACTTAACACTTACTAGCTGTGTGATCCTGGGCAAGTCACTTAACCCCCATTGCCCTGCCCCACAAAAACAAACAAAACAAAAACAAACAAAAAAATAAAACAGTGGTGAAGAGTTTTCTAAAAGTCTTATTTTGTCCAACTCTGGAAGAGAAAGTATTTTCTCTCTGAAAGAGCAGTACATCACACCTTTCTATTTGTCTGTAATTCTCTCCATCTCTGATTCTGTCTCTCCTCTTTGTCTGTCTCTCCCCACCTCTATTTAGCTAGCTGTCTTTCCCCTTCCTATAATATCCCCAAATCTCAAATGCCAAGGTTTCATCACCATTTCCTATTTGTTGTCTGTAGAAGATACAAGGTGAAATAAGAGATCTGTCACAGAAGGCACATATCTGTGGTCACATAAACACATAAACACTTTCACTTGCAGTCATGCTCTCATTATTTGGCCATTTGAGGCTGCTAACGTGGAGTAAGACAGGAGAGACTCTATTGAATTCTGTCTGCCTGCAATGTTCATGGTCCACTCTACCAGGAAATGAGTTCCAGATGTGTGCTGGGCTGAGTCTGTAATAGAGTCAGATGTGATAAATGTTCTCTCCACATCCTTCAGTTCAATTCTTTATCAGGTTCTTTGGACAATGCTAAAAAAAAAAAGAGGATGGGGAAAATTCTAAGAATGCACCTCAGTGTTGTTTAGAGGTTTCAACAGAGAGAGAACAATGTTCTCAAGGATTGCTGGTGGGTTTGTGTGAGTGAGTGAGTGAGTGAGTGAGTGTGTGTGTGTGTGTGTGTGTGTATGTATGTGTGTGTTTTGTCTGGGGGAGAAGAGGAGAGGAAAGGAAAAAAAGGAGATCCTGTTTCAGCTACAGAGAAAAGGTTTCATATAACCAACAGACCCATGAAATTGAAACAAAAAAAAATTTTGTAAAGTCTCACTCCAACCTAGGCAAGCCTATCAAAGAAAAAGCAAAGGTCAATGTTCTATCCTTAAGTCACCTTGGTTGTATTTAGATATTATGGGACTATGACAACATTGTAAGATCCACATGGAGCACATATCACAAGTACTTTGCACATTTTTACTCAGCAAAGTCTCAGCCAAGATAGTGCTAATCTTAATAGTCCAGCTTTTTCCACATTCTTCACGTTTTGTTGTTTTGGTCTGGACTGGTGTTTGCATTGTTGTAGGGAGTTCCCAGTATTAAAACTCCTTCTCCCAGAGCAGATCAGCAACTCAGTCTGAGAGAGCTGCCTGAGATGCCAAGAGGTTCAGTGACTTGCCCCATAGTCACATAGCTAGGATGTGCCAAGAGGCAGGACCTGAACCGAGCTCTTCCTGACTCTAAGGTCCACTATGCCAAGTCTTGTGGATTGTTGGTTTTTTTTTTTTTCCTACAGACTCTTTTTTTTTTTTGGCAGGGCAATGAGGGTTAAGTAACTTTCCCAGGGTCACACAACTAGTAAGTGTCAAGTGTCTGAGGCCAGATTTGAATTCAGATCCTCCTGAATCCAGGGCTGGTGCTTTATCCTAGCTGCCCCCTCTATAGACACTTAGTGGGAGGAAGGCAATACGCATTTATTAAGCACCTACTTTGTGCCAGGCACTATACTAATTGCTTTATAAATATTATCTCATTTGATCCTTACAAGGATACTATTATTGTGCTATTATTATCCCCCTAATATACATGAGGAAACTGAGGCAGACAAAAGGTAAGTGACTTGCTCAGGGACACATAAGTAGTATGTTTCTAAGGCTAGATTTGAACCCAGATCTTCCTGATTGCAGTCCCTATCCAGGTCTATCCACTTTGCTACACAGTGGCAAAAATCCAGAAGATGTTCAACCTCTTTGTCAGGCAGCTAAGTAATACAGCAGATAGGATGCAGAGCCTGGAGTCAAGATTCACCTTCCTGATTTCGAATCTGGGCTCAAACCAGATTTACTAGCTGTGTGACCCTGGACAAGTCACTTAACCCTGTTTGCCTCAGTTTCCTCATCTGTGAAATGAGCTGGAAAATGAAATGGCAAACAACTCCAGTGTTTTTGCCAAGAAAACCCCAAAAGGGGTCTCAAAGAGATGGATACAAGTGAAAGAGAAATTTACTTTCTGTTTTTCTTAAGGATATTGACAGGAGTTGAGGATGAAGAGAAATCTAACAATCAGCAGTGTAAGATCACAGCCACCTGAGATGAGTAAGAAATTGCCTAGGGATCATGAAGGCTGAATTTTGTGGGTTTTTTGTTTTCGTTTTTTTGTTTTTGTTTTGTGGGGCAATGGGGGTTAAGTGACTTGCCCAGGGTCACACAGCTAGTGTCAAGTGTCTGAGGTCGAATTTGAACTCAGGTCCTCCTGAATCCAGGGCCGGTGCTTTATCCACTGCACCACCTAGCTGCCCCTATGAAGGCAGAATTTTAAGCAAAGATAACTGTCCTAAAAAGGCCATTCTAAATGAAATTCTAAAGCTTTGTTCTGATGGTATCATTGTTACCACATGCTGAATAGGAAAACACTGAATCAGATACCTGGATGAGTGAGTGGCAAAGAGCCCCCAGCTCATGTGAAAAGATTTATCAGTCTATTCTGAGTCACCTGCACCAGTTTAATGTAAGCATTGATACAACTAGCTGAATGGCCTTAGGCAAGTTGCTTACCACCCCTGGGCCTCAATATTCTCATTTGTAAAATGCAGACACTGAACTAGATGGTCTCTTAAGTTCTTCTCTCACTTGATAGTTATTTCAGAAGAGCACCATATTTCAGCCAAAATTCAAAATCATCATGAAGAAAATTTAATGGCCCAGTTCTTGAAAGTAGAGAAGTTAATTCTATCATTCACAAATCTGCCAACTATTTTGGCATCCAAACCTTTCAATATTCATCCAGTTTTTATTGAACACCAACTATTTTCTGCAGCATATGATAGATGTAGACTTTTTGTCCTAGGAAGGGAGATCTATGTAAAACTTGAAGAGAAGAGTAATTCAGTGGGGAAAGAGCACTAGATTTGACTTCATAACACTGAGGTTCTAATCTTAGCTCTGCAATTTATGATCTGTGTAACCTTCAGCAAGTCAATCTCTCTGACCCTTATAGCCTTTAAGAATTCACTAAATCTCTATGAATCTGTTTCCTTATCTGTAAAATGAGAGGGTTGGATAGAATTGCTACTAAAGTTCCTTCCAATTCTAAGTCTGTGACCCTTTTATGAGGTACAGGAAAATGTAGTACAAACCTTGTATGTTAATCCTGATTGCTTGATGATGCCATGGATTCTGAAGATCATTGAGAAGTAGCTCCATTTCCCTCCAAAAAAAAAAAAAACCCATATCTGTGCATGTTATTAGTTTATGTAATGTTTTGGCAAATTAACTGATATAATATTTGTATTTCTAAACTTTTGTTTTAGGAAATCTATACTATCTTTACTTTGTTGAAATTATTGGCAGCTAGGTAGCACAGTGGATAGAGTGTTAGGCCTACGGTCATGAAGATTCATCTTCCTGGGTTAAAATCTGACCTCAGACACTTACTAGCTGTGTGACTCTGGGCAAGTCACTTTACCCTGTTTACCTCAGTTTCCTCATCTGTAAAATAAGCTAGAGAAGGAAATGGCAAACCAATCCAGTATTTTTTGCCAAGAAAACCCCAAATGGAGTCACAGAGTCAGGAATGACTGAACACAACAACAAAAGTATTATTTTTTATTGTTGATGTTAACTTGATTTTAATATATTAATATGGCAAACAGGCATGTACATGATAAACATGTCTTTTTGAGATTGAGATTTCCCTTCCATGTTGTAGATGTGTGGAAGTTAAATGACCAGTTTAACTTCATTAGTCTCCTTCAGGCCAGTCCACTACTCACTGACAGATCACAGTGGCAGACAACTCAAAGACAACATGGTATGGTGGATAGACCACTGGATTTGGCTAGAGACAGGGCCTAGATTTGAATCTTCACTTTCTCTCTTTCTTTCTTTTTTTCCCACTTTCTTTCTATGTGACCTTGGACAAGTACATCACTCTGAACCATAGGTCCCTGTGGAATCAATCCTACTTTATGAAAGGACAGGCACTCAGGGGAAAAACGAAACCCAATGGATATATTTAGCAAGATAAATCACATCCTTTTTCTGTCAGATGGACAGAATCAATCCCAGGGGTTAGAAATCATGGTTTCATTTATGTAGAAGTGAAGAAAATCAAAGTAGATTTACAAGCAAGCCTTGTTAAGGAAGTGAGGCACCGGACATTAGCAGGACTTTCCTGAAGGGTTTTCTGTGTTTGATGGGTTGTGTATTTGGAGTTTTTGTTTTTAATTACCAGGTGGAGTGGTTCAACACATTGGTCAGGAAATTATTCAAAATTGGGCCCTTCCTGACCACAGTAAGCAAACCTCACCTCATTTCTAGGAGCTTTGGCAAACAGAAGCTAAGCCTATTTACCAGGGACCTGCGGTCCTCATGAAATAAATCACTACCACCTTTGGCATCCCTTAGACTCTCCTACTACAGAGATGGATTTGGCCAAATTACAGAAGCTAAAATGTCTCTTGGAGCTTGTTGAAGGGTAGCTAAGTTCAGAACACAGGAGCAGGGCAATGTGGAAACTCTCTTTCCTTGGAGCTGACCCTTATGTGGCTTGTGGAATGAAGAAGGGATTCAAGTACTATTTCTTTCTATCCCACATCATACAGCCGAAAATTACCATTGAGTACTTAAACCAGAAGCTTCGGTACTTTTCCAGTTCTGTGGTGTCAGAGGAGAAACATAACTGCTCCTAAAGCAGTGAGAATTTTCCCAAAGGGAAACATTCATTTGAATAAGTAAGAAGACAATGTGTTTACTTGCAAAATAATTTGCATGTTGTCAGCATATTCTTCTATAGAGCAATGTTTTTGTTCAAGTAGTTTCTAAGGCAAAATATTTATTTGTGCTACCTACTCCCTAAATCCCATAATCCTTTGATTTTTTTTCTTTTTCTGCTTTTCATTGACCAAGTTTGTACTCAATTCCTGAATTATCTATGATTTCATTAACATGAATATTTCCTCCAAAGGCAAAGTTCACCACTCTTCTATACTCATTTTTTATTTTGCAGGGCAATGACTTGCCCAGGGCCACACAGCTAGTAAGTGTCAAGTGTCTGAGGCTGGATTTATACTCTTATCTTGTAGGAGTCTTATATATTTCCTCCCATAAATCTTCCATTGAGATCAGAGAATCATAATTTTAGAATCAAAGGTAACCTTAAAGACCATCTATTCCAACTCCTCCATTTTACAAATAAGAAACTAAGACCCAGAGAGTTTAGTTGTCATGCTACAGATAACAAAGATACTAAGTGGGGCAGCTAGGTGGTGCAGTGGATAAGGCACTGGCCCTGGAGTCAGGAGTACCTGAGTTCAAATCTGGCCTCAGACACTTAACACTTACTAGCTGTGTGACCCTGGGCAAGTCACTTAACCCCAATTGCCTCACTAAAAAACAAAAAACAAACCCAAACCAAACAAAAACAAACAAATAAACAAAGATACTAAGTAGTAGTGGGATCTACCCAACTTGCTAGTAAAATTCCAGGGAAATCTCTAAAACAAAGCCTAAGTAGGACTCATGCATAGGATTTCCCTAAAAGTGGACAAGAGGGTCCTCTTCCACAAAGGTATTTCATACTGACCAACGTCCATAGCAATCAACAGGATGTCTCCTCTACTTCAACATACATTAAAGCAGTTGGAGTTGCTAGCTGCTCAGCACCTCCCTTGAAGAAAGAGACTGAAAGCATAGTTCAGTGGAATAGGTGCCTGTACTCCATGGAGTACAGGGCTCTACTCAGCCCAAACACTAATCAAAGAATCCTACCTTGCCACAGAATATCTGGCTTACACCTATGTCACCTTGTCCTTCAAGTCAGGAGGACCTGACTTCAAATCTGAGCTCAGAAGACACAAGCTGTATGACTCTGGTCAAGTCACTTAATACTGTTTGCCTCAGTTTTCTCATCTATAAAATGAGCTGGAGAAGGAAACAGCAAACTACTCCGGTATCTTTACCAAGAAAATCCCAAATGGAATCATGGAGAGTCAGGCACAACTGAAATGACTCAACAACAATAAATCACCATTTAAAAAAAAACACAGAAAAAATAAGTAGTATAAATGTATGTATGTATTATGAATGACTACATATATATGATAATAGAGATTGTGAGTTAATGATTCAAGGAACTAATTATGTCACCTGTTTGCCAAATATTGAACCATCCTTCCACTCCTGACATATATTCAGTTTAGTCATAGGGGATAAGGACTAGACTCATGATTTCAATGCTAGAGAGGACTCCTGCATAAAAACAAACAAACAAAACCCTCCCTTTTTCAATGCAGGTCATTAATTTTTCTATAATTTAGAGTCTTTGAGAGTTGCCTGAAGCACCAAGAAGTTAAATAATTTGCCCAAGATTATGCACCTAATGTGTGTCAGAAGTGATATTTGATCCCAGGTCTTTCTGATTCCATGGTCATTTTACCATCCCCTACTCCAGGCATTCAAAAGGAATAATTTTTGTATGTGTAGCTATAGATGGTTTTCTAAAATATTTTATATATTTTACATTAATATTCATTGGCAACTTTGATCTATAATTCTCTTTCTCAGCTTTATTTCTATCTGGTTTAGGTTTTTTGGACCATTATACTCAAAAAAAGTGTTTGGTAAACTGCTTCCATTGCCCTTTTCTCTTTAAATATTTGATAGAATTCACTTATATATCTTAGCAGCAGAAACATATGCTTGCCTTGGTCAGCCTGAGTCCCTGGTTGCCTTCTCCTTTCTGTTTCCATCCCTAAGCATAGGCTAGCAAACAGCAATCCTGAGGCATTTGCAACTTTGGTGACTACATAGAGAAGTCCAAAGTTGGCTGCCTAGGGAAGATATTTCTCATAATTGTTCCTTGGAGGGGCTGCTAGGTGGCGCAGTAGATAAAGCACGGGCCCTGGATTCAGGAGGACCTGAATTCAAATCCAACCTCAAACACTTGACTAGCTGTGTGACCTTGGGCAAGTCACTTAACCTTCATTGCCCTGCAAAAAAATAAAATAAGAATAAAATTTAAAAATAATTGTTTCTTGGAAAAGAACATCATTATCAGGAGAATTCTAAAACAAAAGAAGAAAAGAAAGCCAAAGCTGTGCCCTGGTTGGCTAGAAAATCCAAACCTGATTGTTCGGACAATGTTAACATCTGTTCAGTTATCTTACATTTGGGCTTTACTTACTGGGAGAATATAAGGGGTCATCATTTTATGTTATTTCTGTATTATTTACCTACTAATGCTTTTGGATCATTTATTTTGTTTTGGTTTTTGCAGGGAAATGAGGATTGTGACTTGCCCAGGGTCACACAGCTAGTAAGTGTCAAGTGTCTGAAGCCAGCTTTGAACTCAGATCCTCCTGAATCCAGGGCCAGTGCTTTATCCACTTCACCACCTAGCTGCCCTGGATCGTTTGTTTTTAAAATATTTTCTGTGGGAGATGAAGGAAATATACAATTGTCCTATATCTGATATTCCTTTTATATATTGATATTCATATCTTATCCTTTCTAGAAGGGATCCCATTATCCACTTTTTTGTGGGATTCCATAGATATGAAGAATGTTTAACTTAAACTGTGTTCAGATTTCCTGAGTGATATTCAGGATTGAAAGCAATTCAATTCAACTCAATTCAATAAACATTTATAAAGCACCTACTATGTGTCAGGTACTGTACTAAGCATTGGGGATATAGCTAAGAAAAAGAAAGACAGTCTCTGCCTTCATGGACCTTATGATCTAATGGGAAAAGACAATACACAAAGGGAGGCAGAAGGTTCAAGGGGTCAGGAGCCTCAGAGGGTACAGGGGGATCTTATCCCTTGGAGTTGAAACCAGTCAGAGCAGCAGATACAGAGTAGAGTGAGCTAAAGATCCAGTTTCTGCCTTCTATAAAGGGAGGCTTTGGGAGGAGTACGCTCCTCTGCCATCCAGCCCACCAATCAGAGGGGAGAGGAAGCTGAGGGAGGTGATAATCATCAAGACTTTAGTTAGCAGCATGGTGAAAGTGATGAACTTGTCCTGAAAAGGGAATTTTGTTCAATGGAGTTGAAACTAGGCAGCACAGCAGATGAACATGGAGAGATGAGCCAGAAGTCAGGTCTGCCAATTCCACCTCTACAATATCCCTTGCATTTGTTCCTAGCTCTTTTAATTGATCTCCCTGTCTCAAGCGTTTCTACTCTTCCATCCATTCTCCACACAACTGCTAACATTCTTTCTAAAGATTTTCCTAAAGAACAGACCTGATCACGTCATTTTCCCCTGCTCAAAAAGCTTCAAAGATTCTCTGTTGTTTCTAGGATAAAAAATAAACTCTCCTGGCAATTAAAGCTCCTGACAATATGACCCCAGTCAACCTGCTAAGACATTGCAAATAATTACTTCCTTTCATGTAATCTATGTTCCAGCTAAACTGGTCTGCTTAATGTTCCCTGTATATTATATTCCATCTCCTCAATGCAAAAGGCAACTGATTATGCAGTGGATAGATCACTTGGCCTGAAGTCAGAAAGACCTGAGTTCAAATCCAGAGTGTAACAGTTATTAGTTGGGTGGCTCTGGTCATGTCACTTAGTCTCTTTTTGTCTATAGTTGTTTTCCCAACTATAAATGGGAATAATAATAGTGCCTACCTTGCTTGGCACATAGTAGGTGTTAAAAGTGTTGATTACCTTCTCTTCCTCTCTCCATGGCTTTGTATAATCTGTCCCTGATGCAAGAAATATACCTCTTTCTCGCTTGTGAATTCTTTTCTCACTCTTAGAATCCTTAGATTCTTTTAAGGCTTAATCCATCCTTCTAGCTGTTAATATTCTTTTCTTCCTCAAATCATTTGCATTTATGCATGTATTTATGTATCATTCCCTACCCACCCACACAGCAAAATATAAGCTTTTGGGGGGCCAGACATCCTTTTTCTTTTGTTACTTTTATATACCCAACATCTTTAGAATGGTACCTTACACATAGTAGACGCTGATATATGCTTGTCAAATTGATGTATAAAAAGATTCTTTTTACTCCCCCAGACAACTGACATTGTCATCTTATTCATATTAATATTACAAGTGATGGGCTCATAAGGAATGGTAGGTTGTAAGGGAAAGAGGCATGGACAAAAGCAGGATCAGAAGACCTGGGTTATAGGCCTGGTTCTACAACTAAATAACTGTGTGGCCTTGGATAAGTCTTTTCACCTCTTTGGAAATCAGTTTCTTAATCTGACAACTGAAGGATAGTTGATCTCTAGAGTTCCTTTCAATTTTATGATCTTAGGAACTACATAAAAGAATTCTCCTTATATTTAGCTAGTGGTGACATTGAGGTAGCACAGTGGAGAGAGAGCCGGACCTGGAGTCAGGAAGAACTGAGTACAAATACAGCCTCAGATAATTCTTAGCCATTTGCCCTGTACAAGACACTTAATCTTTGTTAGCCTCAGTTTTCTTATCTGTTAAATGGGGGTAATGAGGCAGCTAGGTGGCTCAGTAAATAGGGTATGGGACCTGGAGTCAGGAAGACCTGAGTTCAAATCCCAGCTTCAGATACTGAGTAGCTGTGTGAACCTGGACAAGCCACTTAACCCTTTTTGCCTCAGTTTCCTCCTGTACAATGAGCTGGAGAAGGAAATGGCAAACCACCCCAGTATTTCTGCCAAGAAAACCCCAAATAGGGTCCCAGAGAATCAGACACAACTGAAAATGACTGAACAATAACAAATGGGATCATAATTGCATCTACCTCCCAGGGTTTTTGTAATCATACTTGTAAAGTGCCTTACAGACCTTAAAGCCTTATAGAAATGCAAGCATTATCATTATTTACATCAAAGCATGACTTGACCTTTCAGAGGTTAATCAAGGCCAGTGAGGATTTCTTTTTTTTTTTTCAAAAAACAAAATATAGAGTCGGTTACACAAGGGTTAAGTCTTTTCTCTCAGGCTCCGTTCCTCTATGTCACTTTCCCAGGGCAACTGCTCCTTTATACCCCGTTTACTTGGAAAAATACACAGGCACCCTACTGTTCTCCACCAACACTTTGCTCATCCATGCATGATGAGGAAGGAGACATTTCCCCCTTCATGAGCACATGTGAGGACATCCTCTGGCCTTCACTAAGAAATGATTCCAAGAGAGCGGCTCATTATTTGTATATGTCATTCAACACTCACGATAAGGCATTTCTCATAATAAATGCTTAATAACTACTGAATGAATGAAGAGATTTCCACTATCTTTCCTTCTTACCATCCTCACACACAGAGAGGGTCAAAAGCCTGTTCCTAACCACAATAAAACAATGCAATCCAGTGGAATATAAACTCTTTGAAATCTGAGAATTTTATTTTTGCCCTTATATCCTCCTTCACTAGCACAATGCCAAACATGCAGTTGGCACTTAATAAATATTTATCAAAGTGGATTGAAGCAAACAATAGCAAAACTAACAATTAGGAAATCAGGATATCAAGTCCTGACCATGCTAGTTACCTATTATGTGACTTGAGGCAAGTCAGTCAACCTCCCTGTCCTCTAATTTCCACATCTGCAAAGTGGGATTAATAATAACACAGCATCTTGCAATGAGCAAGCATTTAATAATTTTTATTAAATTAAAATAAATATAAAATGTGCTTGTTGTTCTTGTTGGTCTTTTTCAGTTGTTTCAGTCATGTCCGACTCTTCATGACCCCATCTGGGATTTTCTTAGCAAAGATCCTAGAGCGGTTTGCCATTTCCACCTTCAGCTCATTTTATAGATGAGGAAGTGAGGCAAACAGGGTTAACTGACTTGCCCAGGGTCACACGACTAGTAAGTGTCTGAGGCCGGATTTGAACTCAGGTCTTCCTGACTCCAGGCCCCACACCCTATTCACTGAGCCACCTAGCTGCACCCAAAATGTGCTTGTAAAGACTAAGAAAAGTAAGACAAAATAAAAGAAATTTACAAGGAATGTGAGTGATTGTCATTCTTAAATAACCACAACTTAGCAATTTTTGACCAGCATTTAATTAGTCTCTGTGCCTGGCCTCGGCCTAGCGACTGCCCTGTCATTTATGTTGCCCTTATGGATGACTCTCATTGGCTGCATCCAATCTAACTCTCCAATTGTAAAGCTGAGTCAGAAGACACCTGCTAAGAACACATAAGCATTTTCTGCCTGGCTTCCTCATGTTCCAAATGTGTCCTCATGTATCCGAATGTGATAGCACAGTACCTGGCACACAGTAGGTATTTAATAAACATTTATTGATTATTAATGGATTAATGCCACTGCTCCTTTCTGCTCTGCTCCATCCAAATCTGAAATATGGACTTCAGTTCTGGACCCCAGAGCTCCAGCATTGCTCTAGTTTGTTTCCTCATGGGCAGAATTACTTCATTCCCATTGAGGAATCAGGCCCTGTTTAAAAGAGATGGAGAAGAGAAAGGGTTGGGGTGGGGTGGAGGAGGAGGGAGACTGTGCAGAGAAGAGGCAGAGGCCTCCTTGAGTCTGGAAATTTCCTGGGGAGGGTAAGCAAAACAGAGAGTCTGCTTGGTGAGGCTGCACACACAAACAGCTGCTTTTAAATGTCATCTGTTTATTCAGAACTCTTAGGAGTTTACTCACCCCCCACCCCACCCCCCCAAAGCAACCAGAAGTCTTAAGTACATCCACCAGGCGGTATTGTTCTGGACGTTGCTTGGAGCCACTAAGAAAAGAGCACTTCTGTCATGTCAAAACACAAGTAAGAACCAGCGTGGATGACTGAGTAGTACTGTAGAATCTCAGAAGGGGCTGTCTATCATAATAAGGTTGTCATAATTAGGACTGCCTCACTCCTTCCTGGAGGAAACATGAGCAATATATTGGAAAAGAAACTACAATTCTGGCCCAAACACATATACTAATAGTAGGTTGTTGTTGTTGGTGTTGAGTAGTGTCTGACTTGTTCAA
Organism: Dromiciops gliroides; assembly: GCF_019393635.1. Taxonomy (NCBI): domain Eukaryota; kingdom Metazoa; phylum Chordata; class Mammalia; order Microbiotheria; family Microbiotheriidae; genus Dromiciops; species Dromiciops gliroides. The sequence continues at coordinate 499,942,403 of NC_057861.1, read as the reverse complement.
CCCCTATGTAGTTTTCTTGGCAAAAATACTATGGTCTGCCATTTCCTTCTCCAGTGGATTAAGGTAAATAGAGGTTAAGTGACTTGTCCAAGGTCACACAGCTAGTGCTGTATCTGAGACCAGACTTGAACTCCTCCTGACTCCAAGGCAAGTGCTCTATCCACTGAGTCACCCAGCTGCCTCCATTAATAGTGGCAATATGGACAAATCACTTCTTCCCTCAGAGCTTTTGTTGCTCCATCTGTTAAAAAAAGAGGGAGAGGGGCAGCTAGAAGGCACAGTGGTAAAGCGCTGGCCCTGGATTCAGGAGTACCTGGGTTCAAATCTGGCCTCAGACACTTGACACTTACTAGCTGTGTGACCCTGGGCAAAGTCACTTAACCCTCATTGCCCTGGAAAAAAAAAAGAGGGAGAGGTGGAGACTAATAATGGTACTATCTCACAGAATTGCTAAAAAGAAGAAAGTATTTTGGAATTTTTAAAGTGCAATATAAATATGAGCAATTATTTATGAGACACTGATATCAAGGGGAATGGCCATCCCCCTTTCTGGAATGTACTACTAGTTCCTTGGTATAAAGGTGATATAAAATTTAATAAATTGGGGCAGCTAGGCAGCTCAGTGGATAAAGCACTGGCCCTGGATTCAGGAGGACCTGAGTTCAAATCCAGCCTCAAACACTTAATACTTACTAGCTGTGTGACCCTGGGCAAGTCACTTAACTCATTGCCCCACAAAAAACAGAATTTAATAAATTAACACATTAGGAGGCAGGTTGTGGCCAATGGACTTGGAGTCAGGAAGACCTAAGTTTGAATTCTGTGTCAGACACTTCTTAGCTGTATGACTGAACAAGAAGCTTAACCTCTGTCTACCTTAGTTTCCTCATTTGTAATAATTTCACCCACTGCCTATATTTGTTATAAGGATCAAATGAATTAATAATTGTAAAGCACTTTACAAACATTCAAGCATTATGTAAGCGCAAGCTATTATTCTTACTATGACAATTATTATTATTTTTTATAGTTTTTTTTTTCAGGGCAATAAGGGTTGTGACTAGCCCAAGGTCACACATCTAGTAAGTGTCACGTGGCTGAGGCCAGATTTAAACTCAGGTCCTCCTGAATCCAGGGCCAGTGCTTTATCCACTGTGCCACCTAGCTGCCCCCTATTACAATTATTATTAATAATTTAATAGTATTCCTATCTGGGAAATTCCTATAAAAATGGAATCACAGATCCAGTTCTCATCTATATCTTTCCTCAGACTGGAAGTTCTTTTTTAAAGTAATAAACATTTTTTGTAGTTTGGGGTTCCAATTTTTATCCCTCCTTCCCTACCTCCCTCTCCCTTCCCTAAGGAAGTAAGCAATTAGATATGGATTATACATGTATGATTATGTAAAATATTACTATATTAGTTATTTTGTACAAGAAAACTTGAATAAAAGAAAAAAATGAAAGAAAGTGAAAAATAGCATGCTTCAGTCTATGTTCCATCAATATCAGTTCTTTCGTTGGAGGCAGATAGAGTGCTTCAGCAATAGTCTTTTGGGATTGGCTTGGGTCATTGTATTGTTGAGAATTAAGTCATTCAGAGTTCTTCATCCAACAATATTGCTATCTCTGTATATGATGTTCTCTTGGTTTTGCTCACTTCACTATACATGTCTTTCCGGGCCTTTCTGAAATCATCCTGCTTGTCATTTCTTATAGCACAATAATATTCCATCACCATCATATACCACAGTTTGTTTAGCCTTTCTCCAATTGATGGGTGTTTCCTTGATTTCTAATTCTTAGCCACTGCAAAAAGACCTGCTATAAATATTTTTGTACAAATAGATCTTTTTCTCTATGGGGGGGGGTAAGATTTCTCTATGGGGGGGGTAAGAAGTTCTCACATTTATTCACGTATATTTTTAAATTTTGGTCATATAAAGAAACATTAGCTTTCTTTGTGAGTCTTACATGCATTATATGTAAAAGATTCTATAATTATTTGAACTGCTATAGCAATGACAATTATTATGGTTCCTAAGAAATTTTATTCCAGGGGATGTTGGATCACTTTGTACTATAGTAATCATGATAAGTATTTGCAAGAAGATGAAAATAATTATAGTTTCCATAGCAACACTAGTTGTTGAGGAGGGGCAGCTAGGTGCTGCTGTACATAGAATACTGGCCTGGAGTCAGAAGGACCTGAGTTCAAATCTCACCTCAGACACTTATTATCTGTGTGACACTGGGCAAGTTGCTTAACCTCAATTGCCTTAAACATCCAGCACCATCTCCAGTTGGCCGGATATGTATCTTGCCACTGGATCCAGATGGCTCTGGAAGTGAGAGTGAGGTTGATGACCTTGCACAGCCTTCCCTCACTTAAATCCAATTCTGTCCAAGTCATGGCATCATCTTAATGTCATGGTCCTCTTCATGAACAAAGGACAAACAACAAGAAGTTGTTGAGGATTAAGAGGTAGATAAATTCTATGAATAATTAGGAAAATCTTCCAAATTAAATCAGCATACACTTCAGTTATTGGTGACATAAGTGAAAAAGTGAAAATAAGTGAGGATGGTAAGAAATATAGCTAGATCATAATGAGAATCTGAATCATGGGAAATTTGCTTTAGTGCAAAACATAAAATGATACAGGTCAGATTTAATGTGAGCCAAATTTAAATTAATTTGAGGGTTTTAAGATGGCACCACATCACCAGTCTCTACTTGCCTATCAAGTATGGATGTGATACACTGCTGCATACTCTATTGCCAAGAGTTGTTTTTTTTTAAAGCCCTGGACAAAATAGACAGAAGGGAGAATATTTAAGATGGAAAAATTTCCAGCATAAAAAAGAAGTGACTTTTTATTACACAGAACAAAAATTTGATGTCATAGCCATATGGTCATATTAACTCTAAAAGAGATTGAAATGTTCAAATGCCTGAATCTATAGTTGTTGTTGTTCAGTCATTTCAGTCACGCCCAAATCTTTGTGAGTCCATTTGTGATTTCCTTGGCAACGATACTACAATTGTTGTTTCCTTCTTCTCTGGCTCATTTTACAGATGAGGAAACTGAGGCAAACAAGATTAAATACATTGCACAGGCTCACACAGCTATTTATTGTCTGAGACTAGATTTGAATTCACGAAGATAGATGTCTTCCTGACTCTAGGTCTGCCACTGTATCCACTGCACCACCTAACTGCCCTCATGAATCTACAATATAGAAATTATAAAAGATGTAGGCAAAATAAGTAAAATAAACAATCAATGAAATTAATTAATTGAAATAAAACAAAAATTCAAAATTGCATCAACTTTTTGTGATTTTATTTTTTTATAAACCATAAAAGCATTTTATTATTTTCCAGTTACATGTAAAGATAGTTTTCAACATTTCTTATTATAAGACTTTTTTTGGGGGTGAGGCAATTGGGGTTAAGTGAGTTACCTGGGGTCACACAGCTAGTAAGTGTCAAGTGTCTGAGGCCGGATTTGAACTCAGGTTCTCCTGAATCCAGGGCCAGTGCTCAATCCACTGAACCACCTAACTGCCCCTTTTTATAAGATTTTGAGTTCCAAATTTTTCTCTCTCCCTCCCTTCCTTCCCTCCTCCCCAAGACAGAAAGCAATCTCATATAGGTTATATATGTACAATAGCATTAAATATATTTCTGCATTAGTCATGTTGTGAAAGAAGAGTCAGAAAAAAAGGAAAACCTCAAAAAAACAAAAACAATAAAAGTAAAAATAGTATGGTTCAATCTGCATTTAATTCCACAGTTCTTTTTTCTGAATGTGGAGAGAACCCTCCATCATGAATCCCTTGAAATTTCCTTGGATCATTGCATTACTGAGAAGAGCTAAGTCTATCATAGTTGAATATCACACAATGTTGGTGTCATTGTATACAGTCTTCTCCTGGTTCTGCTCACTTTTCTTTTTGTGATTTTCAAATAGCTACAGGGAATAAAAGTGTTCCAATGATCGAAGTAGAAAACCTTTTAGACACATGGATTGAATATTGTGATAAAAAATGCACTCTTCTTAGCAAAGCGCCCATTCAGACAAAAGTATAACGTTTATTTAAGGCAGTGAAAGAAAATAGAAATGAAGTGGATAATGAAGAAATGTTTTCATGCAGTGATGGTCAGTACCATTGCTTTTGAAAAAAAAAAATGTTTTTCAATGAAAAGCACTGAAGGGGAAACTAGTGGAAATCAGGATACGGTCATTGAATATCTAGTTTTGTAGAACCTAATTGAAGGTGATCATTGCTGACCAACACACTTTTAATGTGGACAAAATAGGCTTATTCTAGAAAAGGATACCTTCCAGAACCTACGTTTCTAAAAAAAAAAACAAAAAAACAACAAAGAAAAGTAAAATAAATCCAACCTAGAATTAAAATCTAAATATTGCCTAACACTTTTATTATGATATAATACAGATTGTTATGTTTGTTCTGTTTCAGTGGTGTCCAGCTCTTCACAATCCCATAAGAGATTTGCTTGGCAAAGATATTGGAGTGGTTTGCCATTTCCTTCTCCAGCTCATTTTTTATAAATAGGGAAACTGAGGCAAACAGGGTTAAGTGACTTGCTTGTGGTCACACAGCTAGTAAATGTCTGATACCAGATTTGAATTCAGGTAGATGAGCCTTCCTGCCTCCAGGCCCAGTATTCTATCTAGTGTACCACTGAGCTGGCCATATCATGCAGAAGGTGACTTTAAATTAAAACTAATGCTTTTTATCAGTCTTAAAATGCTTGTGCTCTAAAGGATTTACAACCATTGATTGCTTCTAGTTCTTTGGAGGTCAAATAAGAAAGCATAGCTGACTAAAGGTGTTTTCACATACTAGCTTTCAAGTTATTTTAGCCCAGTTGATGAAAAATACTGTAAAGACACCACTATCTCCTTTAAAGCATTACTAATTTTAAATAATGCCCCAGGACATGCACCCATGCTTGATTCATTGTGTAAGAAAGTAAGCATGTAAATTTGAGAGACTTGGATAAAGCTCTTTGCTACCTACTACCTGTGTATGAAAATTTTAAAAGAGAAGAAAAGACAAGTATATACTGCCAAAATATTTTAAACAATATTATACAATGAATTGTTTGAACAATATTTCCATCATATCAGTCTATACTTAGTTTTAGATATGATATTCAGTAATTTTTAAATTTTTCAAATTTTGCTTTCTCTAACTTTGGAATAAACTTGAGTGTGTATATATATATATATATATATATATATATATATATATATAAAATCTTTTGTTGTTATATCACAATTGTTTTTGTTTATCCTTTGTTCTTGAAAAGGACCATGACATTGGGAGGTAATGTCATATCTTGCAGTGAATTGGATTTAGGTGAAGGAGGGCTGTGCAAAGTCACCAACCTCACTCTCTCCTCCAGAGCCATCTGGGGCAGTAACAAGATATAAATCAGGAGGACTGTACATAGCCCTTGACCAGAGTCGCATAGCTTGTAAGTGTCTGAGGTAAAATTTGAACTAAGGTCCTCCCAACTTCAGAGCCAGTGCTCTCTCCACGGCAGCACCTAGCTGCCTACACACACACACACACACACACACACACACACACACACACACACACACGTATGTATGTATATATACACATACATATATGTATATATTACAGTAATAAATAGAAAAAAACTTATTTAATTTTTTTTCATTGTGTATTTCCAATGGGCTGGAACCAATTATTATACTGTGTGTTCAATAACTTTAAATAACACGATTTCAAATAATAGGACTACTCCATGAGATGTATTATTTATACTTATCAGGACCTCACTTTATAAGAGAAAGTATGTTTCAGGAAAAAGGAATGAGAGAGGCTCGATACTTTATATATTACAAAGAAGCCTCAAGCCTCTATATCATGAATATTTTCAAGAAAAGAATAGCTGCACATAATAAACAGCAAATAACATTATGAAAATAGAATTGATTATATTTATTAAACAAAAGAAAAACCTCATTATTGACTTGAAAGTTATTCCTGAGTAAAAAATAAAATAAAATAAAAAACTTTGTAACTTTGTATACTCAGAACAATGACTTATCAGGGCAAAAGTTAGAATCAGTAAAAAGCTAGAGAAAAGAATAATAATAAGAAAAATATGGCATAAAATTGAAATGATTCAATTCTGAACAATGTAAGTAATGTGGCAAATAAAATTGTATGTGGTCATCCTATTTCTGTCCCCAATTTAGGGAAACTTAGCTGTGGTTTATCATATATTTGTTACTTAGAAATTAGAGGCTACTGCACCAGTTTGGGGGCATTAAGCATTTATTAAAGTATATTAAATATTAGTAAAGAGAGTGCACATGGCTCTGAAAGATAGGAAAGCCTAGCTAGGATCTTAAGGAGGAGAGATAGTGAAGAACCACAGTAGGCTGCCTCTGCTTTCACCAAGTTCCCTGGCCAAGAGAGTGATCAGTGAACCTAAGCTCTCTGAGGGAAGTACAAGAGGAGGCCCTTACACACTGCTTAAAGCTAATTGGCTAGCATCGTTCAAATATATTGGTTCACTGGATTTGAGGGTGGTTCAGCACAGTCGTGCTGATGTCAGAGCCCAGAGAACAGATCCTCTGGCAGGAACAAGGCTTTCAGGTGGGTGTGGTTTTTCTTTTTTTTTTTTTTTTTTTGGTGAGGCAATTGGGGTTAAGTGACTTGCCTAGGGTCACACAGCTAGTAATTGTTAAGCATCTATGGCCGGATCTGAACTCAGGTCCTCCTGAATCCAGGGCTAGTGCTCTATCCACTGAGCCACCTAGCTGCCCCACACCCTAGCTGGGTGTGGTTTTGAATGAGGTAACTTCTTGACTCTGGGCTGGCCTTAAGAAAGGTCAGGCGAGGCCCTCTCAGTGGGGGCCTCTGGGACTCCCAAAATGCCTATTATTAATAATTTTCTCACATAATTGATAACGGAATAATGGGTAAAGGATGAAAGAAAAATATCATGTAGGTGATATTGCATTCTCACATGACATGATAGTGAAATGAACCCCCTGGCAAGTTCTGCCATGCTAGAAAGTCTGGAGTCAGGAAGACTCATCTTCCAGAGTTCAAATCTCACCTTGACACTTACTAGCTATGTGACCCTGGGCAAGTCACTTAACCCCAGTTTCCTCATGTGTAAAAAATTGTCTAGAGAAGGAAATGGCAAATTATTTCAGTATCTTTCCCAAGCAAATCCCAAATGGGGTCACAAAGAGTTGGATATGACTAAAAAGAACTGAATAATTAGTGAATTACCAAAAGGCCCATCACCAACAGGCTAGCCATTATTTGACCATGGCAACCAATAAAACAAAGAAATACAAAATGGCTCTCAGACTCAGGTGGCCCATTCTACTTGTGTACCAATGGTGGCAAAAAGGTAGAAAAGGGAATACAGGGTACCAAGAATTACAAAATTTTTAAACTATCTTATATAAACTTTTACTTATTTAAAGTTTAAATATAAATGTGAGATTATTGCCCAATGAATGAAATGGAGGAACTAAATCCTATCAAGCTTGACATCTTCACCATAAAGAAAACCCAAAGGATGGAAAAAACATGCAGCTAAATGTTGGCTAAATCACTGGTTCTCTTTAGAGAACCATATAAAAGCATTTGTGCAGTTCACTTTATCATACATCCAAAGCCAACAAGAAACATCATTTCATGGGATATTTAGTCATCTCATGAAAAGTATTTGCAGAAAGACCACCATGAAAATAATTCCAGTCAGCACTCCAACATCTGTTGCAGAGACTGGAGACAGAGAAATTCTACCAAGTACTCAAAGAGTTATTACAAACAAAATCAAGATATTTTTGGTGACTTCCATAAAATGATAGGAATAGGTTAGGATAATGAAAACTATATTCAAAAATGGGATTCAGGAGTAAAGAATGAGAGAAGGCAAAAAAATTAGTAGATTACACAGAATCCTCAGACCTATAGATTCTGAAAAATTGCTTCCAAAAAAGAACCAGAAGTTTCTAGAAATGTCAAACGCCAAATAACATCATAAAAATGAAATTGGTTATATTTCAACAGGAAGGAAATGATGCATAATTGATGTGGGAGTCATTTCTGAATCAGTTGTCTGTGTATTGCCAAAACACTGACTAATTAAAGCAAATGTGAAAGCTGAAACAAAGTCAGGAGGAATATCAATGAGAAAAATATATGACATACAAGTAACATAATTCCAAACCAAAATCTTAACCTAATTATTGATGCTACAAATGGCTTCTAGATAGAAAAAAAAATATGTCAACAGCAATTAGAGTAATTTCATACAGAAGTTTGACCAACATAAATCTACTGCCAAAATACAGCCAAAAGTGCCTTGGTCAACAATCATTTCATTTAATTACCAAGCTATGAAATATGGCAGCCAAAGGCAATACTTACTGGTCTCTAATATAAACTCATTTATAAAATCTTATGGAGAAAGATGGTGGAAGAGTGTGAACAAATAGGACTTTATAACAGAGAGAAGCATCGAAGAGTAAAATCCATTAAAAGAAAGCTTGGTGAGAGGCACCACTAAACAAAGGCATCTTGAGGGAACTTAAGGATGAGACTTTAAGGGAAAAGGTTAATAGTTAAAGATAAAATAACAAAAAATAGCAAATATCTAAGTTATTTTTTGAAAAATATACCTTTAATGATACCTTGGTTTTATATCACCTTTATTACCCAGAAACCCATTCTTTCTTTCCCCTCTGATAGAACAATCTGTTGTAAAAAAATGTTTTAAAAGAAGGGGAAAACAATTCAATACAACTCACAAAAGTTGAATATGTTTGATATTATATGCAGTTTATTAAACCCATAGTTCTCTGCTTCAAAAAATTGGGGGATTCTGTCTCCTCATATCTCTTCTTTAGGGCTAAACTTAGTCATTTTACTTTAACAGCATTTACTTTCATTTTTTTTGTTGGTATCTCCATTTGCATTGTTGTAGTCATATTGTTTTCCTGGGTTTTTTTCTTACTTTATATAAGTTTATGTTTGCCATGCTTCTCCATGTTCATATTATTCTTTCTTATGATATGGTAATATTCCATTACACTCATACCACAATGTGGTTCATTCTTCAGTCAATAGGTACCAACTTTGTTTTTAGTTCTTTGCTTCTGTAATGGGCTAAAATTCTAGCTAGTCTGTCTAAAATATCTAATGAGTGGTTGCCAATAAATTATAAGCTTTAGAAAGAGTTTTAGACTTTTAAGCATGTATTAAGGAGAATAAGAATTTGGTGAAGAGAGAGAGAAAGGCCTAGATTCATCTGTCTATCAAAGGGAGAGAGCATTTTTAGCTCCACTCTCCACCACAGTCCTGACAAAAGAGCCCAAACCACACCTTCCTCAATCCCACAAGCCTCCTGTGAAAACTGGAAATGTCTTGTCCCCACACATATAGCTCCAAGCTAATTGGCTGATGTCTTTGATTGACAGTACCCATGAGCAAATATCACTTCCTGACACCAAGGACCTGACTGCATGGTTTGCCCACAGACACCTTCTCCTCATGGCAGAGCTTTCCTACAGTAGCTCTCCAGCAGGTGGCATCATTCCAATCATTACACTTCTACAAACAGGATTGACATAATTATTTGGGCCTATGTGGGCATTTCTTTTTATCATTGTACCCCTTGGGCTTTATGACCCAGGAGATTCTCTGGACCAATGTGAATGGTCCTTTTATTCAGTTTCTTGACATAATTCCAAATTTTTTTCCAGAATGTTGAACCAATTCAACATTCATCCAACAGTCCATTTGCATGCCCATCTTCCCACAATTTCTCCAGCTATTCCTATTTTTTGTCATCTTTGCCAATTTTCTGGGTGAGAGGTAAAACCTCAGAGTTGTTTTTATGTGCATTTTTCTTATTATTAGTGATTTAGGGCATGATCTGGCATGTTTATTAATAGTTTGCAATTCTTTGAGAAGACTATATTATTTGGAAATATATATTGGGAAATAAGTTTTGGTCTGATTTCTTCTCTTCATTACCTTAACTATATTAGTGCAAATATTTTCCCAATTTCATATAAGAATGTTCTTTTTTTTCTAAATCACTTCTATCCCTTGCTTGCTATAGCTATAGCTGTGAAAGACACCTGTCGTGGTTCTCTTCTTTTTTGTTTGTTTGTTTGTTTTTTTTGTGGGGCAATGGGGGTTAAGTGACTTGCCCAGGGTCACACCACTAGTATGTGTCAAGTGTCTGAGGCTGGATTTGAACTCAGGTACTCCTGAATCCAGGGCAGGTGCTTTATCCACTGCACCACCTAGCTGCCACTTGTGGTTCTCTTCTAAAACTATGGGAAGCCTCAAGAGTTTGGTGTCCCCCTTGCTCAAGGACCATGTTAATCTCTATACTATTGCAGGTTGGATATATATTTTGCTTATATAAGTAAGTAATAGTAACATATTTATTAATAATATATTATATAATCAAATTCATTAATAACACAATTAATTTTAAATGATTATTAATTTGATAGTGATTTATTAATATAGAATGAGTCATAATAATAGCAAACTTTTTATACCGCTTTGAAAATATTTGTAAATCACTATGCAGATATTATTTCATTTTATGCTCATGATAATTCTGGGAGGTAGGTTCTGTTCTTGTCCTAATTTTACACATGAGGAAAGTGGGGCAAAAAGAGGTTAAATGTATAACATGGTTTTATATCATGAACTTTTTTCACCATCAAGTCAAGTGGAGCTTCCATATTTGGATTCAAAAATCACAGTCCCAGCTATGCATATAAAGGGATTTTAAATGATACTGAAGAACAAAGTTAGGGAAATAACTGGATGTGACTGAGTACACAAAGAATTCTAGCAGTGTTAGAGGTGACACAACTGTGGAGGTGTTCAAAAATGGATTTTGAAGGTATTTGAAGGATGTAAAGATATCAAAGTCACAAAGAAAAAAAAGCTTGGATCTCATTAAGTCTGAGAGGTAGCTAGAAGAACATTTGAATTCAAATCTGGCTTCAGATACTTATTAGCTTTGTGACCTTCCTTGGCCAAGTCAATTAACCCCTACTAGCCTGTTTCCTCAATTGTAAACCAGAAATAATAATAATACCTGCATTCCAGGGTTGTTGTGGGGATCAAATTAGGTAATATTTGTAAAAGCACTTAACACAGTGCCTGACACATAGTAGTGCCTGATTAATAAATACTTATTTCCTTCCTTTCCTTTTCCTTCCCTCACTCCTTTCCTTCCTTTCTTTCTTCCTCCTTCAGTCTTTTTTCCTTCTATCCTTCCTTCCTTCGTTCTCTTTTTCCTTCTTTCCAGTAAATATAGGTGAGAGAACATGAAGAACTTCCACCCATTTATGTCTATTTTCACAATTATGTAAAATTTCTGTGAAAATATTCCATATATGCATTGAAAAGATATGTATATTAGAAGGGAATAGGTAACTTTCCCGAATAATTAATCTCTTTACCTTCTTTGAACTGATTAAACAATGTAGCAAATATAAGATGCTGCTGTATTTATTGTTAGCTTATTTTTTTTTTAAAGTGTTTGATCCAATAGATCAAAGTGTCACCTTAAAATCTCTCCTCTAACAAGGTATTTCCCATCCATATTTCCTTTGCCTTTGGTGCCAAAACTCTTTTTCTTTTTTTTTTCTAATTTTTTATTTCAATGGAATGAATCTAGGACCAGTGCTTTATCCACTGTGCCACCCAGCTGCCCCTGGTGCCAAACTCTTTAGGACAAAGAGGAAGGTCTTCTCATTTAACTTCCTGAACACTAGGCTTAGGGTTCACACCTACTCTACTTCATAGTGAGCATTCCTGATTTTTGTCAATGAAGGTTAGACCATAAGAAAGGAAGGGAACAAGCATAGCCAAAGTCTACACATTTTATGCTCACTTTTGTAACCAGAAAATTAGATCAATATCTTCTCTTTGTCCTTTCCAGGAAAGGTATGATGAAGTGGCCCTATGGAAAGCGTCTAACACGTACTCTTTCTGACACTACTCCACAAGGGAAGGGAAATTTCTCCTCCAGAGACCCTAGTACTTTTAAGAATACAACTCTTCCTAGAGCACCAGCCCTGGAGTCAGGAGTACCTGAATTCAAATCCGGCCTCAGACACTTAACACACACTTACTAGCTGTGTGACCCTGGGCAAGTCACTTAACCCCAATTGCCTCACTAAAAAAAAAGAATACAATTCTTTCCCTTTCTTTCCCTTCTGTTCTATTCTTTCATTTTAGCGTGTTGGCTACACAAAACGTGCTTAGGCAGCCAGATAAAGTGGAAACCAATTTTTCTACATCATGAGCAAATCTTGGGGGATAAGCTAGACACAGATAGGTAAATTATAGGAACAGTCTTGTTATATAAAACTAACCAGACATAGCTTACTCATTCATCAGATTATTGTTCTAGGCTTCATTCCCAGTTTGGTCAGCTTTAATCTTTGGCCCCAATCCTTAGATTGCTCAGTCCTTCCTCGCTGGCCTGGGTCCATCCTTCAGTTTCAGGTGGAAACTTCATTCCTTATGGCCACCTGATACCTTAGTCAGCTTGGGCCTAACCCTCTGAGGCTTATGCCCAATAACTCTCCTGAACTAACATTTTTCTTTCCTGAACACAGTCTTCCTCGTGAGATTTGCAAGGCAAATGCTTTCTTGAAGTTAGTAAATATTCAACAATCAAAAAAAGTGTTTCAGTTAAAGTTTAAAAGACATGTTTATGATTATCACATTACAAATTTATTCCAGTTATTTTTTATTTTGAGGATTTTAAAAGTTATCTTATTTATTATTATTAATGTCTATAGGAAATATTATATTGAGCATATATTGCCCACCACTATTTTTTATAGCACTCAGCAAAGTGCTGGTTGTAAGATTCTTAAGGGTAGAGACCATGTTTTATTTCTCTTTGTATGCCTGCCCCACCCTAAACCCATCATTTTGAATAGTTGCATTAGTAGTACAATGCTAATAGCACTAGCATGGTACATAATAAATGTTTAATAAATAATTGTTGAATGAACAAATGCCGATTCTCTATTCTTGTTATAAATAATATGGTTTACTGAGTGAAGTTATTCCCTTATCATTGATTAAGTGCTATAAATGGATAATGTCATAATTGCCAGTCATAAATTTCTAGACTATAAAGTCATTGAAACCTATCACAGGCACAGTAAGTAATTAATTCTGAAATGGTAAATGTTAGTAGAATAAAACATGGCAATGGAAGATATTGAGAAACTTACCAGATACATATTTTAGAGGTATGTTTGCTTTCACAAGATGATAGACAACAGAATAGAATGAGTAGCAACACAACTAATCTGGTGATTTTGACCTATGATATTCTAGACCCATTCACTTAGTTACCCCATTTCAACCCTGCCACTAAACATCTAAAGGGAGACTACATCATCAAACTCCCTGAATGCTTATGTATTCTTTCCCTTCCGCTCTTAAACAGTTCTCTGGTTCCTATAATAACCAGACCTTTATGTTCCCTTCTCCTTGACTAATTTGACATTTCATCAACAATACATTAGTGTTTTTTTCTTCCCAGGGTCCCTTAAACATTGACTATTTCTATCTTTTATTTCCTAATTTGCTGTGTGTGAGGTAAAACCTCAGACTTGTTTTGCTTTGGATTTTTCTGATAATTAATGATAGAGAAAAATCTCTCATATGATTATTAATATTTCGTTGTGCTTTTGTGAACTCTTTGTCAACTCTTGACTACCCAGACTGCTTCCTTGCTTGGGATTAGAATATGCCTTTAAAAGCCTGATAAATCTTCAGTTGTGATACAGAACCCATTTAGAGGTCTCCCCAGCCCCACCCCACCCCTAAAACCTCACAGTGATTATATGGAATATTGGGCTCTGAGGCTCACCACACTCCCAAGAACCTCCTTTTTCGGCATACCAATGAAACACATGAATAAAAGCTAAGTGGGAAAAGTAGGATTATTACCCTCTACTCCCATCCACATTCCTGCCTTTAATATCTATGGATTATATTATATATAATATTAATACATTATATAACATTATATTATTATATTATAATTATCAATATGTTAATTTATATATCATGGTTTATCATGTTATGCCATGGTATATCATATCATATATCCTATCCTGTCATAGATAACAAATAACTTATGTAACATATTATATAATTATATATCATATTTGAACATATTATACAATTATATTATAAGAACAAACCCCTGGGTTTTGAGTAGCATCAGGATCAGGCAAGATGGGAACCTTGGATTCAAGATTGGAATGAAATGAGATACTCATACTCAGTCAAAAGTGTGCTGGTAAATGTTTAACAATTAGAATTCCAGTGGAAAAAATGTACCCATGACATCCACTCCTCCCCACTCTTTTACAGGTTGTTCTCAATTGCCCCCTTAATGCTGCATCCAAGTACTATTATAATCAGTTTGACAGACAAGCAGAGGTTAATAGTATAGAGATTTAAGATCTCAAAACAAACCCTTCTAAAGACTTAAGGCTTAGCCACTGAAAGAGAAAGAATAGCTGCTTTCTCAACTCTATGAAATGTATTTGAGAATAGTCTGTGCATACAATGAATGTATTTGCAAACAAAATAAAAGAATAAAAGAGTTACTAGAGGCAATTTTCAGTGGACCATAGTCACACAATAACTATGTGGTGTAGTATGTGTACTACTTGGTATATATGTGTTTGCATGTATTTTATATGTATTTTATGTATGTATAACTATTAAGGAAATTATATATGGAAATATAAATATGCACATATAAATATATCTTATGTATCTGTATATAGATTGTGATATAATATGTTTTCTATGTTATATGTATATATTGTGATGAAATAATGGGATTTAGCAGATACTCAAAGACCCACCTGAAGATTAATCTATACTGACTGAATCAAGTGAGAGTGATTGACTGCTGATTAAGCCTACTTCAAGTTAAATGGATTGTAATCACACCTGGCTATCCCTTAAGAAGGTATTGTTCTCAGAAGCTAGACTGTGAACTTAACTTGAGAACACCTTCAAAACCAATGGATTTGGATGACAACAACCAATCAGCTTGAAGCAGTGTGTAAGGACCGCCTCTGTTCCAGACCTATAAAAAGCTTCCACAATCAGCTTGCTAAAGAGTTCCTGATTAAAGCAGGCTTGTGGAGGAGGACTGGAGGAAGAACCCAACCAGGCTGGAACTCTATGCGAGATAGGCCTTTTCTTAACTTTCTGAACTCCATGTTAATACCTGTATGCTTTAATAAATGTTTAATGCCCAAAGACTGGTGCTAAAGCTTCTAATTTAAGGCGATCACACAATATAGATTTTAAACATCACAATATATTTATATTTTTGCATGTATGTATATAAATATATAATGCATTATATATACAATATATTATGTGATATATCTTGTATCTAAATGAATTATAAATATATTATAAATATATAACTAGGTAAGCTAATTAATATATTTAATGAAATATCTAAATAAATAGATAGATAGATAGATATATGTTTGATTAAATATTTGATTTAATAGAGTAAAATCCAGCCTCAAAAACAGTGTAATATAGTAGATGAGTCACTGGCATTTGCAGTCAGGAAGATTTGAGTTCAAATCCCACTTTAGGCACTTCTTAGCCTAGCGATACTTAACTCTCTATACCTAAGTTTCGTCATCTGTAAAATGAGGCACTCAATTATGTCCAAAGTCCCGTCTAGTTCCAAATCTGTACTCCTTTGATCCTTCCTCTAACAAGATGGCTCTTACATGTATGTTAAACACCACATGAGATATCTTGATAGAGGAAATCTTTGTTCAGCAGGTTTCAGATTATTAGCATCAAAGAAGGCAGAGATCAGGGAAACATGCTTACCAAAGGTATCTACCCTTAGAAGGGAGAATATCCTGCACAAAGTTTGATTGCAAAAAGGGTTCCATAGAAATGATGAGGCTTCTCTCTGCATCTGACATCATGCTCATTGTATCAAGTCCCAGAACATCACAGAAGCTCCTCAGTGAGCCCTAAGACTCATCAAAGTAGATATAACTAATAATCCGCATAGGAAAATTCATTCACCACTCCTGGGGCAGATTACGTTATCTCTGTTGCTATTTCCTCTCAATAGCCTCTGGTCCTGGCTGCCTTTAGGGTGTGCCTGGGGGTGTGATGCAAACCCTTTGACAGAGAAAGTGGTCTACCAATGGGCAGATTTCCCTCATCCAAAACCCATCATCAAGTTCTTGTGTCTTGCCACACACACATATGTATACATATATATCCCCTGTTCCCACCATGGGAATGTTTAAGGACAACCTTAGTTTTCCCCTTCTGTTTCAAGACCTGATATATACTCCTTCAGCTTCTCTCAAAAATCCATTATTTTTATTCCATGATCCCATAATCCCCACTCTTGTTAACAAAATGTTTAATAACTCTGAATTATTCACTCCCTCAGAATTGCTAAATACACCAAGTTATTATTCACCATTCAGTGAAAACCAGAGTGATTTGGATTTCAAGTTCTACAGCTAGGTGGCACAGTGGACAGAGTGTTGGATCTGGAGTCAAGGAAGACTAATCTTCCTGAGTTCAAATCTGGCCTTAGATACCTACTAGCTGTGTGACCCTGGGCAAGTCACTTAATGCTGGTTGCCTCAGTTTTCTCAGTGGTAAAAATGAACTGGAAAAGACAATGGCTAACCATTCTAGTATCTTTGCCAAGAAAACCCCAAATAGGGTCAGGAAGAATTGGACACAACTGAACAACAACATGTAGTTTCATTTAAACACACTGAGCTTGTTTCTTTTCTACCTCAATCCTGATTCATGCAACTTTCCTGTATCACAAATACTAGGGAAAGTTTAAGAGATCCCTCTTATATTTTGGCTCTCTAGGTATATTTTGGCCTTTGATGATCCCTTTGTGTTCTTTAATTTAATCCTCACTTGAGTTTCTTTTTTTTAGTGCACTATTAACCAATCAGGGGAGTTTTAAAATATATATTTTTTTATTTTTCTCAATGATATGTAAATTTTTTAAAAAATTTTTTGGTGAGGCAATTGGGGTTAAGTGACTTGCCCAGAGTCACACAGCTAGTAAGTGTCAAGTGTCTGAGGCCAGATTTGAACTCAGGTACTCCTGAATCCAGGGCCAATGCTTTATCCACTGTGCCACCTAGCTGCCCTGATATGTAAAATTTTTAACATTCATTTTTTAAAAAATTTCTAAGTTCCAAATTCTCCCCATCCCTCCCTCCTTTCCACCTTCTTGAGAAGGCAAGTAATTTGATATAGGATATACATATGCAATCATGCCAAACATTTCCATATTAGTCACAGTCTGAAAAAAAACAGAGCAAGACAAAACAAAACAAAAAAAGTAAAGAAAATAAAAATAGTAGACTTTAATTTGCACTAAGACTCCATTAGTTTTTTCTCTGGAGTTATAGCATTTTTCATCTTAAGTCATTCAGAATTGTTTTAGATCATTGTACTGCTGAGAATAGCTAAGTTATTCACAGTTGATTATTATACAATATTGCTGTCACTGTGTATTATATTCTCCTAGTTCTGCTCACTTCATTTTGCATCGGTTGTCTTTCCTGATTTTTCTGAAAGCATTTTGTTCATCTTTTCTTGTAGCACAATGGTATTCCATCACAATAATATACCACAACTTTTTCAGCCAATCTCCAATTGATGGGGTATCTCCTCAATTTCCAATTCTTTACCACAAAATGAGCTCCTATAATATTTTGTATATATATATATATATATATATATATATATATATATATCCTTTTCCTTTTTGATTTTTATCTCTTTGGAAGAGAGACCTAGTAGTGGTACTTCTGGGTCAAAAGGCATGCCCAGTTTTATAGTCCAGTATAGTTTTTTAGTAGGCATAGTTCCAAGTTGTTCTCCAGCACAGTTGGATTAGTTCACAACTCTACCAATAGTGCATTAGTATCCCAGGCTTCCCACATCCCCTCCAATGTTTGTCATTTCCTTTTCTGTCATATTAGCCACTTCAATAGATGTGGGGTGGTACCACAGAGTTGTTTTAATTTGCATTTCTCTAAATAATAATGAATAAAAGCATTTTTTCATATGATTATAGATAGCTTTGATTTCTTTGAAAACTACCTGTTCCTATCATTTGACTACCAATTGGGGAATTTCTTTTATTCTTATAAATTTCACTCAATTCTCTATATATTTGAGAAATGAAGCCTTTATCAGAGAAAGTTTCTGTAGTTTTTCCCCCAGTTTTGTTTTACTTCTAATCTTGGTGCATTGGTTTTGTTTGTGCAAAACCTATTTAATTTAATATAATCCAACCAGGAGAATTTTAAGCATAATACTACTTCTAAGAAAATGGGCTTCACCTCTTTTTTAGTCCAGAAGAAAACATGGTAAAACCAACTGAATAAAATTTCTAGAAAGAAATGTGTTTTACCACATTTCTATGAATTCCTAAAAAATACTTTATACTCTGCACTATTGTTTCCATTGGCTCTTTGAAGAAGTGTAAATTTGGTTTTTGTTTTTTTTTTTTGGTTGTTTACTATATTTTTTAATCTCAGAAACAATAGGAAAGTTTTTTAATTATCTGGTAGGAAAAAAGTCATGGATCACTACCTCCTCTTATTTCATACTTCAGTACAGAATTACATTTTGGTTTCATTCCCACAAACACTGCTGAGAAGCCTACAAGAGCCAAGTGACACATTGCTAATGAAGATGTACTAGAATCCTGCAGGGCAAAGGATGTCAGTGGGAAATGCAGAATTTAATTACCTTTAGAATACAGTGAAGACTAAGTCCCCAAAGTTTAGATCAGCTTTTGGCATGAGTACCATTCTCCATTGATGTGTGAATTTCTACAACCCCCCCCCCACCCTACTGACTCCAGGCAAATTCTGTACCATAGCAACCCTGAGAGTTACACAAATATAAACTTCTACCCTGGTTTCCGTATCTTGGTTTTGACATTCAGAGACTCAGCTTACACATATGTGGAGACTACCTCCATGGTGTGACTTAGCAGAAAGAAACCCAAAGATTAATTTTCAAAAATATCTCCCACCCTTCTTTCTGCCACAGGGCTTGAAATTACAACCATTGAAGTCATCATGCTTTTGGGTTGAGAAATTGTCTCCAGAAGATTACAATTAAAATGCATATGATGCTTTAAACCACAAGTTATCAAAAACTTGTTCTCTATCAAAAAGCAACAGGAATTAATTTGTGGTTTTAAGTGACAGGAAGCAGGGATCTGAGGATATAAGATATAAAATAGTTATGTCTTTGCCAGAAGAGGCTCAGAGATGTCTAGAAGGGTAGGCTGAGATGGGACAAGATAGTGGAAAGAGGCTTCTTGAATTAGGCCTCATGAACAGCATGGAGGAAGAGGACACTAAAGCAAGAAGCAAGAAAAAGGACTCAAAGGGGAAGATGGAGGATCCGTGAGAACAAACATCCTCTAGTGTTGAGTTTTACCCAGGGTTTGATACCACTTCATCCAAAATTCCTTATCCCAGTCAGGTCAAAGGACAACCTCGACCCTCCTACAACCAGTTATACTTATGGAGAACCCACACCGGCAATGAGGTGGTACAGTGGATAGAGCACTGGGCCTGGAGTCAGGAAGATCTGAGTTCAAATCTGGTCTCAGACACTTACTAGTTGTGTGACCCTGGGCAAGTCACGTAACCTTGTTTGCCTCAGTTTTCTCATCTGTAAAAATGAGTTGGAGAAGGAAAGGGCAAACTTTTCCAGTATCTTTGGCAAGAAAACCCCAAATGGAATTACAAAGAGTCAAAAATGACTGAAAAACAACTGAACAACAAAAAAGCCCTAAAACATTTCCTCAGTTGTTTTTCTTCTCTGCAAAATTCATTTTTTTACCACCTAACTGATGCCATTTTCATTCTCTTGAACATTTGGCACACAAGAGCTCTTTCAAAATTAAGGTAGGTTTGGAACTTCTAGGTAGAGCAATGAATGAAGTGTTAGGCCTGGAGTCAGAAAGATTTGAGTTCAACTCCAACCTTTGGCAGGTATTAGGTATGTGACCCTGGGCAAATCACGTAACCTGTTTGTTCAATTTCCTCATCTGTAAAATGGAGATAATAATAGCACTAACCTCCCAATGTTGTTGTGAGGATCAAATGAGAGAACATTGGTAATAGCACTTAGCGCAATGTCTGGCACATAGGAAGTGCAATATTGCTGTTGTTGATTTTCAGTGATTTTTCGTCATGTCTGATTTTTTGTGACCCCATTTGGAGATTTCTTGGCAAAGATATTGGAGTAGTTGGCCATTTTCTTCTCCAGCTCATTTTATAGATGAGGAAACTGAGGCAAATAGGGTTATAACTTGCCCAACGTTACACAGCTACTAAATGTCTGAGGTCAGATTTGAATTCAGGACGATGAGTCTTTCCAACCCTAGGCCTGGCAATCTATCCACTGCACTATCTGGCTCCCCCTAAGCACAATATAATGTTAACTATTAGCCCTATGAATTTTGAAATCTAAAAATGTTAGTCTAGGACAGACAGGAAAAGACTTTTAAAGTGAAACATGTGCTAATCTTTCTACTTCCCCTCTCACCCTCCTTCCCCCATCTCCTATATATGTATCCATATATAGGATTTTCATCATAAAATTTCATTACACTTACTGGAAGTATATAGAGAGTATTTCAAATTATATCTTTCAGTAGCCACAAAGATATTTGGGGAAAAATAATTCACAGAATTTGTCATAAACATATGAAAAAATGTATGACCATGTCTATGATCTAGTGACACTAGCCTCCTTGCTGTTCCTTGCACAAGATATTTCATCTGTAGATCTGTAGACTCGGTGTGTTTTGATGAGTCTCCCTTGCCTGGAACTGTCTTTCTCCTCATCCTTGCCTCGTGACTTCCCTGGATTCCTTCAAGTCTCAGCTAAAATTCCACCTTATGCAAATAGCTATTTTGCTATACCTTAATGCAAGTTCCTTACCTCATCCCCCACTTCTACCTTAATCGTTTCCTTTTTTTTTTTTTTTTTTTTGGTATCACTCGCACTTAGCGAGTGTACCTAGTACATAGTAGGTAGTAAATAAATATTTGTTGATTTGACTTAACATGTCTATCCCCTCATCAAAACACTTATGTGGTTCCCCATACATATTATATGGTAAAAACACATTAGCTTGCATGTAAGAAACTGCATAATTTGGTCATAACCCTTTTGAACTTTTTCCCTTACCATTCTATATTCTCTACATTTTAGCCAAAACAGATAACTATCTATTCCGGTCTTTCATCCTCCATTTCCTTGCACTTGCAAACACTACTTCCTATACTTGGAATATACCTCAAAAACATTTCTATCTGTTGAAATCCTTCCCTTTTTTCAAGGCCCAGCTCAAATGACACCTCTCCCATGGTGTATTCAACTGAAATTTGCAGCATCACAGAATGTCCGTAAGGAACCCTGACTGGCACAAGAATCTTTTCGGTAATATGCTTGACAAGTGCTCATCCATCCTTTGCTTGAATGACTCAATGAAGAGTCACCCACAACTTCCTATTGCCATCCATTCCACTTTTGAATAGCTCTAGTTATTAGGATTTTATTTTCCTCTTACATCAATGGTCAATTTAGCTCATGCAGCTTCAATTCATTGCTCCTATTTCATCCGTAAGGAAATAAAGTGTAATCATTCTTTCATGTGATAGTCATCATATATTTGATCCTTTCACCATTCTCTTTGATTTGAGGTAAACACCCTACTTTCCTTCAAATGATCCTCATATGCCTTAAATTCAAGGTATCTCACCATTCTGGTTACCCTACAACTGGAAATCTCTAGATCATTAATTTCCTTTGTGAGATGTGGCATGCATAACTAAACAGAGGAATGAACTCTGACCAAGCATGTGTAGAGTTAGACTATCACCTTCTAAGTCCTGGACACCTTGCCTCTTAATGAATACCAAGATTACATTCAGTTTCTTGGCTACCATATCACATTGTTGATTTATATCATGCTTGTACAATTTAATACAAACTGCTATCTAATCATGCCTTCACCATCTTGTACTTGTGAAGACTATTTTTTTTTTGCAGGGCAATGAGGGTTAAGTGACTTGCCTAGGGTCACACAGCTAGTAAGTGTCAAGTGTCTGAGACCAGATTTGAACTCAGGTCCTCCTGAATCCAGGGCCATTGCTTTATCTATTGCACCTCCTAGCTTCCCCCTATGAAGTCTATTTTAACCCAATTATAATACTTTATTTATCTTTAATTTTTATTTATTTAATTTAATCTTAAGTTCATTTTAATATGTTAGTCTCTCAATATCTTTTAAAATCCTGAGCCCTGTGTGTTAGTTGTTCCCAAGGTTTATGTTATCTTCAAAACTGATAGATATAGCCACCCATGCTTCTCTCCATGTCACTGATAAAATGTTAAGCAATACATATTGAATACTTCCTTAAAAAGCATTAATTACGGGGCAGCTAGATGGCGCAGTGGATAGAGCACCGGCCCTGGAGTCAGGAGTGCCTGAGTTCGGATCCGGCCTCAGACACTTAACACTTACTAGCTGTGTGACGCTGGGCAAGTCACTTAACCCCAATTGCCTCACTAAAAACAAAACAAAACAAAGCATTAATTACTTCATTTTGACATCATTTTGTCTAGCCAGGCAATCAGTTCTGAAATCACAAATTGTATGATTACATAGCTCACATCTCTGCATTATTTAACAATAGCATGAAAGATTTTGTCAGTGCTGGGCATATACATAATAAGCATTTAATAAAATCTAGTTGAGGGGCAACTAGGTGATACAGTGGAAAGAGCACCAGCCCTGGAGTCAGGAGGACCTGATTTCAAATCTAGTCTCAGACACTTACTAGCTGTGTGTCCTTAGGTAAGTCATTTAACCCCAATTGCTTCCAAAAAATGAAATAAAATAAAGCATACTTGACTGCTTTGCTAAATATAATCAATATCTACAGGAGCCTTTGTCGTATCAGACTAGAAACCATGATCAGAAAAGGAAATAAGTTTTATATACAATGACATATTCTTGATGAAAGCATTCTGGATCTCTGGGATTCCTTCTTCCTTTACTAAATGCTCACTAATCATTCCTTTGACAGAATATTTAAGAAATTGATTAGGAATTGAAGTCAAGCTCATTGGCCTCTAGTTTTGAGGCTCTAATCTCTTCTCTTTTCAAAAAAAATCATGACATTTGCTTTTCTTTAATCCTAGGGCACCTTTCCTGTTCTCTATGATTTTTCAGTGATCATTAACAATGATCAAACAATCATATCTAGCAATATTTTAGTAGCCTAGTTTGTAGTTCATATGGGCGGGATGGCTTGAACTCATCAAGAGCAACTAGGTTCTTTCTTACTCCCTCCCTGATTATCTTGTGATTGAGCATTATGTTGTTAAGTTAATCTTTCAAAGTTAATTATTTCTATTATATTGTTATTGTATAAATTATCCTTGTTCTATTCACTTCACTTGGCCTTAGTTCATACAAGTCTTTCCAATTTTTCTGAAACCATTTCATTTATTACTTTATTTCATCAATGCATACACTATAACTTGTTCAGTCATTCCCCAATTGATGGGCATCCCTTTAGTTTCCAAGCCTTTGCCACAAAAAAAGTTAATATAAATATTTTTGTATATGTGGGTCCTTTTCCTCTTTCTCTGATTTCTTTGGGGTATAGACTTAGTAGTGGTATCCCTGGGTCAAAGGGAAAGCACAATTTAATAACTTTGGGGGGCAGCTAGGTGGTGCAGTGGATAAAGCACGAGCCCTGGATTCAGGTGGACCTGAGTTCAAATCCAGCCTCAGATACTTGCCGCTTACTAGCTGTATGAACCTGAGCAAGTCACTTAACCCCAATTTCCCTGCAAAAAAAAAGAAAGAAAAGAAAAAAAGAGAGAGAGAGAGAGAAAAGAGAATAACTTTTGGGGGCAAAGTTCCAAATTCCTTTCCAGAATGCTTGAACCAGTTCACAGCTCCATCAATGGTAAATCAATGTTCCTATTTTCTCTTAGCCAATTCAACATTTATAATTTTCTTTTCTGGTCAACTCAGGCAATTTAATGGAGATGAGGTGGTACCTCAAAGTTGTTTTAATTTGAATTTCTCTAATTTTTAGTGATTTAGAGCATTTTATATGACTATTGATAGACTGAGTTTCTTCCTCTGAAAACTACCTATGCATATCCTTTGATAATTTATCAGTTGGGAATGTCTTTCATTCTTTTTTTTTTTTTTTTTTTTTTGCGGGGCAATGGGGGTTAAGTGACTTGCCCAAGGTCACACAGCTAGTAAGTCCGAAGCCGGATTTGAACTCACGTACTCCTGAATCCAGGACCAGTGCTCTATCCACTGTGCTATCTGGCCGCCCCCATGTCTTTCATTATTACAAATTTTAGTCAGCTCTCTATATCTTAGAAAGTTTGCTGCAATGATACCCCATCCAGTTTCCCACTTCTCTATTAATTTAGGAACATTGATTTTATTTGTGCAAAAATATATTGCCCAATACTTTTTAACCTTTAGCTTTGTTTTCTGAGGTTCTTTCTGGCAGCATCATTTGTACTAACATAAATCACCAAAACGTATATAGTAGTCATCCAGTTTGACAATATTTAGGAAATTCTGTCATGTATCAGATACATCCCCCAGGAAAAGAGTAGACCTCTCTATTATTATTATCGGGTTAATAAATACCTACTTCTGTAGCCCTCAACAGGGAGTTAACCAACCACTTCTAATCAACTTTTCATTCCCTCATCCCTCACTTAACTCTACATAAACATTTCTTAGACAAACAATTGCTCTTGTTCAGTGTTCAGAAAGTGTTCAGTGATCCTTTTTCCCCTTGTCCCTATGTCTTTATCCCACCATCTATCCCCTGACACAGGTTTGGATCTCTCCTTTGCCCCTGTCACATTTCTAGCTTTTATTAAAAGGGGATTTTGTATATAAATCTTATCCCTTCATTGCTTTATATTCCCCTGGAGAATAGCAACTGTTTTCTATCCATGTATCCCCAGTGTCTAGCACAGTGACTTTTAAATAACAAGTGTTCAATAGATGTTTGTTGAATTAAATTAAAACACCATTTTCCTCTAAATTTTCAGTCCTCTCCTGTACTGTCTACCTTTGCTGTTCAGATCTGTTCCTGATTAACTTAATTTTTCATGGGAAAAGGATCCAACTTTTTTAAAGCACTTTTTCTTTCTAACTGATTTTTTTAAGAGTAAGCATTTTCTTTAGAGTCCATCACATCTGCTGAGGCACTCAGATAAAATCCAGCCTTCAAAGAAGCAAGATAGAATTGGATAGAAGTCCAGCCAATGAATGGAAGACTAAATGGCTAATTTATCCTCTTGCCTGTGATCACTCTTTTGTGGTAAGATTTTAAGCAATAGAATTACAGACCTAGATTCTAAACCATAGCTTAATGGCTTTTTTTCAAAATCTAATGCTATTTCAAAGAATAGTTTATTTTCCTATTATGTGTGATCTTTTGAATAGGTCAACATGCTGTGAACCATTATTTCTGGCCTTCACAAGCTTCTGTGGCTCAAAAGGTCATAGAGATTGTTTCCTGTATAAGAACCAGATAGGAGATGAAACAAAAACATTTCTTTTTAGTAATGTGATAAAATTGCACTATTTCTAAAGTTTATTGTAATTACCACTGCTGAAAAGCTAGGGGCATATGGTCAAAATGTCAAAGTTAAACTTTTTAGTGATCTTGCAAAAAATTGCATATAATAGGATGTGCCCAGGGCTACCCTACTTACTTTCATCTAACCATGTGTGGTAGTTCGGTTCTTGGGCTCTTAGCGATATGGAATATATTGGATGCTTCCAACTAGCCACTTGTGACTCAGTACTAAAGGACTCAAGTGCTTCAGGAAGGACAAAATCATTCCCTTATTGTCCATTGAACAGCCCAAATAGCAGCCACATTGGGATATCTTATCCCTCCTTGCTCAAACCAGCTGATCAAACTCCCATGGTTATCACAAACCCAGTGACTCAGAAAACCTATATAAAAAAAGTCAATCACTCAGCTCCTTGCTTCCTGCCTTCAAATTGCATGTAACATCATGTAAATCTGAGACATTTCAGGAGTGATGGGGAAACAGTACCACTTGTCCATCTTAGTAGTATGAAGTAGATTGACTTCTAGAACAAGAGGGCTCAACAAAGTGAGCTTGAGCCTGAGCCTCTGGATGCTTCTCCCATATTTTGTTTCTTTGCCTGATCCTAGGCAATAAAACATTCATCTTGAAATGGGCATCTCCAGACATAGAGTGGACCTTGTGAATTCTAAAGATCCAGAGAGCCTAGATTCTCAGTTTGTTCTGGATATACTTTGGAAGGAATCCCCAGAAACTACTCCGGATCTCTTAGAGAAGATGATTACTAGCTGGAAGATGAACTCAATACTTGGTTAGGCTGACTAGAAGAAATCTATGAGGAGAAGGACAGTGTAGAGTCAAAGTGAAATACCAAACCTAGTCAGCAGTTCCAGAAATGCTTTATTTATGACAATATTTACTGCTGCTGCATATTTACTTTAATTTTTGATTGTCAGTGAGTACTTTGAGACTCCTTTGTGTGTAGGAAGTAAATATCTGCCCCATACCTGATTTACACCATGTATTGATTACATTTAGTTAGACCCTACATATGAAAAAAAAAGACATAAGCTATATGTATTTTTCCCTAAGGCTCAAGGGTGAAGATGTAATGAGCCAAAGAATGAGAAAAGGATCTTATCCCCTCTCAGGACTGAATCTGGTCTACTATATGCATGAGTCCAGTAGAGAGCTAGCATATAGAGAAGATTGAGGACATGATGCCCCAACCCATTTGTGTGGGCAAAAGCATCCTTTTGTACCCCCTCCCTTCATCTGTTCCATAGCTATAACTTTTCCCTTAATCAACAACATCCTATCTTTTACTCAAGATATGAAGTGGCCAATTTCTCAGCTCGGAGAGGATACTGCCTGAGACTAATTTCTCTTAGGTAAATATCCTCCTTCTTGCCAAATTTTGCCATACTGTTCTAACATTCTAACTGTTCTAACAAACAGTGTTCTGCCCAGGGGAATTATAGGATCCAGATTCAATTGGCATGGTCTTTCTTCTTTTTTGAGGGGAGTTAACAGAATAAGCAAGATTCTTTCTCATATAGCTCAGAAGCCCCCAGATAAGAAAACCTCTGCCACCCAACAATTCAAAAGGAGTATCTTTTTCTTTCCCCCCTCTCTTTCAATGTATAACACACCTCACTATCTCTGTCACTCTTTGCAACTCTCTATTTACAAATAACGAAACACACAAATCAAAAGTTATGAGCAACCAAACCTTATCCTAGCCAGAGGGAAACTAAACATAAAGCAAAAACACATTTTAAGAATAGTAAAACTTTGAGATTAATATATGATCCACCCCAGGACAGAAGAAGTGAAGGGGGAAGGTGAGACACGCACATTATTATTTTCATCAAATTACTCTGAGAAAAAAAAAAAGTGTTCAACAATCAGCCCATTGAGATTATTCCATTGAACTGCAGAGAAAATGGTGAAATCTATCCACAGGTCAGACATCAGCCAAATCACCTGACCAAATT
Source organism: Dromiciops gliroides (assembly GCF_019393635.1). NCBI lineage: Eukaryota > Metazoa > Chordata > Mammalia > Microbiotheria > Microbiotheriidae > Dromiciops > Dromiciops gliroides. The sequence goes on along the minus strand of NC_057861.1, from coordinate 499,914,593 downwards.
CTCATGCTTATCACAAACCCAACATCCTCACTACCACCTGTAGCCCACTTATCAGGACAGTTCTCTTCCAGGGTAAGTAGTAGAAAAACAACACTGTCTCTTTAAAACTCAAGCAGCCTGGTCTTCAGTTTGTGGAGCCAGAAAAGCTAAAGAATTGCATTCCAGCCAGCAGAAATTCCTCAGAGTGCATTACTCCATGTCAGAACGAGGTACCAGGTTACATTCCTCACAAGGGTTAGGAATTTTTCCAGTTGATTGCAAAATCAGCCATGGTACACTGGACATCTGGAATAATATATCATAGCGTCAAAATAAACACCACCACTACACAGAATAAGAATGATTAACCCAGCTCCCAGGTGATCACCTTAGGGTGCCATGCACAGCAAACATACATCAACAATATATGTAATATACATACAACAGTAGAAAGCCTGGCTTTCCAGGTAATTTCAGTCACCACATGTCTAAATTTCATGTAGGACATATCAAACACGTCACAGCAGTACATGCATATCCCCAGAACAAAAATAAATCTGCATCACAGCAAATCAAAACAAAGCAATAAAAACATCTGTAGACCTATGCCATAACCAAATATGCAGAAACATCAATATCTGTGCAAAAAAATGAACAGCAAAACTATGATCACGAATAGGCTAATGAATAGCTGCTTACTATATTTGCAAGATACTAATATAAGATCAAATAAGTAACAAGAAAGCAAACATACTTAAAGATGCTGCAAGTAACATGAATATCAATAAACACATGCAGTTATAAGCAAGGCACCCATTATGTGGGTAAATATTAGCATTTTCATCTGGATACATATCTAATCATTTCTTCAGTTTCCCCTAAAATAGCATGTTAATCTGGTCACTAGTCAGATGCACCTAGCTCTCCTGTGACTTACTGACTTCTCTGCTGTATATCTGAGTTAGTTGATGGTAGGGGCTGATTGTAATCCTCACCAGACCTATAATTCTACATTCCTGAACTTGAACTTGTAGAGGGCCGAGCCCAGCTAGCAGGGTTATTGCTCTCTGTGGACTGTGTCTATTCCCTGGGAGTCTCTAAAGTTGTTATACTGGATAGAAAATATGTCGCCTTAAGGTTCAAACATCTCCCGTTATTTGAACTTCTTGTTGGGTAGATGGTCTTTTTCAGTTGAAATATTTGTTTATTAACCACTGCCTGATTCAGATGGTCTTTCTGCTATTGGCAATTGACCTTTTTTTCTTTTTTTTTTTTTTTGCTTAGAGTTTTGTGTCCATCCTTCTTTACCTGACTATCAGGGACTCAATTGTAGGCAATGAGTGACTGCAGGGATTCTGGTAATCTCTGGGCTGATTCTGCAATAAGCAGATAAGTTGTACAAACTCTCAAGAGCTAAACAGAGTAGTTTTCCAAACATCTACTACCTTTTGTGTCCCAAGAACACCAAGAATTTTAGTCAAATGCTCTCACTTTGTGAAAGTCTTAACAATGAACTCAGGCTTCACATCCAGGGTTCTGTTAGTACTCTTCTGACTTAATGTAGCTAGGTGGTGCACTGGATAGAGCACTGGCCTCGAAGTCAGCAGGACCTGAGTTCAAATCTCACTTGTTAGCTGTGTGACTGGGCAAGTCATTCAATTCCAATTCCTTTAAGTATCCATGGCCATCTCTAATTGTCCTGGTGTATATCTTGCCACTGGGTTCAGATGGCTCTTTAGGAGAGAGTGAGGGTGGTGACCTTGCACAGCCCTGCCTCACTTAAATCTGATTCACTGCAAGTCATGACATCATCCTGATGTCATGGCCTTCTTCGAGAATGAAGGACAAACAACAGCAACAATATAGCTAGGTAGTAATCTTTTAGCTTCTCTTTGAGCCAACAGATAAACTCAGTATCTGCAGTCTTCATTCTTATAGACTGCGAAACACAAGTAATTAGGCAATTGTAGTTTACAGCTCATCTTCAAGAAGTAGGGGTTAAATCATCCCTGGTGGAATTATATGACTCTATCAGGAAAGAGTCATTTTGTTCTGGTCTCATTGTTTCTAATGTGTTCCTCAGTATGTGATGGAAATATTTAGGCTTTGGGTCCCCTTAAGAGTTTCTTTCAAAGTTTCTGCCTTGGTCTGAATGGATCCTGGCAGGAAATCCATCATGAGAAATTTTCCCACAATACTTTAGCAATCCTAGACATGTTCTTACTTACTTACTAGTTGTTATGCATGTATATACTTTGTGAAATGATTGATCACCTCTGATATATGGCTTATGTTCTTACTATCAACTTCCAGAGAGGGTTAATGCAGGTAACTCTCAAGGGTTTACTAGTGCTTATGTTCCCCAAATACCCAACACAAGTTGAAAGTCCTTTTCTTTGAACACATCAAGTATAAGCTTCAAACATCTTTGCTTCATTTGTAGCCATCCTGAACCAGTAAAATCTAAGACTTTAACACAGAGTAGCTAAAAGGGAATTGTTTGACTTGTCAGGATCCATAGACAGAGGAGAGCTTGAGTATTAAAGGGACATTGTTTTATTTTATTTTCCCCTCAGCCTAGAGAAAAAAAATCATGTGAATTGGGAGATGGGGTTGAATGACACTGGCCACTCTCTGCATTCAAGTTAATGAGAGAGAAGCAGATTGAAGGAGGAGAGATGGGAGTGGTTGGTTGGTATAACTTCGTGTTTGAGCTGTAGATGGGTGCTCTAACATTGTATCATTTTCATCAAGACATCATTTTCTTCATGGACAAATCACCAAGGCCATTGCTAGAGCAGACTAATTATAGTATATGTTCCCCTTAGATAGAGATGAGATATATATATATAGATAGATAGATATGTGTGTGTGTACGTATGTATGTATGTATGTATATATATGTGTGTGTGTGTGTGTGCATGTATGTAGATGGATGAATGGATGGATGGTATGTTTGTATTGCTTTCCTTGTCAACTTCTTATATCAAAGAATGGGTAATATATTAAGTGCAAAATTTTCCTGTTCTTCAAAGCATATGTATATTTCCTATCTAATTAGTTTGACCTCTGGCTAAGATAAAGTTTTGATCAAACATGTCTATTTATGGTTTTCATGTTTCATGTTTCCATGTGAATATGGTTAAGATATTATAAAAGAGACAGTGGGAATGGAACATCAGACATTTTCTCTGATACCCATGACTTCTCAAACCTCTCCAAAATAAAAATTATGCACCAAATATAAAGCAACTTCAGCTATCTTTATGGTCTAGGGAGCTAGAATTCAAAAGAAGGTATAAAAAAACCCCAAGAACTTATGCTCACTGACACTGAACCCTTCAGGAGCAAAGACCTTTTGGGGGCCACAGCCCCATAGCACCAATTCTATGAGCAAATAACAAAGCTCTAAACTACTGGGGCCAGGCCAGAGAAACAAGGACAGAAGAAGGACAAGTCACCAGGAAAGGATAGCACACCTGTGAGTGGTAATGGGTGAGTGCTGTGAAGCATTCCACTAAGCCAGAGGGAAAGAGCATAACATTCAGGGTCACCTTAAAAAAATACATCCTTGGGGACAGCTAGGTGGTGCAGTGGATAGAGTACCAGCCCTGGATTCAAGAGGACCTGAGTTCAAATCCAGCCTCAGACACTTGACACTTACTAGCTGTGTGACCCTGGCCAAGTCACTTAACCCCAATTGCCTCACCAAAAAAAAAAGTACATCCTTTACAGACTATAATACAATAAAAACAATAATTGGCTCAGGGACAACAAAGAATACCTTTCAGCCACTGCTATATGCAAACACCTTATATTAGCCATTTTTGCAAGTATAAGATAGCATTTATTTAATCTTATAAAAAGTTGATAAACTACATAGAGGACTTGCAGTATGCCAGAAACAATTGAAACATTTTCCCTCTTCCTTCAGTCAGCCCCACCTTTCCAAAAGGAGCCTATGTATTCCCTAGAACTCATTGTACCACCCTGTGATTTGAACTCCATGAGGTTTCAGGAAATTAGGGCTTGAAATTCTGGTGAATTCACTTTTATTCCAAAGATGCACATAGGCCTATAATATCATGGCATTTTTCTCTTTGTTCAAGTTTGTGCCTCTTTACCATTTGACCTATTCTGTTCTCTAACTTATTTTCTTCAGTGTTACTGAGCTGTTGACTCTTTTTTTCATGATTTTCTTGCATCACTCTCATTTCTCTTCCCAATTTTTGCTCTACCTCTCTTACTTGATTTAAAAATCTTTTTTGAGTTTTTTCATGGCCTAGTGCCAACTTATCTCTTTCTTTGAAACTTTGACTTTGTTGTCTTCTTCTGAGTTTATGTTTTCATCTTACCTGTCACCATAGTAACTTTCTGTAGCCAGGATCTTCTTGTGCTGTTTGCTCATTTTCCAACCTATTTCTTGATTTTTATCTCCACGTAAAAATGGGGCTCTGTTTCCCAAGTGGAGAATACACTGTTCCAAACTTCAGGTTTTTTGTGTAGAAATTTGGCGCGGGGCGGGGGGGGGCAGCTGCGTGGCGCAGTGAATAAAGCACAGGCCCTGGATTCAGGAGGACCTGAGTTCAAATCTGGCTTCAGACACTTGATACTTACTAGCTGTGTGACCCTGGGCAAGTCACTTAACCCTTATTGCCCCCCCCATACACACACAAAACCAACAACAACAAAAAACAAAACAAAAAACCAGAAATTTTCAGAGGGAATTTCAGGGACCTCTAAGTTTTTGGCTCTTCCAAGGCAGTATAATCTAGGGAAAGACATGTTTACTACTCTCTTGTTCTGTGCCCTGGAACTGTGACCAGAGTCCCTGCTTCCCTTTAGCCACAAGCTCTGGTGTTCTAGTACTCCTCCTTGCCTTGGGACTGAGACCTAGGACTGTGATCCAGATCTAAATATGGATAAAGCAACAGAGTCTTGCTCCTGGTGCCAGTAAAAGGACCCCTACAATCTCCTTCCAATCAGTTGTCTGCCCCCTTATTATCTATGGGCTGAGAGCTCTAGAAGCAACTGCTGACACCACTGGTTCAGTCACCTCCAAGACCTGCCCCTGGTTTGCTTGGACCTGGTCTGCACAGGCTTGGCTTGCACTGGACTGTATTCCACTCCCAGCCCAGTGACATAGACCGTTTCTCCCAGCCCTCCAAGTTGTCTTGGGCTGGAAAATTGTTTCATTCAATATTTTTGTGAGTTATGCTGCTCTGGAATTTGTCCTGAGGTATTATTTAAAGGTATTTGGAGGGGTTAGAGGAGAGCTCAGGCAAGTCTCTGTCATTTCTCCGCCATTAGCCTTTTAAACTAGATTGCACATGACTTACAAGAGAAAAATAAGCATTCAAATTGAAGTTATAGATGCATTATTCAATCAATTTACTGGGCAATTATGCACATAAATAAAACTTTTTCATATTTTTGAGAGATATCAGATTATTTACAGATTTGTTGTTCCTCCTGGAATATTTTGGATGTAAAAGATAGGTGTTTATTCCCATAGGACTGTGTGTACCATATCTTTAAGGGCCCTCTTACTTAGCATCTAGATAATGGAGGAGATGAAATTTTCACCCATAGAGCAAAAATCACAAAATAAATCTTTCATAATCAGAAAGGATGTTAGATGCCATTTTGTTTAATTGCTACATTTTAAGCTGAAAAAAGACCCAAAAGTATGAAATGACTTGTTCTGATTGTTATATATCTTACATGATATTGTATATGCTTAAAATGTCCTCCTCTACATCCCTTCATCCCTTTTTTTCCCTCCTTCCTACCTCCTCTTATCTCACATACACTTTCTTCATCCTCTAAGACCAAGAAAGACTTTCTAAATTCTCCCAACAAGTAATGACACAGGGTTTTTTTCTTGCACTTCTTTTGTACACTTAGTTTCAATTACATTTTTAGGATAGTTATTAGAGTGGGGACCATATCTCACTACTCACCTAGCACAGTTCTGTGTAGAGGTACTTAAGAGATGTTTAAGAATTAACCTGAATCTAATGGAAAGTTTAAAAATCTCTCTTTTTTTTGTTTCTTTGTTTTTGTGGGGCAATGGGGGTTAAGTGACTTGCCCAGGGTCACACAGCTAGTAAGTGTCAAGTGTCTGAGGCTGGATTTGAACTCAGGTCCTCCTGAATCCAGGGGCTGGTACTTTATCCATTGAGCCACCTAGCTGCCCCCTAAAAATCTCTCTTAATGTTGACTTTCTAAATGTCATAAATAAATTATGATTTTCTATAGGTTTGAATCCAACATAGACAAGAGTTAGTACAGGAATTGAACAAAGTGCTTTTCCTCTTTATTATACTGTTCTGTACTAAAATGACATTCTGGTCTGTTGCCAAGTACCACAGTTATAGGTATAGTATAGGCACCAAATGTAGAAATTCAGTCAGAGTCATAGAACGTTTTCTAAGCATTTATTATCCCTTTATCTAGTTTGCTTGGGCAGCAATTTCTGGTAGGCATCATCTCTAGCTTTCGCTAACATCTGTGGCTCAAAAAATCATAGAGAGTATTTCCTACATAGGACACAGATAGATATAAAGTTTTGACAAGTGTGTGCATATTTGTATCTCAAACCGTAGTACATTGTAATGCCTGACAGATACATACATAAAATGAAGGGATTGGACTGGGAAATTCTAAAAATGTCATTTATATGGTGCTTTAAGATTTGAAGAATACTTTGCATGTATCATTTCATTTGATCCCCACAACAACCTATGAAATGCTGTTATTAACCCCATTAAAGGACATCAGCAGCTCATCAGTTTCACTCAGAAAACCACATCTTGTCAGTCAGTCAATAAATATTTATTAATCACCTACTATGTGTCCCACACTGTGTTAAGTGTTAGGGATACAGAGATGAAAAAAGAAAGACAATCCCTGCCCTCAAGGAGTTTACAATCTAATGGAGAAAGACAACACACAAAAGGAAGATGAAAAGGGTGAGGGGGAAGCCTGGGGATAAGGTATCCAACTCAGGGACATGATCAATAAGTCAGAGAAGTCCCAAAGTAAAGCAGCCAGGTTAGGAATGAGAAGCTGTATTAACTGAGCTCCCTCCTTAAATGAAGAGTTTAGAGTTCATCACCCCACCCTCCAATGAGAGGAGCAGAGGGTAGTGATGAGATAGAGTACCAAGGCTGATGGATTCTTGCAGAATGATGAGGTTTTCCCAATAATGAGTTTATCTACAAAAACACCATAATGAAAGTTGGAGGTTATATGTTTCAAAGATTTCTTAAATGACTACTCTATAGGATGATTGTTTATTCATAAAGTATACCCACCATAAATGGCTATGTGAAGAGAAATGACTATTTCATGAAACAGCCTTCAACAGTAGATGGAAAATCTGTTATAGTTATTCTTTTTTTTTTTTTGCAGGGCAATGAAGGTTAAGTGACTTGCTCAGGGTCACACAGCTAGTAAGTGTTGAGTATGTGAGGCTGAATTTGAACTCAGGTCCTCCTGAATTAAACTATAGGCACATATAAACTATTTTTTCAATTCTGTACATGAAGAGCAAAGGGACATGGTGTATGTAGTGGATGCAGGGTTGGTTGGCCTTGGAGTCAAGAAGACCTGATTTCAAGTCCTTTCTCTGATGAACCAGTTATATGACCAGAACCAAGTCACTTAAATTCTCAGTACTCCCCTCTCCCCCTGCCCCTGAAACTCTTTAAGACTAGAAGTTATAAACCATTAGCAGATCTGCAACAGTGGAGGAAATTTTCATACCTAGATTTTTCTACACAAATGAAATCAAAGGTCTGGTCCCTTCCCTCCCCAATCCCTGTCATAAATATACTTCAACATGTAAAATTTTTCTGGGTATAAGCTTGTTCATCTTTTCAAAACAGAGTTAGATTAGATAGTTTCTAAGGTCCTTTCCAACTGTGAAATGTTAGGATTTTTAGGAAGATGCTAATATGAATGCTATTCCCTTGTTTTCTAATTCCATCCCAGCTGTTGGAGGAGGGAGAAGGAGGGGGAAAGGGAAGCGAGGAGGGGACACTCAGACCAATATATACTGTTTTGCAGAATGCACACCCAATGCAAATTACACAGTGAAGTTTGCAGAGAGGCATAATTTGTTTCACAAATAAACAAACATTGTTTAGTTCCCTCCATGGCTACTGTAGTTATAATGAAAATCTAAAAACAACTGCAATGTTTCTAACCATCAAATTATAATGCAAGCAATTGGATTTAGATAACTGTAAGAACCTTAATTGCATGTTTGTAAATTCACAGACAAGGCTTTGACTCAAATTTAGCTCTAGCTCAAATAGCTCATCCAAAGTAAAATTTCTATTTCCCCCCTTCCCTTTTCCATGTGTATTCAAGTTTCATGGGATTAAATAATGCATGCAGCCAGGAAGGGGAGAGGAGCATGACTCTTCAGTTGTAGCAGAGTTATCCTTTATCCATTGTCCAGTTATCCCTAAGAATAGGGACAGCACCTGTGATTGCATTAATGCAGGGAATTCTCAGATGAGGAAACTCCTTCTACCAAACCTGATTAACACCTTCTCAGCAATTTAAAGTCTTATAAAATTGCACTTAGAGGTTAAGTGATTTGCTTAGGAGCAACCAGCCAGTATATATCAGAAGCAAGATTTGAACTCAGGTCTTCCTGACTTCAAATCTAGCCTCATATTCACTATGGTATAATGCTTAAAGATACTGTGTCATTATAACAGATCCCATAATTTCCAGAATCCTTCTGGATGACTCAACATCCCAGGAAATTCTGTCAGAATTACAGTGTCAGAGTTTAAAAGAACTTCATTTTATAGATGAAGAAAGAGCCTTATAGGGATTAAGTCATTTGCCCAAGGTCATATAACATATTAGAGATAAAGTAAATACCAGAATCCAAATCTTCCCACTTCTAGTCTATACCAGGTCACTATACCAGGTCAATTGGTAGAAACTGGCTGGGATCAAAAGTGAAAATAGAAATGTGGCCCATCAATTTAGAGCTTTTAACTGACCCTTGTCTAGGATAGGAGTTTAACCTCTTTCCTTTTAAGAATTTAAGATGGAAAGAAAGGTTAGGAAGGAAGGAAGAGTGGGTGGAAAGGAAGGAAGGAAGGGAGGGACGAAGGAAGGAAGGAAGGAAGGAAGGAAGGAAGGAAGGAAGGAAGGAAGGAAGGAAGGAAGGAAGGAAGGAAGGAAGGAAGGAAGGAAGGAAGGAAGGAAGGAAGGAAGGAAGGAAGGAAAGAAAGAAAAAAAAGGAAGGAAAGAGAAAAGGAAGGAAGGAAGGGAAAGAGGGAGGAAGGAAGGAGCAAGCTGTTACAAATCAGAGTCACTGAAAATGAAGTGTAAATTACTTTAACATCCATATAACCTGGGCTTCAAAGCTAGTTCAATTGTAGAAGACTCTTCTTTCTTATCAGTGGAGATAATTGTTATTCCTTACTCATTGCCTGATGAGGTGTAGAGTTGGTGTGAGAACCTGGGAAAAGAGATACCTTCTTTTTGCTTCTTGCTTCCTATTTTAAGAGAACACACCTATGGTTCTCTCTTCTGGAAGAAATCTAGAGAGAAAGAGAAAAGACCTTGGGAGGGAGCAGACATGTAGAGGAACCAGTGCCTCAACCTTTCACTGATTTCTAGCTTCCTTTCCCATCAATAGTAATAGAATTTTGCAGGAAAGAACCAAGCCTTTCTATATAAGCACTCCTTCCTCTTTAATGGATAGTGACTAGGTAAACTGAAACCTAAAAATAATTTTTCTGAGACTAATAACATTTAGGAGGCTTGGATAGATACAATGGTAGTCCAATACACCCTCTCTGAGGAGAGCATAGAAGTCAGACTAGTAGTTCCAATCTCTTACTCACCTCTAAGCAGAAATCACAGTGTCTCTTAGAGAGGGATGGGCAAGATTCCAGAAGTATACATTCACATCTCCCTGTAAGTCACATTTAGACAATCCTTGTGTACATACATAACTACATGGGCAGCATGCTCACATATCCTACACAAGGAAAAAGAAAATGTCAGAAAAATGAAACTTGCATAGGGCAGCTCTCATAAAATATAAATATTAGCCAAGTTAGTGAGCCTCAGGTAATCCAATATGGTGAGCTTCCCCCACAAAAATGCAGGCCCTGATTGAAGTTTACAATGAAAAAAATGCCCAGACCTCTAAAAATACAACAGGAAGAATTGGGGGAAATGATCATAAAATTTTAGCCATAGAGATAGAAAGAACCCTAGAGACTGCTGAGGTCAGCCTCTTCATATTATAGATGAAAAAGCTGAGAAGTTGTGACTTTCCCAGGGTCAAATAGTTTATAAGTAGTTGAGAAGGAATTTGGGGTCAGATATTCCTGGCTCTGAATCTGGTTCCCTACCCACTAGGCAAGAATCCTGCTTTTAGAATCAAAGGACTTAGATTCAAATCCTAACTCTGCCACTTATTCCCAGGGTGAACATGGTCAAATCACCTCTGGAGCCTTCAGTTTCTTCATTTGTAAAACTGAAACTTTGAACTCATCTCTCAGGTCCCTTCCAGGTCTAAATCCTATCATTCCATAAATCTTTGCTTCTTATCAAGCAAGACTCCTCACAACCTAAAACATTTAACTTAACAATCATATAAATTATAATTTTCATCCACTTACAACAGATCAAAAACAATATGAATAGAAATTGAGATAGTAGAAAGAGGAAGAAGGAGAGAGAGGAGGAAGAAGGAAGAAGTGAGAAAAGGGAGAGGAGAGAAAGAAAGCGGATAGAAGGAGGGAGGCAGAGAAGAAAGTGGAGAAAGAGGAAATAAGATGAATAGTAAAAAAGAATGAGAGCAAGAGTGAGGAAGAGAAGAGAAGGGGAAGGGAGGAGAGGGAGAGGGGGAGAGACAGAGCGGACAGGGGGAGAGAGGAGAGGAGGAGAGAGAAGGGGGAGAGAGAAGAGGGGAGGAGAGGGAGAGGGGGAAAGAGGGGTGAGAGGGGAGAGGAGAGGAGGAAGAGAGGAGAGAAGAGAGGAGAGGAGAGAGAGGAGAGGAGAGAAGAGGAGAGGAGAGAGAGGAGAGGAGAGGAGAGGAGAGGAGAGGAGAGGAGAGGAGAGGAGAGGAGAGGAGAGGAGAGGAGAGGAGAGGAGAGGAGAGGAGAGGAGAGGAGAGGAGAGGAGAGGAGAGGAGAGGAGAGGAGAGGAGAGCAGAGGAGAGCAGAGGAGAGGAGAGGAGAGCAGAGGAGAGCAGAGGAGAGCAGAGGAGAGGAGATCCCATTAAAATCAGAAGTGAGATTTCAGCAAAGGAAAAGATATATTGCCCGGGTATTTTACTTGGCCAAGATCATTTCAGGCAACTTGGCCACAGTCCCTTATGTTGTTTTCATTTGGTTGTGATGGTTGTATTTTATTCTCTTGTGCCAGCTCATAGATTGTAAAAGGTTAATGACTGATTACATCTCACATTGCAACATATGGTTACCAGGCTAGTAAGGGAGAGGAGAATATAGTCAACTTCTTTTCCTTATTAACAAAACAAAACAGGAAGGAAGGATTTGGCAACAATCCCTTTATTCTAGAATGTGCTGACCAGTGGAGAAGAAATTACAAACATCAACTCAATTGTTCCCAAGAATTTTTTTTTTTTTTGGCTGGGCAATGGGGGTTAAGTGACTTGCCCAGGGTCACACAGCTAGTAAGTGTCAAGTGTCTGAGGCTGAATTTGAACTCAGGTCCTCCTGAATCCAGGGCCAGTGCTCTATCCACTGCGCCACCTAGCTGCCCCATGTGTCCAAGAATTTTTTAGGTTATTGTATTTTGCTATTTAAAGTCCTACCACCAGAACAACCACCACCGCCACCCCTAAGGGGAAAAAAAAAGCAGGTGGAGGGAATGAATTAGAATTAGGAACAAGAACTTACTATGTTATTATTGACTGACTAAATCAACAGTCCTCCAAATCTGTAAAACCTGTATACTGAAAGCACAGTGAAGATTGAGATAGAATTCGAAGGGATGTGAGGAAAGGACTTCCAAACCTGAAATACTATGAAATAAATTATATATAGCACAGGGCCAAAAAGGAATTCTTTAGCTTTCCTGTCCACTCGATTGTCAAACTGATCCTTCTAAAGCATGAGTTTGACCATGTCATTCTACTCCCCCTATTCAACAAACTCCAGAGACTCCCCTTTACTTCAGGATCAAATATGAAATCCTTTATTTGATGCTTAAAGCCCTCTATAACCAGACCCCCAGGTCATGCAGTGGATGGGGTGGGCCTGGAGTTCAAATTCTGCCTAAGACACTTAATAGATGTGTAATCTTGGACAAGTCATTTAACCTCTGCTTGCCTCAGTTTCTTCAACTGTAAAATGGAAATAATAATAGCACCAACTCCCAAATTTTATTGTAACAATAAAAGGAGATATTTATAAAGGGCTTAGAACAGTGCTCAGCTCATAGTAGGTGTTATATCATTACTACTACTACCATTACCACCACCACCACCACCACCACCACTACCACCATTACTACTACCACTACCACCACTACCACTACTACCACCAACACTACTACCACTACTACCACTACCACAACCACTACTACCACTACTACCACAACCACTAATACCACTACCACCACTACCACCACTACCACTACTAACACCATTACTACCACTACCACTACTACTACCACTACCACTACTACCACTACTACTACCACCACTACCACAACCACTACTACCACTACCACCACCACTACCACCACCACTACTACTACTACTACTACTACTACTACTACTACTACTACTACTACTACTACTACTACTACTACCACCCTTTCCAGTCTTAGGTTTAAATAAGGCAAAGTTGCATAAAGTTTCAACTCTCTCACTCTCTTTTCCAGAATCATCAAAGTCCAGCAGCAAGACAAAAGTCAAGATATCTGCTTCAGCTGCCTTCATGGCCTTTGGAACAAATCTTTCCATTCTGCTGGGGAAAGTCTTCACATACTTGGGGTAGACATATCTCTGACTCACTGATATAGTAGACGCTTTAAAAATGCTTACTGATTGGTTACTTGATTAAATAATATGTAAGGAGCTATAGGGACAGCTAAGTGGTGCAATGGATAAAGCACCGGTCCTGGATTCAGGGGGACCTGAGTTCAAATCCGGCTTGAGGTACTTGACAATTATTAGCTGTATGATCCCGGGCAAGTCACTTAACCCTCATCGCCCCACCCAAAAAAAAAAAAAAAGAACTATATACAGCAACTACCTGTTTATGTGATGAACACCTTTGCAATAGTGAAAGAAAGAAGGGAGAAATAATCCCTGCCCCCCATGAGTGGAGACACCAGAAGCCATAAGTCTATATGGATAAAATAACATACCACACACATACTGATGAGATAAGCGTTGCCACCCTCAAAGGTGGTGGAGCAAGGGCATTGGGGTAGCCAGCTCTCTGAGAGTCATGGAGTGGCCAAAGAGTTTGGCATAATGCCGGAGTACTCTCTCTGGTCTGGGACAAGTGTGGGCCTGATTCTTATGAGTGAATAATATGAGATAAGTGGCAGGAATGGATGCCTGGTGATTAAATCACTTGAATGAGGAGGAGGAAGAGGAGGAATAAGAGGAGGAGGAGGCAGCCATAGTAATAATAGCTAACATTGATATACTTATTTAAGTAATGCAAAGAGCTTTACATATATTATCTCATTTACATAATTTTTCTCATTGCTGATACTAATAAATTACATTTGCGTGGCATTTTACAGTTTACCAAGAGCTTTACATGAAATCAGGGCAGTAACTAGGAACATTTTTACCTGGCAAAAACAGTTGTTGTGGAGGGGTTGACTGCAATGAAAAGGATAGATATGTGGAACATCAGAGGCAGGGGGGAGAAGACAGGCCTAAGAGAGGGCCATAATGGGGATAGAAACAGGAAGGAGAGTGAGCCTAAATGATCCAAGCACAAACCAATGAAAGACTGGGAATTGAGACTTGGACAGCAATCATTGTTGAAAAGTCAGCCCTTCCCCATGGTAGTGCCCTCTCCTTGGGGTAAGGGAAACCAGAGAAGGATTCTGGATATCTGGATATATAGTAATGGGAGGGGGGCTTTGAAAATAGAAATAAAGGCTAGACAAAAATCAGAGAAGCACAGAATCTTAGATGATATTCTGTTAAGAGTTGTAGAAAAGCATAGAAAACACATTTTGTTTTTTGCAATCCCCCCTCAGGTACCCTCTATTACAGCCAAGCCAGACCTCCATATTTCTCAGTCATACTATAAACTTAATAATCGCTGTATTTTAACAGAATCTATACAGATTTCCCCTTTACCCAAACACCCATTTTCAATACAACTGCCTGATATATATGTCTTAAAACCTTAGCCCCTCTTAAAGACTTAGCTTAAATGATACCCACTCCATGCAACCTTCCTTGATCTCTTGACTTCTTCTGTTACTTGTATTCTTTGTTCTTATTTTAGCACTTACAACAAGCCATTTGAAGTTAAGGTATTTGTGTATATGTCCTCCCTAATCAGGTTTTAGACAACCTGGGGGCAAAAACAATATTTGCTTCCCATCATGGTATACTGCACTAGTACTCAAGTATCTGGCTCTAACTTGCTGTGCGACCTTGGGCAAATCATTTTAACATTAGAGGCCTCAGTTTCTCCACTTATAAAAGTGGCGGTGGGTAGAGTTTAAGGATTAAATGATCTCTAATATCAGAAAGAACTGATATTGATTGAACACAGACTGAAGCATGCTATTTTTCACTTTCTTTCATTTTTTTCTTTTAATCAAGTTTCCTTATGCAAAATGGCAAATATGGTAATGTTTTACATTATCATACGTGTATAACCCATATCTGATTGTCACCTCAGGGAAGAGGGAGAGGAGGGAGGAAAAGAGGGATAAAAATTGGAACTAAAATCTATAAGTAAAAATGTTTATTATTGGGGCAGCTAGATGGTGCAGTGGATAAAGCACCGGCCCTGGATTCAGGAGTACCTGAGTTCAAATCCGGCCTCAGACACTTGACACTTACTAGCTGTGTGATCCTGGGCAAGTCACTTAACCCCCATTGCCCTGCAAAACAACAACAACAACAACAACAAAAATGTTTATTATTAAAAAAAAGTAAAGTTTCTTTGAACATGATGGTCTTTGAGAAGCATCTAGATGGCATAGTGGGTGTGCTAGACCTAGATTCTGGAAGACCTGACTACAAATTCTGCCTCATATACTTACTTTGTGAAACTGGGCTAGTTACTTAATCTCTATCTGCCTCAGTTTTCCCATTTGTAAAAAGGAAATAATAGCAACTACCTCCCAAGGTTATTGTGAGAATCAAGTGAGATAATATTTGCAAATATCTTTTCAAAGCACCATATAAATGCAAGTTATTATTATTATGTGTATATCCCATTATGCCTATAGCAGCACTGCATACAATAAGTGTTCAATAAATGTTTGCTTAATGACATTTTGTTCAAGGAAGACTCTAATGATTAATATGGGAAAAGTTTAGGAAACTACACATCCTGGAAATTTTTTAATGACTTTTCCCATCTCAGATTCTTACTAATTTTTATTAGCCTCTGAAAGATGTTAGCTTTGTGCACCTATTTTTCTGTTTGATTGTAGCCTTATGGTTTACCAATGATGATAAGCATAGACATTTATAGCCACAACAACTCTACACAGTGAATACTATAGGTATCATTATCCCCATTTTACAGAGAGGGAGATTGAGATTTATGAGGTTAAATAACTTCCCCAAGGTTATGCAGGCAGTAAGTGTCAGAAACAGAACTTGAAGTCAGATTTC
The DNA here is from genome assembly GCF_019393635.1 of Dromiciops gliroides. Classification (NCBI taxonomy): domain Eukaryota; kingdom Metazoa; phylum Chordata; class Mammalia; order Microbiotheria; family Microbiotheriidae; genus Dromiciops; species Dromiciops gliroides. The sequence continues at coordinate 499,898,767 of NC_057861.1, read as the reverse complement.
TTTGATTCCAAGTCCAGAGCACTAGCCATTAAAACATGTTCCTTCCTGAAGCACCTTTCATTTTCTTTCAAAACAGGTGGATAACTGTAGAACCATCTTAGTTAAAAGAAAAGAAAAGAAAAGAAGAGAAAAGAAAAGAAAAGAAAAGAAAGACTTTACACATTTGGATACTGTTCATGATACTTAATACATTCTACTGTGGAGTAGACCAAGAGAATGATCATTCCTTCCACTGAAAGAGAAAACAGGAGTGGCTGCTGAGTTGGCAACTCTCAACTTCATGTTCAATATTAATCAAGGAAGGGATAGAATTCTTCCTTCTACACAGGACCATGTGTAGGAATTTGTGCTCAATGGGGCCCCCGAAATAGCTGTGGGGCACATACAAATGCAAGCAATTTGCTATGAGTACGTTTGGCTGGGAGGAGATGAGGAAATTCCATTGTGCTCCCCAGTGTGACATGATCCTCTGGTACTCACCCATCCAAATCTAGAAGCAAGAAGTAGGTAGAAATAGCAAATGGGCCATCAAGAGGGAAAAGAATGAGATGAGGAAGTGGACTTTAGTAACCTAGAGATGTCAAGCAGTCTCCAAAAAAGCATCTTAAGGGATGATCGAAAGGTTTGATAAGAATCATTGTCTCCACCAGGAATGGCAAATGAAGAACTCTCACTATGCTAGGAAAGTTTGTTAACCTTTCAGCCTTGCCAAATGGTCAGGCAGACCAGCCAGAGCCAGGAACTCTTGTCATTCTAACATTCACATCTGTTTCTGGTGAATGAAAGTTTTTCTAGGCTCTATTCTTTTTGGTTTTATCACTGTCCTTAAGTTTAAAAGGTCTGATTTTAAAAGGATATTAAGCCTCATCTAGTGGAGTATCAGGGGCAGCTTGGTGGTACATGGATAAGCCTAGAATTAGGAAGACTCATCTTCATGAGTTCAAATCCAGCCTCAGATATTTACTAGCTCTGTGACCCTGGGCAAGTCACCTAACCCTGCTTATCTCAGTTTTCTCATCTGAAAAATTAATTGAAGAAGGAAATGGCAAACTACTTCAATATCTTTGCCAAGAAAACCCCAAATGGGGACACAACTGAAAAATGACTGAACAACAACAGTGTAATATTATCCATACCTTGCCCCACCTCCTCTAGCCCCTACTTCACATACACACACACACACACACACACACACACACACACATGATAGTGCCATTTATAGCCACAACAACTCTATGCGGTGAATACTATAGGTATCATTATCCCCATTTTACAGATAGGGAGATTGAGATTTATGAGGTTTTATATATATATATGAAATGTTTTTTCAATGGTGGCATTAAAAGAGATTGCTTTCTTATCTCTTCTGCTTGATTATGAGAACACAACTTTTCCTGGCCAAAATTAGCATTGTGTTTATTTAACCCTGTCAGGTATGTCAGTGTATCATAGCTCCCTCTTAACAGCCAGTCTTCCTATGGTAGAACAGGCAACACAGAGTTGTATTCCTTTAATTTCCAAGTAGTTGAATAGCCCATTGAAGGACATGGACATTTTCCATTCTCTGAGAATATTGGTTCTCTCTGAGAACTGTGGGTCATTTGAACAAGTAATAGTATTATGCCCCCAGAATAGTAGCATTTCTCTCCCTACAATTTATTTATAACTCTCAGTATATTAAAACCATCTTCCAAATGGCTTCCAACATGGCTGCCTTCTTTCCACTCATAAACAAACTCAGTAGCAATCATGCCATTGTGATCACTCTGTAACTTTAGTATGGCTCAAGATTTCCTATCAGTTCTTTGTTCTACCAGGCAACTTTTATTATGACATTACACCCATAATTAGGATGAAGAACAAAATGTGACTTCCTCAGTTGGACCCTTGCCTGGGGTCTTTTTTTTTCTTCTTGCCACAAGACCATGACTTCAACATGATGTAGCCAGCCTCTGACTATCAATTGGAGTAGAACTTTACTTTCCTCTTTGCTACTTGTGGAAAAACTGTCCAAGTACCACAAGTTTGAACAATGACCACTAGGAGGCCAAGTTCTTCTCAACAGGTTGCCAATAGCTCTCTTTTTTTCCCCCAATAACTCTTAATGGAAAAGATTTGCCTTCTTTTTACCCTCAACTGACTCATCAAGAATTTGGGACCCACTGTATTATTCTTTTTTGTTGTTGTTGTTGTTGGGTTTTTTTTTTTCTTTTAGTGAGGCAATTGGGGTTAAGCGACTTGCCCAGGGTCACACACCTAGTAAGTGTTAAGTGTCTGAGGCCGGTTTTCAGCTCAGGTACTCCTGAATCCAGGGCCGGTGCTCTATCCACTGCGCCATCTAGCTGCTCCCCCACTATATTATTCTAACCAACTGGAAAAACCTAACATTAAAAGAAGGGACAAAGGTGGCCAAAGAATTCTCACTGCTTTGCTGAATGTACTCTAGCCACAGGATCTGGCCTCAGATACTAGCTGTGTGACCCTGGACAAGTCACTTGACCCCTTTTGGCCTATTTTCTTCATCTGTAAAATGAGCTGGAGGGGGCAGCTAGGTGGCACAGTGGATAAAGCACCGGCCCTGGATTCAGGAAGACCTGAGTTCAAATCCGGCCTCAGACACTTGACACTTACTTAGCTGTGTGACCCTGGGCAAGTCACTTAACCCTCATTGCCCTGCAAAAAATTTTAAAAAATAAAATTTTTTTAAATGATCTGGAGAAGGGAGTAGCAAACCACTCCAGTATCTTTTGCAAAGAAAACCCCAAATGGGGTCACAAAGAGTCAGACACAACTGAAAATGACTAAACAACAAGGACAACGACGATGATGACAGTAGAATTCATGCTTCACTAATTCTTCCCTCTTCTCATTTAAGCTGAAATGTTTAAAGGTGTGATATACCACCAGCAACACACTCAGTAGAACTAGATTAAAGTGTAGGGAAATATTTAACAAAACAAAAATCCACTGAAACATAGCTAATGTTAATATGTGATTTTCTAAGTCAATATGCAGCCCATATAGATATTTGTGTACTATTTAGCAGGCCCCATTTCTATTGAAGCTTGATTCTGCTGGTCTGTACAAACCTGTGTCAATTTAGTACAAAACCCACAAGGATTCTCAAAAGAGGCAGCAGAATGTTACTGGAGGTCTTACCAATCTTTTACATTTTCAGAAAAAAAAAAAAACAATGCAACTTTTTGGAGGTTAAATCAGTGTTTATGAAATTGTTTGACCTATCGACAGAATAAATCTTTGGCACTTTTATAGACTTTTATAGATTGGAAACCTGCCGGAGACTTACTGTAGAAGAGTTTCGCCCATGAAGAGAAGATCTTTAAGGGCAAGACCAGGAGTCTTTTCTTTGGCATCAGGAAGTGACGCGGACTAGTGGGAGGAAGAAGGAAGAAACTAGCGCTCTGTTTCGGGCTCTTTCCTTTGGACTCTGGTGGAGAGTGGAGCTAGAAATGCGTTCTCCCTTTAATAGATAGGAATCTAGGCCTTTCTCTCTCTCTTTACCAAATTCTTATTCTCCTTAATAAATGCTTAAAAGCCTAACTCTTGCTAAAGCTTATAATTTATTGGCGACCACTCATTAGATATTTTAGATAGTTTAGCTAGAATTTTAGCCCTTAACAAGTGTGAGTGGAGGCTCCCTCAACCAATGCAGGTCACAATCTCACCATACCTTTTCACCTTCATAATTCTTGCCAGAGTCTTTTCTTAAACCCTACATTAAGGATCCACTTACTACAATGGAAGCTTTTGTCTTTTTTTCCCCCAGTATCCCAGGTTTACTGATATAGAACTCAAAGATAAAGAATTTGGAGTCATAGGCCAAAAGGCATAGGCATAACTGAATCCATGGAACTTGGCCCTCCCTCTTCTTTTCTTTCTCTAATTCTCTCTTGATGATCTCATCAGTTCCCATAGGTTTAACTATCACTTCTATGTAGATAACTTCCCAATCTATATTTCTAGCTTCTGTCTCTCCTAAACTGAAGCCTGACATTACTAAATGGCCATTGAACATCTCCAGCTCCATGGCCATCTCAAATCCTGTATAGCCAAAGCAAAATTTATTTTTTCCTAAAGACCCAACTCTCCTACTTTCCCTGTTTCTGTTGAGGGCACCACAGTCATTCCTGTAACATTGGTTCACAATCTCACAATCTCACAACCTATCTTCAAGTTTCCTTCTCCTTAACTCATATCCAATCATTGACCAAGTCTTGTTGATTTGACTACCATAACATTTCATCTTCATTCCCTTCTCTTCACTCACAGAGCCATGAGAACTGTATCACTGATCATCTGAACTATTACAAAGGAATGATCTCTGAATAGGTCTTCTTATGTCCAAACCCTCCACTCTTGTATCCATTCTCCACACAGCTGTCAAATTAGTAGCCCTAAAACACAAGTGAGAGAAATGATTATTAATAACTAATAAATATCAGGATCCAGGTTTTTTTTTTCTCTTTTTTACTTTCTTATTTAAAACCCAGTCCTTGTGAAGGAGATTGGTCTGAGACCCTCTGGGAATATTCTCCTCAACCTTGGGTGGAAACCCACCCAAGTGGGGAGCTTGTTTCTGATTTAAGTGTAAAGAGAATCTAATCTAGGTGAATACCAGCCCTGAAGCATTAGGCTCATGCCCTTGAAACCCACATTGTTCAATTTAAGTGGCCTCAGTGGAGATGAAAGACTTTATCCAGATAGCTGGAGGCAGCTGAGTCTCATCAAGCCAAGTTCTCAACAAGAGTTGAAAGATCTCAGCCTACCACCTTGTCCACCTTCTCATTGATTGTTAAACCAATAAGGATTGATCTCTGACTGTAGGGTGGGGGGAACACCCACTTTTCCAAAGCTTTTAAGCATTCAATGATCTTCATGGTTCATCTTTATTACCAAGAGAAACTACTAACCATTGATTTATTGATTATTTGCTAGCCTAATTAATAAATTGATTATTAATTACCCAGAAATTCTGTCTCAGAATTTTAATTTGTTTCATAAATCTATATACACTACTCCCCTTCTCTAGAGACTCCCTTTTGCCTCAAACTCTTCTGTTTGGTTTCACAACCTGACTCCAGACTATCTTTCTGGTTTGATACCTGGCTTTCTTTCACACATTCTATATTCCAGTCTAAATAGCCTAATAGATCCCCATGAATAACATTCCACACACACCCCCATCTTCGTCCCTCTTCACAAGCTTTCCACTCACCCCTTCTCATTGCTGGAATGTGCTCTTTTCCTCATCTCCTCGTCACCAAATTCCTACTATCCTTCAAAGCTCAACTCAAGTACTACCTCCTAAGGGAAGCCTATTCCATTCCCTCCAGTGGAAAGTCTCCTCTGGAAATTGCCTTATGTCTATTTCATATGTTTTTGGTATTTTTTCTATGTACATGTTTATTCCCCCAGTAGAATGTAAGCTTTTGGAGGAGAGGGACTGATTATTTTTTAAAAATGCAAAGCACCCAGGACAGTACCTAGCACACAGTTAGACACTTTTTAAAGACAGTTGGGGTTAAGTGATTTGCCCAGGGTCACATGTCCGGTTAAGTGTCTGAGGCTAGTAAGTGTCTGAGGCTAGTAAGTGTCTGGAATTGAACTCAACTCCTCATGACTCCAAAGCCAGTGCTCAATCCACTGGGCCACCTACCTGCCCCCACGTAGTGGACACTTAATATAAACTTGGTGAATGAATGAATGTCATCAAAAAGGGGGGGAAAAGGGGAAGTCTTTCTCATTTTTTTTCCTGGTACCACTTAAGAAATGGTACTACCTTTGTAATGGTATTTTACATCCTTAAATATGCCCCAAAGCTTTAGGGTATTTTATAAATATAATTAAACTAAATGGAATGAAAATAATGTGGCTCTTTTTGTAGTCTAAAATTAAATTGGGCACTGTCCAAGATTTTTTGCATTAAGAGAGGCCAGGAAAAATGGGTCATTAATCACTTTTTGTAGGTAGTTGGATTCCTCTAAGCACCTAGGGATCAAAGTGCAACTGAAATAAATTACTTCAGTGACTTCAGAAGCATGCTCAGCTGCCTGACTTTTACAATACAAGCAACTGTGGTGTAGTTGAAAAGGCATTTGAGTTAGAAGATCTATATTCTAATCCCAATTCTGCTACCCACAAGCAATTTGACCTTAGTTAAGTTACCTAGACTCTCTGGACCTCAATTTCCCAATGTGCATTGATGATAGGGGAAAGATGTCTCAGAGTCTTGGACTCCATAATATCACTGAAACTTGTAAGCCACCACTGCAAGTAATTCTTCAGATTACAAATCTCTGTACAATGTAGTTATTAGGTATGTCTCATGGATATATGCACAAATACACATACTTCTTTTGTACTGTCCTATATACTTGTGTATATATGCATTATCTATATTTATATCTATATACCGTAATGATTTTGATTTAGATAAATATATAACTATATATGTTACAGTAGCTTCCCTCTCTCAAGAGGCCATACTGTACTTTTTTTTTCCTTTTGTTTTTTTAGTGAGGCAATTGGGGTTAAGTGACTTGCCCAGGGTCACACAGCTAGTAAGTGTTAAGTGTCTGAGGCCAGATTTGAACTCAGGTACTCCTGAATCCAGGGCCGGTGCTCTATCCACTGCACCACCTAGCTGCCCCCATACTGTACTTTTAAGAGGGTATAAAATATTGAGGAATTATCCTATTATGGTTAAAGAGAGATTGAGTGAGGCATATAGGGAGTTTGGACTATGATCTCTAAACATCCTTCCAGCTCTTAAATTCTAAAATCCAAAATTTATTAGCACTGACTATTTCCAGGTCAACTGACTCATCAGTTATGGACTTAATATTGTAATTGATCATTGATCAAGTACTTGCTGCTGTGGCCAGCAGTAGTTCCATGCTATGACTGTAGGAAAAGGCAAAAAATAGTCTAAACTAATACTTTCTAGGAGCTTATAATTTCATTGGAGAGAGATAAACATCCACATATATAATACACACACACCATCTCCCCAGTGAAATTATAAGCCTTTCTAATTTTTCACTAGCATGTATATATCAATGAAATTACATATACATCTATACCCCCATATACTGAGTACATATATAGCACATACACACATAAAGTATATATAGTATCTATACATGTAGTTATATACATATACATAGTATATATGTATACTTAAGGTACTGTGAAAGAGTTTGGGGATCCATTTGCTTAATCTAAAAGTTACATATGCAAAAAATAATAATTTCATACTGTATATAGAGAGTACATAGAGAAAGAGTATACATAGAATATATATTATATATTATGTATATATACATGTGGTATAAATACATATAGCAAACACATACATGCACATATAATATATACATACATATACTATACATATGCATACATGTAATATATGCATGTACTATGTATACCTATTCATACTATGTGTACACATACTATACATATACACATACATCTATGCAATACATGTAGGTGTGTATGTACTACATGTGTACTTATATAATATATGTGTGTGTGTATATATAAATATATATCATGAAATAATTTTTTATTCTGTTTTTTGTTTGTTTTGTTTTTTAAGTGAGGCAATTGGGGTTAAGTGACTTGCCCAGGGTCACACAGCTAGTAAATGTTAAGTGTCTGAGGTCGGTTTTGAACTCAGGCCCTCCTGACTCCAGGGCCAGTGCTTTATCCACTGTGCCACCTAGCTGCCCCAATTTTTTATTCTGTCTATGGAGCTTTTAGATAAAGCAAATTGATGCCTGAACACTTTAAGGATACCTTAAATCTTTTCTTTAAACAGTTTCAGAAAGATTATAAAATACACAAGAGCAATGCATTTTAAATATGTATAACAGAATTTATATGGTAGGAAAAGACTGGAATCATGAATGTATATTGACTGGGCAATAACTGAAGAACTGTATATAAATGGAATAGGCTGTTATTTTGTAGCCCAGATTGATGAATAAGAGGAATTCACAGAAACATATCTTTATGAATTGATCATTAAGTAAACATTACAGGAAGAACACTATGAATAATTACTATAATAATATAAATCAAGATAACATTTTTAGTGTTCAGAATCCAAAGTCTAAGTAATTGTCATAAACCAATTTAGGTCGCAGGAAAGAAATAATGAAATATTCATCCCTCTTTATCATAGAGGTAGGAGACAAGGGAGGCAGAATGATGCTTATATTGTCATATAGGTCACCATATTTGGTTGTTTTTAGTTAACTCTTCTCTTTATTACAGAGGGTTCAATTCAAAAGATAGGGCATAGTGGATAAGGTATATCCAGAAATGACAATATAAAAATCAAATAATCAAGAAATTTTTTTAAAGAAAAGGGCGTAAGAAATCATCTTTTAAAAATTAGTATCTTTAGGAAATCTTTAACAGATGAGACATAAAATTATGTGAACTATTTTGAGTCTATACCTATGTTCTGTCTTGGTTTTTGTTTTTGCAGGGCAATGAGGGTTAAATGACTTGTCCAAGGTCACACAGGTAGTAAGTGTTAAGTGTGAGGCCAGATTTGAAGGCAGGTTCTCCTGAATCCAGGGCCAGGGCTTTTTCCACTATGGCACCTAGCTACCCCACTATGTTCTGTTCAAAACTCACAGTAGCCTGCTGTCTTGGGGAGGAGGGAGGGAAAAGAGGGAGGGAGAAAAATTTGAAACTAGAAATCTTATAAAAATAAATGTTGAAAACTATCTCTACATGTAACTAGAAAATAATAAAATACTTTTATGATTAAAATTTTTAAAACTCATAGTATCCAATGTTAAATGAATGTTTTGTCATGAAGTGATTGATTCCTTTTTCACCAAATAATGCCAAATATATTCTACCAACTGTACTGAGATCCAGAACCACACATGGCCAGTGATAGTCACCTCACGTACACAGACCAGTAATCAGCAAGCTCTTATTAAGTTCTTAATATATGCCAGATACTATGCTTAACCCTGGGTATACAAATGCAATCACAAAGAAATACAGTTTCTGCCCTCAAGGAGCTTACATTCTAATGGAGAAAAACAATATACTAAAGGAGGCTGAAAAGCTGGATATAGGGAGATGGAGAAGGGAAGGTGTGTAGAAGCTTCGTGACCAAGTACAGAAAATCAGAAGCAGAAATGGAAAGGAGCAAAGGTTGTTCATCTTGGGCCTTTTCCCAAAATTCCAGTCCCAGTAGGAACCCAATAATTAAGGAAGGGGGTAGGCATGACAGAAGGATATTCCAGGAAAAGAAGGCTGCAGGTGCTGAGGGAAGATCCAGGTGAGATGGCAGCTGAGGCATGGTGGCAAAGTCAAGAAAGTCAAAAGCAAAGCCAGGAGAGGAATGAAGTTTGGCAGGTTTGGGCCCCTCCCCAAAATGGAGACCCCAGGAGGAACTCATCAATGGGATGTAGGAGACCTACCCCACCATTGCTTCCAACATAGTTATGATAGAAGCCTAGTTCTTTGTAACCCTGGATTCTCATGTCCTACATTAACTGACAGCCAATACCACCCACGGAAATTGAACTCTTTGTGAGTGTTTCCCCTCAACCCAACAGAACCCAGGATTCAAGAGAAATTGATGATAGGGGAAAGAGGTCTCAGAGTCTTGGACTCCTTAGTACCACTGAAACTTGTAAGCCACCACTGCAAGTAATTCTTCTGATTATCCCATGATATTCTCCAATCTCTGTACAATGTATTTATTAGGTATGTATGGATATATGCACACATTCACACATTTCTTTTGTACTGTTTTATATACTTGCGTATATACTCATTGTCTATATTTATATCTATATACCGTAGTGATTTTGATTTAGACAAAAATATAGCTATATATGTTACAATAGCTTCCCTCTCTCAAGAGGCCATACTGTACTTTTAAGAGGGTACAAAATATTGAGAAATTATGCCTATCATTGTTGAAGAGAGACTGAGTGAGTCACAGAAAGAGAGACTGAAAACTGCTTTCTTCCTTTTTTTTTTTTTTTTTTTTTTTTGCGGGGCAATGGGGGTTAAGTGACTTGCCCAGGGTCACACAGCTAGTAAGTGTCAAGTGTCTGAGGTCGGATTTGAACTCAGGTATTCCTGAATCCAGGGCCAGTGATTTATCTACTGCGCCACCTAGCTGCCCCAAATGTTTGGTGGGGTTTTTTTGTTGTTTTTGGTTTTTTTGAAAACTGCTTTCTTGACAGAGCTGCTTTAACACTTCTCTTTAGGAGAAGCGTTATAAAGAAAATTCTTTTTTTTTTTAGTGAGGCAATTGGGGTTAAGTGACTTTCCCAGGGTCACACAGCTAGTAAGTGTTAAGTGTCTGAGGCCAGATTTGAACTCTGTTACTCCTGACTCCAGGGCTGGTGCTCTATCCACTGTGCCACTTAGCTGCCCCCAAAAAATTCTTGAAGAGACTTGGCTGCCATACAGAGAGAGCTAAATGGTGGGACATGTGTCCAGAAGTATTAAGTCACCAATAACATTGTTGTATTAGAGGGCACTGTGGCTATACTCTTTATCACAGCTGATAGGTTGTAAATACCATTTATGTCTGTTATACTGTTAATAAATTGCATACCCAGTAACAGAGAAAGAAGAAAATATTTATAGGAAAACATATTTCTCAAGTTAATAAACTCAAATGGGACCCAGAAATAATACTTAAGTAATGAGTGAAAAGGTTGCAATTTTAGTAATTATTTAGAAATAACAGAACATATCCTTTGCTCTTCTAAGACCTCAGAATGAGATTGAATAAAAAGAATGAGCTAGTAACAAAGGGAGAAAAGAGCATTTTACCTGTATATAGGATTTAACCATAAATCTGTATTATAGATATAGACATATGGATGTATATGTGTATGCTACATCTCTACTGAAAGTCATTCCAGGGGCAGCTAGGTGGAGCAGTGGATAGAGCACCAGCCCTGGAGTCTGGAAGACCTGAGTTAAAATCTGGCCCCAGACACTTGACATGTACTAGCTGTGTGACCCTGGGAAAGTCGCTTAACCCCAATTGCTTCACCAAAAAAAAAATCAATCCTACAAAAGGAGAAAAATGGGGGCAGCTAGGTGGCACGGTGGATAAAGCACTGGCCCTGGATTCAGGAGGAACTGAGTTCAAATCCGGCCTCAGACACTTGACACTTACTAGCTGTGTGGCCCTGGGCAAGTCACTTAATCCCCATTGCCCTAAAAAAAAAAAGGAGAAAAATGTATTATACTACAAAGAATTATCTAATGTTTATTTTCACTGATTTATTCTACATGCATTAAAGAATATTGCTGATTATTATACTTTAGTATATAAGGGATCTGGGATGAGTATTCCTTCCCCTATTAATACAGTATACAATGTATCCATGACTTCTAATCTTTTCCATATTCTCCCATGTTATTTTGTGGAGGCATTCTTCTAGACAGGTCAGTGTTTCATGGAAACCAGTACAATATTCAGGCTCTCCATTTATTATCTTTTTCTCTTTTTATGTGACTAGCCCATCTCCTTTTTTCATCTGTTTACTAGAATCAGATTTTTTCAAACTGAGATATACCCCTTACAGAATGAAGCTTGAAGCAATGGTAAAAATTATTGGAAAAATTCAAGTACAACTCCTATATAAATACGTCCACTTTTTCCAATGAAAACAAAGTTCAAATCAAAGTCAACAAAAGCAAGCCTAGCAAAGAGAATCCATTCCAACTGAAAGCCTGTTCACAGTGATTATTTACTACAGTATGCATAAAGTCCAATTCAAATTGCTGTGTTTGGAACTTGATTCTGGTATGATCTATTGACTTGTATTGTTTTGCTGCATACTGCTTTTGAATGTGCAGTATAAAAACTTTAAAAATGACCTTTGTATGAAAGTTAAAAGTATGGATTGTCTGTTATATTTCTCAATGTCAAGTATTCTACAAAACAGCTGCAATAGCCATCAGGATGTTCCTCCCATCTCCAGTGCCTTTTCATTGACTCCTTCCCCTCCCACCCTATGCCTGGAATGCTCTCCCTCCTAGTCTATTTCCTGGATTCCCTTCAAGACTCAGTCCAAAACCTACCTTCAGCAAAAGTGTTTTACTAGTCCTCCTCTCATCCCGCCCCCCCCCCTTTCACTGTCAATGACTTTCCTCTGAGATTACCTCCCATTTACCTTGAGTATTTCTTCGGTTGGCATAGTTGTTTCAAGACATCTCCCCTGTTAGAATGTGAGCTCCTTTCGTGCAAAGATTGTTTTTTGTTTTGTTTTGTTTTGATATCCCTAGCACTTAGCCCAGTCCCTAGAACACAGTAAGCCCTTAAAAATGCTTATTGATTTGATTTGACTACACAAAATTGGTCCACATCCATGAGGTAGTAACTTAATATACAAATATATCTATCTTGGTCCATTTAAACTTCTAATATAGCTTGCATAAATTTGTTTAGAATAAATACTTCCATATTTTCTTTTAAATACTCTAAAAACATTCCTAAGCAAAGTCATGTGTTTTCAGATGTCATATGTAACAAAAACAGACTTTTCAAAGCAAATTTCCTCAGACCACAAAGTTATGTGCATTTCACCTGATTGATCACATGAGAAATTGGTATGGAAAGTCTTCTAAAGATATAATGCATCTGCATAACTGGAAATCCCTAAAGGCCTTGCCTTTTATACTTACTCATTCTGACCAGAACTTTTTAATTTGGAGGAAATAATGAACTCCACGAGAAAAAGACGGAAAGAGGGGGAGGGGAGTAGAGCCACAGAATAGAGGAAATGGAACTTAAGTTAATATCTGGTTAACATTTAGAGTTGAAAATGACTCAACAAGAGTCTAAGAACTAGCTGTGCAAACTGTTCTTTGTTCTTGTTTTAAAAGAAAGTTCCAGAAAATAGTCTTGAGGCCAGATTAAAAAACTTATTTTGGCTTCATAGTAGCTAACAAAAATCTTCTCCATTGCTTCCAGAAATTGACATGGAAACATTGGCTATAAGAACAAGAAAGAACAATGACTACATGAGGATTGAGAAATGTGTGTGTGTGTGTTGGGGGGGGGGGGGGTCCTAACATTTTTTAGTCCAAAGAGAAAGAGAAAAATGTGAAATACTGATACTAATATCTAAACTTATTAGAAACACGACTGCTGTGCCAACTGGGAACAATGAACAATATTTGAAATTATATAAATGGCCTTTACTGTTGAAAATACATAACTTCAGGAGTGATGAGGGAGAGTAAAACCAAACTTAAAGTTTCATGGTCATCAGATTTTAAAAGTATGTAGCGTTAAATGTCATCTGTGCACCTGATAAATGTATCAGATAAGAAAGTTATGAGAATTAAATAATACAGTTTGACTGAGGTAAGGAAGAAATGTAAACATAATATGATAAGTCTTTGGGCTCCTTCCAGCCTTCAGAAAAGAATTGTAAATCCAGCAGAAATTGGATACTTGTGTTTTTGAACCAGGGAGTAAGTAAATAATGAAAACAAAATGTTGCTTTGAGAGTAGAAAGGAAAGAGGAAAAATGGCAGGGAGATAGAAAAATGGGATCCCATGGCAATCTCTCTGCAGTTAGATGGCACAATGAATAGAGCACAGGACTTGGAGTCAGAAAGACCTGGGTTCAAAACATGTGCCTGTCACTTATGAGCTGTGTGACCCTGGGTAAATCCTTTAATCTTTCCATGACTCAGTTTCCACATCTATAAATTTGCTAATAGGGCTGTTGTGAGAATCAAATGAGTTAAATATATGAAGTGTTTTGCAAACATTAAAAAGCTCTTTAAATGCTAATTGTTATCTTCATCTCTAACCTAGATCTCTTAGTAGGCATCTATCTCTTAGTATAGGTACCAAGAAACTTGGGCTTATAGTCAGGAAAATCAGCTTCTAGTTCCAACTCTGTGACTAACTTTTCTTGCTCTGTGTTTTTGATTGGCAAGAGAAAACTTTAAATGGGGTCACAAAGAGTTGGATCCACCTAAAAGCAAGTCAACAACAACAAACAAAAATCACAACGTCATTATGTCTCCTTACTAACCTCATGGTCTATTTCCCCAATTCATGATCTTTTTCTTCTTTTTTATCCCATTTGTTCTATAGTATACTGAGATGAATATTGCTTCATTGTTCTTTATTCATATGTTCTCTACGCAAGCTTTTCCCTTTCGGCTACTGGATTTTGTCATATGGGTAAATTTTCCAAATATAATGATACTCCTTTCCAACATCCTTTTAAATATGATATGCCATTCTGAGCTACAGTTATGAAGATTAGAGTTGAAAGTTTCAGGAATCAGATTTTTATCCTTGCATTAGAATCTCTAGCTCGCCTTTCTTGTTACCCATACATATTTTTAATTTGTGGACACTTATCAGAGGCCATGGAATTTATTGCTCACTTCTTAAATTTTGTCTCCTGTGAAATTCTAGAATTCTCTACTATTATTCTCTATTTCAACAGTACTTCCTCCATTATAGCTACCTCCTATGTTATCTAGTTAAGTAGATATCTGTTTAATGTTTTCTTTCTGCCCCTTCCTTTTTAGGTTAAAGTTTATCTGATTAGACTTTCAAAACTTCAGTGAAATGTATTCTCACTAGACCTTGTTAGGTGTATTCCATTCCTGGGTAGAAGGATGTCATTTTAATCTATCCTTGAGAAATACAAATGCTTTCCTCAGAATTCCAGATCTTCTTTATTTATTTAGAATTTTATTTTTTCCCAAATTACATGTAAATACAAATTTTGACATTAATTTTTTTAAACGTTGTGTTCCAAATTCTCTTCCTCCCTCCCTTCCCCCCAAGAACTCAAGCAATTCAATATAAGCTATATATAAGAAGTCATGCAAAGCATTTCCACATTAGCCAGATTGTGAAAGAAAACAGACAAAAACAAAACTTCAGATAAAAAAAAACTAACAAAAAAATATGCTTCAATCTGTATTCAGACACCATCAGTTCTCTTTCTGTAGATGGACTACATTTTTCACAAGACCTTTAGAGTTTTCTTGGATCATTGAATTGCTGAAAATAACCAAGTCATTCACAGCAAATCATCTTCTCATGAAGGTCTTTCCAAGTTTTTCTGATAGCATCTTGCTCACAATTTTTTTATAGTAAGCTACATTTATATAGTACTTTAAAGAGAGATTTCCTTGTAATAAACCCATAAGGTTGATTCTTGCAACAACAGTAATAGATAACATTTTTGTTTGTTTGCTTTTTGGTTTTTTGTGGGGCAATGAGGGTTAAATGACTTGCTCAGGATCACACAGCTTAGTAAGTGTCAAAGATCTGAGGCCGGATTTGAATTCAGGTCCTCCTCAATGCTTTATCCACTGCACCGCCATGCTGCCCTAGATAACATATATATAAAATATAGTTCTTTATACCTGACAAAAAATTTTCTTTACAGTAGCCCAGCAATGTAAGTACCATGCATTTTATCATCATCAACAACCAACAATCAATCAATCCTCCTTATCATCAATCAAACCTCATCTTCATTACTTAATCCTCATCCTCATCAACCAGTCCTCATCATCAACCCTCCTCAGTTCTCATCTTTATCCAGTCATCATCAATCCATCAATCAACTGATCACTACCATCATCATCATTATCTTACATTACTCTTGCCTGTACTTTAAAATTTTTTTCAGTTACTATTTTTAACTGTTTCCCTCCATCTTATTCCCTCCCCTCTGATATTTACTCTATTTTCTATCTTCTTTCACCATATCCATCCTCAAAAGTAATTTACTTCTGACTGTCCCCTCTCCCAATCTGCCCTTCCTTCTTTCACCCCTCCCTCCTTATCCCCTTCCCCTTTTACCATCCTACAGGGCTAGACATATTATTCCACCCAACTGAGTATGTATGTTGTTCCCTCCTTGAGCCAGCTCAGATGAAATAAAGTTCTTTGAGCCAATTCTGATGAGTGTAAGGTTCATTCACTGCCCTGCTCCTCCCCCATCTCTCTCCCCATTCCATAAGCCCTTTTCTGTTTCTTTCATGTGGGATTTTGCCCCATGCTACCTCTCTCTTTCTCCCTTCCCCAGTGCAATCCTCTCACCCCTCAATTTTACCCTAAAGATGTCATCATGGGGTAGCTAGGCTACACAGTGGACAAAGCACCCACCCTGGACCCAGGAGGACCCAAGCCCAAATCCAGCCTCAGACACAAGACACTCACCCATTGCATGACTCCAGTTATGCCACCCAACCCCAACTACCCCACAAAAAACACAATAAAGAAAAATAAATTCTTTACAGATATCATCCCTTCATAATCAATTATCACCTGTGCCCTCTGTCTAAATGTATTCCTATCATCTAGATGCCCAAATATTGAGAAAGTTCTTATGAATTAGACATATCATCTTCCCATGTAGGAATGTAAACAGTTTAACTTTTTAACATCCCTCTTGATTTCTTTTTCCTGTTTACCTTTTTATTCTTCTCCAGGGTCTTGCATTTAAAAGTCAAATTTTCTATTCAGTTCAGGTATTTTCATCACAAATATGTGAAAGTACTCTTTTTCATTGAAGTCCCATTTTTCCCCTCAAAGATTATACCCAGGTTTGCTGGGCAGGTAATTCTTGGTTGTAATCCCAGTTCCTTTGCCCTCTGGAATATCATATTCCATGCCCTCTGATCCTTTGGATAGAACTTGTACTATTCTGACCATGGCTCCACAGTACTTGAATTGTTTCTTTCTGGTTGCTTGCAATATTTTCTCCTTGACCTGGGGACTCTAGAGTTTGGCTATAATATTCCTGGTAGTTTTCGTTTTAGGATCTCTTCCTGGAAGTCATTGATTGATTCTTTCAATTTCTATTTTAGCTTCTGCTTCTAGGACAAATCTCTTGGAAGATGATGTTTTTTGTTTTGTTTTGATCATGGTTTTTAGGTACTATAATAATTTTCAAATTATCTCTCCTGGATCTATTTTCCAGGTCAGCTGTTTTTCCAAGAAGATATTTCACATTGCCCCATATATATATATATTTTTTATTAATTTAGATTTGCTTTATTGTGTCTTGGTTTCTCATAAAGTCACTAGCTTCCATTTGTTCAATCCTAATTCTTAGGCAATTATTTTCTTCAGAGAGGTTTTCCATTTGGCTTTTCAAACTGTTGACTTTTTTCTCATGACTTTTCTGCATCAGTCTCATTTTTTCCTCTACCTCTCTTACTTTATCTTCAAAGTCCTTTATGAGTGCCTCTATGGCCTGAGACCAATTCATTTTTGTCTTGGAAGCTTTGGATGTAGGAGTCCTGACATTGCTACCCTCTTCTGAGGGTGAACCCCGATCTTCCTGGTCACTAAAGAAACTTTCTTTGGTCCGCATCTTTCTCTGTCTTCTCATCTTGCCTGCCTATTACTTTATTTTTAACTCCCTCTTAAAGTGAGACACTGCTTCCACGCTGTACTGTCCCAAGCTTTAGGAGGTCCCAGGTGGTACAGTTTAAGGAGAGGCACTTTCCTGGCCTGTGCTCTGGTCAGAAAATGACCCCAGGCCTACTTGCTTTTCAACCAGAAAACAAAATTTTGGTTTTGCTGGGTTGATTGCTCTGGTGAACTTGCACCCCTCTCCCATCTGGGCTGACACCACTCAAAGTTGCTTCCCGGTTCCTAGCAGGGGTAAAACAACTGAGTTCTGCCTCGGCACCAGCAGAGACCCCTGTAATCTACCCCCAGACAACCACTAAGCCCTACCACCAGACCATGAGCTTAGTTCCAGAAGATACAAGTGCTGCAGATGATTCAAAGGCTCTGGAGGTTTCTTTCTCTGGTACAGCCTGACTGGGGCTGGATCATCTTTTTTTTGTTGTTTTGTTTTGTTTTGTTTTGTTTTAGTGAGGCAATTGGGGTTAAGTGACTTGCCCAGGGTCACACAGCTAGTAAGTGTCAAGGGTCTGAGACTGGATTTGAACTCAGGTACTCCTGACTCCAGGGCCAGTGCTCTATCCACTGTGCCACCTAGCTGCCCCTGGATCATCTTCTTAACCAGGCATTCATTTCCCAAATTTGATTTTATTTTTTCCTAAGCTTCTGCTTTCGCTCAATGATGCAGAAGAAAACAACTGTAGGGACCCTTAAGCCTTTGATTTCTTGCCTGAGAATGATCAAAATACTATTTTACCTCTTTAAGGATGATCTTTCTTGTATACGTCACTTCTTTGCTTGGGAAAAAAAAAAGAAAATCTTCAGTGGTTTTCTATTGCCTTTTGAATAAAGTTCAAATTCCTTTTCCTAGCATTTAAAGTCTTCCACACTCTGACTTTTCCTTCCCTTTCCAATCTTATGTGATATGACAATTCTCCACTTACTCTATGTTCTAGAACAGTGGTGTATCAAACTAATAGAAATGGATCCCTGTAAGTTTGTATATTGACTTAGAAAAACACAATTTAACATTATCTGTTGTAAGCTTTATCTATTTTGTTAAACATTTCCCAATTACATTTTAATAAATATTTGAATGATGCAAGGACAATTATTTATCTTCCCTACTGACTCACTCAACAGTGTACTCCATCTTCCTGCCAGCTACCTTGCCCCATTGATGATGACTCCATTCTGAAGTCAATTTGAGTATGCACTGTGAGGTCTCTGCCTGGAACCACCATATCATGAATGGAATCAGTCACATTTCTTCCAGTTTACTCTCTGGTCTGCTCACATATTCTTGTTTTAATAATTAGCTCATTTTCAGCTTGGAGAGCAATATAATGGCTCCATGTGGTTTCTTCCTCTTTGGCTTTAAGGAATTTATTTTAAATGAAAAACTATGAGTTTAGTCACAATCACATTAAGCCTCCACTTAAGAAAATTTCCAACATTTATAGGAAGAGGTTGGGTAGTCTGCCTTATTTTACATTTATATCTACCTTTATGTAACTCCTGGATTCTTTATGGTTGAGGCAAAATTCAGTTTACTAGAAGTGTTTGGGTACAAAATAGCAGGTTTTATTATAGTATCTGTGGATAGACAGGTACTGTGAAGAGAGATTAGAGAAAGAGTTGACCTTTCCTCAGGATTTCCCTCAGTCCAGGTTTTCTGCTCCAAGAAGCCTATAGAACATTAAAAATTATTTCTCTGGTTAACTAAATGATCCTCAATGATAATCTTTAGAGGAAGAACATAGTGGGATTTTGAGCCGAGACCTCTCGGATATACTCCTAGGGGAAGGGATAGCTAGCCAAGATCCAGGAACTTGACTTGCTTAGTGGGAGTGGAAGGAGAAGGAAGATAAGGAAGCCTCAGAACTCAGATGGGCTACATACATACATATAAATAAGCATTTATATGTACAAATATCCCCAGCTTAAATAGCCCCTATCTCAGAGAACTGGATATTGTTACTGTACCATTGAGGACTTAGGCAATTAACTGTCTTCTTGTGGGAGACTGAGACTTATCTGCCATCTTTGAGAAAGACTGAAGAGATAGCTTAAGAGAATGTAGTTTAACTCTTTTTTGGTAGAGAAAACAATGCATCAAAAAGATATTCTGTGGAGAAAATATCCTTTGGAGAATTCCTAAGAGGTTTTAACCATCATCCTAAAAAACTGAATGATTGGGGGCAGCTAGGTAGAACAGTGGATAAAGCACTGGCCCTGGATTCAGGAGGACCTGAGTTCAAATCCAGCCTCAGACACTTGACACTTACTAGCTGTGTGACCCTGGGCAAGTCACTTAACCCTCATTGCCCTGCAAAAAAAGAAAAAGAACTGAATAGTTATACAGTAATCCTGGGGTCTATAGAAGAGTAAGCAGTGGCAACTGACAGTTAAAAGTGAGTCTTGGGGGAGGCTAGGTGGCACAGTGGATAAAGCACCAGCCCTGGATTCAGGAGTACCTGAGTTCAAATTCGGCCTCAGACACTTGACACTTACTAGCTGTGTGACCCTGGGCAAGTCACTTAACCCGCCATTGCCCTGCAAAAAAAAAAAAAAGTGAGTCTGGTTGTGATTTTTCTCACAGTTGACACATTTTTAAAATATTTTAATATGTATTTCATTGCTTATTGTTCTATAATAAATTTAATAGCAAGGAATGTAGATATTTGTTTATGAGACTAGCATGTGAGACTCAAAAAGGAGAGACTGCTTAAAGGCAAAGAGATTTGTTCAACTTTTTACAAACTAAGGATGAAACTTGGAACTAATTAATTAGTGAGAAAGAAAATATTGAAATATCAGAATATGGTATATATATAGGTGAATGGGAAGGAAGAAGCATCTATGACATAGTGGATAGAGATAATTGGGTTCAAGTCCTGCTCTTGATACATACTGTGATTCAAAGACAATTCACTTAATCTCTTAGTGCTTTAGGCAACTCTCTGTAACTGTGAGTTGCAGAGAAGGTGCCCACCCACATTGGGAAAGGGAGTTTCCTTACCCAGGAATTCTGTGTACCAATTGAATCACACACCCAATCCTTATCCTTATCAGAACATATCTCCTTGATTGCCTTTGAACCCAGTGTGAGAATTACTAAGGCAACAAGTGAAGTTGTGAGATGACAGGTAGAGGTTTTGGTATGTTTGTCTCCAAGAATACTTACAAAGAATACACTCACTGTGTACCTCACTCCTTCACAGGAATGTCATTAACAAAAACCCAATTACATTGGGGATGCGAATTTAAAAGTCACTATATACAATAAAGAGATTATGGAGGCAGATAGCTAGGTATTAAAAGATAGGTGGAAGAAGAGGGGAAGAGAGACAGAGGAATGGAGATGGAGAGACTAAAACAGAGAGACAGAGAGACAGACACAGAGTTGTAGAGAGACAGAACAAGAGGAGCTAGAGAATGAGTTTCTCCAATCCTAGTTCTAGGGCTCTAAGAGCCTCCTGGGAATCTCTACCTCCATATCCCTCGAGTACTTCAAAGTCATTGTGTCCAAAACTGAACTCATCATTTCCCCCCTCCCCACACTTACTCTTGTTCCCAATTTCCCAGTTACCCAGGTTCAAAACTCCAAAGTTGTCTTTGGTTTGTTTTTTTCTCTTTCTCACTTTCCCACAGTTAATCAGTTGCCAAATTCTATCAATTTTACCTCCACAGGTCATCTCCATCCTACTATCCCTAAGATCTTCCAACTCACATCACCACCCTAGTTCAGGCACCTAGACTATTTATTATAATAGCCTCCTCCTAATTAGTTTCCCTACCTCAGGTCTCTCCCATCTTAAATCCATCTTTCACACAGCTGTCAAAATAATCTTTCTCATGCACACATCTGACCATGTCACTCTCTGCTAAAAAAGCCATCGGTGACTTTCCATTGCCTCTAAGATAAAATACATGCTCGTTAGCCTGGCATTTTAAAATAGCTCCAAACTCATTTTCCAGACTCATTTCATATTCTTCTATATTACTCCCCCTCACATATTCTACATTCCAGCTAAAGTGAATTATTGGCTGTTCCCTGATATAGTCCTGTCCTCTCCCACCTCTTGGCATTTGTGCATACTATCTCCCATGCCTGGAATGTGTGCCCTTTATATTTCAACCTGTTGAAATTCAAGATAGCTCAAATGTCACATCTTCCATGAAGAAATTCCTACTCCTCCATCAGCTAAAAGTGATCTCTCAAAGTTCTTTGGGGCCCTCTGGATATATCCTTTGCTCTGATTACATTTTACCTTATAGCAGATGAATTTACAGAAGTGTAACTAAGGCTGGGCAATTAGGGCTTCATGCCAAAGCTTGAAAATTTAGAGGGAGTACTATTGCACTTTTAGTCTTTCCACAGCATATAAACTAAGGTTAGCACCTAGTTAGCAAGAAAAAGTTGTGAAAATAAGTAGCTAACAAATGGCACCTTCCTCCCCCAAGGCAGTCATACCCTAGGTATGTAGGTACCTTTGTGGCCTGGGACTAGACTATTCTCCATTCCTTCCTATAGGAGTATTCAGGGTAGTGACCTCAAAGTATCCCACAGTCTCTGCTTCCTTCCCCAACAAAACTGAGGATGAGTTTTACACTGTTCTCACTAAATACAAACATTGCTAGTGATAATTACTTATTATTTTGCTATTAGACTATATATTCTAATAGTGACTGTCATTTTCCTGCCTTTATCCCTCCATACCCCGCAGTGTTTTTATATATAGGCACCTCATAAATATTTTTTGTTTGTCACAATAGTAAGAATGCTGAATTTAGAGTCAGGTTAACTATATTTGAATCCTGGCTCTACCATTTTATTAGCTGTGTGGCCCTGGAAAAGTTACCTAACCTTTTGGGGTCTCGGTTTCCTCATGTGCAAAATGAGGAAGTTGGACTAGGTGACCTCCAGTGTTGCTTCCAGCTTCAGATCTATGATCCTATGAGTTATAATCCTATTGATTGAATTGAATTAAGGTACATGATTTGCAGCCCACAAAAAAAAATAGACAGCTTGTTTGAGATCACACAAATAAGTCTAAATTCTCTCTTCTAAAAATCTATGACATATCATAATCTTCAACAAATACGCATTAAATTTATTGAACAACCTCAATTTACCAGACATTATTTAAAGCACAACATTTACAAAGCTCATGATCTCACGGAGACAGAAATGAATAAAAGGCAATGTGTCTGGGTAAAAGACATGCTCTCCTGTTACAAAGAATCCATTAGCTCTGACCACACTGAATAGCAAATGATTAGAAAATAAGGTGTTTTTTTTTTTAAGTGCTTTGTCTTATACTTCAAAACCATATGAAACTCAAGTATTTAGGGGAATAGTCACAACAAAAACTAGCCACATTTCAACTCATTATTTCAGGCTCCACATGCCCCCAGATACTTATGGCTTCTTGGATAGGGACTGATTTTTCCAGATGGAATGTCAAGGTTTTGTTCCAGTTTCCAAACTTAATGGTCTTGTCAGCTGGGTATATCCCTCGCTCTCATGTCTAGGTTTGGATAAAATAGCACAAAACCTTCCCCAACCCACTGAGATTTCAGCGTGAGTTCTTTACTAGAACTCTCTGATAAAACCATGAAACTTCCCTGACCTCTGGACAATGGAAATAAGCTTGAAGAGATGGAGCTCTTTAATCTCTCTGAGTTATGGTTCTGCTGCAAGGATTTAAAAAAGACTGAAATTCAAAGGTCCCAGTAATGGAAACTAAAGGCCCCCAACAGACTCCACAAAATGTAAGCTGGTCCCAAAGGACAATTTCTACATAAACCTAATAATGGGGAAGGGGTTTCTTTCCCAGGGTGGGTTATGATTGAGATGATCTGACAGATTTTGCTTCAGTTCTAAGAGTGTTCTTCATGATTCATCTGGAGGGGATGATCCTGCCCAGAAGGCTTTGGGTTGTGGTCTCAGAATGTTAAGTATACAAAAATGCTTTAAGCAACATTTTTATTGTCTTTAACTTTGAAGGATAATTCTAGAAGGGAAACATATACAAGGGCCAAACCATGGAACATGAGCAAAGTTGCCTTTATTCAAAGCTTGCCCCATATATGACTTGGTACTTGAGATGGTTGTAGATGATGGGGGTTCCCTGGATGCTTTTGGCCATATAGTGACTCAGCACTGAAAAGATTTGGCATTTTGGTTGTCTTGCTGTTGATGTTATTGTTCAGCCATCTCAGTTATATCCAATTCTTTATGACCCCATCTGGGGTTTTCTTGGCAAAAATACTAAAGTGATTTGCAGCTCCTTTCTCCAGTCCATTTTACAGATGAGGAAACTGAGACAAACAGGGTTGTGACTTGCCCAGGGTCATACAGCTAGTAAGTATCTGAAGCCACATTTGAAATCTGGAAGTCAAGTCTTTCTGATTCCATGCCCAGAACTCATGGCAAAATCTGAATGGTGTCCATTGATCTTTCTCTATTTTGTGACAGTAACAAGGGAAGTCAGGGTACTACATCAGTTAAAAAGAAGAGACATTTTTCCATCATTTTTTCTTTATTTAGGAGTAGATGAGCTCTTTGGAAGTGACATAAAATCTCTGCTTGAGCAAATTAAGAAAAATATCACCTAAAGAGTTCATTTTGGCAGTCCCTGGGGGCACAGAGATTGGAAATCAAGACACATATGGGGGGCAGCTAGGTGGTGCAGTGGATAAAGCACCAGCCCTGGATTCAGGAGTACCTGAGTTCAAATTTGGCCTCAGACACCTGACACTTACTAGCTGTGTGATCCTGGGCAAATCACATAACCCTCACTGCCCTGCCAAAAAAAAAATTTTTTTTAAAAGATACATGGGAGAGGGAGGAGCAGCTTCCCCAAATGGTTACTGCTTCAGGATGTTCTCCCATCTATCATTCAAAAGTTTTCGCTTTGTTTCTCATCCATGTCACTCTGAGTCCATTTCTAACATTTTACACCTTATTCAATGTCCTAGCTTAAAGTTCTCTCAGTGACATCTGAGAGAGTAACATCTTCTACATATCCAATACTCATTATCACAGGTCTATTCTTCAGGAAATCATTCCAGACCTTGTGGAAGGAGTGGGGTTACAACTTACCTAGCATGTTTTCATTCTCCACTAATTTAAAAAAAAAGAATTACTACAAAATATCATACCTAAAATTGACATAATACCTACTTTAAATGTTGCTTCTTTTAAAAGAGATGGAGAAAAAAAGAAAGCTAGAATATGTGAAAAGTATAAAGACACTAATAAAATATGAAAGAACCAATGATTGTTAACTATATACATTCTTTATTTTGGTTCTAGTTGGAATTTCAAGGTTATTTTTTACTGGCTCCTAAATATAAAGATCAAATCAGTTTTTCTTTAATGTTTAATAAGATTTTGAGAATAAAATGTTACTTTAAAATGTTAGAATATTATTAAAAACAATTTATGCTGAATTGCCAATGAAGTGGAAGAATTTAAAGTTTAAGTTATAGCAACTTTAGAGCTCTGAATTTTCTTTGTATTTATTACTGCTTCAATTCTCTAAGGCATTCTAGAAACCACAATATTTTTAAAAAGAGAGTAACCACAGAAAAACTTAAATTAAAATGCCAAAATTAATTAATAGAAAGTTCCTATGTCATGTTTCTTTGTATCCAAAAGTTCTAACGTGACGATGTCACAGAATCCCAGACTTAACATCCATCTAGTCTAATCCATACCTGAAAGTAATGAGAAAATAGATTATTTTAAAAGGACATGGAAAGACATGAACTGATGCAGAATAAAGTGAGCAAAACCAAAAGAATAATTTATACTCTACCATCAATATTATAAAAATGAACAATTTTGAAGATTCTTATAAACTAATGAGGAAAGAAATGAATAGAACCGGAAGGATGATTTATATGACACCACCACTATAAAAATAAGCAACTTTAAAAGTAGAAAGTACTATGCTCAATACAACGACCAGTCATGATTCTAGAGGACTGATGATGAAATATGTTATCCAAAACAGAGAAGTTATGGAGTTAGCATGAGATTTAGAATCACAGACACACATATATACATATGCACATATATTTCTATACAACTATCATGGCAAGAGGGAGGGAGGTGGTTTTTGCTTGAGCATGTATATTTGTTACAATACATTTTATTTTTCTTCCTTTTTGAATGAAGTGAGGGTATTGGAAGGAGAGAAAATAGATATCTATTATTTTAAAATAATAAAAAGCTGGGGGTGCAAGACTTTAAATGCTGCAATCACTTTAAGATTAAGTCATTATTAGGTTATTTGACTGCTTTACTTTGTCATAATAGACTTCACATGAAGTGGGAATGATTATGTAATTTTTAAGCAAAATGAGTAAAAACGGAAAATGACAAAAAAAAAACTTTCTACATTATGATTTGAGTATGTTACAATAATCTTGGAGAGAACTAATGAGGGCCTGAAATAAGCTGGTAGCTATGGGAGCAGAAGAATCAGATAAGAGAGATTGTAAAGGTAGAAACATCAAGTTTGGCAATTGATTAGTAATGAGGTGGGGCTGAGGGAGGGTGGGGAGAAAGAGTGGATAGTGCCAACCTTATCCTGGGAGACTAGAAACATAAATAGTGCCTTAGACATAAAGAAGTGGGTGGATTTGGGAGAGGTAGAAGTGATGAATGTTGTTTTAGACATGTTAAGTCCAAACATGGACAGTTGGAAATGTCCAATGGGCAATAAGTGATATGAGACTAAAGTTCAGTGGAAAGTCTAGGGCTAGATAGATAGACCTGGGAATCATTAGCACAAAGATGGTAAATAAACTCATGGGAACTGATAAGATCACCCAGAGAGAAAGAGTAGAGGGGCAGCTAGATGCCGCAGTGGATAAAGCACCAGCCCTGGATTCAGGAATACCTGAGTTCAAATCTGGCCTCAGACACTTAACACTTACTAGCTGTGTGACCCTGGGCAAGTCACTTAACCCCAGTTGCCTCACCAAAAAAAAAAAAAAAGAAAAAGAGAAAGAGTAGAGTGAGAGATGGCCCAGGACCAAGCATTGGGAAGCTCCTACAGTTAGGAGGGGTGATAAGGATGATGAACCAAAACAGAGACTTAGAAGAAAAGTTAGACAGGTATGGTAGTCTGTTAGAGTGACCCAGGCAAGAAGCAAAAAGGACCTTCTCTTGGTTTCTGGCACATAATAAGTCTTTAATAAAAGCTATATCTATCTAACTACCTCTCCATCTACCTTGCTTCCTTCCTATCAACTTCCTAACAATTTTTCTTCCTTCTTTCCTTTCTTTCTATGAGTTTTCTTTTTTTGCTATTAACTTCTTTTCTTCTTTTCTTCCTTCCTCCTACCAGCTGTCCCTCCCTCCTTTCTTTTTTTTCTTTCTCTTCTGAAGCTTTTTATCATGGGAATGGCAAGAGGAAGATGGATCTGAGAGATGTTATACAGGTAGAATTAATCAGACTTGGAAAATAATTAAATGGGGGGGGGTAGAGAATGGGGTGAGTAAGAAAAGATTCCAGGACGACTCTTATCAACCTCAGTGACAGGAAAAATGAAGATGTCCTTGATAGAAATAGGGAAGTTAGCTTATTCATTATTGTATAATCGCAACTCTATTCAGGGGCAGCTAAGTGGCATAGCAGATAGAGTGCCAGGCCTGGAGGCGGGAAGATGAAACTTCTTAAGTTTAAATCTGACTTCAGACATTTATTTATTAGTGACCCTGGGCAAATCACTTAACTGTGTTTGCCTCAGTTTCCTCATGTGTAAAATGATCTGGAGAAGGAAATAGCAAACCACTCCATTATCTTTGCCGAGAAAATACCAACTGGGGTCATGAAGAGTCAGACATGACTGAAATGACTGAACAACAACAACAAAAAAAACAAAAATCTATTCAACTCCCTAACATAATCCCTCATCAATCGCTTAATTTTGTTTACTTAATGACTCTCAGACAAGATAGAATTCAAAAAGGGAAATTGCTTTTTCTTTTCAATGGCTCATCCCCATAATGAGTATTATTGAACACACACACACACACACACACACACACACACACACACACACACACACTTCCTTGATCCACTTTTCTCTATCTTCCCAGTGCTTTGTTTGGATCTTCTTCATCTATAAAGTCCTATTTCTAGAAATATTAATTCAAAATCCACCTCCATCCCCCCTTACCTTTTTAATACCCATTTCAAAGTTTGCTCACAGAAAGAACTTTCTTAGTTTTCTCAATGGCACTCAAACAGGATGAGAGCTAAAAAATAAAATAAATTTTAAATTAAAAAAAATTCTTAAAGTAGTAGTCTGTCCTAAAAGCATATAAACATTGATTCTACTTTTTAGTCTTTTTTCTTATACAGACCTACTTACTTTTCTTAAGATTCCCTTGTTTAACAGGTTTAGGCTTTTTTTTTTACCTTGTGGTTTTTTGGAAGAGCTATATTCTCTGCCTTGTCTGACTTTAAATCCCGACCAAAATCCCAGCTTCTAAAGGAAGCTTTTTGCAATTCCTCTTAATACTAGTGCTTTCACTCCATTAATTATTTCCTGTTTATCCTGTATATAGTTTGTTTGTACATATTTGGTTATGAGTTCCTTAAGGGCAGGGACTAACATCTTTTGCCTTTATTTGTATCCCCAGTGCTTAGCACATAAGACATCCTTTAATGCTCACTGAATGAGTGACTTTAGTGTGCAGAGTTCTTGGGTATTTGAACCTTCTTGTCCTTTTTTGCTTTTGTTCTCTTTCATCACTGCATTTTGTGTGTGTGTGTGTGTGTGTGTATTGCCAAATCTGTTCTCCTTTTCTGAGAATTATCTATTTTAGGGAAAATCTGTCATTTACTCTGTTTTTTATTCTCATTTGTCTTTTTGACATTCTTTTAAAATGTTAATTTCCAACTTATTTCTGCCTTTAATTCTCTTATTGTTCTGAATTATTCCAGAGGTTCTTTTGGTTGGTTCTCCATAGGCATGTTTAAAGCCTAACTGGATATGGCAGTTCACCATAGGATTTCCATTACCTGAATGAAAGAACATATTCTATGTATGCTTATATGTCTCATTATCATTCCTTATAATTTGGAGATTTTACTCTGTGGTATTCACTCATTACATTGAGTCCTCTTTGGGGTTAATTAGCTTTTCTGTTGTTTTTTTTTAATCAGTCTCTTGGGTGTGTTTTTTAAAATTTCTGTGAGATTTTGTATGTGTGTGTGTGTAATTTCTTTTTTGGTGCATATCTTCTTGCTATTTTGAGTTGAGAGAGGGGAACTAGGATTAGGGATGACCTCTCAATGAGCCATCTTGCTTGAAGTCCTGAATAACATTTTTCTTGAGTTATATAAAGCTTATGAAAACAGGAAACAAAGCACATTGGGACAATATTTTAGAGGCAAAACTTCAAAACAGAGTGAAATACAAATGAGGACTATGAGAAAAAGATACATGAAGATGATTTAAAAGAGGAGGGGTTCAAAGTGCCTGGGCCAAAAGCCAGGGAGAAAATAAGTGAACTGGGATAGAATGATAACCAGAGTTTTAAAAAAAAGACATGACATTTTTTAAAAAATGTGTGTAGTGGTCTAACTAATACTGAGAGGGAAAATCTAAATGATTTCCCATATTAACACAAGTCAGTGTATTTGTTAAGTGTAACCTTTTCTTTCAATGAGGAACCTTCAATCTTGAAATTGATCCTTTTTCGATCTCATCCATAAAATGTAAGTAGATGGATTTTTACATATATGCATAAAGTCTTGGTGTCATTTTTCAATTTGTAGCTTTTAAAATTTTGGTAAATTCATTTGTAGGTCTGTCAGTTTATAGTATTGTTTCTCATACTGGGGAGAAATTAGATGATATTTAGATTCTATTCTAGTTCTAACATTCTGAGCATCTATGAATGGTGAGTTTCTTTTCCATTACAGTGAAAGGAAAACAAGCAAAGTCAAGAAGCATTTATTAAGCACCTACTATATGCCAGGCACTGTACTGATCAATGGAGATATTTAAAAGGGGGCAAAAATAGTTCCTGCTTTCAAGGAGTTCACAGTTGAATAGAGCACAGTTTGACCTACCATGGGACATAGTTTTTCTTCTTATCAACAGTAGCTATTCTTCACTTATTATAGAATGGAAAAGAAAATTATATTATATGCAAATATGTAATGTAATTTTCACAAATGTTTATACATTTTTTGTTTAACAACAGGTAAAAACAACTTAAAAGGTTTAAAGGTGGTATGGTAAAAAGAGCATTGAAGTTTTATAGTAGGAATTGAGTTCAAATCCTGCCTCAGAGCAGCTAGGTGGCGCAGTGGATAAAGTACCAGCCCTGGATTCAGGAAGACCTGAGTTCAAATCCAGCCTCAGACACTTGACACTTACTAGCTGTGCGACCCTGGGCAAGTCACTTAACCCTCATTGTCCAGCAAAAAAAATAACAAACAAACAAAACTAACAATAACAATAAAAAATCCTGCCTCAGACATTTCTAAGTTGTGTGACCCTTGGTTAGTCCTTTTATGGATGTCATTTTCCTTTCTATCAAATGGTAATAACACTGTCTGTACAACTAACCTCATAGGGTTCTTGTAAAGAAAGTGTTTTGTAAACCTTAAAGGACTATAAAAATGTGAACTATTATTTTTTAAATGCCCAAAATATATCAAGTACAGACCAAGCAGTTTTCCCTTTTGTGTTTAAAAAAAAGAAAGGATGAACTCAGGTGGAGATGCTAAAGCAAGTTGTGATATAAGGTATAATAGACTATTACTGCACTATAAAAATGGTGAATATCAAGAATTCAGAGAAGCATGAAAAGACTTTTATGAACTAATACAGAGTGAAGTAAACAAAATCCAGAAAATAGTATACACAATGCCTATAAGTTCTAACAACTATAACTGTTATTAGGAGGATACCCCCATATTTACAGGATTACAGAGGTCAAATAACTTTCCTTGTAAGTCACACCTCTGGCTACTTTATTGAATACCACATTTAATCTTACCATCATGAATTCTAGGATAATCTAGGGGGGTATATCTGTATATTTCCTTATTAAATAATAATATTTCAACAATCAATCGATAAATAGACATTAAGTATATTCAATGTGCCAAGCAGTGTTCTAAGAGCTGAGAATATGCAAAGAGGCAAAAGATATTCCCTACCTTCAAGGAGCTTGCAATCTAATTACTATATATCTTTCAATCAACTAACTCTAGAATTCCACCATATTACAGAAAATTTCTTGTCTAACAGGAATTCTTCATATCATTCTATCTCTATATCTCTATAGACATATATAGATATATACATATAAGTATATATATTCAGTATAGCTAATAATATCTCTTCAAAAGAATCTTCTTCTTCATCTTTTCAAGATAAAGGTGACATAAAAGCAAAAGATATTTTCCACTTTTTTTTTCTTCTCTTCTCTCTGTCTCTCCTAGACATAACAGGAAATCAGTACTTTCCACTTCTCTCAGGCCATCACACTTAACTATCTTTTTCAGAGTCTTAAAATCCTGTTTCTTCAGAAAATAGCAACTAGCACTCCAGCCACTGAGCTGGTGAGAACTCAAAAGCCAACCTGAAGTTTCCTCCCTTCCCACAGCTTAGCCCCATCTCCTCCACCTTTTCTCACCTCCAACTTGCATGAGCAATTTCTACTGAATCAAAGGAACTGTATAAATACTATACAAAACCTCCACTCTTCTCTTTGCTCATATGATAAGGATGAAAACAGGCTTCCTAATGGGTCTAAGAATTATATTCATATAAGAATTCAAGAGAGAAATGGCAGGAAATCCCTCACTATTGTCCAGGGGCCCCCTAATGAGTATGATAAAAAAGAGGCCATTGAAGATGTTTAAGAAGAAATTTGCCTTCAATGATATTGTAATAGAGCATTAAGAATATGGAGAGGTAATTCAGCTAGTGCAAGAATATACTCCATTTCCTTATTGAGATTTGACTGACTAAACAGGGCCAACTGAAGGTTTTAAGTGCTTGTTTTCCTAGCAATGAGTAGAAAAATTCCCTTCTGTCCCTTGTCACAAATTTAAAAACCTCACAGCTTGTGTAGTGTAATCATTTGGGGTATGTTGTTTAACTTGGATTAGTGTAACTCATTCATGTCATAAACTGAAATGATCCATGCTGTCTAGTCTTTTCAGTCCCTCACTTAAACAGAAGTAGAACTTCATGTCTAGCCTACAACAGCAATAATCTGATGTTTCAGTCAAATCCAAAGCCCTGGCAGTGTCACAGACCATGTCTGTTCAGAGGCTGCATTGTATTACCTCTGCAGAGTTTTCTGTTTATTTAAGAGGACACTCCCCTCTGGGCAACCCTTAATGATGCTCAGAAAAAGAGGGGAAGTTAAGGTGACCATCACCTAGCTGTATCAGCAAACTAGATTTTGGTAGCATATCAGGAATGCCCCAGTAGCTCACACCTGACAAGAGAGTAGTCCCATTTTGAGTAGATGGCAAGAAATTTTATTTCTCATTTTGCACCAGGTTCTGGTGTAGTCTAACCAGACATTTTAATAGTTTCCTTGCTTCTAGGGAATGCATAAGTGAAGAATACTATACTGTGAGGTCAACTTTGACCTAAATTTACAAGAAAAAATTGTGAACTAATCCATCAAAACAGTCATGGAGTAACAAGGGTTTACAACTTACTAGAGATAGCTGCCGTGTGAAGTAACAAGCTGCTTTTATTTTGTTTTGGTTTTTGTTGTGGTGGTATCCATGTTGGTAGTTGTTTTAGTTTTAATGTTATATATTATATTTAATCTGTTTTTTAAAAACTGTCTTTCACAAAGAATGAAACTTATGGTTGTCAAAGGAAATTTGTTCTCACCTTCTTCCTCTGTCTTTTCCACAAACTGCTCATAGCTCCTCATGTATCAAAGTGAAACTCTCCTCTCTCTCTCTCTCTCTCTCTCTCTCTCTCTCTCTCTCTCTCTCTCTCTCTCTCTCTCTCTCTCTCTCTCTCTCTCTGTCTCTCTCTCTGTCTCTCTGTCTCTGTCTCTCTGTCTCTCTGTCTCTCTGTCTCTCTCTCTCTCTCTCTCTCTCTCTCTCTCTCTCTCTCTCTGTCTCTCTCTCTCTCCCCCCCCCATAGGAAGACCTCGTAGAATGAAATCTATCACTGTGACTATTTTTGATTCTCTTTCTCTTACAGAGAGAGTAACGAGTATGTAAGAGAGGTTTTTGAAACAAGGGCTACAAATATAAATGGACAAAACAACTGTAAAACCTCAAACTGTATAATTATAATGACCAAGTTTGGCTCCAAAGAAAAGATAAGGAAATTCGCCTCCCTTCCTTCTTTGCATAAGTGGGAGACTGTAAGTATGGAATTTAGTAATTTCTGTCAGGCTTAGTTGACGAGCAGGTTAATTTTGCTGAAATGACTTTTTTCTCTTTTTTTATTCTTCGTAATAAGGTATGACTCGTTAGGGTGTGGAGATGGAGAAATATATCTAGAAATGTAGGCAATATTAAAAACAAAAGACATCAACAGAAGTAGGCGGTTTTTGTGGGTTTTGTTGTTGTTGTTTTTAGGAGAGAACAGGCAAGAAATATGCAGATCACTAATAAAGTCCAGCAATGCTGGTTGCCTGAATAATCTGTTTTCATTATCTAATGTTTGTGTGGGTCCTCATTCAGTAAAGAAAACAGATCCAAGATTCGAAAGGGCCCAGCATCCCTTCCCAAAAACTAAAATGCAATGAGGCAAAGACAAATTTAGCCAAAAAGCAAAGGAAAAAAAGAGTAGGTCTCTTAATGAAAATAGGTAGGAAAACTAACAGTATCACACCAAGAAAATCATTCTGGAAGACATATTACATCTAAAGAGTCTTATGACATTACTTGGTTTCATTGTCCAAAAATGTATCTGTTAAATAGATCTGCTTTATCCTTTACTTTAATCTGCATGAAGCTCTTCCATTCAAAAATTAACTGCTTCCTGATGACTGTCTAAATAAAATATCTGTCTTCCAGATTCCTCCATAAAAAATGTCAATACATGAGTGAATCTATAATCTCATGCATGTGATTTTTCCCTCCAGCACTGCAGATCAAAATTTACCCACATCTCCTCATATTAACCAAATACTTAAAAATCTAGGTTTTCCTAGAGAAAATGGACCTTGGCCATTTCTCATTATTTCATGCTTTATAAGCCAATATTATGGAAGGAACAAAGTCATATGACTCCATGTTCAACCTAATATTTGAATTTCTACTTTTGATGGTTGGAGGAGGGCCTGGTAAGGTGACCCTGTGAGTTCAGCCTCAATATTGGGATGAAATGATGCAAAAAAGATTTCCTTTACCCTAACATAGCAAGGCTATATAACTAGGATACAATGGTACCTAACTTCTCTAGACATTGCTCCCCTCATCTCTATATGGAAATGCATCTGGTCAATAAAGCAAAATATGGTGACTCATGAGACTCTTTTGACATCTACTGAGTCTCCACATGAGTGGGACCTTTTATGACCTCAGATGACCAGGAAGCCAATAAACATAACTAGAGGTAATCAGAAAACAGATTTTGAGTTTTACCTCACTCAAGGCCAATCAAGGCATGCTTTTCTTGATTTTTCCTAACTCCATGGTCAGAGAGGTAGAAGAGAAGAACAGGGAACCCAACTAGATATTGGTCCTATCACAGTATTAGCACAGGTTCCATTAAACTGTAAGAAATAAAACTTTTTACAGAAATTCATACCAAAAAGGGGGAGGGGTGGGAGGATATTCTTTGCACTTCAATTAGGCAAGCAGAGTTATGAAAAAGTTATGGAAAACAGACCAGACAAATAGATGTCCATGCAGAGATGTCCATGCAGTAGTTATGGGTAAAGGTGTCATTATTCCATGTAGATGCACTAAATGAATTCGAAGAATCCTTCCAACATGAAGTCAATAATGCTAGGATCTATAATTCTACTAGGATCCTTTCTTTGAATGGCTAGGTAAGTGCAATCATCTTAGGAGAGAGAAACACTGAAATGTAGAAATGAAGTCTAAAAGTATGGTAAAAGCTGAGAAAACCTAGTTCATCAAGGTAAAACAAGTTCTTTTCAAGCAGGTTGAAACCTGGCAGAGGGAATGAGGAAAGGTCAATCGGGCACTTTCCATGGTGTGCCAAATCCCTTGCAATTTTTTTCTCCAGTGTCATCAATTGCAAAAAGATACATAACTGTAATGAGTGCACAGGGCCTTGTACTAATTGTTCCCTATAATTGGAATACTCTTCACCTAATCTTCTTGGGATCCCTAGTTTCCTTCAAGGAGCCAATCTTAATTTTGGTTTGGGTTTCTGAATATCACACAGCCTTAATGAAACTGTTATCAGTGCTACAAGGGAAAAATACAGCATTGATCCAAGTCTGTCTGTCTGTCTGTCTCTCTCTCTCTCTCTCCCTCTCTCTCTCTCTCCTTCCATAAGTTAATTAACAAGCATTTATTAAATACCTACTATAGACTAAGTATTTTACTGAGCACTGGAAATACAAAAACAAAAGTCACACAGGTACTACTTTAAATGAGCAGGAATTCTTAAGAGTGAGACAACTTGTACATGTACAGATAAGGACTTTCTTCAAGATGGCTGAGTGAGTGGAAGTAGCACACCCCAGCTCTGTGACAACTACTCAGGCAAGGATGGGGGGAGGAAGGGATGGAGGGAGAAAGAGGAAAGGAGAGTAGACGGGAGGGGAGGGGAGGGCAGGGGAGGGGAAAGAAAAAAAAGGGAAGAGAAGAAGTGAGAGTGTATGTGAGAGAGACAGAGACAGAGACAGAGAGAAAGAGAGAGAACCAGAAAGGGAAATGATCCAGAAATCCAAGGAAATTTTGCAGCATTTCATCATCCCAGGTCCTCACAAAGAGACAGTCAGAAGTCTTTGGAATAAGGGAAGAACTCAGGCTAGAAAAGCAGTACACAGAAGCCTTCCAGTGGTGGGAAGGAAGCCTGCAGCACACAGCTGTGTACCACAGGGAAAGAGATGCAAGGACATAGGATCCTGCAGCTGTGTTGCTCTGACCCTAATTCAGGGTCAGAAGCCTGCAGGGCTAAGATTAGGCAGGAGAGGGCAGCAATCAGAGATCCCCCTGGATCAGCTCAGCCCTGCCCCTGTGCAGACCAGACTGTCCCTGTGCCACCTGTGGTAGAACTCTGGGGCCCTGGCTGGAGCCACTTCTGAAGTCTTTGAAGAACAGTGCTCATTACCCAAATCCCATATAACACAGATTGCTACCAAAAGACTTCTTAACTTCTTCCACAAACGAGGATAATAAGAGAATCTATCTCCCAGGGTTGTTGTGAGGACGAAATAGGATTATATTTGTAAAACACTTTGCAAACCTTAAAATGCTATTAAAAAGCTGTTGTTCTGGGGCAGCTAGGTGGCGCAGTGGATAGAGCACCAGCCCTGGATTCAGGAGGACCTGAGTTCAAATTCGGCCTCAGACACTTGACACTAGCTATGTCTTAACCCCCATTGCCCCACCAAAAAAAAAAAAAAAACCAAACTATTGTTCTTACCTTTTATTGTTGTTGTTTCACATATGCATAGAACCTATTCTCTATACAAAGAATGAATTAAGGATGTGAGTCTTGAAAAATGAGTAAACATAAGAAAACATAGATGATAATATTATGAAGCCAGAGACTATATATGTATACATATATACATATCTTTACATATATACATACGCATATGTGTATATAAAGGCCAACTATAGAAGGTAGTCCTTGAACTATCTTGAAGGAAACTGAAGATTCCAAATGGATAAGGTGATTTGGGAGAGTATTCCAGCCATAGGGAACAGTCCATGGAAAAACACAGAAGTAGAAAATGGAATGTTGTGTGTGAGGAAGTTGGCCAATATGACTGGACCAAAGAATGGGTGACAGAAGTTAAATAGAAGAAGCCTAGAAAGATAGGGAAGGGATGAGCTTTAAATGCCAAACAAAGGAGTTTGCATTTGTTCTTAGAGGTAATCGAGAGTTCCTGAGTAGGGAGATGATGTGGGTCAGGCCAAAACTTTGGGAAAATTACTTTGGTAATTCTATGTTATATAGATTAGAGAGGGCAGGAAGACCTATTAGGAAGCTATTTCAATAGTCCAGATAAGAGGGGTT
This sequence comes from Dromiciops gliroides, assembly GCF_019393635.1. Classification (NCBI taxonomy): domain Eukaryota; kingdom Metazoa; phylum Chordata; class Mammalia; order Microbiotheria; family Microbiotheriidae; genus Dromiciops; species Dromiciops gliroides. The sequence continues at coordinate 499,862,130 of NC_057861.1, read as the reverse complement.
GATGACCTAAACTAGGGTGGTGATTATGTATGTGAATGAAGAGAATGGCAAATTTATAGGAGATATTGAAATAAAAACAAGAAGACTTGGCAACTGATTGCATATGTGGGGTGAGTTAGAGTGAAGAGTCAAGGATGAAATAGGTTGTACATCTGAGGGATTGGGAGGATGGTTATCTCCTCAGTAATATTGCAGGAATTTAGAAGAGGGTAGGCTTTGGGGAAAAGGTGATTAGTTCTGTTTTGGGTATGTTTGATACCTATGAGACATCTAGTTGGAAAGGTCCAAAAGGCAGTTGGTAATGGAAGACTGGAACTCATAAGAAAGACTACAGCTAGATATATAGCTCTGAGATCATTCTAAGACCATCCTTAATATGGAGGATTATATTAATAGTTTGCACACATGAAAAAAGTCACTTTTGGACTTTTGAGGTTTTGAGATCTAGGGTTATGTGGACTGTACAGATACTTTATATTTCTATAGCACTTTTAATTTTCAATGCATAAACATCGCTTGATCTTCCTAAGAACCTAGTAAGATAGTTATTAATAATGCTCAGTTGATAGATAAAAGGAGTCAGACCTAAAAAGTTGCCTAATTCACAAACCAGTAAGTGGTAGAGCATACTTAAACCCAGGTCTTCTGACTTCTATTCTTTTATTTTTTTTTCTTCTGACTTCTATTCTAACTCCCTAACCTACTATGATGTTTCTAAGATAGCCTGTTCTGGTAAAAGTAGTTAGCGAAAATCTCCCATTTAAGAGTCCTCCAAGAAACATCAGAGAAAAATCCAAAAGTTCCTGATCTTCAACAGTGTTGGGGGAATGAAGTGAGGGCATCTTATAACCCACTAAAACGCAATGAGACCATATGATATATGGAGGGCTACTGCGCACCCCTTTAGCATAGCTAATTAAATATACCAATGGAATTTCTATCTCTCTTTTGGGAGAGAAGGACTGGAGAGATTTCTTTGTGCATTTTGATATAAAATAATAGATAAGATGCTACTAAATATTCAAATTAAAATCTTTTCTTTTTCAAATGCAGAAAGACAGCATGGTTAATAAGGAGAAAGTGATGGACTTTGAATTAGGAGGATCTGAGTTCACATCCCACCTTCAGCACTTACTTTCCATATTTTCAAATCACCTCATTGTTCTGGGTCTCAGGTTCCACATCTATGAATTGGGAATAATGATTTCTATAGTAACTCATAGCCGTTATTGCTGTAACTTGAATGAGTTAATATATCAAGATCTTTTACAAACTTTATAGAAATATACAAATGTCAGGTATTATTACATTCTAGCATTGCATTACAGCTCGTTGCTAGCCAAGTCATTGAGCAATGTAGGAAAGCTCTGCTGAGCTGGGGATAGCAGGTCACTTTAACTAAGCACTTGAAGGTACTAAGCTTACTTTGAGATTGATGTTCTGGTTTATTCAGTAGCTGTCATCACAGAAGATAAGACACGGTGGACACATTTAACTCTTTGCTTGAGCATTGAGAGGTAGGATTGGGGTCCAATAAAAAATAACTTAGGAGATCAACCATAGGTTTCTGATTCCTCCATTTATTTTTGCCTGGTAGATTGGACTGGAAAACCAAGCTAGGGAGTCATCTTGGCAGAACTTTATGGGAAAGCTTGCAGAATACTTGGCTTCAAGCAGCCTTTTCATTTGCAGTTTTATGAGCACTAAAAATTCACACATTCTAAGTAAAATGTTACTTTAAAATGGTTCTCCCCTACCTAGAGAAAGAACTATCATGCTCCATCTTCTTTATTTTAATTGACAGATCAATACTTTCTACAATATAATTGAGTTAGATGTTGTGTGCTTTGTCTACATGCATTTTCAAATGATAACAATAAGTTTGTTGCATTGTTCCCTAGGGATTCTTTGTCTCTTAGGCCAATGCAGTGGGACAGTTGACATAGAACAGTCTTTCCAAAGCCTTCCTGGCTGTTCCACCCTCTTACCCTGATTTTTACTTAGTAAGCAAGTGATTAATGTGACTCAATTGGCTGCCCAACTCTTGGGGAATCTGGCTGGCAATCACCTGCTTCAGTCAAAAGCTAATAAATCTAACGAGGCAAAAGGCAACAGACCAGCAAACAGGCACCTATTTAGAAGAACTGTAGCTGCAAAGGAAGGATCTATGGGGAGTATCATGGAGACAACACTAGTCTATGCTTTTCTTAGTCAACTTGCCTGAGATTCATTATCCAGAACTGGCTTCTGAAGCAGTGCTTGGCGCATAGCCTCAGACTTATGGCTCCTCTGTCCCCAAAGTATGAGCTAATGGTTTAGGTTTAATCCTGAAGCTTTAATATATTTAAAGGAAGTAAAGAACTACATAATTAACTCCTTTTTTTAAAAAATGCCTTTTTTCTTGATATCATAGTTATTTCCCACAAATCTTCAAGATTGGACCTTTCTTGTGACATGGAAACACAATTAAGCAAAATATCTGATACAGACACCTTGTCTGAAATATATACAATATTCTATCCTACTAGTTTTCTTCCTATCTATCATGAGTAAGAAGTTATTTTTGGTTACCTCTTCTCCAGGAAATCACTGGAGTTTCCATTACTCAAAGTTCAACTTTTTTGGTGGTCTTTTCATTTTCATGGTGTATATTGTTATCATTGCGTATATTGCTCTCTTGGTTCTGCTTATTTTGCTCTGCTTCAGTTCATAAATCATAACTTTCTACATCTCTGAATTCTGCATAGTCATAATTTATTTTTGTATAATGATATTCCATTAGGCAAAAAAAGATTCTTTTATAAATAAACACCTACTTTGTTTCCAGTTTAATGCTAACTCAAAGAGTGCTGCTTAAAATATTTTCCTATGTTGTGGGTCATTTTTCTGTCTTTGATTTTCATTGGGTATGTGCCCAGTATAGGACTGCTAGGTCAAAGGATATGGACGTATAGTGACTTTTGAAAATTGAAAAATTGAAAATCCCAATTTCAACAATAGTATATTATTTTGCTTATGTTCCCAAAGCCCCTTCATCATTGACTTTCCATATTTTTTCATCCTTACCACTTTTCTTAGAATACAGTCAAAACTCTGAATTGTTTTAATTTGAAATTCTGTTACCATTTGTGATTTAGACTGTTTGATGTGATCACCTATAGTTTGTAAATCTTTGTTTGAAAAAATATTTCTTCATATCCCTTGACCACTTTTCTACTAGATAATGGCTCTTGGATTTGTGCATTTGTCAATTCCCTAGGTATTTTGTATATCAAACTTTTAATGATGATATTTGATGAAAATATTTTCCTACTCTGATTTTTATACTTATCTCTTTATTGGTTTTATTTGTGTGGAGTATTTTTATGTAGCCAAAATTATATATATATATATATAAATTTTCATGATATCCTATGAAAAATAATACGGTATAGTGGATAGAAAGCTGTTCTGGCAATAAGGACTATCTGGGTTTAAATCCTATCTTTGACATATACTGACTGTGAGATTACAGGCAAGTTACTCAACCTCTCATTGTTCCAGTCAACTCTCTAAGAATACAATTGCAGAGCAGATGCCAATCTGCATTGGTAGAAGGTATTTCCTTACTAGAAGCTCTCTATACCAATGAAACCACAGTTCTAATCTCCCAATTGTAAACTACCCTACCCCCCAAATCTCTATCCTTTATTTAAGAATTAGTTTGAGGGGGGGGTCTGGAAAGATGACATAAGACAGGAAATACCGGGCTCTCCAAATTTTTCCCACAAATAAGATAAAACATTGCCTCAACATAAACTTTAAGCAAAAGAAATAATTAAAAGTTGGGATAAAGCAGTTGTTCTTCTAAGACACTTTGAGAGGACCTGAGGAAAGACCTAGCCTCCAAGGGCAAGGTTTGGCTGGAGTTAAGTGCAAACAGCTCTAGGCAGACTCTACTGAAACAGCAAACAATAAGCCCTAGGAGCAACTGGGCAGCCTCAGCTTCAGGAACTTTCACCTCATAGACAGCTGGGAGTCAGACAGCTAAGTGAGGGGAAGAGTGAAGGAACTTCCACTATAGTGGGATGCAGGTCCTGTTGTGCTGACTAGATGTGGTCCTGGGCTGTAGCTGTGGGTAAGGAGGAGTAAGTACATGCCCAGTGAGTGCAGTAGAAGAGGGGCAGGGATCCTCCTGGCTCTAGACACACACAAAATTGTAGTGGGGAGAGCTGAAGTTTGCAATTGCTGGGAGGCACTGAAGTGAACTAAATCCTTTGTAGTGAGAGTGTCTGGGGGCCCTAGCTATGGCTCAGAGGCAGAGAGGAGTGCCTGAGGTTGGGCCCAAAGACAGTGCTTAGAAAACAACGGTAGAAAAAACTTGAAGCCTGAGGTATCACCACATATACACACCTAAGGACTAGAATTTGAATATAATAATAAGCCCCTAAAAATAATGAATTAAGCAAAGGAGAAAGAACCCAACCATAGATAGTTACTATGGGGATAGAAAAGATCTGGTTTCATACTCAGAAAAATATGGTGTAGTTTTTTTTTTAAAGCCACTCCAAAATGTCAAATAGTCACAAACCCAAAAAGAGTTCTTAGAAGAGCTTAGAAAGGACTTGAAAATCAAATAAGAATAAAATTTAAAAGCTTTTGCATAAACAAAACCATTATAATCAAAATTATAAGGAAAGCAAAAAACTGAGAAAGAATTTTTACAACAAGTGTCTCTGATAAAGACCTCATTTCTTAAATATATAGAGAACTAAGCCAAATTTATAAAAAATACAAGTCATTCCCCAATTGATAAATGGTCAAAGTATATGAATAGGCAGTTTGCAGACAAAGAAATCAAAGCTATGTATAGTCATATGAAAAAATGCTCTAAATCACTATTGATCAGAGAAATACAAATTAAAACAATTATGACATACCACCTCACACCTATTAGAGTGGCTAATATGACAAAAAAGGCAAATGTTGGATGTGGGATGTTGGATGTTAGAGAAGATGTGGGAAACCAATGGACTGTTGGTGGAGTTGTGAATTGATCCAACCATTCTGGAGTGCAATGTGGAACTGTACCCAAAGGGCTATAAAACTATGTATACCCTTTAACAGGGCAATACCACTGCTAGGTTTATATCTTAGAAACATCCCGAAAAAGGGGGAAGGACCTATTTATACAAAAATATTTATAGCAGCTCTTTTTATGGAGACTATGAACTATAAATCAAAGGGATAACAATCAAGTGGAGAATGGTCAATGCGAGAGACAGGTAGATAGATAGAGAGAGAGAGAGAGACAGACAGACAGACAGACATATACATATATATACATATATACACATATATACAAATATACTGAAGTATGCTTTAAAAAATTTTTTTTCTTGAGTCTTCTTATACAAAATGACTAGTATGAAATGTTTTACATAATTGCGCATGTAAAACTGATTGCTTACTGCCTCAGTGAGGGAGGAGGGTAGAGATGAAGAGATCAAATTTGTAACTCGAAACTTTAAATAAGAATGTTTTTTTTTAAATTAAAATTAAATGAAAGGTTGAGGAAAAATTAGGAAAAAATAAGTGCAATCCAAAAAAATTATGAAAAGATAGTCAACCAATTGGAAAAAGAGATCCAAAAACTTAAGGAAGAGAATAACTCTTTAATAACTAAAATTGGGCAAGGGGAAGCTAATGATGTTATAAGACACCAAGAAATAATGAAATCATAAGAATGAAAAGAAAAGAATGTGAATTATCACCTTTAAAAAAAACCAACTGAGCTAGAGAACAGATTGAAGAGAGATAATATAAGAATTTTTGGACTATCTGAAAGTTGTGATTCAAAAAAGTCTAGATGCAATATTATAAATCATTAAGGAAAATTGCTCTGAAGTTCAAAAATGAGGAGGCAAAATACAAATAGAAAAAAAAAATACATCAATCACCACCTGAAAGAGATTCCAAGGAACATCATAGGCAAGTTTTGAAGGCACAGGTTGAAAAGGAAAGTATTACAAACAAGAAAAAAGTCAATTTAAATGCTGTGGAACTACAGTCAAGATAACACAAGATCTAGCAGCTTCTACATTAAAATTCCAAAAGCCTTGGAACATCATATTTTTTAAATTAATTAATTTAAATTTTCAACCTTTGCTTAGATAAGATTTCCAATTTCAGATTTTTTTCTCCTTCCCTCCCTGTCCCCCTCCCATAGACAGCAGGTAATCTGATATATAACATTAAACATATTTCTGCATTAGTCATGTTATATAAGAAGAATTAGAGCAAGAAGGAAAAACCTCAAAAAAGGAAAACAACAGCACCAAAACCAAAAGAGATAGTATGGTCCAATCAGTGTCCATATTCCACAGTTTCTTTTTTTTTATGGATTTGGAGAGCCTTTTTCATCATGAGTCCCCTGGAACTCTTCTGTACCATTGCATTGGTGAGAAGAATCTAGTCTATCACAGTAGATCAACACTCAATGTTGATGATACTGTGTACAATGTTCTTCTGGTTCTGCTCATCTCACTCATCATCAACCCATGCAAGACCCTCCAGGTTTCTCTGAACTCCTCTTGCTCATTGTTTCTTACAGCACAATAGTATTCCATTACATTCATATACCACAACTTGTCCAGCCATTCCCCAATTGATGGGCATCCCCTCAACTTCCAATTCCTTGCCACCACAAAAAGAGCAACTATAAATATTTTTGTACATGTGGGTCCTTTTCCCTTTTCCATGATCTCTTTGGGAAAAAGACTCAAAAGTGGTATTGTTGGATCAAAGGGTATGAAAAGCTTTATAGCCCTTTGAGCATAATTCCAAATTGCTCTCCAGAATGGTTGGATCAGTTTACAGTTCCACCAGCAATGCATTAGTAGAGCATTATATTTTTAAGAGCAAGGAAGCTGGGGTTACAACCAAAAATAACTTACCCAGCATTGTATAATCTTGAATGGGGGTGGGGGTGGGAGTGGGGAATGCATTTAATATATTGAAAGACTTTCAGGTATTTGTGACAAAAAGAAAAGAATTCTGTGGAAATTTTGACATATAAGATCCAGAAGAAATATTAGATAAACAATAAAAATCAATTATAAGAGATAATAAAGTCAAACTGTTTACTTCTTATGTAAGAAAATGTTATCTATACTCTTAAGAATGTGATCATATGGGAAGCTAGGTGACACAGTGGATAGAGCACTGGCCCTGGATTCAGGAGGACCTGAGTTCAAATCTGACCTCAGAAACACTCATCTCTTACAAATGAGGTGTGAATGAAAGAACTGTTACAGTGGAAGTAGATGGAGTTAAGGACTGGTAGTGCTAGAACCTTATTCTCATCAAAACTGAGTTAAAGATAGACTAATATACATCTAAAAGGTATAAAAGTCTTCTAAATTTATAAATAAATAGGAGGATTAGGGGACAAGATAAGAAAGGGATTTTTAGAAGGGTATGTAGATCAAAAAGAGGGGGAGAAGAAATGAAAGGGATTCTTGGAGGGGTGGGTAGATTAAGGAATAGGAGAGTAAGGGGAGAAAATAAGGGAGAGATTCTTTAAAATTTGTGGATTAAGGAGGTAGTGGTTAGAAGTAAATCAGACATGTGAGGAGAGATAAGGTCAAAAGAGAGGGTTAGAAGAATAATAGGAAAAATAAGATAGAGGGAAATACATAATTACTAATAATAATGTTGAATGTGAATGGGATGAATTAACCCATAAAATGGAAATTGATAACAGAATGAATTAAAAGTCAGAATCCAATAATATGTTGTTCATAAGAAGCATATTTTAAAATGGGAGATTTGCATAGATTTAAAATAAAGGGCTGGAGTAGAGCTCATTATGCTTCACCTGAGATTAAAAGAATCAGAGGTAGCAATCAAGATCTCAGACAAAGTTAAAGCTAAAATAGATTTAATTAAGAGATAAATAGGGAAACTACATTATGATAAAAGGAAGCATAGAAAATAAAGAAATATCAATTCTAAAATTGTATGTACCAAATGCTAAATATTTAAAGGAAAAGTTAAATGAATTAAGGTGGAAAGAGATAATAATACTATAATATTGAGGGACTTGACCCTTCCTCTCAGAATTAGACAAATCTAACCCCCCCAAAAAAAAAAGAAAGAAAGAAATTGAGGAGGTGAATAGAATTTAAGCTAGATATGATGGATATCTAGAGAGAATTGATTGGGAATAGAATGAAATAGACCTTTTTCTCAGCAGCATATGATATACCTTTACAAAAATTGACCATATATTAGGGCATAATAACTTTATAGTTAAATGCAGAAAAACAGAAATATTAAAAGCATCCTTCTCAGATCACAATGCAATAAAAATCCAATAAAGAACCATGAAAACACATATTAAAAACTAATTGGAGGGGCAGCTAGGTGGCACAGTGGATAGAGCACCAGCCCTGGAGTCAGGATTACCTGAGTTCAAATCTGGCCTCAGGCACTTAACACTTACTAGCAGTGTCACCCTGGGCAAGTCACTTAACCCCAATTGCCTCACTGAAAAAAACCCAAAACCAAAACCAAAAAACAAAAAACCACCCTAATTGGAGACTAAACAACTTAATCTTAAAGAATGAGTAAGTTAAAGAACAAATCATAGAAATAATCAATAATTTCATTAAAGAGAATAATGATGAAACAACATATCAAAACCTATGGGATACAACAAAAGCAGTAATCAAGGGAAAATTTACATCTCTAAATACTTATGTCAATAAAATAGAGAAAGAGAAGACCAATGAATTGTGTGTGCAATTTTAAAAAATAAAAAAGAAGTTAAAAATACCCGATTAAATAGCAAATAGGAAATTTTTTAAATTAAAGGTGAGATTAATAAACGTGGGTGTAAGAAAACTATTGAATTAGTAAATAAAACTAGGAGTTGGTTTTATGAAAAAACAATAAAATAGATAAACCATTAGTTAATATGATTTTTAAAGAGAAAAAAGAAGAAAACCAAATTACTAGTGTTAAAAATGAAAAAGGTGAATATACCACTAATGAAGATAGAACCAAAGCAATTAAAAGGATTTATCTTGCCCAATTACATGCCAATAAATTTAACAATTTAAGTGAAATGTGAGAATATTTACAAAAAATGTAAACTGCCTAAATTAACAAAAGAGGAAATAGAATATCTAAATATATTTTAGAAAAAGAAATTAAACAGGTCATGAATAAGCTTCCTAAGGAAAAAAAAATCAGAATCAAATGGATTGACAGATGAATTCTACCAAACATTTGAAAATCAACTGATTCTAATATTAAATAAATTATCTGGAATACTAAGCAAAGAAGTCCTACAAAACTCCTTTTATGAAACAAATATGATATTGATACCTAAACTAGGAAAAGCAAAAACAGATAAAGAATATTATAGACCAATTTCAATAATGAATTTAGATGTAAAAATCCTAAATAAAATACTGGCTAAGTCACTACAACAATATATTACAAAGATTATAATTTGTGATCAAATGGGATTCATATCACAAATGTTGGGATGGTTTATTACAAAGCTTCTTAAACTGTGGATCATGACCAATCCCATGTGGGGTCATGAAACTGAATGTGGGGGTCACGAAACATTTGCTAGTAAATGTTTAATTTGTCTATCTATTTTTCTTTTTTTTTCTTTTTTTTTTCACTGAGGCAATTGGGGTTAAATGACTTGCCCAGGGTCACACAGCTAGTAAGTGTTAAGTGTCTGAGGCCGGATTTGAACTCAGGTACTCCTGACTCCAGGGCTGGTAGTCTATCCACTGCGCCACCTAGCTGCCCCCTATCTATTTTATATACCTATATACCCAGGGTCATGCAAAAATTTCTTGGGCAAAAAGGGATCCTGAGTGGAAAAAGTTTAAGAAGCCCTGGTTTAACATAAGGAAAACTATTAACACAATTGATTATATCAACAACAAAAATAACAAAAATGATATGATTCTATCAATGGGTGCAGAAAAAGCTTTTGATAAAATACAAAAGTCATTCCTCCTTAAAGAAGAAACACTTGAAAACATAGATGTAAAGGGATTTTTCCTTAAAATGATAAGAAGCATCCACCTAAAATTATCAGCAAGCATTATTTATGGTGGGGATAAGTTAGAAGCCTTCCCAATAAGATCATGAGTCAAAAAGTGATGCCTATTGTCACCTATATTATTCAATTTTGTATTAGAAATGCTATCAATAGCAATAAGAGAAGGAAAAGAAATTGAAGGAATCAGAATGGGCAATGCCATAATAAAACTATCTTCTTTTTTTTTTTTACAGATGATATGATGATATATTTGGAAAATCCTAAAGATTCAACTAAAAGGTTAGTAGAAACAATGAACACTTTGTGTTTTTTTGTTTTGTTTTGTTTTTTGGTGAGGCAATTGGGGTTAAGTGACTTGCCCAGGGTCACACAGCTGGTAAGTGTTAAGTGTCTAAGGCCAGATTTGAACTCAGGTCTTCCTGACTCCAGGGCCAGTGCTCTATCCACTGCACCACCTAGCTGTCCCTCAACAATGAACACTTTGAGCAAAGTAGCAGGATATAAAATAAAGCCACATAAATTATATCACTAACAAAAACTGAAAGAAGAGATAGTTAGATACCCCATTTAAAATAATTGTAGACAGCATAAAGTACCTGGGAATACACCTACTAAAACAAATCCAAGAACTACATGAGCATAACTATAAAACACATTTAATGCAAATAAGGGCAGATTTAAATAATTGGAGAAATATTAATTGTTTGAGAGTAAACAGAGCCAATATAATAAAGATGACAATTTTATCTAATCTAATCTATTTAATCTATTGTCAGATTAATTTAATTACCAAAAAAATCATTTTATTGAGCTAGAAAAAACAATAACAAAATTCATTTGGAAGAACAAAAGATCAAGAACATCAAATGAAATAATAGGGGAAAATGTAAAGGAAGGAAGTTTAGCAGTACCAAATCTCAAACTCTACTATAAGGCAGTAATTACCAAAACTATCTAGGGGCAGCTAGGCGGCGCAGTGGATAAAACAGTGGCCCTGGAGTCAGAAGGATCTGAGTTCAAATCTGGCCTCAGACACTTAACACTTATTAGCTGTGTGACGCTGGGCAAGTCACTTAACCCCAATTGCCTCACCCAAAAAACAAAAAAACTATTTGGTACTGGCTAAAATATAAAGGTAGATCAGTGGAGCAGAGTAGACATACAATACATAATAGTAAATGATCATAGTAACCTTGGGTTTGACAAATGTAAAGATTTAAGTTTTGGGGATAAGAATTCATTATTTGATTTTTTTAAAAAGATGTTGAGAAAGCTAGAAAGCAGTCTGGCAAAAATTGGGTATATATATCTTAGACCATTTACCAAAATAAGGTCAAAATGGATATCTCCCTTTAATAATAAAATTAGAACATGGACCATATTACTTATGAGACTTATGCAGGGGCATGATAAAAATGTCCAAAGTCAGAAATACAATCAGGAAGGGAATGAAGTATGGCTGGCCTGGACCTATCCCCAAAATAAAGGTTCCTAGAAAGAACTCACCAATAGCAGAAGGGAGCTAGCATGTCAGAGGGATGGTCCAAAATGGGAAGGACCCAGGAATTGAGGGAAGTTGCAGCATGAGAAAGAAGTAGGGGTATGCTGAAATCAGATATAATCAGCTCATGAGATCTGATTGTTAAATTTGAAGTATGAGCATGTCCACATTGGGAATGAGAAATGCTACAAAATAGGGTTTGATTTCTTGTTTTGTTGATTGTCTAGACCAGATGTCTGAAAATAACCGCCAGATCTGGCTTGCCACCTGCTTTTGCATAACCTTTGAACCAAAAATGCTTTATGCTAGACCAGATTTGGTCTATAGGCAAACCCCTGGTCTACACTTAAGAAAGTGATAGAAAAGATGTTAATAATCCTGATTAAACTTAAAATTGTGTTATGAATATATTTTGGAGAGCTGGTTGTTAAATATTTTTAATATAAATAGCATCCCCCTAGTGAGAAGGCAGCTGAATCATAGGTTCAGATTGAATGGGATAACCTCTGAAGTCCCTTATTAACACTGAGTTTCTGTGGTTCTATGAAGAATGATTCACCATACCTTTGACTTCACAAACAGCTAACCATTATATATGGAGGAATTTATTTTGCTCATATTTTGAAAATATTGATGATGAAAACTTCCCCAAAATACACATATGGTATTCTCTGTGGAAAAAGACATCCATTAAATTAAGGCTGACATTTAAAACTGGGAAACTGAAATGTCCGTACAGCTCAGCAAGAGGTAAATGGAGAGTAGAAAAAAATAAAGAGCTCATGCAGAAGAAACATTTTCCCAAGTTAGATGTAAATAATCAAAAACACATTGCACAGATTGTTTCTCCTGAAATACACATACTTTTTAAAATTAAAAGACTGAGTACTTAGCAAAAACAAGCAAAGAAAAAAAAATCAAATGTTATTAGGAATTACTAGGCCTTAGGGAATAAAAACGAAGTTTAAGATTTTCCCCTCTTCATGTTTATCTGCCAATCTTGACTCAAAATTTGAACAACTGGGGAGAGAAGTACTTTGCTTTGCCCAGGTAGTTGTCTGAAAATCTTTACTGAGTGTGTTTGTTTAAACCATCTCAGTTTCTGTACTTACAAATCTACTGTTTAGAATAAAGAAAGGATGTTGTCTCTCATCTGAAAGAATTCAAACATCAGGGGCATTTTAGTATTGCCCTGCTGATAGATAGGTAGTAATTTTCATGGTAAGAGAAAAAAGGATTCATTAATATTTTATAAAAATCTCATGCTTTCCCTGCCAAGTACTCAACTTCTTTTATGATTTCTGCTTCCCTGTCATAACCCCGTCTACTAACTACCAAATGAAAACAGTGTCTAAACAGTGTCAAATGAAGTGAATAGGTATTAATAATGCAGTTAATTGTTTAACACAAACAGCCAAAGTATATAACTCAATGAATTGTTTTGAATATTTGGGAGCAATACCCAGTGGATGGCCTAAAATAAAAACAAAATCAATGTTGGATTTTTTTTTGTTGCCTGATTTACCCAGCTTAGTTACCTATGCTGATCAAATTAAATGGATAATTATAGTTTGTCCATTTTATTAAATACGAATGTGGTCAAGAATATTTGTGATAAAATTATGCAACAAAAACACAGAATACTATAGTAGGATAAATAGATTCAGATGTAGGAGGGATCTTAGATGTCATTTAGTCCAATCCACTTACTAGGAAACTAAGACTCAGAGAAGTTGAGTGACATCTTTAATCACAGCTAAGAAATATCTGGGTGAGATTCAAATCTTTGTCTGCCAAGATCTAGATCCAATTCTCTTACCTATCTTATCACATTGCTTCCAAAGATATATAGAAAAAGCTTTTCTTTTTTTAAAAAAATATGTTTTCATTTTGTTAAATATTTACCACCATACTTTAATTTTTAATATTCATTTTTGAAAATTTTGAGGTCTAAATTTTCTTCCTCCCACCCCTTGAGACCAGCAATATTATGACAATTATACATGTGAAATCATGCAAAACATATTTCAATATTAACCATGTTGCAATAGACCAAAAAATGAGAAAAATAAAGTTTGTTAAAAGTATACTTCAATCTTCACTCAGAGTTCATCAGTTCTCTCTCTAGAGATTGTATTTTTCATCATGGGATTGTCTTGGATCATTGTGTTGATCAGAGTAGTTAAGTCTTTCACAGTTGATCATACTTACAATATTGGTGTTACTATGTACAATGTTCTCCTTGTTCCACTCACTTCACTTTGCAAAATTTAAGATGTCTTTTTTTTTTTAAAACAAACATTTATTTTATTTTTTCCAGTTACATGTAAGGGTAGTTTTCAACATTCATTTTCATAAGATCTAGAGTTCCAAATTTTTCTCCCTCCCTCCCTTTCCTTCACGCTCCACAAGACATCAACCAATCTGATATAGGTTTTATATATACAATCCACAGGTGCTCTTTTTATCAATTCTTTCTATGGGGGGGGGGATAGTACGCTTCATCATTAGTCCCTTGGGATTGTCTTGGATCATTGTATTGCTGAAAGTAGTTAAATCATTCACAATTGCTCATTGAACAATACGGCTGTCACTATGCACAATGTCCTCCCAGTTCTACTCACTTTACTATACGTCAGTTCATATGAGTCTTTCCAGATTTTTCTGGTATCATCCTGTTTGTCTTTTCTTATAGCACAATACCATTCCACTACAATCATATATCACAGCTTTTTCAGTCATTCCTCAATTGATGGACATTCCCTTGATTCCCAATTCGTAGCCACCACAAAGAGTTGCTACAAATATTTTTTGTACACTTTTCCCCCTTTTCTCTTTTTCATGATTACTATTGTTAACTGTTTCCCTCCATCCTATTCCCTTCCCCATGATATTTACTCTATAATCTATCTTCTTTCACCCCATCCCTCTTCAAAAGGGATTTGCTTCTGTCTGTCCCCTCCCCCAATCTGCCCTCCCTTCTTTTGCCCCTCTCTCTTTATCCCCTTCCCCTCCTATTTCCCTGCAGGGTTAGATAGATTACTCCACCCAATTGAGTGTGTATGTTATACCCTCCTTGAGCCAAATTCCGATGAGATTGAGGTCTTTGAGCCAATTCTGATGAATGTTAGGCCCATTTACTGCCCTGCTCCTCCCCCATCTCCTCCCCCACTCCATAAGCCCTTTCTTGTTTCTTTCATGTGGGATTTCACCCTTTGCTACCTCTGCCCTTCCCCCTCCCCCAGTGCATTTCCCTCACCCCTCAATTTAACTCTAAAGATGTAATCATGGGACAGCTAGGTGACACAGTGGACAAAGCATCCACCCTGGACTCAGGGGGATCCCAGCCAAAACCCGACCTCAGACACAAGACAGTCACCCACTGCACAACCCCAAGTTTGTCCCCCAACTCCAATTTTTTATGGTTCTCTAGTGTCCTTATATTTGAAAGTCAAATTTGCCATTCAGTTCAGGTCTTTTCATCATGAATACCTGAAAGTCCTCTTTTTATTGAAGTCCCATGCTGGATATATGATTCTTAGTTATGATCCCAATTCCTTTGCCCTTTGGAATAACATATTCCATGCTCTCTGGTCTTTTAATGTAGAAGCTGCTAGATCTTGTGCTATCCTGACTGGGGCTCCACAGTACTTGAATTCTTTCTTTTTGGCAGCTTGCAATATTTTTTCCTTGACCTGAGAGCTCTGGAATTTGGCTATAATATTCCTAGGAGTTTTCCTTTTGGGATCTCTTTCTGGAGGTAATCGGTGGATTCTTTCAATTTACATTTTAGCTTCTGCTTCTAGAATTTCAGGGCAATTTTCCCTGAGAATATCTTGGAAGATGATTTCTAAGCTCTTTCCTTGATCATGGTTTTCAGGTAGACCAATAATTTTCAAATTATCTCACCTGGACCTATTTTCCAGGTCAGCAATTTTTCCAAGAAGATATTTCACATTGCCCTCTATTTTTTTATTCATTTGGATTTGCTTTATTGTGTCTTGCTTTCTCATAGTCACTACTTTCCATTTGTTCAATTCTAATTCTTAGGCAATTATTTTTGTCAGAGAGCTTTTGTACCTCCTTTTCCATTTGGCCAATCTGGCTTTTAAAGCTGTTGACTTTTTTCTCATGTCTTTCCTGCATCACTCTCATTTCTCTTTCCATCTTTTCCTCTACTTGTCTAACTTTATCTTCAAAGTCCTTTTAGAGTGCCTCTATAGTCTGAGACCAATTTGTATTTGTCTAAGCTTTAGATATAGGGACCCTCATGTTGCCATCCTCCTCTGAGGGTGCACCTCGATCTTCCTTGTCACTAAGGAAACTTTCTATGGTCTTCACCTTTCTCTGTCTGCTCATCTTGCCTTTCTTTTACTTGACTTTTAGCTCCTTAAAGTGGGGCACTGTTTCCAGGCTGCACTGTCCCAAGCTTCAGGGGGTCCCAGGTGGTATGATTTAAGGAGGGTCAGGTTCTTCACTTTCCTAGCCTGTTCCCTGATCTGTTGATAACCCCAGGCCAACTTTTTGTTTTGTTTTGGTTTTTTTAGTGAGGCAATTGAGGTTAAGTGACTTGCCCAGGGTCACACAGCTAGTAAGTGTTAAGTGTCTGAGGCTGGATTTGAACCCAGGTACTCCTGACTCCAGGGCCGGTGCTCTATCCACTGCGCCACCTAGCTGCCCCCCCAGGCCAACTTTCTAATCATCCAGACAGCAAAACTTTTTGTGTTGTGGTTGTCAGCTTCGCCAAGCCTGTTCCCTTCCCCAACCTGGGCCACTGCTACTCAAGCTTACCTCCTGGTTCCCAAAAGGGGTGAAAAACCCAAGTTCTGCCTTAGCACCAGCAGAGACCCCTGTAATCTCCCCCCTGCCAAGGGCTCAGCCCTCTCACCAGATTGTGAGCTTAGTTCCAGATGACACTGGTGCTGCAGCTGATTCAGAGGCTCTGGGGGTCTCTTTCTCTGGTGAGGCCTTCCTGGGACTTGATCTGTGTCACAGTGACTGTGGGGTTGGGCTCCACTCCTGTATCATCCCAGCAGCTCCCTCCTTCTGAACTTCCAAGCTGTCCCTGGTTGGAAGATGATTTCAACACATTCTTCTGTGGGTTTTGCTCCTCCAGGAATTGTCCTATGGCATTATTTGGATCTTTTTTGGAGTGGTCGTGTCATGAATTCAAGAGCTCACTACCTTTCCTCCATCATCTTGACTCCACCCCTAAGATAAGTCTTCTCAGGTTTTTCTAAAGCCATCCTACTCTTCATTTCTTAGAGAATAATAGTACACCATGACAATCACATACAACAACTTGTTTGGTCATTCCATAATTGATGTGCAGCCCCTCAAGTTCCAATTATTTGCCACTATAAAAAGAGCTACTATAAATATTTTCATATAAATAGGTCCTTTTCCCTTTTATTTGATCTCTTTGGGATAGAAACCTGGTATATAGTGGTATTGCTGGGTCAAAGGATATATACAGTTTTTATAGTATTTTTTTCCCAATTACATGTAAAGACAATTTTTAACATTCATTTAAAAAAATTTTCAGTTCCAAAATGTTCTCCTTCCCTTAGTATTTTGATGAATATAGTGTTAGACTTGTAGATTAATTTAGGTTGTATCATTATTGTTATTTTGGGATAGCCCAGAAATCTCTTCAGTTATGTATATCCTCTTATATTTCTATAAAGCCTAATTTATAGATAGTTGGAGTTAGAAAAGCTTGCATATCTCAGGAGATGAATTTGGACATTTTATGTATTTTGCAGTTTAAAAATTTTTTATTTGTTGTTTTTTGCAGTTATTTTAATAGTATCACTTGAGACCCCAAGAGAGGAAGGGCCCTGAGGAGCAATATCAGTTGTAATCCTAAGATATCAGGAACTTTTCCTAGGTAAGGACCAGAGCACATACCGGGAGAACAGTGACCACATGTCTATCCAGATCACACTACTTTGAAAATTTCAAAAACTTCCAAACCTCCAGAACTATCTCTGAAAACAATAGTGTGAAAAGGCTTGAAGCTTGTAACAGTGCCCCTTACCTCTACCCCATGCCAAGAACAGAGTCCAACTTGAACATAAATTCAAAGTCAAGAAATAGGATGGAAAAAATGAGCAAAAAACAAAAACAAAGAACTTGACCATAAAAAGCAATTATGGTGACAAGGAAAATCAAGACATAAACTCAGAAGACAATAAAGCCAAAACAGCTATAAGCAAAGCATCAAAGAAAAAAAAATGTGAATTGGATACAAGTCCAACAAGGATTCATGGAAAGGCGAAAGGTTAGAAGAAAAATTGGTTAAAAAAACAAGCAAGGTAAAAACATTATGCAAAGATAATAGCTTGATAAAAGAAACACAAAATATGCCAAAGAAAACTCCTTAAGAATCAGAATTGGCCAAATAGAAAAGAAGTACAAAATTTTATTGTTGAAAATAAATCCTTAAAACCAGAATTTGCCAAATAGAAAAAGATATACAAAAACTCACTGAAGAAAATAATTCCATAAAATTAGAATTGGGCAAGTGGAAGTAAATGACTTCATGAGATATCAAGAAACAATAAAATAAAGTCAAAAGAATGAAAAAATGGAAGAAAATGTGAACTATCTTACTGGAAAAAGAACTGACCTGGAAAATGAATTATGGAGAGATAATTTAAGAATTATCGTCTACCTGAAAGTCATGATTAAAGACCCTACACATCATGTTTCAAGAAATCATCAAGAAAATCTTCCCTGATATCTTAGATCTAAAGGGTAAAATAGAAATTCAAATACACTACCAATTACCACCTAAAAGAGAGACCAAATGAAAACTCCGAGGCATATTATAACTGGCAACTATTGATTAGAGAAATACAAATTAAAACAACTCTGAGGTACTACCTCATACCTTTTAGATGGAATATAATGGAATTCTATTGTGCCTATAAGGAATGATGAACAGGTGGATTTCAGAAAAACTTGTAAAGATTTACATGAACTGATGCAATTGAATGCCAATTGAAGTTTTCTGTTTTCACTTTATTTTTTCATGTTTTTCCCCCTTTTGGCCTGTTTCTTCTTTCATATTGGAACATTAATGCATTGTTGT
Organism: Dromiciops gliroides; assembly: GCF_019393635.1. NCBI lineage: Eukaryota > Metazoa > Chordata > Mammalia > Microbiotheria > Microbiotheriidae > Dromiciops > Dromiciops gliroides. Next base: position 499,843,461 of record NC_057861.1, on the reverse strand, counting down.
TGGAGTTGTGACCTAATTCAACCATTTTGGAGAACAATTTGGAACTATACCCAAAGGGTTACAAAGCTGTGCACATCAAGTCTTTTTGTGTTGGCAAAAATTGGAAATTGAGGGGATGCCCATCAATTGGGGAATGACTGAATAAGTTGTAGTATGTGAATATAATGGAATTCAACTGTGCTATAAGGAATGATGAACAGGTGGGTTTCAGAAAAACTTGGAAAGATTTACATGAACTGATGAAAATGAAATGAAAAGCAGGAAAACATTGTACACAGTAATTAGCAACATTGTGTGATGATCAACTATGAGTGACTTACCTCTTCTCAGAAATACAATGATCCAAGACAATTCCAAAGGACTCATGATTGCAAATGCTATCCACCTCCAGAGAAAGAACCAAGCAAGTCTGAATGAAAATTGAAGTTTTCTAATTTCACTTTATTTTTTCATGTTTTTCTCCTTTTGGCCTGTTTCTTCTTTCATAAATATGTCTAATATGGATGTATGTTTAACATGATTGCACACATATAACCCATATCGGATTGCTTAGCATGTTAGGGAAAGAGAAGAGGAAGGAGAAAATTTTGGAACTAAAAAAAAAGAAGAAAAAGAAATGGGGCAGCTAGGTGGCACAGTGGATAAAACACTGGCCCTGGATTCAGGTGGACCTGAGTTCAAATCTGGCCTCAGACACTTGACACTTGCTAGCTGTGTGACTCTGGCCATGTCACTTAACCCTCATTGCCCTGCAAAAAGAAAGAAAGAAAGAAAGAGAAAAAAGGAAACTAGAATTATCCATAATAGATTTTATATATATATATATATATACATATATATATATATGTATATATATATACATATATATATATGTATGTATGTATATGTTTTCTTACAGCTGAGAAAATAAGCATAGTTATAGGACATCAGTTACTTAGTATTATATGATTTGAGTGCTCAAAGGGACCTTAGAGGTCATCTAGTCCAATTCCATTATTTTATACATAGACACAGAGGCCCAGGAAGGAAAAATACTTTGACAAAATCACAGAATTCCATGGCCTACCTTTCACTGTCTTCATTAATTCTCAAAAAATAAAGTGGAGAATTTTTCCTGTACTAGAGTGTGACTTATTAATCTACTTTTTTTAAACCTATTTAATTTTGTGGGTTGGACGCAATATTGCCAAGGAATTTTAAGCAGGAGAAAATTGACAACCACTGAATTCTGAGGTTCTTTGTGATATGTCTTTCATTATCCTCCTGGCTTGAAGTACCTCGGTTTTCAAAGCCAAAACCAAAGCAAGGCCAGATGTTATTTGAAAACAGCTGCCTGAAGGAGAATGAAGGAGAGTATGAAACAAAGGGAGATTGGACCAGAACAGGAGAATTTGAAAGGATCCTTCTAAATAGAAGTATGGTTTCATGAATATATGGGATTGTTTATAGTAGGGAAGAGATAGGTTTGGAGAAGTTATAGGAATGTACGGCACAGAATTGCAGATTTGGAGTTTAAGAGACCTGAGAGATCCTTGAGCCCATCCCCCCCCTCCCCAGCTCCCCCCTCCCCAACCATACACATTTGCCTTTTTTACAGATGAGGAAAGTAAAGTCTGAGAGGTTAAATGACCAGTAAGTGTCTAAGACAAGATTAAAACCATGGTCTCAATTATTCCAAATCTAGTGCCCAATTCCTTATGCCAAACTGCATCTCAAAAAGCAGTAGCACCAAGGTGGAGCATGAGCCCACAACCCTAATATTAAGAGTCTAATAATCCAACAATTTAGCCATTTTTTTTGTCTCAGGAAGCTCATTAAGTTTATTAACTAAATCTTAGACAAATTTCTGAAAGGGTTCTGGGAGTGAGCCACAATAAGGAAATCACAGATTCTTCTCACATCTTTGACATCAGGAAAATAAACTCATCAAATATTCATTTTACATAGTAGGTAATTAACATTTGTAGAATTTGTTGAACTAGATTTCACTGACCAGCTTCTTCACTTTGAATGAAGTCAAAGACCACCTGTGATTTACAATCCACTGTCTTTTCAGAGAGGCAGCTAGATGGCCCAGTGGTTAGAGTGCTGGGCCTAGAGTCAGGAAGACTCGAGTTAAAATCCAGCCTCAGATACTTACTAGCTATGTGACCCTGGGCAAATTACTTAACCTGTTTGCCTAAACCAAGGCTTTTTAAACTTTTTCCACTCCGGGCCCCTTTTTCACCAGAGACATTTTTATTCAAACCCTGATATATAAAATAGGTATACATAACCTTTTACTGTTGCCAAATTTTTCATGACCCCCACATTCAGTTATGCAATCCCGTATGGGGTTGCAACCCACAGTTTAAGAAGCTAGGACCTAATCCACTAGGGAAGGAAATGGCAAACCATTCCAGTATCTTTGCCAAGAAAACCCTATACAGGGTCACAAAGAGTCAAACATGACTAAATGACTAAACAAAACGCAATCTTTTCTGAAGATTCCAAACTTAGATGATAGGTTCTTCTGATCCTTGGATTTTCTTCAAAAATTTTGGTGAATAAGGTATTTAATCCTGTTTTTGTTGTCCAGGTTACAACTGGTTTAAAAAAACATGAATGAGCAATATATATATACATACATATACATATACATATACATATACATATATATTGATTAGCAATTCCTTAGAAATAAAAATACTGGGAACTAGTCCATCCATCGCTATAAATGCTCAGAAATATTCTACATATACTGTTAAAAATTTAGTATTTATTACAAATTAGTTGTATCTGAAATTTTTTACTAGTAAGTCATAATGTTCAAGAGAAAGGATTACATCCACCAATTTCCTTTCATGATTTCTTTTGGGGGGGACAGATATATGATTTCATATGTGTAAGGCTCTCTCAGCAAGGAAATTCCATCTGCTGACCTGTACCTTGTCTTCAATTTATTATCTTAGAGAATTACCTAGGTCACTAAGAGGTTAAGTAATTTGCCTATATCATATAGCTAACATATTCCTAAGGCAGGATTTGAATTCAGTTTTTCTCAGCTCCAAGGGATAGCTCACTATGGACTGTACCGGACTTCCTCTCTCTGCCAGTTCCTATGGCACTCAGTAAATACTGACTTATGATAATGATAAGCATTCATATAAGTTAGAAAATGTGGGTGTTGGGTCTGGGGGTACCTTAAACAAAGATTTCTCAAACCTAATATAGCAGCATAAAATGAATGGGGGGGATCTTCAAATATGGATGAATTTGAAGTATATGTAAACACTTCTTTCAATTTAATAGATGTTTGCTTATTTTATGTGTCAGTGTCTATACTTTTTAGCAGACTACATTCATTAATTTAAATATACATATACATATACATATACATATACATATATATATAGGACTTAATATGTGCAAGGCACTGACTTTTTTCCTGGTCCTCTACTTTAGATTATTTTGTAACCAGGAAATTTTCAACTATATTGCTAGCATATTTTAGGGGGTATTTGTTCCTGGGATCTCAGAGAGATATGAATGCAATAGATCTTACCTAGCTTCCTGCATGTTTATTTTGTGGATGTTTTCATTTTATTTTTAATACAGTTCTATTTTCTGGAGACATGGTTAGGCCTTTCTGCACAAATAATTTCATTTTTGTATATTAAAGGTTTAGAAGCACTAAAATTCTAAAAATATGCTGCCTGCACCACTCAGTGGATTGCTTAAGTAATTACATGTTCTACCAGTAACACTAAAATACAGCCTCAAAGCATAAAGTACATTCTCCAAGATTCCCAGTTCTGATATTATAGAAACAAAAGCAATGGGCAATAATTTCACATCATTAAATTGTGTTGAACGTGTTTGTATTTTGTTTTCCCCAAAAGGCATTAGACTCAAAAATCTCTGGTAACGTTATGAAGCCCTAACCAGATAAGACTTTTGAAGTATCCTGCCTGAGCCTGCAAAAGACAAAGGAAATACAGGACAAAAACTTGATTCACCCAAGCATCGAATGCTACTTATTTTCTTAAACATATCTGTAGGTCACAGGTGATAAGTGAAAATTACCATACACAGAAAAATAGCTACCAACAATGGAACCCATCAATGAAATCTATAAATGTTTTCTAGATTTTTGAATAAAACATCTTTTTTTTAAATTGCCAATATGTTATGGGATGTGCCATAAAGTATAATCCATCTGTTTTGTATGGATGACAAAACAAAATTTCAGAATATAGGATCATAGATTTAAAGCTAGAAATGGCCTTAGAGATCTTCTGGTGCAATGTTTTCTTTTTACAGATAAGGAAACTGAGGCCCCAAAAGGCTGGGTGGCTTGCCCAAGGCCACACAGGTGGTAAACATCAGAGGTGGGATCTGGACCAGGTGCTATGATTCCAAAATCCATACTTGCTTCCTGATAGATACAATCTCATGAGCCAATGGAAATAGAGCTACCTGTCATCCTATTCCAGAATCTGTAAAATCCCTATATGAGCTTGATCATATTTGTTATTTGCTCTTTGAATTTCATCCTCCCTCCCCCCATACTTGACATTGAGTATGTATGATAGTTCATTAAAATTCTAGTATAAACAATGTACATAGAACTGCTGCTGGGCCCAATGGGGAGGGAGGGAGGGGGGAAGGAAGGAAGGAAGGAAGGAAGGAAGGAAGGAAGGAAGGAAGGAAGGAAGGAAGGAAGGAAGGAAGGAAGGAAGGAAGGAAGGAAGGAAGGAAGGAAGGAAGGAAGGAAGGAAGGAAGGAAGGAAGGGAGGAAGGGAGGGAGGGAGGGAGGGAGGGAGGGAGGGAGGGAGGGAGGGAGGAGGGAAATAAGCATTTATTAGTTGCCTACTATGTGCCAGGCATATGATAAGCACTTTACAAATATTATCTCATTTGATCTTCACAATGGCCCAGGGTATTAGATGCTGTTATTATTCCTCTTTTTCAGATGAGGAATTTTAGGCAAAGGGAAATTAGCAAAGATCACACAATTTACCTCTAGACCAGATTTGAGCTCAAGTCTTCCTGATTCCATGCCCAGTGCTCTAACCAATATGCCACCTAACTGCCATGGGCCTGGAGGGCTTGTTTTCATCCTTTCAAAGAGTCCCTAACACTAATTCCCCACACAGAGAATGGGATTAATCCTAAGAGAGCCTGACTACTAAAGAAAGGAGTCAGTCCCTTTATTTTGTTTCAAACTATCTGGCTCTAGGTTAGGGAAGGGCACCTCTTCCCATTCCCTTTACAAGGAATTCAAAGAGAGAGTTACTAGTCATGAGTTCTGAAGAATCAGAGCACTAGTCATTCTTTTTTTTTGCAGGACAATGGGGGTTAGGTGACTTGCCCAGGGTCACACAGATAGTAAGTGTCAAGTGTCTGAGGCCAGATTTGAACTCAGGAACTCCTGAATCCAGGGCCGGTGCTTTATCCACTGCGCCACCTAGCCGACCCTAGTCATTCATTTTTAAGTTTATTAACCTTATTAACTCTTCCTGATTTAATGGCCAATTTTCTCTGATGCACTTTTTGTCTAAAGTTATTTTAAAAGGAATTTCTCTTTCCATCTGTTGTTGCTGACTTTGTTGGTAATACATAGAAATGCTGATGATTTATATGGGTTTATTTTTTAGCTTGCAAGTTTGCTAAAGTTGTTAATAATTTCAAGTAGCTTTTTAGTTGATTCTCTAGAATTTTCTAAGTATAACATCATATCATCTGCAAAGAGTGATAGTTTTGTTTCCTCATTACCTATTCTAATACCTTTAATTTCTTTTTCTTCTATTATTGCTATATATAACATTTCTGGTACAATATTAAATAATAGAGGTGATAATAGGCATCCTTGCTTCACCCTTGATTGTATTGGCATCTGATGCTATTTTTTTTGTTGTTGAGGCAATTGGAGTTAATTGAGTTGCCCGGGGTCACACAGCTAGTAAGTGTTAAGTGTCTGAGGCCAGATTTAAACTCAGGTCCTCCTGACTCCAGGGCCAGTGCTCTATCCACTGCACCACCTAGCTGCCCCTTCTGATGCACTTTTTATGCAGACTCCCCTCTCCCACCCAGATAACACTGCAGGTAGGGATGAGTAAGAGGCCAGAGGACTGCTCAGCTCTTTGTTGACTCATCCTAAAGTCCCAATCCTTTTATCAGGTTACCAGATGAGCTCAGGCCCCCACAGGCCCGTCTCTATGTATGTGCACTAAAGAGTATACTCCAATCCAGTCCCTGCAGCCCTAGAATCAAGGCAGAGATCCCCTGTGATAATCAGGAAGTAAATATTTGGTGTCAATTTAATTAAATCCTCCATTTATTAAGATGAAAATCAATTGTATTTCATCAAGTTCTCTGTTCCCTGTAGTAACATGGATGACTTGCAGGCCTTAGTACCTACCCTACCAATACCTCCTAAGGTCCTCTGGACATTTTCATCTGCCCTATCTCTATGCCATATAGTCACCCAGCACTGTCATCTGACTTCCTTATGTAACCTAAGAATCCCTAGACCTTGTCATCAGCCCAGCCACTATACCCTGAGGACTTTCAATTCTTTCTATCTGCCCTTTGCTTCTATCTTTTTTTTTAATGTGCTGTTTCCCCCAAGTAGAGTATTAGTCCCTAAAGAGCAAACACTGTCAAATTTCTTCTATTTGTATCCTCAGTCCTTGGCACATATTTCATATTTAATATTTTATAAATGCTTTTTTGGTTCATTCATTCATTCACATAACATTTATTTCTTAGAAAATTAAACAGGGGCAGCTAGGTGGTGCAGTGGATAAAGCACCAGATTTGGATTCAGGAAGACCTGAGTTCAAATTTGGCCTCAGACACTTGACACTTACAATCTATGTGACCCTGGGTAAGTCATTTAACACTCATTGCCCCGCAAAAAAAAAATTAAACTTTAGTTGGAGCCAAGATGACAGAGTAAAGGTAGGAACTCACCTAAACTCTCCTAAATTCCCCTTTAAATAACTTTAATGCCTCAAATTGAATTCTGGATTGGTAAAACCAATAAATGATTGGGGTGAAACAATTTTCAGCCCAAGACAACTTAGGAGGTCAGAAGGAAAGGCCTATCACACTGGGGTGGTAGTCAGGCCTAGAGTACAATGCAGCCCATGCTACAGCAGTGAAAGCAACAGCTTCAGGAGCTCTCAGTCTACAGATGGTCAAAAAGAGGTTATGGGGAACCTTTGATGGCACTGGATTCAGGACTCTGTTGCATTGTCCATATACAGTTCCTGGTCACTGTCGCAAGGGGAAAAGGAGCATAGTTTTTGTTTTTGTTTTTTCCGGGGGGGGGAGAGGGGGGAGAAGAGTGTTTGTGGTGGCTCACAAGGGAGCAGGAGCCCTGGTCTCCAGTCCATGGGAAAAAGGATAACTAGTATTTGTAGCTGTAGGAGAACAGGGAACATGGTCATAGTTCTAGGGCCAAGATGAGTGCTAGCACTTGTGATTACAGGGAAACAAGGTCCCTTTTTGAGTAGAGACCAGAGTGCAGGCCAGAAAGCAGTGAGCATACCTCTCCTTAGCTTATATCACCTTGGAAGCACCAAAAACCTACAGACCTCTGGATTTAGCTCTGAAAATAGCATCATGCAAAACCTAAAGTGTGGGACACTGTCCCCTCTACGCTGGGATGAGAGCCCAACTCTAACATAAAGTTGAAAGTCAAGAAATAGGTTGAGAAAAAATTAATTAACAGCAACAACAAAAGAACCTGGCCATAAAAGAAATTACTATGGCGACTGGGAAGATCAAGACACAAACTCAGAAAAACAATGATGCCCAAACAACTACAAGCAGTATCAAAGAAAAATGTGAATTGAACACAAACACAACAAGATTTTTTTTGGAAATCACTCAAAAACAAATAAAAGAGGTAGAGGAAAAATTGGAAAAAATAATGAGAATAATGCAAAAAAAAATTATGAAATGAGAGTCAACAGTTTGGTAAAAGAGGCAGAAGATAACACCTAAATAAATCAGAATAGACCAAATGATAAGAGAGGCACAAACATCCAGTGAACTGATTAAAAAGAATAATTGCCAGGGCAGCTAGGTGGCACAGTGGATAGAGCACCAGCCCTGGATTTAGGAGGACCTGAGTTCAAATCCAGACTCAGACACTTAACACTTACTAGCTGTGTGACCCTGTGCAAGTCACTTAACCCCAATTGCCAAACAAAAACAAAAACAAAAACAAAAACAAAAACAAAAAAACAAGAGAATAATTGCCCAAATGGAAAGAGGTACTTAACCTCACTGAAGAAAATAATTCCTTAACAATTAGAATTGGGCAAGTAGAAACTAATGATTCCATGAGGCATAAAGAAACAATAAAACAAAATTTAAAAGAATGAAAAAGTAGAAGAAAATGTGAACTATCTCAATGGAAAAAATAATTGAACTGAAAAATAGATCAAGGAGAGATAATTTGAGAATGATTGTACCATCTAAAAGTCATGATAAAAAAAAAGAACTTAAACATCAAATTTCAAGAAATTATCAAGGAAAACTACCCTGATGTCCTATAACCAGAGGTCAAAATAGAAATTCAAATAAGCCACTGATTATTTCCATCCCAAAATGAAAACTCCAAAAAATATTACAGTGAATTTCCAGAGCTCTTGGGTCAAGAAAAATTATTATAAGCAAACAGAATGAAACAATTCAAATATCTTGGAGCCACAGTCAGGATCACACAAGATTTAGTAGTTTCCACATTAAAGGACTGGAAGGCTTAGAATATGATATTCCAGAAGACAAAGGAGTTAGGGTTACAACCAAGAATAATTTACCCAGCATAATACTTCAGGGAAAAAGATGTATATTTAATGAGATAGAGGACTCTCAAACATTCCTATGAAAAGACCAGAGCTGAATAAAAAATTTGACTTTCAAATATAAGACTTGAGAAGTATAAAAAGGAAAATATGAAAGAGAAATCATAAGGAATTCAATAATTTTAAACTGTTTACATTCCTATGTAGGAAGATAATACTTGTAACTCCTAAGAATGTTATAATTATTAGGGAAGTTAGAAGGAATATATATACAGAGGACATGGGTGTCAGTTGACCATGATGGAATAATTTCAAGAAAATCAAGTTAAGGGGTAAGAAGGAGAAATACCCTGGGAGAATCAGGAAGTCAGAGGAAAAACAGGGAAAATTATCTTACATAAAAGAGGCCAGAAAGGAAGGGCTTTTATAGTGAAGGGGAAATGGGGAGCTCATCAGAATTGGCTCAAAGAGGGAATAACATATGCAATACTTTGGGAAGAAAGAAGGAAGAGAATTTGAAACTTCAAATTTCTACAAATGAACATTGGAAAAAAAACTACATGTAATTGAAAAATTATAAAATAAAATATAAGAAACTTTAAAAAAGAAAAATGTTTCTTTATAAATAAAAAAATAAAATGTGGAAAAATTAGGACACTAATTTTTTTATTTCATTAACAGCAAGTCTCCAGATTTCTAAAAATGTACATATATTCTCAGACTATAACGCCAACATGAATGAAAGATAGGCAAAATGTACAGTTATCCCTTCCTCAGTGCAACTTCACCCATTGCAGTTATATTGGGCATGGGCATAAGAAATTAAATGGGAATTTGGGGGGAGTTTTGTAGAAGCTGCAGATAATACACAAAGGCCAGCAGATGACACAGAAAAAGTTCTTTTTCATACAGTATTTTTACTTACCATTGACCTACATAGAGCCTATGACCAAATACTTAACCCAAATTTTACATTAAGGTACTATAAACACCCCATAAAAGAAAAAGAACAAAATTCAGACTTCTCTGGTAAGAAGGGAGGGGCAGGGGCAGCTAGGTTACACAGTGGATAGAGCACCGGCCCTGGAGTCAGGAGTACCTGAGTTCAAATCCGGCCTCAGAAACTTAACACTTACTAGCTGTGTGACCCTGGGCAAGTCACTTAACCCCAGTTGCCTCACTAAAAAAAAAAAAAAAAAAAAAAAAAAGAAGGGAGAGGCAAAAAATTTTACATGGGTTTTCCAGATCATGAGTGTGCTGTGCCCCTGACTTCTGCAATGTGGAAAGGATAACTGTATATGAGTACGACTATGTCTGGAATTAAATGACTGTGTCTGGAAACAGACTTCTATTGATATGCAATCATATCATGAGTAGCCTCTCCATTCTTTCTGTGACTTCACTACCAGATCACCAGTTAATCTTTGTTATACTAACTCAGGAAACCTCTAAAATCTCATCCCCAATCAGTACCCTGGTGTATTGCCTAAATCCCCTTCTGATGGCCAAAAGATTAACATGTATATATTTTCACAAGCGATACTCTCAGAAGGATAATTGGTTTGGCTAAACTCAAAGAGGTTGGATCAATTTGTACATACTGTTAGCTATTTTTCCAGATCCATTCCAGTCTTTGATCTGCCAAAGAGATGTGGATACTTAAAAAATAAAAAAATAAAGGTCAGCTTTGCTATTTCTGAGGGATAAGCCCCTGCAGATTCTATGCTGCATAAAAGAATACATTTCTCAACAGTGGTCACTGTGAGCTTTTCTTCCAAAGGCCAAACAGAATCAAACAAGCCAATGCCAAAGAGCAAGAAGAATATTTAATTAATCCAGTCAGTAAGACCTTTAAAAATAGATGGGTTTGGTTCAGGAGGTAGATAACCTTTAGTTCAGTTATATTCTACTATATATGATTTGCTTCCAATCAGCTGTTATATCAAACTCCCCATAAGAATCCCTTTATTTCCCCCTTATCTTTTGTGGAGAATTCCAAAACTATAAACATTTCCCATAGAGACAGGGAAAATAAATCCACTGCCCAATCAATTAATTAAATGGAGTACACAACTAAAAACGGCCTTAAGATAATGGTCTTCATTTCTCTAGCAATTCTTAACCTGGGGCTCAGATATTTGATTTTTGTTTCTTTAAATGTTAGAATAACTGTATTTCAATATAATTGGTTTTCTTTACAACCTTATGTATTTTATTTTATTGCATTTTACAATAGAAACTTGAGAAAAGGTTCCCAAACTTCATCAAACTGTCAAAGGAGTCCATGTCACCAAAAAAGGTTAATAACCTCTGTGTCAGTATCTGGGAGATCTAATTTTTAAAGAAAAATAATTCATTCAATTCCTGAATTTAAAAAAAGAACTAATTAGCAAGACTTAGGATTATCAATGCCATGCTGTCAAATGAGATTATATATTTATATATATATAATGCTCTGCCAATCTTAAAGTTCTATATGAGTATTATTATTATTGTTAACTCTGCACTCAAGGAATTTTTCAAAAAGGAAAATTGTTTTCCAAATAAATGGATTAAGAGGAGATTTATGAAGAGAGGAAAAAAGGAAGAAATTTGAAGGGAAAGGAAAATGGATGCATAGCTTTGACATTAATAAAAGGTTATAGGTTTAGAATTCAATTGATAATAAAAGGCAGTTTTAATTTGAAGCCAGAAAAAAGAGATGTTGGGTTTTATTTTAATGCCTACTAGAAAGAAGAATCAATTAATATTTCATCAAAATATAGTGTTAAGAAAGGAAAACTGTCATGGGTGCTAAGAGATCTGTGTATGGGGCCAGGCTTTGTCATTAATTAGCTATGTGACCTTGGGCCAGTCACAACCTCTGTGGCCTTCAAGTTACCTAGTCATAAAAACAAAAGAATTGGTCAGATAATCATTTAAGGTCTCTGCTAATGATTTTGTGTTAGGCCAGAAGGGGGAGATATGTACTCACACACTTGCTTTTCTCCTGAAAAGTTTTTTGAATGCAGTTGATATCATCACCAACAATCAGTAATTCCTGATTCCCAAGGAATTGTCTTTTACTCAGGAAATAGTTACAGATAGGAATTCAACTGGTCCTAGACTTTATATCTCCCTATACTTATCAGCAGATACCCTGCAATAATACTGATTTCCCAGAGGCAACATAGTCAAAACTCTGACTGGAGCCAAAGGAACTAGGCTAAAATCTTATTTCTAACAGTTGCTACTTGTGTGGTCTTAGGTTGGTCATTTATGCCTGGAGGCCTGTTTCCTCAGCTATAAAGTTATGATGTTAAATTAGATGGCTTCTGAGTTGTCTTCCAATTCTAGTTCTTTGATAAGAATGATCTCTTGTCACAGAGCACTGCATGACTGATGCACATACAATCTTGGCCATCTGTTGAGAAAAGGTGATGTTGGACACATTTGGTTATGTGGGGAGCAGAGATGACATTGAAATGAGCGGTGATTTTGTCCCTCTGTGGAACCTATCAGGGAAACTTTCCTGGGTTCCTGCAACTTCTTTTCCCTGCAAATTAATATTGTAACAGTGACTGGCATCTGATTGAAGAAGGGTCAGATGACAACCAACATGAACCAATCATGAGGGAAAACGATTGGGGGCTCTTTCTAGGTACCTCTTTCCCTTCTCTACCTCTCAGAGTCAGCTTTACATAAGTGAATGAATTGAATGGTATAATTTAAAAGAAGGGTAATGTCAAAAATTTTCTTCTGATATTACTTAAAATTCTACCAATTAGTGATTTATTGGGATTAACAAGCAAAAAGCCCTGAAAGAGTCATGCTGAACTATTAGTAAATTATCAGACGGTCTAGGAACTGCACTCAAGAGCCAGAGAAATCACAGTACCTCTCCACCTCCAGGCCACCAGCCCTGCTTCTTTCTTTCTCTCCTCCCCTTGTTCACACAAGTCATCATCCAGAGAAGTAACTGGTGTGGAGAAGGGGCCTGTCACCTTAATTCACTGTTGGTGGAGCTCTGAATTGATCCAACCATTCTAGAAAGCAACTTGGAACTATGCTCCCATACAAAGACACTCAATTGTACATGCCTTTTGACCCAGTGTTACCACTGATGGGCCTATACTCCAAAAAGAGCAAAGAAAGAAGGAAAAAACGTGTATGTACAAAAATATGTATAGCAACTCCTTTTGAAGTACAAAGAACTAGAATCTAAAATGAGGGAGTATTCATCAACTGGAGAATGGATGCACAAATTATAGTGTATGAATGTAATAGAATGCTTTTGTGCCATAAGAAATGCTGAAAGGGATGGTTTCAGAGAAATGTGGGAAGACATATTAACTGATGCAAAAAAAGGAGAACAATTTATACCAAAAAAAAATTTTGGCGGGGGGTGGGGGGGAATGATGGTTAAGTGACTTGCCCAAGGTCACACAGCTAGTAATTGTCAAGTGTCTGAGGCCAGATTTGAACTCAGGTCCTTCTGAATCCAAGGCTAGTGTTTTATTCACTGTGCCACCTAGGTGCCCCTATAATAACTTTTTGACCCTTAATGTATTTTCTTTTTTATTTATGGAATAAAATAAGCATTTCCATAACATAGTACAATGAAAAAGATGACTACACATGAAACTGCAAATCTACTATGCACAACTTGCTGTTCCTTTTGAATATACAACAAAACTATCAGGAAAATTTATTTTTTCCTTTTTATTCATCCCTCTCCCCCCCCACCTCAGAGATGGCTACCATTAGACAGAAATAGGTGTGTGTGCATATGTATAAAATTATTCTATACATACTTTTATTTATCAGTTCTTTCTCTGAATGTTGATAGTGCCTTTCTTCATATATGCTTTCTAGTTAATTTGGATATTTATAATTAGCAAAATAACTAATTCACTCAAAAACAAATGCATACAATAACATTTTAAAGATAAACAACTTTGAAAGATTAAAGAACTGTGATCAATGCAATGGCCGACCACAGCTCCATAAGATTGAAGATGAAGAATGCTAGCCACCACTTGACAGAGGTAATGGACTCAAGACGTAGAAGGAGCCATACATGTTTGGATGTGGCTAATGTGGGAATTTGTTTCCCTTCCGTGATTGGGCCTTTGGAATATGTCCAGATTACCTAACATGGAGACACCCCTAAGGGGGCCTGCCTGGGCATACCCAGATCTCCTAAGAAGGAGGCACCCTTTGTCCTCTACCACATGGGTGAGAATAGCCTCCTTTGATTGGCTGCATAATCAGAACAGGCTTTATCTTCGAAACTGGCCAGATGGAGACAGCCACTTTCTGCCTTGATTTCTTTCCTGTTCATTCCTTCAGTAAGGGTACCATGAACAGAACTGGTAGAAGGAGAATGACTTTCTACCCCTTTTCCCTCTTTTACCGGAGCTCTAAGAAATGAGCCTGGGGATCTTTGTCCTTGTTTCATTTGTCCTTCTCTGGGTGCTGGCAATAACCCCTATCTGGTGGGAATTTGAACCATGGAGACCTTGGATCTAAGATTATAGCCAGGATGCTACAACCAGCAGGGGAACCAGAAAAACTGACTGTGCTTTTTAGGAACCAAACAAAGCTATGAATCTAATCTTCTTTCTAGAATCTGAAGTGAGGAGGGGCATTGCACCTGCCATGTATTGGAGAGTAATTTAAATGTTTGTGATTATATATTTTAAATATTTCTTTATAAAAACTAATCTGGGGGCGGCTAGGTGGCACAGTGGATAAATCACCAGCCCTGGATTCAGGAGGACCCGAGTTCAAATCCGGCCTCAGACACTTGACACTTACTAGCTGTGTGACCCTGGGCAAGTCACTTAACCCCCATTGCCCCGCAAAAATCAAAACAAAACAAAACAAAAACTAATCCAACTGTTAAATGGCTAAATGGAACTGGAGTGCAAGGGACAACTCCCTAAAACGGAGAGAACACCATCAGTGGGGACTGAAGCTATTGACAGAGAGCATAGAAACATATACCAGACCTTCTTGAGGGTACTAGAGAACTCTGGGGGACAGGTCAAATCTATGAAACCTGGCCTGCCAGGCAATTGAGACAATGGTGGTCAGTGTGAGACTTAGCTATGTATATTTCCTACAAGGTCATTTTTTTCCTTCCAATAGGATGGAGGGAGAGATAGGAGAGAAAGAAAATAAATGCTATTAATTGATCATTGAAAAAAAAATAATTAAAGGAGAGGAAGGTCCCACTATCAACTCCACTCTCACCACCAACACCAACTGCTAACCCATCACCACAGAGAAGCTGCTCAATACCCCCAACAATACCAGTGTTGTCCCCCCCAGACCCCATGTATACCTGTTTCTATTTTCCTCTTTTAAGACATATTCCAGAGAAGAATCTCTTATGTAGATTTACTTGGCAACTTCTACAAATCTTACAGCACCAACCTCCTCAGTAGCTCAGCAACTTAGGATCCAACAAAGTTCTCAGCCCCATCAAATAGTTTTATATCAATCACAGATATGATTTCATTAATGGAAATGACATGAAATAAGATGCATTACTATCTAACTGTGGCAGGTAGGTGGCACAGTGGAGTGAGCACTGGGCTTGGAATCAGAAGACATCCTCATGAGTTCAAATCTGGCTACAGACAATCATCAACTGTATGGCTCTGGACAAGTCACCTAACCCTGGTTGCCTCAGTTCATCATCTGTAAAATGAGCTGGAGAAGGAAATGGCAAACCACTCTAAGATAACCCCAAAATGCGGTCAAGAAAAATTAGACAGGGGGCAGCTAGGTTGTGCAGTGGATAGAACACCGGCCCTGGAGTCAGGAGTACCTGAGTTCAAATCCAGTCTCAGACACTTAACATTTACTAGCTGTGTGACCCTGGGCAAGTCACTTAACCCCAATTGCCTCACTAAAAAAATAAAAGAAGAAGAAGAAGAAGAAGGAGAAGAATTAGACATGACTGAAATGACTCCACAACAACCATCTATCTGACTTTCCACTGATCTTAAGGATCACTGGGTCTTGCCATCTGACTTACAGTTGAATCCACCTTTATATGATGTCTCCTCTATTAGAATGTGAGGTTCCTGAGAACAGAAACTGTCTTACTATTTGTATCCCCAGGCCCTTGTATATATTAAGTGCTTAATAAATGCCCTATTCATCCCCTTTTTTCACCAGTTATTCAAATTTTAGTGTGAATTGAGTTGATCATGTTGATGAGGGTATGAGAGGAGGTTAAGAGGTCATTTCAAAGCATGAGGCCCCGAGGAGTAAATTAATATGTGCAGTGGATAGAGCACTGGCCCTGGAGTCAGGAGTACCTGAGTTCAAATCCGACCTCAGACACTTAACACTTACTAGCTGTGTGACCCTAGGCATGTCACTCAACCCCAATTGCTTCACTAAAAAAAAGAAAATTAATATGTGTGCCATGTTCTAGAAATTGAGTCATTTCTTTTGATGTACTCAAGTGTTACGACAATCAGTGAATTCATTTTTAAGATGTAATTCTCTCCATGTGTAGCTCAGAGCCATCAAAAGGAGATTTCTGTATTATGATATCAAATAGTGAACCAACCTGGGGCAGCTAGGTGGCGCAGGGGATAGAGCACCAGCCCTGGAGTCAGGAGTACCTGAGTTCAAATCTGGCCTCAGACACTTAACACTTACTATCTGTGTGACCCTGGGCAAGTCACTTAACCCCAATCGCCTCACTAAAAATAAATAAATAAATTTTTTTTTAAATAGTGAACCAACCTGTATGAGTTTATTAAAGCCTCCTCCTCTAGCACAATGCTAGACCCTCTAGGTCAGGGCTTCTTAAATTTTTTCCACTCATGACCCCTTTTTGCCTGAGAAATTTTTACGCAACCCCAGGTATACAGGTATATAAAATAGGTATGGGGGCAGCTAGGTGGCGCAGTGGATAAAGTTCCGGCCTTGGATTCAGGAAGATCGGAGTTCAAATTCGGCCTTAGACACTTGACACTTACTAGCTGTGTGACCCTGGGCAAGTCACTTAACCCTCATTGCCCCACAAAAACAGAAACAAACAATAAAATAGGTATACATAACCTTTTACTGTTGCCAAATTGTTCAAGACTTCCACATTCAGTTACACTCCTCTATATGGGGTTGTGACCCACAGTTTAAGAAACTATGCGCTAGGTAATACAAATGTCAGAATAGCCAGTGTTTGTACATTGCTTTAAGATTTGGAAATGCAGTCTACAATATATCATCTAATTTAATTTTCATGATATTATAAGGTAGACACTAGAAATCTCCATGAGGAATTTCCATTTTGCATATATGGAAATAGATGGAGGCTCAAAAAAGATTAAACAATTTGTCAATGGTCACACAGTGTTAAAGGCAGGATTCAAACTTGGGGCTCCGGATAGTGAGTCTTACATCCTTTCTACTGCACAAACTGTGAGGCTCGTACTCTCAAAGAATTTATCATCTAGTTGGGGGCATGCAATTAACATACACACCCAATAGTGAACATTTTGAGATAATAGATAAATGTTAAAGAGTATAATACAGGATATAACTGTTATGATAAATTAAAGGAAAAGATAATTGACGCATATTGGATTAGTCAGTCCCTTAAGGCTTCATCAATAAGGTGAAGAATAAATTAGAATATACTAACAAACTATTATTACATTATATGCAACAGATCTCCACCTAGGAACTTATGAGCTTTGCCCCATTTGAACTACTCTCAGCAGTAGTTGGGGACTGACTGGGTCAGGGAGTCTGTGAGTTTTATCTTAGAGTCTTATCTTAGGAATCTCCCTGTTATACTTTTCCATTCATCAGTAGAAGCAGATTAGAGAGTGGAATAGCTGTTGTGAGCAGTGTAGAAGCAAAGGATGAGAAACAGTCACAAGCAAAAGGCATTGCTACCCTTGCCTGGCAATAATCATGAGCAGATGAAGCCTCACAGCTCTGCTGGGACCTGGTGAATTTATCCATTCTCTATTGCCCTTCCCTCCCCTATGTCTCATCATTGAATGGCAAACTAGTATTACCTTTCAGAATTTCCTGTTCTTTTAGGTCTTACTGATTTGTGGTTTGTCCTTTTATGATAGGTTCCATCTCCATATAATGTTGTTCAGTCGTGTCTGACTCTTTGTGACCCCATCTGGGGTTTTCTTGGCAAAGAAAATGGAGTGGTTTGCCATTTCCTTCTCCAGCTCATTTTACAGATAGAACCTGAGGCAAACAAGATTAAATGACTTGCTCAGGGTCACACAGCTAGTAAGTGTTTGCCAGATTTGAACTTAGCTCATCCTGACTCCAGGCTGAGTACTCTATCCACTCTGCCACCTAGCTGCCCCCTCCATATAATGTTAAGCTAGTTTTAATTGCATGCTCATGAGGTGATACTAAAGAGTTTATGGTTCAAAAGGGATGAGGTAGATACAATAACTATTGAGGATAGTTCAGAGGAACCAATCTCTGCTCATTAGTTCTTCCCTGATTTGGAGGCAGTTCTGAGTTTATTGACTTCCAGTGATAATCAGCATTACCAAGCTCCCCAAAATAGCAAAGGGAAAGAACAGCTTGAACTGATGAGACCAATTGCATTGCACTTAAAAGAAAAAAAAAAGAGTGAACCAATATTAAGCTCTATATATTGTGCCTCCTACAGCGTCATTGCACTATTAGACTTCGAAAGAGAGAGAAACAGAATTGGAAAGGAGGACAGGGTCTCTTTCCATGCCTTGCTCTATAATGTAGGACAGGAAATTCTCCTCCATTGCCATATTATATGTCTCTCATTTTTAGCTAAACTCCTTGGAAAGGCTGGTGACAATCTTGTTTTTATTGAGTTGTTTCAGTCATGTCTGACTCTTTGTGACCCAGTTTGGGGTTTTCTTGGCAAAAATCCTGGAGTGGTTTGCCATTTCCTTCTATAGCTCATTTTACAGATGAGAAACTGAAGCAAACAAGATGAAGTGACTTTCCCAGGGACACACAGCTAAGTGTCTGAGGCCAGATTTGAACTCATGAAGATGAGTCTCTGATTCCAAGCACAATCCACTTTGCCACCTAATTGCCACACTGACTACAACAAGTGCCTCCATATTCTCTCCTGTCATTCTCTTCATTAACTCATTACAGTCTGGCTTTGGACTTTATCATTCCACCACAACTGCTCTCTCCAAAGGTATTAATGATCTCTTTGTCAAATCCAATGGCCTTTCCCCAGTCCTCATTCTCCTTTACCTCTCTGCAGCCTGATTAATCTCTCCCCCTTGATAGATACTCTCTTCTCTCTAAGTTTGAGGAACACCACCCTCCTCTGGTTCTCCTTTGTAGCTATCTGAACATTCCTTCTCTGTCTCCTTTTCTGGATCCTTTTCCAGATTATGCCCTCGAACCATAAATGTCCCCCAGAGTTTTATCCTTGGCCATATTCTCCTCTCTCTATATACTACTTGCTGATCTCATCAGCTCCCATGGACTTTAATTACTATCTCTATGTCGATGATCCTCAGACTATCTCTCCTGCCCCAAGCTCTTTCCTGACCTCTGATCTCACATCTTCAACTGCCTTTCAGATATCTTAAACTTAATATATCCAAACCTGAATTCATTTTCTTTCCCCTGCCCTCCCCCTTAGCTTCCCTATTACTGTCCTCAATCCTAGGAGTCTGCCCAGAATTTTTACTGTCTTTCAGTTCTTCCCCTCCACCAACAATCCAACCTGTTGCCAAGGCCTGTTGATTTCGCTTCTCTCAAATATACCTGCTTCTCTTCTCTTCTCTGATACTCCTACCACTCCATGTGGGCCTTCATCATTTCAGGCCTGGGTTAATGCAATAGCTTGATGGTGGGTCTTCCTGTCTCAAGTCTCTCCCCACTCTCATCCGTCCACTATTTAGCTACCAAAGTGATTTTCCTAAAGTACAGGGCTAATCATGTCACCTCCCTTGCCTCCTACTCAAGACACTTCAGTGGCTCCCTATTGCCTCCAGGATCAAATACAAAATGTTTTGTTTGGTATTCAAAGACCTTCATAACCTAATTTCCTCTTCCTACCTTTCCAGTCTTCTTACATCTTACTCCCCCAAACATCCTCTTTTTATAAGTGACACTGCCCTCCTGGCTGTTTCACAAATAAGATATTCCATCTCTCAGTTCCCAGTACTTTCTCTGGTTGTTTCCCATGCCTGGAATAATCTCCTCCTCCACTCTATCAATCTCCTGGCATCCTTTAAGTCTCAGCTAAAGTCTCCACCTTCTACAGGAATTCTTCCCCAGCTGCTCTTGATTTTTCTCCCTCTACTGTTTCCTATTTATTCTTTATATAGTTTGCTTTTTATATATTTGTTTGCGTGTTAACTCCTCCCCCCCCCTTAGATTGCAACCTCCTTCAGGGCAGGTATTATCATTTGCTTCTTTTTGTGTTCCCAGTGCTTAGCTCAGTGCCTGGCACATAGTAAGCCTTTTAAAAATGTTTATTTTTAATTTTTAAATTAAATTTTTAAATTGCAGGGCAATGAGGGTTAAGTGACTTGCCCAGAGTCATACAGCTAGTAAGTGTCAAGTGTCGGAGGCCAGATTTGAACTCAGATTCTCCTGAATCCTGGGCCAGTGCTCTATCCACTGTGCCACCTAGCTGCCCCAAAAAATGTTTATTTTTGATGATAATATCATCATCATCATAATTATGATCAGAGATTTAAAAAGGAAATAAAAGACAATTAAAAACTAGTTCTTTGGGGCAGCTAGATGGCGCAATGGTAAAGCACCAGCCCTGGATTCAGGAGTACCTGGGTTCAAATCCGGCTTCAGACACTTGACACTTACTAGCTGTGTGACCCTGGGCAAGTCACTTAACCCTCATTGCCCTGCAAAAAAACAAAACAAAACAAAACAAAACCCTAGTTCTTTGAAAAAGCTGATTAACAAGAACAGAGAAAAAGTACAAATATGAAAAATGAGTAAGAAAATAACAACAAAAAGAAAAAAATAATTCTTATAACCTAGTAGTATACACAGTTATATGTTAACAAGACTGAGAATTTGAAAGATAAATTATTTTAAAAATATAAAAAAAATAAAATTAATAGAACATCAAATAGAGACTTTAAGTAATTCAATTTCAAGAAGCAAAATTGAGCTATCTATAAAGGCTCTACAAAGGAAAAAACTTTGACCAAAAAGATCTATAGGAAAATTTGGTCAAATCTTTAAATAACAATTAATACTTATACTACACAATTATTTTCAAAAATGAAGAAGGAAAATGTACTGCCAAATTCCTTTTATAAGATGAATATACCTCTAATACCTAAACAAGAGAAGTTCAAAGCAAAGAAAGAAAAATCTAAGACACTATCATTTGGGGGCGGGAGAGGGTGAGGCAATTGGGATTAAGTAACTTGCCCAGGGTCACACAGCTAGTAAGTGTTAGGTGTCTGAGGCAGGATTTGAACTCAGGTCCTCCTTACTCCAGGGTCAGTGCTCTATCCACTGAGCCACCTAGCTGCCCCAGACACTATCATTAAGGAAAAACTATTCAAAATTTGGCTGAAATACTGACCGCAATTTATTTTTTATTATAAAAGTATTTTATTATTGTCCATTTACATGTAGAGATAGTTTTCAACATTTGTTTTTATAAGATTTCTAGTTTGAAATTTTTCTCCCTCTCTCCCCTCCCTCCCATCTCCCCAAGATAGCAAGTAATCTGATATAGGTTATATATGTACAATCACATTAAACATATTTCTGCATTAGTCATGCTGTGAAAGAAGAATCAGAGCAAAAAGGAAAAACCTCAAAAAAGAAAAACAACAGCACCAAAAACAAAAGAAATAGTATGGTTCAATCTGCATACATATTCCACAGTACTTTTTTTTTCTGGATTTGGAGAGCATTTTCCATGATGAGTCCTTTGGAACTATCTTTGTACTGTTGTATTACTGAGAAGAATCAAGTTTATCACAGTTGATCAAAACATAATGTTGATGATACTGTGTAAAATGTTCTCCTGGTTTGACAGCAATTTATTTTTTAAAAATCATCAGTTATGATAAGTTAGATTTATGCCATAGATGGAAGGATGGTTGAACTTTAGAAAAATTATTAACATAATTATATATAAAACAAAAGCATCCATAACCAAATTATTATATTGGTGTTATAGATGCAGAAAAATCACAAAATAAAAAAACTCATGTGTTTTAAAAGACCCACTAGACAAAAACATAGAAAGAGTTTTGTAATATGTTAAAAATTAATCTAACTAAAACCAAAACCTAGAATTATCTGCACTGAGGAAATACCAAAAGTAGCTTTCTTAATAAATATAAGAGTAAAGCAAAAATGCCACCCTTTCCTGCTATTATTTGACATGGTTCCTGAAATTCCAGCAAGAACAATAAGACAAAGAATAGAAAATTAAAGGCAAAGAAAGCAAAAACCATTTCTATTTATTAATGATATAGAAGTATACTTAGAAAATACTAGAGAATCCATGAATAAACTGATTGATTCAATAGTTTCAGTAAAGTAATATATTGCAAAATAAATCCAAGAAAGATCAGTAGCATTTCTATATAGCAATAACAAAATCCAGTGAGAAATAATAGAAAGAGTAACTCCACTGCAAATAGCTATAAACTGTGTAAAACATCTAGGATTCAATCTACTAAAGCACACATTGATCTATCAGTAGGAATAGTTAATATTGAAAGGGTTATAGAAAGAAGGCACATTAATATACCCTTGGTCATACTGCAAATCAATCCAACTATTCTTGAAAGTAATTTGGAATTATTTGAAGAAAGTGCCTAAAATGCCTATGTCCTCTGAATTAGAGATTACTTTGAGTCATATACTTTGACAAAAAGTATACAGTGACAAAAAAAGAAACACAACTAAAGATTTACAGAAATCCTCTTAGTAGTAGCAAAGAAATAAAATATATAGTATAATTATCCTTCAGTTGTATAATACTTAAATTGTGGCATATGAATATAATGGAATATTACTATTGCCATGTTGTTGTTGTTGAGTCCTTTTCAGTTGTATCCAACTCTTTGTGACTCTATTTAGCATTTTCTTGACAAAGATACTGGAGGGATTTGCCATTTTCTTCTCTAGTTCATTTTACAAATGAGAAACTGAAGCAAACAGGATTAAGTGACTTGCCCAGGGTCACACAGCTAGTATCTGAGGCCAGATTTGAACTCAGGTCTTCCTGACTCCAGTCCCAGTATTTTAACCACTGTGGTACCTAATTGCTATAAGAAATAATGAATATGATGAATATAGAGAAACAGTAGAAGACTCAAAATAACTGATACAAAGTAAAGTAACAGAACCAGAAAAGCAATATATGTGATGAGTATAAACTGGAAAGAAAAACAACAACTGAATGCTATGAAATTATAATGAACAAGCTTGGCCTAAACTAGAGGAATGAGAAAGTGCTTCTGCCCATTTCTTTATGAGAAGTAGACAGCCATGGGTATAAATCACTGCATATATTGCCAACCTCTTTTACTATATTGGTTAGTTTTGTAGAACTTTTTATTTTTAAAAAATATTATAAGGCATTGTTTTCTGGAAAGAGTAGTGAAGAAGAATACATTGGAAAATTGTGATGTAAAAACAAACAAATAAAATTAATTTTTAAACAAAGCAAAGAACCAAGACTTTAAGGCATAACTTAGTATCTTTGTAAAAGGTAAAAACTCATCTGGTACAGTAGACCACATTAGGAATAAGAAGGCCTAGTTCCAAGCTTCAGCTCTACCACTTAGCAGCAGACAAACACTGAAAGGAGAGGGAAAGGAAATAAGCATCTATATAGCACCTACTATTTGCCAGGCACTGTGCTAAGTGATTTTTACAAATATCTCATTTGATCTTCACAACAACCCTGAGTGGTAAATGCTTATTTATCCTGGCTAAGTGCTTTCTGTAACATGGTAATTGTTGCTATTTGTGCTTTCTACTTGTTTCAGAGAGAAAATGAATAATATAGATAAAGTGATTTGAATATATAAAGTGATATATATGTACATCATATAGGAATACATGTATGAATTTCTGTGAATGTATATCCCCCCAAAGAAAATAGCCACACCCATGTTTTCCCAAGAGATTCCAAGAACATAAAGCACACTACATTCAGTTCCTCTCATTCTTGAAAAAAATGAAACCATTGGACCATAAGCTCAGGCAGCTTTCCAGCAGTTGATAAATTTTCTGTATGATCCCCAATAGTATCATAATAAGCTCATTTACATCATTCATCATTTCATTCATAATTGTAGTTTATATGGATTGTGCCATAGGGAAAAATTAATTCCATAAATGGCTGTCTTAATTGCATCAGACTCATTCTCACTCTAGTCCATTTAAATCCTTGCCTAAAAGAATGATGCCCATCATTCCTCAATGTTGACAGCTTTCAAATCTAAAGTTCATCTACCAGTCAACAAATGTTTATTTTCACATGGAGTTATGGAAAGACTAGGTCACAAGACACGCACTCTGGTTTTCACTTGACTGTTAACAAGTTTATGCCTAGCTTGGAGAAGTCATAATAACTCTCAGGTCTTCTGCTTCCACATAAATAAAATCAAATTATTGAACTTGATTCTATCTTTTTAGGATTAACATTCCATGATCAAATGAAATAACACATATGAAACACTTTCAAAATATTAAAGCACAAAATAAATATCAGTTATGATAAATTTCAAAATTCTCTTATCTGATCATAACCATTTACTGTTCCATCTTTCCTTATGCTTTATGAATCCTGCTATTTATTCTCATCATAAGCCCCATCCCCTCTATCCCTCAGTTCTTTCCCAGGCCAAAATTTTTCAGAGAGACCTTGAGAATGTTCTAGTACCATTTCTTCTGACCTGCATGTGAGCACTTGTCTTGTGTGAGTTCTCTGTAAAACTGTCTTTTAGGCAAATGTGCATTTGGCCAATGTGGTCAGCTCATCAGCTGTGAGACATGGGAGACACTGGCACAGAACTGTCTGTGGCATGCCTGAATCAAAGAAGGTTCTGTGTTCTATGAGCAAAGCAGAATTGCAGTAACTCAAAAGAAATGTGAGATTCACACATTTAGAAATATCTCCACTCCAAATGTTCATATGGACTATTTGTGCCCAACCTGTGGTAGAGCTTTCTTAGCTCATATTGGTCTAATTAGCCAGTTGTACACACTGTCCTTGACTCCAACATAATAATTGCATTTTGGTCTTCTTTGAGAACTAAGAACAAGAATCAACCAATCCCAGGCTATCACACCTGCACAATCTATACTCTTTTTTCCTTTCCTATCTTGACCCCTTGGTTGAATCTGTACTATTGTCTACCCCCCCCCATCCTTTGACTCCTTGTACTATTACCAATCACACTTTACCAAGCCTTGGCCCATGTTACTCCCATCATCTGCCTGCCACCTTAACTCTTATTCAAGTGCTGAATGAAGCTAGAAAAAAACACAAAACTATGCTGACTGAGCCTACTACAATTTCACTCTCCCTGCAGCAATGCAAATACTCTATTCCTTTTATTGATTTGCTATCTCATAGCTCTTCTAAATCTTCTCATTTTTCCCAGTCTCCTTTCCCTCCATCCTATCAGCCAAGGCTCTTATTTAATTCTTTACTATAAAATTGAATGGCCCAGAAGTGGTCATTCTCCCTTTCTGCTCTTCTCTTATCACTTAGACACTTAGACATGTGCTCCACTTTCTCCTCCTCCTCTCTGGCCTCAGATTAAACAATGGCTCCTCTTCTTGTACCCCTGATCCCATCCTCTCCTCTTTTCTCCAACAAATTGTTCCCACTATCATGCATACTTTTACTTTAATCGTCAGTCTTTTACTATCAGTTAGTACCTTTACTGTTACTCACAAATATACCTGTCTCCTTCAACCCTTTCTAGATTCTACTACACTCTCTGGCTATTATCCTATATCTTTCTTCCCCTTCTCAGCTAAACTCCATGTTTCTCCTCTTCCTCTCATCCTCTCATTCACTTTTTTTTGGTGAGGCAATTGGAGTTAAGTGACTTGCCCAGGGTCACACAGCTAGTAAGTGTCAAGTGTCTGAGGCCGGATTTGAACTCAAATCCTCCTGACTCCAAGGCCAGTTGTTCTATCCACTGAGCCACCTAGCTGCCTCCTCATTCACTTCTAAATCCTCTGTAACCTGGCTTCTGACCTCATTATTCAACTGGTACCTGACCTCTCCAAATTCATCATTGTTCATCAAATGGCATTTTCTTAAGTTTGGTCATTCTTGACATTTCTGAAGTTTTTGACACCGTTGATCATGTTCTCCTCTGTACTTTCTGCTCCCTAGGTTTTCATGCCACTGCTCTCTCCCTGTTCTATCCGTCTATCTAATCCTTAGGCTCCTTTGCTTTTTTTCCACTTTATGTTATCTCTCTAAATGATCTCGCAGCTCCCATAGGTTCAATTACCTCTATGCAGATAATTCCAGTATCTATATGTCCAGCCCAAATCTGTTGAGAGATAACAAATCTCCTACCACCTCATGGATACCTCAAATTTGATGCTCTACAGACATATCAGACTCAACATATCTAAACTTTATCTTTCCTCCCAAATTCTCTCCTCTTCTCAACTACCTCATTACTGTGGAGGGCTCTAACAAATTCCTAGTTGCCCAGTTTCAGCATCATCCTTGACTCCTCACACTCACCCCACATCTACCCTCTCCAATCCATTATCAAATCTTATAACTTCATAGCATCTTATATATGTCCCCCTAATCTTCACTGACATAACTGCAATACTAATTTATGTATTACTCACCTTGTGCCCAGACCACTTCAATAGCATTCTAAATTGTCTCCTCACCTCAAGTCTCTCTCCACTACATTTCATTCTCCCCTAAGCTGCCAGTGTTTTTACTAAAGCATATATCTGACCAAGTTAATCTCCCCACACACCCACCCACCCTTGTTCAATAAACTCTAGTGGCTACCTATCACCTCCAGTATCAAATAAAGAATACTTTTTTTTTTCTTTTTAGTGAGGCAATTGGGGTTAAGTGACTTGCTCAGGGTCACACAGCTAATAAGTGTTAAGTGTCTGAGGCCAGATTTTGAACTCAGGTCCTCCTGAGGGCCAGTGCTCCATCCACTGCACCACCTAGCTTCCCCTAGAAGAAGAATACTTTTTTTTTTTAATTGGTAATTAAAGCTCTTCTAACCTGGTCTCTTCCTACAATTTCCAGCTTTCTTACACCTTCTTCCCCCCTTCATACATTCTCTAATCAAACTACTCTGGACTGATTTGCAACTCCTTAAATACATTTGCATGAAATGTTCTGTCCTCTCTGCCTCCTATCATCCTTCAAGGCTCAACTCAACTCCCATCTTCCATAGATCTTTCCTAGTGTCTCCAGATGATAATCCCTTCCCCTTTCAGATTACCTTCATCTACTCTCTAAATATCTTCTATGTGCCTCAGTATTTGCATATTATTTGCCTCATTAGAATTATGCCCCTTTAGAGGAATAACTATTTTTTTCCTTGTCTTTGTATCTCCCATGCCTAGCATGTAGGAAATGTTTAGTAAATGCTTGCTGACTACTGAATGAGTAAACCTTCGATGTACTCTGAGGCTCAGGGCACAGGAGGTGTACTCTGAGGTTCGGTGATAGCAATGACAAGAAAGGAAAGAAGGATCCAATGCTAGAACTGAGAACCAAGATATGGAGGTCACAATAGAAACAAAGAAAAGAGTAATTAAGACTGAGTCATAACTGATCAGGGGGTCAAGTATGTTGAAAGATGACACATACTTCCCATCCTCAAGCTCTTGGCAAGAGATAAGAAAAGTTAGGAAATGTTCAGGAAAGTCCTAGGTCAAAAGGAAAGGACCCTTGGACAAGTTCTGGGAGGGAGATGAGGTCCCAAGGGGCTGAAAAAGTCACTAAGGCCCCTACCCAAGAGTGCCTTCATGGGGCATTTCATATGTAAGCAAACAGTGTAAGCAAAGGCTACAGAAAAGCACAAAAAACATTTGGGAATAGTAAATGTACCAATTTGAGTAGAGCAGGCCCCTGAATGGAGTGACAAGTCTGGAGTCAAGCAGACTCATGTTCCTGAATTCAAATCCAGCCTCAGATACTTATGAACTGTGTGACCCTGGGCAAGTCACTTAACCCTGTTATCTATAAGATGAGCTAGGGAAACAAATGACAAACCGCCCTAGTATCTTTGCGAAGAATACCCCCAAAGGGGTCATGAAGAGTCAGACAGGACTGAAAAAACAACTCAACAACAACTTGAATAGAGTAGAGGGGTCATATAGAGAAGTAGAAGGGGGAAGAAAATAAATCTACAAAAGGTGTGGGGAGGGAGAATAATTTGAGGAGACCCTTGAAAGCCAGGTAAAGGCATTTGGACTTTTCTGAAAAGGAGACATTCAAGGTTATTGAGCAGAAGCAGGTCCTTAGGGACAATTAATGGAAGTTGGTATGAAAGATGGATTTGAAGGAAGGAGAAACTGGAGGTAGGTATGTTTAGGGGGATCTTTCTTTTACACAGTAGAAAATAAAGATTGTAGCATAAGAAAAGCTTTTTACTCTTCCTATTTTTGCTTCTTCCCTATGCCTAAGAGCCCTATGCCTAAGCAACACAAAATTTTAAAAATACTATCTTTTTTCATCTTGACTGTGTGAGATAGGAGGCATCAGAAGGAGAGAGGGGAAAAACCCATCTAATAAGTCAACATTTCTCCTGAAAATATCTGTACTACCAGTAGCCTGGTATCCACAACATTTTAATAATTTATGATCCCGCATTTTTGTTTATGTCATAGAAATTTCCAAATAGGATTTCAAAATAACTTTCCCTAACACTGTAAATCCCACAGACCTTTAAATCAGCATCTCATTTCTAAATACAGATGGTATCCACAAGATGGCTCCATAGCTGCAGCTATCTGGTTATTCCCCAAGAAAAGTCACCCATTGTTGGAAAATAACTCAAGCTATTTTCCCATTTCTGATTAAGACAAATGAGTTCTGACTGATCACTGTATAGACAGACTAAGTTCTTCAATAGCCATTTTTAATAAATAGATTTCAAACAACAAACCCAGTATCTTCATTCGAATTAAGTTTTCTGCAGTAGCCTAATATGTCTGCAGTAGACACTATCAACTCCAGAACACATACTTAGGGAAGGCAAAAATTTTCTTTCAATTCATTAAAGTATTTCAAAACATTAAAAGAAAAATAGAGGCCCGCCCTTTGGTTTCACTGGTAACTCCTTTTATCATTGCAGTTTAGCCCAGGTTTACCTGGCTAGTACCTTTTTAGACATGGTACTTGAACCCTCTTTCTGACTTCAACATCAGTTTTCTATTTACTATGTGATACTGACTCTTAAACTATAGGTTAATATTTTAAAATAAGGAAACAAAGACACAGAAATACTAACAATTATAAGAGTTGGAATGAAGCCCCTGCTGGGAGGAACATTGCAAGCTTTGTCCTGAGGGGAGACATGTGACTTTAGTATCCAGAAGCTGGCCGGCCAGCACCTAGGAACTTGTCTCTGTAGAGCCGCCTGTTAGACTTGTCAGTCAGAGCTACCAGCCAATTAGCTTGGATCTGTGTGTGTGGACAGCCCTTTTTCCTGTTGGAGAGGAGACTTCTGGGAAGAGGAAGGGGCAAGGACTCTCTTTCGCTGGGACCTCGGGTGGAGTGGAGCTGAGACCCTGGCTCCCTTAGATAGATAGATGAAGGCATCTTGGCCTGTTTCTCTCTCTTCACCAAATTCTTATGCTCCTTAATAAATGCTTAAAAGTCTAAACTCATGCTAAAGCTTCGAATTTATTGGCGACTACTAATTAGATTTTTAGACAGTCTAGCTAGAATTCTAGCTACCTTAGAGATAGCAACTTTACACAATTGAAAAATTTGTCTCATATAGCACAAAGTTATACAGAGTTCCTAGAATGCTTGAGTTCTAATTGTTCTCAACCTTTTTGAGAGTAAATTAAAACTTTGCAGTCCCTCATCTTGTGTTATTTGTGCTACTAGTATCTGTTGACTTGGAAAGTATATATAAAAAGAACCCAATAGGGGCAGCTAGAAGGCGCAGTGGATAGAGCACTGGCCCTGGAGTCAGGAGTACCTGAGTTCAGGTCTGGCCTCAGACACTTAACACTTACTAGCCGTGTGACCTTGGGCAAGTCACTTAACCCCAATTGCCTCACTAAAAAAAAAAAAAAAAAAAGAACCCAATACTGGGGCCAGAAAAATGGGATGATTACCCTTTCCTGCTTCAGTAAGGGTCTTCTTTCAGCTATGTTCTAATGCATGGGAACAAACTAGATTCAGACCCGGGGAGCTGTGGCCCCTAAATGGATGAGTCAAATACTCTTTCTTTAACTCTCTGGGTCTTTATTTTTTTACTTTTTTGCGGGGCAATGAGGGTTAAGTGACTTGCC
This sequence comes from Dromiciops gliroides, assembly GCF_019393635.1. NCBI lineage: Eukaryota > Metazoa > Chordata > Mammalia > Microbiotheria > Microbiotheriidae > Dromiciops > Dromiciops gliroides. The sequence goes on along the minus strand of NC_057861.1, from coordinate 499,813,174 downwards.
CAAGGTCACATAGCTAGTAAGTGTCAAATGTCTGACGTTGGATTTGAACTCAGGTCCTCCTGAATCCAGGGCCAGTGCTTTATCCAGTGTGCCACCTAGCTGCCCCCCAACTCTTTTGATCTTTAAACCCCAACCTTGGAGTTACAGATAGAATCATAAAGTTTTAGGTTTGGCTCATTATCCCTTTAAAAAAAATGACAGTAGAAAGGCACCTATGTAAATCAGGATGAGAGCATCTGTTTATTTCCTCTACATAAAAGAAATGCTTACAACAAGAGAATCATAAAGGCATGTTACAAAGGAATTGTTCAAAAATCAGTAGTAAAATAACTGATAAATTAAATAAAATTACTGATAAGCTGAGCAAAATAACTCTTGATACTCTCCTAAGAAGATGATATGAACATCAAAACAAGAAGTAGTTTATGGGACTGCTGAATAGGCATTTTACATTTCACCTCAGCTCTATACCATTCAAGCAATTTCTTCCAGGTAAATGTCCTCTGGCAAACCAGGCCAGAGTCTGACTCTCTTCTTCCTATCCATGGACATCTTCTTTAGCAGGGCTATAGGTTCAGAATATTCCAACTGATGCCAGGGTGCTCTGACTGAAGGTCTCTGGGCCTCCTGACCTCACAAAGCTATCTTCCAAGGCTGGAAATTTTCCATCTGAGCATTGCTGTTAAGTCACCTATACTCTGGAAAGAAACAGAAGAAGCAGCAGCTCAGAACTCAGGCTCAGGATCTCCTAGACAAAACATGTTCTTTACTTGCAATATGCTCACAGCTTGCCATTTCTGTTGGAGTAGAGGACAGCAAGGGGGTAGCTAGATGGACCAATGGAGAGAGTTCCAGGCATGGAGTCAGGAAGACTTCCTTTTCCTGAGTTCAAATCCAGACTCAGACACTCAGCTAGCTGTGTGACCCTGGGCAAGTCACTTAATTCTGTTTGCCTCAGATCCTTATCTGTAAAATGAGCTAGAGAAGTAAATGGCAAGCCACCCCAGAATCTTTATGAAGAAAACCCCAAAGGTTTGGGGGTCCTGAAGAGTTGTTCATGACTGCAGGAAGCCCATCAGCAGCCTCTCACACAAAACTTACTATACATGGAGTTGAAGAGAGAGATAAGAGAGTGGAGTCACTCCCTTTCTAAGGTTCACTAAGTCATCAACTCTTCCTGTTCAGTGGCCAATAAGAGAATTGTTTCATTATCTGAAAGTTCAAGTCTTTCAATGCTGAGCCAGACATGACCCCAGAAATTTACAGGGAAACTCACTGCATGCTCTGGCATTCTCCAGAATGTACAAATTCTGCTACATATATGATAACAAAAAGGTCTCTATGTATTCCATAATGCTTTAAAATCATTTTGTATTTTATTCATTGTTATAGTATTAACATGCATGTAAAAAGGATATTTATGTTCATAAATTATATCTTCATTATACACAGAAGCAGCTCTGGCCTCACATGGAATGAAGCACATGTTTTAACAGTGGTTGAAAGTTGGAATTGTTTGATTATCCAGAAAATTATCTTTTCCCTCTCTCTAGTCACCACCAACATGTGAACAGAAGTACCCTCTCCCAACTCTCCCCTTCAAATTTCTCCATAGGTAGGTAATTTCTTTTAGTTCACAACCATTCATCTACCTTTTCTCTGTGTCCCCAGGTTGCCCATTACTCCTCTTCTACTTCTGTTAATTTTTCTAAGGACATATAGGTAGTGTACTATATCATAAAGAAATGTTTCTTTTTGAGAATTCTGGACCAATACAGAAAGCAAAAATACTTTTTTTTTTACAAAGGAAACAAAAAATGAAAAGTAGGCTTGGTGAGAGATCCAGAAGAAAGTAGGAAACAAGGAGGCAAGAATTTAACCAATGCAACCTGGAAGCCACCATAGTCTCCCTTCTTTTCATCTCTTCATTCTCCTTACAGGCTTGTAGTCACAGGAATAGATGCAGATATAGCTGGGAGAAGTAGTCACTCTTCCATACTCCCTCTCCCAGTATGCAGCCTTCCTTGAAAAGGTCATGTCCTATACTGAGCACCTTGCTCACTCCTTACTTCTTGCAAGATTTCAGTTCTCTCTTTCCCTTTAGATGAGAAGAGAATCCCCCCCCCCCGTATACAAAACACAGTTTCTTGACACCCAAGGCTTAATGTAGATAAGAGTTGTATAATTTATATCTGACAACAAACATTGATCTCTAGTTCAATGCTACAGTAAGCCTCCTTTAGTCCTTCATAGACTCCTTGGGGGTTTGATGGTCCAAGGGGTTTCCACTAAAAATTACTTCATGATACCATAAGCAGCAAGTAATTGCCCTATTATATAACAAATATTTTTTTCTCTGTGACAAGCATATGAATGTCTAAAGCATTATAGGTTTGTTTCTACAGTGATTTAAAACAGTCATGATCATATTCACAATGATTTTGGTGTTTGTGCAGCAGTTACATGATGCTCTGATGATATTTTCTTGCAGTTCCTCAATCTGTCATCAAATTGTTTCCAAACCACCATGATGGTATTTGACATTCAAGTACCACCTGATTCCCACTGGATTTTCAGATGCTTGCACATACCCTCATTCATGTTCTATACTCTGCACCAAAGTAACCATCATATTCCCCTCTGTTACCATGTAATAGTACCTCACCAGCTGTGTAATCACATTATTAAAATATTACAAACATTTACGTTCTTCTAGCACAAATGTCAGGCTGTTTGAAAACTATGATCACCAGGCAAACACCTTACAAACCATCTTGAAACCAGCATGGACAGTCACAAATGTTCTGCAGAAACAAACCTATATTGCTTCTCATTGCAGCATTAAAGCTGTTTTCCTATTTAAACTCATTCCCTGCTTGTGCTATCCTACTAGCTGACAGATTTTCAAATGAACTAGTTGGCAACCCTGGTGTACCCATGGTAGAAGAGAAGAAAGGATAGTTTACATATAAACCTTTTTTAAAATGAAACAACATATGACATTGAATTTCAAGTACATTTATCTTCAATACAGCACTTGTCATTAGCCAGTAAACAAGGTATATCATAACTAGTTGTTCTTTTTTTTATAGGTTTGGTGACTAATTTTTTAAAAATGAATTTCCCGCTCTCAGCAGGAAAGCTTATAAAATTCTCCCAACATTTTAATTTTCCATCACATATACATATGAACAAGAATTTCTACTTTATTCACTTTTTAAATTAAAATACAGAAATAAACTTGATGCAGAACCAGATTTAATACTGTGGTGGGTTTGTTTTTGTTTTTTTGGTATTGAACTAAATATTGCTAAACTTTGTTCAAATAAAAAGTCCAATATAAAAATTAAATTTTCTGTATTATATTAAATATTTTCTAAATTGGAAATTATTTCAGTTAAAATGTTGTTTGTAGAAAAAAAATTGTAAAACAAAGAAATATAATACAATTTCTTATGGATAATACTAGGCATTAACAAAACTAATTGGATGATTTATTTTGTTTTCTAGACTACTCTACATAACATATTCATAATTATTTTTATTAAATTTTTATGATTTTTATATTTAGAGTTTTCCTAATTATACACAGAATAGAATTTTATATTTTATAATTATATGGTATACATGTTAATTTAAAGTTTGGGGGGAGTGCAAAATGTTCATTGTAGTTAATGTAAGTAATTAATGAATAAATCTAAAAGAATATTATAAATAGTATATTAAATTATCCTAGGTGTTAACAATATATTTTAATTGTTGATGTTGATGTTGAAAAGGGTTTGTAGAAGAAAAAAATTGGAAACCGCTACTCTGCTACATTCTCTTAAAGACTTTTCAGTAATACTCTGACTCATGTCCCAACTTAAGCTACCCTAGGAAATGTGAATTTGTCTTGTTTTTACATCTTATGTGTCTCAGATCACCTGTAGGCACCAAGTCAAAAAGCCATGACTGAATGAATGAACAATCATGTATTAAACTCTTACTATGTTCTCTGCACTATGGTAAAGGTTGGAGACACAAACAAAAAAGCAAGCAAGACAGTCTACTCTCAAAAAGCTTACATTTTAATGAGAGAAAAAAATATAGGGCTAGGTTAGGAAGAGGGTTTGGGGTCTGAAAAGTGAAAGAAATGGAATAGGACCCTCAAGGCATAATCTTTCTAAAAGCAATGGTAGTGTTAATTTGGTTACAGTTTCTAGAGCAGGAGGTGGAAAGGAATTTGGGGGGTGGAATGAAAAAGATACATGGGTGAAAGCAAGTTGGGACTGAAAGAGATCATGCCCCAGAGGATTTTGGGAATCCAGTCTAGATTGTCCTGACTGGTAAGACTTTCCTATTTGTAGCTAGCCACAGATCTTTCACTCCCAGCTTGCCTTCACCTATGTAGTTTCTCCATCCCACTCTTCTCTGCAGTTACAGATACCTCAGGTCTCAATTTAAACAAAGTCTTTAGTGGTCTAAAAGTTCCTCTGTCACTGTCACTTTACAACAAACAACTACCAGCTCAAGTTCCTACAAGTCTCAACTTAGCCTAGGAACTCCTCACCCTAATGAGATAGTTAGAAACAGCATGCCTTTAGGCTAGCTTATAAATTTCCATTTCTTTTTTTAGTCAGGCTTAAATTTCTTACCTAGAGAGACAGACAGACAGACAGACAGACAGACAGACAGACAGACAGATAGATAGATAGATAGATAGATAGATAGATAGATAGATAGATGGATGGATAGATGGATAGATAGATCTAGATACATGATTGATCTAGATACATGATTGATCTAGATAGATAGATAGATAGATAGATAGATAGATAGATAGATAGATAGATAGATAGATAGATAGATAGATAGATGGATGGATGGATGGATGAGTAAATAACAAGAACAATTTAAAAATTGGAGGACTGTGTTGTTCAGTTGTGTCCAACTCTTTGTGGCCCCATGGACTATATTTTCCAATAGGTTTTCTTGGCCAAGAGACTGAAGTGGTTTGCCATTTCCTTCTCCAGTGGATTATGGCCAACAAAGGTTGACTTGTCCAGGGTCACATAGCAAGTAAACATTGAAGGTGGCATTTGAACTCAGGTCTTCCTGACTCCAGGCACCACACTCAATCCACTGAGTCACCTAGCTTTCTGCCTCCATGGAAGACTGTGCAGACCTCCTAAACACCTTTGTGAAAACTTCCTAATTTACTTTTCTCAACCAGCCTTCATTTTAATCTGAATTAGGATAATTCAATTGCATTCATCTCTTCCTTGACTTAGAATGTGATGTGATGTACCCCTTCCCCCACAATCAACATCTGCCTCCAAGACTGGAGGAAAACATTCACACCTTTAACTCTTTGCCTTTCCAGCTTCTATCATCCCAAGTAGTGAGAGATGTCAGCCCATGCAAATTACCCTGAAGCTTTGAGAAGCCTAAAAATAGTAGTGGGATCACTGGAATGGGGAGTGGCAGAGTTGGCAGACAGTGCCAATAATCTTGCTGTAAAAGCAAATGTGAATACATTTCTCTATTATACTACATATGTTTGTTCTCTTATGCATTGATAATATGTATTCTCAGATCCCTTCCTGTAGCTCCATTGTCCAACCTATTCCCCATTTCCCTTCCCCCCCCAAAAAAGGTTGGGAATACTGCATCTAATCAAAAGACAGCATGCTTGCCATATTTAACTTTAATTCTTGAGTTAATCAAATTTCTCATCCAATCAACTGTGTTCTGATTCTAAGAGAGAAATTATCAAATATTCTTGATGAAATTCTGCAAGAATTATTAAGTTCCCTAATATCTAGAGACTAAATGCTAGACACTAATCCATTTTTCTTTTATTTACCGAGGTGACACCAGGGTGCCAGGTGAGTGTTTCTAACCCTTTGACTTCCTGTCAGCTTTTCCTTTTCTGAGTCAGTGGCTGCAGGATGCACACTTAATGACTTCTAGAATGAGCTTAGTCCAGAGGTGCTTCTATGATCTGGCAGGAGGACTGCCCCATTGAAGACCTACCTACTGCTTCTTGGTCTCTTGTCCCGAGGCAGATACCCTCTACAGTATCTTGTTAGGGATAAGCCTATTATGTAAATGTGGGGAAATTTCATGCATATTCTAACGTATTCATTACTGGAGTGGGAGTAATTAGATTAGATTGAATTGTTAGGTCCTTGAGGGCAGACACTGCATGCTGCAAAGTGCAGCAGCCACACTCCATTCTAAACCAAGTCTAGGGTAATTGGGAGGCCTCAAATCCATCAGTGAATTAGGGGGATGCCTACACAAAGCATGTGAAGACTTCCCCCAAAGTTTGGGCAAATGAGAACAATATATTTCAGTGGCCATGAAGATGGCTGAAGCAGCCTCTGTGGAAAGCTTATAACTTGATCTGACATCTAAAGCACTAAGGTCCTCCACTGCATCCCAGACCATCATCAGTCATCTTGACTTTTGTCCTGCCATTGGACTTGAATGAAAAGTCATTCAATAATGAGGCTGAGGACTTCTCACAACTCTGCCTCACTTAAATCCAGTTCACAGGCAAGTCAAGATATCACCCAAGGATATCATTGGTATCTCCCCAAAGGAAAGATGAACAACAATAACATTGATGTCCTCTCTTCCCTACTTATTCCCAAAAGAAAGAAGGGAGCACTTTAAAGTAAGATTTCTCCTTGACAGCAAGTGAAAAAGTATACAAAGGGTGTAAGTCCCCATGTTCTTGTTTTCTCACTGGTCTTGCTCATCTGCCATATTCTGCTGGTTCCCCTTTATTTCAGGAAGAACTTATGTTATGTTGTCCTCAATGGTTCACTATTGATGATTTTGTAGGAAAAAAGGAGTTTCTGAACGGCGATTCCTGACAAGTCTGATAAATGCCTATTCTTTCTTCTAATGAGAATAGCTTGTCCCACATTCATTTCCATAATAAGAAAAATGTGATATTATATAAGTGAATGAATAATCAAAACCCTGGGGTAGATCAAAGATTTGGGGAGAGTGCAGTGAGATTCCCAACAAAAGGGAACTTTTTATAAAACATTAACTATAATAAGTCACATTTATATAGCACTTGGCAGTTAACAGAATACTTTCCTCACAACCCTTTGATGTAGATAATACAAGTTATAAAATTATATACATTACAGAGTTGGTAGAGACCTTTTTTCTGAGGGGCAATGGGGATTAAGTGACTTGCCCAGGGTCACACAGCTAGCAAGTGTCAAGTGTCTGAGGCTGGCTGTGAACTCAGGTCCTCCTGAATCCAGGGCCCGTGCTTTGTCCATTGTGCCACCTAGCTACCCCATGGTAGAGACTTTTAAGGTCCAATCCACTCATTTGACAGCTAAGAAAACCCAAATACAGAGAGAAGATGTGTCTTGCCCAAGGTCACACAGGTGACACCTACTTTACAATTAAGGAAAGTGAGGTGAAGAGAAGTTTTTAAAATCTCACCCAAGGTCACACAATTAACAAGAGGCAGATTCAAGCCTCAAATTCAGGTATTCTGATTGCAGGTCCTTGGCTCTTTCCACCATACCATACTGATTCCATAATTCTATGCCAAGTATAAATTCATTTTAAGTCAATAAGCACACATTAAGCACTTACCATGTCTAAGCCTATGGGTGATGGGTAGTGGAGGACAGAGAAAGATTTTTTTAAAAATCCCTGACCTCAAAAGATTTAGAATGATAGGGTTTTATATTTGGAAGAAACCTTCAAAGTCATCTTGTCCAGCCTCCAAGCCAAATAATTAGACACTGAAACAATGATTTTGATTTTTATATAGGATTAACAAAAAACATAGTATCTGAATTTATTTTCAATGCATATCAACAAGAGTAACTCTCTGCAGTCATTTACATTCAGATTATAATGATATTCAAGTCCATGTAAGCAAACCAACAGTTAATGAAATTCAATCTCTTCTCTAGCATAATTAGCATAAGATAATTATAAAATGAAGAGAGTGAAAGAATCATTCAGTAAAAAAGAACCCTTTAACAGCTACTTGAAATTAGATACAGATGAGATTTGCTTGAGATTTCTGATATTACTGAATATAAAATGAAAAGAACAGGAAAGGCATGAAGAAGGTCGCACTTGAATAGAGTTCCAAAGGAAGCAAGGGATTCTAAGATTTGAAAATAAGGAGGGAAAGCATTCTAGGCATGGGAGACAACCAGTGCAAAGGCTCGGAAATAGGAGGTGAATCTGTCAAGTGTAAGGAACAGCAGGAAGGACAGTATGACTTTGTGGAGTGTAGAAAAGGCAATAATGATTAATGAGAAGGGAAAGCTAAGTTTAAATCAGGTTGTAAAGGACTTTAACAGCCCAACCAAAGATCTTACAACATCATTTGATCCTAGGGGCAATAGGGAGCTACTGAAGTTTAGTGAGGAAGGGAGCAACATAGACAAACCTGCCCTTTAGGAATATCACCCTGACAGATATTTGGGTAAAAGAAAGCCTTAAGGCAAGGACAACATTTAGGAGTAGAAATATAGGCAAGAAGTGATGGGAAGGGGGCAGCTAGATGGCTCAGTGGTAAAGCACTGGCCCTGGATTCAGGAGTACCTGAGTTCAAATCCGGCCTCAGACACTTGACACTTACTAGCTGTGTGACCCTGGGCAAGTCACTTAACCCTCATTGCCCTGCAAAAAACCAAACCAAAAAAAAAAAAAAAGAAGTGATGGGAACTTGAACGAGGGTGAAAAGAGAGAAGGGACTGAAAGATGATGTGAACATAGCAACAATAAGATTTGTTAGCTGGTTGACAAGTGAACAAGGAAGTGTGAGGAGTCAAGGTTGTAAATCTAGGTGACAACAGAAATATGGAAGTTCAGAAGTAGAATGAATGAGCTTGGTGCGAAAGATAATTACTTGTTTTAGACATATTGAGCTTGAGATGCCTAAGGTTCATCCAGCTGAGAATATCTAAAAGGTGATTGGAAACATGGGAATAAATAGGGATATACTACAGAAGGATATAGAGATTCAGGAATCATTGAAATAGAAAGGAGAAGTAAATTCATGGGAGTCGATGAGGTCTCTCATTGTCAATTTAGAGAGAGAATAGAAAAGCAGAGACCTAGTATAAACAGCTGCATCTGTGTAGTGCCCATAATGTTATGGAGGAAAGGGGTTCCAGCAAACCCTATCCAAGAGGAGAATTCACCAGTGATAGATAAATGATAGATAGATAGCTAGATAGATGAGAGATAGAGAGATGGACAGATGGATGGATGATAGAGAGCTAGCTAGCTAGATGATAGATAAACAGATAGATAGATGATAGATAGATAGATGTAGGTGATAGATATAGATGATAAATAGATAGATAAATAGATATAGGTGATAGATATAGATGATAGATGGATAGATGGATGGATGATAGAGAGCTAGCCAGCTAGATAATAGATAGATAGGTAGATAGATAGATGCTAGATAGATAATGTTTACCATGTACTAGCTACTGGGCTTAGTGCTGGAAATGAAAATACAAACCCAAAAAATGGTACTCCTTATCCTCAAGGAGTTTACATTCTAATGGGAAAAGACAACAGATAATGGTGATCCAGAAAGTTAGGAAAGGAGTGGAACATAAGTTGTGAACATGGATAGCCTGGATACTTCATAAAATGGTGGTCCTGGACAGGAACTCACCGGTCATGGAATGTTGACATGTTCTGAATTTGGATTTCTGACACTGTTCTCTAGAGGACTTTGAGGAGGAAGAAGCCAGAAAATACAAGGATCAGTCATTTTTTCTATTATATACAGAAGGCAGGAAGGTATATGTAGAAGTACCTCAGCCACTGACTGCTGACTTTTATTCCCCCTTCCTCTAGGATCCAAAGCACAAGCAAATAGCTGTTGAATCCAGAGGATCAAGCACCAGTTCTCTCCCCCTTCCCCAGCCTCCAAGATCTGATGAGTAAACATTGCCGACATTATAGAAAAGCTAAATGGAACTGCATTTCTTCTAACTTACTCATTAAAGAAGGACTGGCTCAATGCTTGTATTTCTGTTAAGTTGGGAGACAGTTTTCTGAGCCTGAAAAGCTGGAGCTCAGGAAAAAAATCAATTCAGGCTTTGTAGTCAGCATTGTGAGCCACTGGCTGCTTCCTTTCCAGTCTGTTTTCCAATCATTACTCATTATCCTTTCCTTCCTATTTCTTCATTCCTTCTACATACAAATGAATATGCATTTGCATGTACATTTGCATACACATGTATATATTCACACACACACACATATATATATATATATATACACAATAAAGATTGGTAGCCACCAGATTTTCTTCATGCATCTATTTATTATCCCCCTTTCTTTACTCAAATGACCACCATCCTAGTTCAAGATTTCATTCTGGCATGGACTATTGCAACAGACTCAGAATTGATATCCCTTTCATAGTGCTCTTCATTCTCAAATTCTTCCTTCTAAAGTACAAATTTCCTAAAGATCTAGTCAGTCCCCTATTCAAAAAACTTCATAGGTTCCCTATTATTTGTGGGATTCAATTTAGGTTCCTTTATCTGGCTTTTTAAATCCTTCATAACTTGTCCTCAACCTATTAGAGTCATACTGTGTGCATGTATGCATGCATGAATGCATACATGTGAAGAAAATCTGAGGTTTTCATACAGTAATCATTTGTGTGTAGTTAATACTGGTACAGGTAGAGGTTTGGGAGGAAGTCTTAGATTAGGTTAGAGGGAAAAGCAAACCTGTTTCAACTGGAGGGAAGGGGAGGAGTAATACATGGAATGCAATCATGAGCACAATGGATTTATAGTGAGATAATGTCCCTAAGTCAGTATTTAAACAGAGAGATATTAATGACATAAATGTAAATTGATCCCTAGACCTAGTAGAGACGATCACCTGAGGAAAAGGCAAACCAAAATTCCCCAAAGAAGTATCTGTTTTACAATGTAGATCTTACATGTGGTTCCCTTTAGTTTCTTTGAAGGCTGTTGCTTCACTTGCATTAAAACTAAGATGTGGGAGTCTCAGCCTATGTATTTGTTACAATACCCCATCCAACTTTATATGTGATTTCCTCTACCTATGTTCAGCAGAATATGATTCAAACTATGATGGAAAATGCTCTCCAAATCCAGAAAAAAAGAACTGTGGAATCTAGATGCAGACTGAACCATACTATTTCTACATTTTTTGTTTTTCTTTTTTAAGGTTTTTCCCTTTTGCTCCGATTCTTCTTTCACAGCATAACTAATACAGATTGCTTACTGTCTTGGGGAGGGGGGAAGGGAAGAGAGGGAGGGAGAAAAATTTGAAACTGGAAATCTTATAAAAACAAATGTTGAAAACTATCTCTACATGTAACTAGAAAATAATAAAATACTTTTATGATAAAAAAGGAATATGAGTCAAACAAAACAGACAAATAGTAGAAATACTATAAGCTTAGGGTTTTGCAAGGGATAAATATCAAAACGACAGTGTGGCAATGGATCTGAAAGGAAAGGACAATGTAGAGTTGAGCTCTTTTACCATGGGTTGAGATTGAGAAGAAAGGAAAGTCAGATTAGAATGATTAGGTGGTGGCTGGGGAGAGTACTGAGGGATGAAGGCATCAGTGGTCCCAGTGAGGATGAAAAGGTTTAAAAGAATTAACGTTCAGGGAGAGGTAGAATGATAGGAGTTTGTGATCTGATAAGGAGTCATCATTTTTTAACATTGCAAATGTAAAACACTTGGGGATTTTGGCAAGATCAAGTTTGTGACCCTCCCTGTGTGTGGCTAAGATGGAATGGAAAATTGGATCATAAAAGTTTAAGAGACAGGAATTGAAAGGCTAGGGTGATATGTTTTACATGATTGCACATGAATTCCCTATATCAGATTGCTTACCATCTTAGGGAGGGAGAAGAAGGAGGGATAGAATTTGGAAACAAACTAAAAATTAAAAAAAAATTAATGGTAAAAATTGTGCTTATGTGCAATTGGGAGAAAAGAAAAAGGGAAAGAAAAGAAGAAAAAAGAAGGAAGGAAGGAAGGAAGGAAGGAAGGAAGGAAGGAAGGAAGGAAGGAAGGAAGGAAGGAAGGAAGGAAGGAAGGAAGTAGGAAGGAAAAGAAAGAACTAAAGAAAAAAGAGAAGTAAGGAAGACATATTAGGATGTCTAAGGAGATATCAACATATATGTTCAAGTCCCCTGGTATAAGGGCAGGAATTAACAACAACAAGAAGACTATGAGCCAGATGGTAAACTCCTTCAAAAACTTAGGCGGGGGTGGTGAGATGACTTTGGAGCCAACAAATACCTGTCACTAGGATCTTAACTAAGTAATAAATTAGAATGGACTAAATCTTTTTTTTTTTTTTTAGTGAGGCAATTGGGGTTAAGTGACTTGCCCAGGGTCACACAGCTAGTAAGTATTAAGTGTCTGAGGCCGGACCTGAACTCAGGTACTCCTGACTCCAGGGCCGGTGCTCTATCCACTGCGCCACCTAGCTGCCCCTGAATGGACTAAATCTTATAGGAGAAGTTGCTGAGTGATGGAGGCAAAGAAGAAGGAAGCAGGGTTCTAGTTCCCCCTTCCCCCTGCTGGGCAGGAAAGGGAGGAAAAAGTACAGCCAGTGCTAGAGAGGTCTCTGTGAAAGCAAAAGGATAGAAGAAATTCTAGAGGAAGAAGTTGGAAATGCAGAAATAAAACTTCCTCATCACCTCTGCCTTTTAGAATCTCCTATTTTCTTCAAAATTCCGCTCAAACACCTCCTACTAATGACTGGGGCCTCCAGTAGGTTTTTATGGTTCCAGCTAAGAGTGTTTATAAGTTATATCTAAGCTCTGATTGGTGATTGATTACCATAGCTTGTGATGAAAGAAAACTACCAATTAAATCTAATGTCAATAGCAAGTGTTTATTAATGCTTGGAGGTAGCAGAGTGGCTTAGTGGATAGAGCACTGGGCCTGGAGTAAGGATAGACCTGAGTTCAAATCTTGCCTCAAGCACTTCATTTCTGTGTAACCCTGAGCAAGTCATTTAACCTGTCTACCTTAATCCACCAGAGAAAGAAATGGAGAACAACTCTAGTATCTTTATCTGCCAAGAAAAGCCCAAATGGGGTCACAAAGAGTCAGATGTGACTGGACAACAGCACCAATCAGTTGTTTACCAGATCTGGGACACAGACATCATTGGTAGGTTTTGTTTTGTTTTTGTTTTTGTTTTTACCAGATTTAGGAGCCTTAACAGTCCATGGTCTATGGCCAAACTACAAACAAGAATTATTACAGGAAAAAAAATTAATTTATCTGATTAATTTATGTAACAACTTAGTCACAAAATAGAGACTTAAGCAAAATGTAGTTAGTCATACGAAATTAACATACTTATTCCCACTATGCTAATTTATCAGTTGGACACAATGTGGATAGAGTGCCAAACTTTGAGTCAGAAAGACCAAAATTGGAACCCAGCCTCGGACCCTTACCAGCTGTTTGACTCAAGGAAAATTTCTCTGCCTCCCTCATAGGGTTGCTGTAGGAATTAAATGAAACAAGTATGTAAAATGCTTTACAAACCTTGAAGTGCCATATAAATGTCAAATACTATTATTAGTCTATTCTTCAAACAGTTAACCTCTCCTTCCTTTATTACTAGAATGAGCTACCCACGCCACTCCATGCCCTTCAACGCTTCCTTTCCTAACATCAGCAGGACCCAGGAAATGAAAACCCACATAGAAAATAACATACATTGTTGTCCTTAGTGAGTGATACAGTTTTGTAGATCCAGGAGGTTTAGACATACACTCTTTAATTTTCTTACTTTCTCTTTTTCTTCTTGTTCCCAGAAACCTATGGCCATAAGAGGGAAGGAGAGAAGGGGGGGGGGGCGCAGAGAAGGAGGGGGGGGCCAGAGAGAGAGATTCCTCTTGGGGAAGGTCTTTTGTTTTGTTTTGTTTTTTGGTTTTTTGGTGGTTTTTTTTTTTCGGTAAGGCAATTGGGGTTAAGTGACTTGCCCAGGGTCACACAGCTAGTAAGTGTTAAGTGTCTGAGGCCAGATTTGAACTCAGGTACTCCTGAATCCAGGGCCGGTGCTTTATCCACTGCGCCACCTAGCTGCCCCGGGGAAGGTCTTTTTTAAGCTCTGAAATGAGCATTATTCATTTAGGTTAGCAAAATTTACACATTTTTAAATACTTAACAAAATTTGAAAGTTTAAAGCATATAATAGAAACGATCTGTGACTTTAAAAGACAGTCCTTCCAACCAACCCCACCCCCAAACTGGAAAGAGATTTCCTTCATCTGATTTCTTCACAAGAGCTGATATTTATACATTTTTTTAAAGTTTACAGTTTATAATATTCTTTATTTACTTAAAACAACTACATACGTAGTAGCTTCCCCATTCCCCATTTTATTGCCTCCCATTTTATAAATGAGAAAATTGAGATCAAGAGAAGTGACCTACCTTCAAAGATAAGACTAATTTGAACCTACATCTGGCTTGAAAGCCACATAAGCTCTTTCTGTTTCTGCTGCCTCTCTAACACTTTGGGCTCTACCTGTGCCCTTATCAACTTTTTGCAAATTAATTTTCTATTATAAATGTAGTAAAACTCAACAAATGCAAATAAGCATAATATAGAATTATATAATAAATAGTTAAATATAGAATCATAAAAATCTAAACCACTTCTATTTTTGTACTTACCATAGTCTAACATTTTTCTTGCTACATGTCTTACTTATATTAGAATACAAACTTCTGAGGATGAGGACAGGTCTTGTTTATCTTTTTTTAATTTTTTTATTTTTTTGCGGGGCAATGGGGTTTAAGTGACTTGCCCAGGGTCACACAGCTAGTAAGTATCAAGTGTCTGAGGTCAGATTTGAATTCAGGTACTCCTGAATCCAGGGCTGATGCTTTATCCACTGTGCCACCTAGCCGCCCCCAGGTCTTGTTTATCTTTAGCAAAATGTTTTACACACAGCAACTATGTAATAACATTTGTTGAATAAGATGAAAATTGAATTTTATGATCATAGTTGATTTACATGTCAATTCTGTTAACTATAGGATTCAACTTACCCTATTCCTAAAAGGAGACATTTTTCACTGTAAAATTGTGCCATGAAATTTTCATACATATATTCTATCACCCCAACTAGATGTTACTTTTACCAACACAAACTGCATCTTACATTTGGTGACTGATTAAGTGTTCATAGATAATGAATAAGCATTTTGGTAAAGACAGAGAGAAGGTAACCTTTGCCATGAAAGCAAATTGCTAGAAACAAAACATCCTGTTTAGAATCAGAAAATTGATGGTTTTTTTTCCATAATTATCAAGTCATCAATTAAATCTTAGCTAATCCTCACTCCTTTTCAGGTGTCTGTGTGTGTATATGTGTGTATATATATATGTGTGTGTGTGCGTGCGTGTGCGTGTATATGTGTATATATGTATATGTATGCATATGCATATATATACATGCGTGTATATGTAGGCATGTGTGTGTATATATATATATACTATTATTATTATCTAGCATCTTTTATTGTTGTTGTTTTGTTTTTATTATTATGGACAGCTAGGTGATACCATGGAGCACAGTGGATAGAATGCCAGGCCTAGAGTCAAGAAGACCTGAGTTCAAATCCAGCCTCAGAAATTTACTGTGTGACCCTGAGCAAGTGATTTAACCCTGTTTGCTTCAGTTTCCTCATCTGTAAAATGAGTTGGAGAAAGAAGTGGCAAACCGCTCCAAAATCTTTGCCAAGAAAATCCCAACTGGAATCATAAAGAATTGGGTGTGACTGAAATGATTGAACAACAACAAATGAATTGATGATTTCTTCTACTTAGAGAATTTCCAATGAGGAAATTCTTGCTACAGATGCAGTTTAGCAACTACTCTGTACCTTAATATTTTAGAGTTGCCCGAGACATTGCAAGATTTAGTAATATGAGTTCTGAGTTGTGTGTGGTAGTGGAAAGGAGGGTCACACAGTCAGTATGTATCAGAAGTAGGACTTGAGGCCAGGTCTGTCTCTCTTCAAGGCTCTTCTGTCCACCCACTGCTCCAGAGGCCTCTCCTGATTATGTTTTGGGCCTGGAGTAAGGAAGTCCTAAATTCAAATCTCGCCTCAGACACTTATTAGTTCTGTGACCCTGGACAAGTCACTTAGCCTATCGCCTGCCTCAGTTTCCTCATCTGTAAAATGGGAATGATCATAATAGTACCACCCCCCTGGGTTTTCCTGGGGGTCAATAAGATAATATGTGTAAAGTGCTTAGCTCTCTGTCTAGGACACAGTAGGAACTTATTAATTAAGTTTAAAAGCAATTAAAGACAGCTTCTTACACATAAGGTCATTATGAGAAATGCAGAAAAAAAAATACTGCCTTCAAGAAGCATATAATTTGTTTTGAGAGACAAGATATACATAGCTAAAAATAACTTTAAAGTATTTGCAATATATGAAAATGTATAGAGATTGCTATGGCATAAGGGATAAAAGACTGGGATTGAAGTTAGGAGAATTTGGGTTCAGCTCCCAACTCTGGCCCTTATTTGTTTCATGACCTTGGTGAAATAAAAAAGGCTTATAACTAAGAATAAAATATACTGAGAGACTGAAGATTATTCTGCAGGGGAGAAAATGTACCTTTAATAGAAGAGAATACTTATCTATTTCTGTTGAAAAAAATCAACAGTGGGTAAAATCTTTGAAATGCAAACACAGGAGATAAGAGATACTGAGAAAAGTAAATGCATTTGAGCAATTTGAAGGGAATAAAAGAAGAAAATGAAGATCAAGGTACTTACATCTTCATGGAGGGAGGGAGGAGAGAAAGACAGCTGTCCCTCCAAGCCTCCCTGTCATCAACAGCCAAGGAGGGAGCTAAGAAAGACATACTCAGAGCCTAGGTGGAGTTATGTGCTGTTATGTTTATTTTAAGAGGTTAAAGAAAAGTGGAGGAAAAAGTAATACATAGGAAAAATGAGGAAAGAGGAGGAACTTACTATTTCTCATAATTGTGTCACCTAAGGATATATAAAAATGGAGGTGAAGGAAGCAGGCATCTTATGAACCTCGCATTTGGATCAAGACAAGAAAGGTAGAAAACATATACAAGACTTCATTACAGAAATACGTTAAAATTAATAGGAAAATAGATGGAGACTAGAAGAATAAAGAAGGAGGTTTAAGAGAGAGGGTAGAGTTTTGATGGAGATATTCACAAGAAATTCAGATTTAAACTACATAGAACAAATTATAAGGGGAGATTTTTTTAAAAACTATATTATTATTAAACAATAATCATCAAAATTCTTTAGTACTGATTAAGCACTATTTGTAAAAAATTCTGAGACAACTGGAAAAGTTTGACAGAAATTGCGTTATATACCAACAGATAACATATGTCATAATAAAGTCTAAATGGACATGACTTAAATATTAAAGATTATATCATAAATGTTAGAGAAACAGGGGGGCAGCTAGGTAGCACAGTGGATAAAGCACCAACCCTGGATTCAGGAGGACCTAAATTCAAATCCGGCCTCAGACACTTGATACTTACTAGCTGTGTAACCCTGGGCAAGTCACTTAACCCTCATTGCCCTGCAAAAAAAAAAAAAAAGAGAGAGAGAGAGAAAGAGGGAAGAAAAAATTTTTCACAGCTATAATGAAGAAAATCTCTAACTAAACAAGAAATAGAGATGGCTGTAAAAGATATAATTTACAATTTTTATTACCTAAAATTGAAGAGACTCTTCACAAATCTAGCATTAAGAAACTACTCAACGGAGCCAATACATGTGGGGCATTTTCCTTTCCGTGTTCTATACCCAGACATTATGGTTTATGGACTGACCTTTGCCCTAGGGAGCTTGCTTCTAATGATAGGAGTTTCCCTTTTCTCACACTTCTTGACTCATTAACAAGTCCCCAAGTAGTCCCAGGGATGATGTCAAAGTTAGGTTAAAAAGTTAGGTAAAGGGGCGGCTAGGTGGCGCAGTGGATAGAGCACCGGCCCTGGATTCAGGAGAACCTGAGTTCAAATCCGGCCTCAGACACTTGACACTTACTAGCTGTGTGACCCTGGGCAAGTCACCTAACCCCCATTGCCCTGAAAAAAAAAAAAAAGAAAAAGTTAGGTAAAGTTGGGGCAGCTAGGTAGCAGAGTGGATAGAGCACCGGCCCTGGATTCAGGAGGACCTGACTTCAAATTCAACCCCAGACACTTAACACTTACTAGCTGTGTGACCCTGGGCAAGTCACTTAACCCCAATTGCCCCACAAAAAAAAAAAAAAAAGTTAGGTTAAAAAAAAGTTAGGACTCAGCAAATAAGGTCCCCAAAGTGGGAAATAAAAAAAAAAATGTCACTGTATGGGATAGATAATATCTCACATGAGAAAATGCTAAGCATAAAAGAATAATACTGCACATAACAGTATGATTAGAATAGAATTTAGCACCATCATAGAGCTACTTTTCCAACTGACTAGGAAGTTAGTATTTAAACCTTTTCATAACATAAAGCAAGTTTTCAATACTGCTAGGAAGGCAATTTAGACATCAATCAAATACAGAATCCTCTATTTGGTATTCCTAGCTAACCCTACACACACCTTCCCAGTCTGGTTACAGCTTATATTCAATTCCCACAACCAACACATACTTTTCAATGAACTGACACTGGCCTCCTTACCATTTTCTCTGGCTGTCCCGCCCATGCCTGAAATACTTTCCTCATCTCTGCCTCCTGGCTTTCCTAGCTTCCTTCAAGTCCTAAAATTCAACCCGCTACAGTAAACCTTTCCTAATCCTTCTTAATTCTAGTGCCTTTCCTCTGTTATTTCCTATTTATCCTGTTTATAGATTATTCGTACATAGTTGTTTACTTATTGTCTCCCTGCTTTACATGGTGAGCTCCTTGAGGTCAGGAACTGCTTGTTTCTTTGGGGTTTTTTGCTTCATTTTGTGCCTCCACCACTCAGCACATTGCTATATACATAGTAGGTATGTAATAAATGCTTATTTACTGGCTGACTGTCTGGGCACTGTTCAATCAAAGTCAAGTTTGATCTTCCTTTGCAAACTTCCTTTCCTTTGCAAGAATCCTCCTTTGATCGCAAACTTCCTTTGCCGTCAGCCCACTCCTATTGCTGACACAAGAGCAACAACAACTGACAACTCCATTGGTTGTGGATGCTGGACTCAAAGACCTGCAGACCTTTTAAAGTCTTAAAGCCACATACTCAAGAAAGAATACAGGAGGCAGAGGCTGCTTGCCTAGTTTCAATGCCCATGATGTAAAAAGTGACCACAATAAGAATGTGAAGGAAAAGATCTTGGAAAGACCCCAGAACTCTGACCCAAACAACGATTCTAACTTCCAAATACAGGTGATAAAACATGCATCACACATCTTAGAAGAGTTGATGTACTAGAGGTACAGAATTAGACAGGATGTCTTTGATTTGGACAATGTGTTAATTTGTTTTGCTTGACTGTATATATATATATATATATATATATATATATACCTATAGATAGCTGCATGGTGCAGTACTGCATTAGACTTGGAGCCAGTTGTCATTCTCAGCAATACAATGATCCAAGACAACTCTGAAGGACTTATGATGAAAAATGTGATTTGTCTCCAGAGATAGAATTGATGGTGTCTGAATACAGACTGAAGCATATTTTTTTAGTTTATTTTTCTTGCGGATTTTTTGTCTGTTTTCTTTCACAACCTAATATGGAGATGTTTTGCATGATTGCACATATATAACATATTAAATAGCTTTCCTTCTTGAGTTGGAGGGGGTGGTAATGGAAGGAAGAGAATTTGGAGCACAAAGTTTTTTAAATGGATGTTAAAATTGTTTTTACATGTAATTAGGGAAGAATAAAATTCTAAATAGACTTGGAGTCAGGAAGACTCAAATTTAAATCTTATCTCAGGCACTTAGCTGTTTGAACCTGAGTAAGTCAGCCTCAGTTTCCTCATCTATAAAATGGAAATAGTAGTGGTGTCATAATGGTATCACAAGATTGTTGTGAGAATCAAATCAGATATTTATAAAGTATTATACAAACTTCCAAGTAGTCTATAATCATTAGTTATTATTGTTATTGCTATTATTATTTATAAAGGAAAGTCTCTGAGGGTGAAAGGATGGTGTGACAATTGGAGTGATGCCACCTGCTGGAAACTTACTGTAGGAAAGCTCTGCCATGAGGAGAAGGCCTCTGAGGGCAAGCCACGTGGCTTGGAAGGTCAGTTCCTTGGTATTAGGATGTGACATTTGCTTGTGGGTACTGTTGATCAAAGCTACCAGCCAATTAGCTTGGAGTTGCATGTGCATGTGGATGGGATGTTTCTGGTTTTCACAGGAGGCTTCTGGGAGGAAGAAGGGGTGAGGCTCTCTTTCTTTTGCCAGGACCTCATGGGGAGTGGAGCTAGAAATGCTGACTCCCTGAGATAGATGTAGGCATCTAGGCCTCTTTTTCTCTCTTCACCAAATTCTTATTCTCCTTAATAAATGCTTAAAAATCTAAACTCTTGCTAAAGTTTTTAATTTATTAGCAACCACTCATTAGATTTTTTTAGAAAGACTATCTAGAATTTACAGACAGCAAGAATTCAATAGGGAAGACAGGTTACTGGCAATAAGCATAGGGGGAAAAGCATCAATAAAACATTTTTAATGCATAAAAGGAAAAAAGTTAAGGAGACAGAAATAAGCAATTTTGTAACTATTTTCTTAAACAATATATGTATGTATACAAATGTATATGCGTATATATACATAAATGTAGAGACGTTTCTTCTTTTAAAACAAAAAACTGTACAAAAGTTCACTATTTCTTATGCAATCCTTTCCCTGGTTCTTTTTTTTTTAATGTGTGTATCTTTAAAAATATGTGTTTATTAATAATTGTTAAATTCACAATTAAAAACTATTTAAAAACTTAATTTAATTCTTTCTACTGCTCATATCCTTCTTTCCTCTTGACTTCTGATTCCCTCCTTTTGAGTTTCACATTTAAATACTTTGTTTTCTCAATAGCTCTCGTGTAAAGGTGAAAGTTTGAAAACACAATGGGCTTCTCTCAGCAGACAAGGCTATAAACATTCATTCCTCAGCTAGGACTCTTCATGCTGCATGAATTTGATTACCTTTTAAAATTTTTCTTTCCTTAATGAATTTGCCTGACAAACATCTTGTCCCCTCTAGCTTCTTTAGCAAGAATGATTCAAATTCCAGCCTTGTGCTGAAAATTCATATCTTCTCATTAATGCTTAAGTTTATATTTTCAGAATTCATTATTTTGAGGAGGAAACAATTTCCTTTGCTTTCCAGAATATCATATTTCAACCTAGTTTTCCATTTCTTGTGATTAACAAATAATTTGGTATAATTTTCCTTGGTATATGAAGGGTCTTACTTTAAGTGCTTGCTAGATTTGCTGTTTAATGTCAGAGATATTTTTTTCTGCTGTTTCCCTTGTAATTCCCTCATAATTATAACTGAATTAATTTTGTTTGTGCAAAATTTTTGTCCACATAAGGAATGGACTGCCTTAAGGCAGCAGGTGCTCCCTCATCAGTGTTCTTCAAAAAGAGATTTTATGACCAATCGGTGAAGATGCTTAGATGAAACTATATGGGGGCAGCTAGGTGGTGAAGTAGATAAGAGCACTAGCCCTGGATTCAGGAGGACCTGAGTTCAAATCTGGCCTCAGAAACTTGACACTTACTAGCTGTGTGACCCTGGGCAAGTCACTTAACCCCAATTGCCTCACCAAAAAAAAGAAAAGAAAAAAACTATATGATCACTAGAAACAAGTGAGTAATTGAGCATATAGTGCTGGGCCTGGAGTAAAGAACATCAAATCCAGTTTCAGACACTTACTTGTGGCTCTGAACAAGTCACTTAATCTCTATGTTCCTTAGTTTCCTCAACTATAAAAGGAAAATCATAATAGCACCTACCTCTCAGGTTGTTGCAAGGATCAAATGAGATAATAATTGTAAAGCACTTAGCACAGTGCCTGGCATATAGTAGGCACTATTTAGATGTTTCCTTTCTTCTAACCTGACTAATTCTGACATTCTCTGATTCTGTGATAATGAAAGAGGACACTCTAGGTGAAAGCATCTAAGTGGACTGCAGACTACATTTTCAAGAAGTGAGAGGAACAATTTAAATTGGAAGGGAGTTTGAGTAGGGTTCTTATAAAGTGTGGAAAGCCAGGCATCATCCACTCTCCAGAGGGTCTTGAATAATAGACAACTCCAACTCAGACATGGAGAGAAAGATTTGAAAGAAATCTATTCTGAGGTTGAAATTAATCCTGTGGAAAAAACAATTGTGGATAAAGATCAGAGGGCAGGAGACTAAGTGTTGTGGAGAATCCAAGGAAGTGCTGGAGCTGGCTTGGACTGTTTGAACCAGCTTTCAAGAGCCAATTGTTATAGCTTCAGTGTTAGCCTTTACTTTTTGGAAATATGCAAATGCTACAAATCAGGTCTCGATTTATTGTTTTGTTGATTTGTCTAGACTTAAGAAAGTCATGGGGGCAGCTAGGTGACGCAGTGGATAGAGCACCGGCCCTGGATTCAGGAGGACCTGAGTTCAAATCTAGCCTCAGACACTTGACACTTTACTAGTTGTGTGACCCTGGGCAAGTCACTTAACCCCAATTGCCTCACCAAAAATAAAATAAAATAAGAAAGTGATAGAGAAAATGTTAATAATGCAGATTGAATTGCTAATTAATTTATTAAATTATTAATTGTGACTAAAGGAATGGGACTACAAGGGGAGGTCCCTCTGGTCAGATGGGAAGCAGACATGTCCAGTTCTTTGAATACTTGCCAGGAAAGACCATAATGACAGAAAGAGGAGAGTAATGCTTCAATCATACTTTAATAAGGCACAGAGATTTCTGAAGCAAATGGCACAGAAAGTATAGAAACAAAAATCAAGGGGGGTAAAGAGGCAGATGGAGTGAGGATAGGGACAGAGTGGTGGAAGGAATCAGGCAGAGTGGGGAAAAGAATGGAAAAGCGAAGGGGCACAGAGTCACTTATATGATCAATAGATTGGAGTTGGGAGTACTTGGGCAGCATATATCTGTAGCAGATGAAGAAGTGATAAGGAGCAGGGCAAGTGTTGAGGGGTCCCATTTCATAGGGTTTTAGTGGGGGACTGATTATTATCCATACCTTAGGGTTAGGGGGTTTTTTTTTGGTTTTCTTTTGTTTTTTGTTTTTTTTTGGTGAGGCAATTGGAGTTAAGTGACCACCCAGGGTCACATAGCTAGTACGGGTCTGAGGTCAAATTTGAACTCAGGTCCTTCTGACTACAGGGCCAGTGCTCTATCCACTGTGCCACCTAGCTGCCCCAGGGTTAGTTCTTTAACATGTCCACATCACCTCAAAGTAATCAGCAACACCTTAGGGTTAGTTCATTAGCATAATGTTTGCTGGTGTTCTGCTGATCTTACTGGACATGTCTGGAGCTTAGCTGAAACTTACAACAATAGGCAGTTAGAGGGACCTAGGGGTCCTTAGAGTAAGGCCTAGTGGGCTTCCACTGAGTTAGCACATAGTCTCAGGATTTGGTTTTAGTTCTTTTTTTTTTTTTTTTAAAGTGAGGCAATTGGGGTTAAGTGAATTGTCCAGGGTCACACAGCTAGTAAGTGTTAAGTGTCTGAGGCCGGATTTGAACTCAGGTACTCCTGACTCCAGGGCCGGTGCTCTATCCACTGCTCCACCTAGCTGCCCCAGTTTTAGTTCATTTTTGAGACAGTTTCCAGTGATTCCTTAACTCCTCTAATTTATGAAACAGTTTGTGAGTAACCCTGATACTCCTTTAATTTAAGGGGAAAGTCAGTAAGTGATTTTTAGGTTCTCCTTTCCATCTTACTTCCTACTGCTCCTTTATACTAGCTACTTATAAACTTGCTATACTGAGAGGGTACAGGGTGAGAGTGCATTCAAGGGTACCAGAATAAGCAATTATTTTAACACAGATTAAACTTAAAAGCATGCTCTATGTACGCTTTTCTTTCAGAGACAGGTGTTAAACATTTACCAGTACATACCTGGATAAGTCTATTTTTAGATAGAAAAAAAAAGTAGTAAAATTCAAGAGATAAAAGGGACAAGAAGAAGCATGAGTTAAAAGAAATGATAACATTATAACATCGGTGTCCCAGAAACCAAGGGAGAAAAGATTTTCAAGAATGAGAAGTTGGTTAACAGTTTTGAATGACATAGTAATGCCACAGGAGATGAGAACTGATGAAAGGCCATTGGCTTTATCAATTAGTAGGTCACTAAGTGACCTTAGAGAGAAAAGCTAGAGGAGATGGGTGAAAGACAGATGCCTTATTAGGATCCCAAAAGGCTAGAAGAATGAGCAAAACTAAGATTTAAAAGAGACAAATGTAAACTAAAATGCACAATTTGGGGTGGAAAAGACAGGAAAAGACAACAGTATGCATGGGGAGGGGATCAAAAGTTTTAGGAGACTGAAAATTCAATGTGAGTCAACAGGGTAACATGGCAACCCCATGCCAGTCCATCCTCCACTCGGTCATCAAAATGATCTTCCTAAACTACAGGTCTGACCATGTCATCCCCTTAATAATAATCCTCACTGCCTCCCTGGCTCCTTCAGGATCAAATACAAAATCCTCTGGCATTCAAAGTCCTTTATAACCTGCCCTCTCCCTGATTTTAACAGTATTCTTACACTTTACCTTCTTACCCTCATGTACTCTATTCCTTGCTGTTCCTCAAACAAAACAATCAACCTTCTTTTTGTTGTTGTTGAGTTGTTTCAGTCATGTCTGACTCTTCTTGATAGAATTTGGGGTTTTCTTGGCAAAGATACTGGTTTGCCATTTTCTCCTCCAGCTCATTTTACAAATGAGGAAACTGAAGTAAATGGGTTTAAGTTACTTGCTCAGGGTCACACAGCTAGTCTTTGGCCAAATCTGAAGTCACAAAGATGAGTCTGCCTGATTCCAGGCCCAGCACTCTAATCTATTGTGCCACATAGCTTCCCCATCTACCTAACTTAAAACATTTTCACTGGCTGTTCCCCTTCCTGGAATTCCCTCCTCAACTCTGTCTGCTGGTTTCCCTGGCTTCCTTAAAGTCTCAATTAAAACCCTACCTTCTACGGGAAGTTTTTTTCTATTCCCCCTTAATTCTGGTTCCTTTCCTCAATTGTCTCCAATTTATCCTCTGTATAGCTTGTTTGTATATGGTTGTTTGCTTGTTGTCTCCGCCCATTGGACTATGGGCTCCTTGAGAGTAGAGGCTGTTGTTTGCCTTTCTTACTGCTTAGTACAATGCCTGTCACAGAGTAGGTGCTTAATAAATATTTATCGACTGAAAGCCAAAAATGCTATTGAGACCATAAGCCATAGTGATAAGCAAGGGAGCTGATTGCCCTGATGAATTCTGTCCTAGTCTAGATACATCTGTAGGATTGAGCTCTGTTGTAGAAGCCATGTTCTAGAAAAGTATGGATGAGCAACAAGGGGACCCAGAGAAGGATGAACAGGATGGCAAGGTGATTGGTGATCTTGTCATGTAAAGCTTGGTTGAAGGAATAAGAGCTATTTAACCTGGAGAAATTAAAGTTTAGAGAGGATAGGGTAATAGTCTTACACAGCATTTGGAAGCTGTGGTGAGAGCCCTATTTCCCAGGATCTTTGTTATGTAGGTTTGGTTAGACTTTCATAAGACCTAATTGCATGCAGGTTCCTTAAAGGTTTTTAAACTCTCCTCCAGATTAGATTGAGTCTTGAGACCCAGGCTTAGGCAATAGAGTTATCCCCCACACTGCAACTTTCTGCACCACAACTTTCCTCATTGTGGTTTTGATATGTCACGGGTCAGCATAAGAAATTAAATGGGAATTTTGGCAGAGTTTTGCAGAAGCCACAGATGACATGCAAAGGCCAGCAGATGACACAGAAAAAGTTTAGAAACTCAGAAATGCATAAAATATGTGTATAGTATTACATAATATCAACCCAAATTTTACAATAAGGTACTGTAAACACCCCATAAAAGAAAAAGAAAAAAATCAGACTTCTCTGATACAAAAGGCGAGCCAAAAAGATTTTATGCAGTTTTTCCAGATTGCAGGGGTACCCTGTCCCTGACCCCCACTGATACCCCTCTGCAAAATGGAAGGGATAATTGTATGTTGCTTCCTGATGGCTTAAGAATAAAAACCAAGACATGAGGGAGTGGATCCTCTTAACTAGGAGGAAGAACAACATTGACACAGGAGAGCATCAAGGCTGTGTCCTGTATGTCCTATCCCTTCCCTTTTCTGAATGTCCCTGACCTGCTAAAGTAGAGTAAACTCCTCTTGGTAATTAAGATGAATTGTGAGTGTCTCCATTCCTTCTAGTCTGGGACTTAAACTATCAAATTTGAGTCATGCCCAGCCTCTGACAAAGGACTATCAGGGGGAAAAAGGATTAGGTTTCTTCTGCTAATCCCCAAAGCACAGAACTAATAGCCATTAGTCTTAGTTGAAAGCTAAATTGGGAGCTGGAGAAAGATAGAATTAGGCTTCTTGTTAACACTTAGGGCTGCTTCAAAATAGAATGGGCTATCTCAATGAAGTAATGAGTTCCCACTAATTGGAGGGCTTCCAGAGGACACCAGATTACCCCCTCTCTCTCAGGGATCTCATTGAGGATACTCCTATTTAGGAAAGGGTTGGACAACATGATCTCTTTATCCTCTTCCAAATTTGAGATCCTGTTTTTAATCATAGATGGAACACTTGACCTGGAGTCAGGAAGACCTGAGTTCAAATATGACCCTACCCAAGTCATGTAACATCTATCTGTGAAATGGGAATAAAATAGCACCTACCTCCTCAGGTCATTGTGAGGACTAAATGAAATAATATTTGTAAAGTGCTCTGCAAATCTTTATCAGTGACTGAGAAGATCCCAATCACTTTATTTGGGTTTTTTTTGGGGGGGGGGGGATTTGAGGGTTAAGTGACTTGCCCAGGGTCACATAGCTAGTAAGTGTCATGTGTCTGAGGCCAAATTTGAACTCAGGTCTTCCTGAATCCAGGGCCGGTGCTTTATCCACTGTGCCACCTAGCTGCCTACAAATTTTAAAGATCTTTATAAATGCTAGCTTTTATGTCTTTTTCTTAATATCATTAATTCCTATTTTATGTCACACACCTATTGTTGAGAGGTAAGGAGAAGTAGGCAAATGAGAAAACAGGAGCATCTAGAACAGACAACTTTTCAAGAAATTTAATGATGAAAAAAAAGTAGAGAGCCTAATGATCCAAGGAGCTCATAACACTGAAGAAGGTATTTATATACAATGGGAGAGTAGGGAGAGAAGACAGAACTTTTAGAGACTGTATCGTTCCTCTTTGTATCACTAACAGCCTCAAGCACAGTAGCCTACACATAAGTAGAAAACTAATAAATGTATGTGGACGAATCAATTCAATTCAATTCAATGATCATTTAAGTGCCTACTATGCGCCAGACATGTTTTGGAGGCTATTGGGGATGCAAAGAGGAATGATATAATGCTTTGCACTTGAGGAGTTTACAAGAAAGAGGGAATTACTGTTTTTATTTCATTGCCCCTTAGAAAAGGGGAATGTCCTCATTTGAGAAAGGGAAAGAAATTGAGCAAGGGGGATAGGGAGGTGATGCATGACAAGGAAAACATGTACAAAGAAAGTAGAAGACAAGGGGATATATTTCCTAAGCGAGTGATATTTTATTGATTCTGACCCCTGGCATGAATCATAGGATGCTGCCAGGCAACAGCTGCTTCACGTCACCCCTCCCCCATCCAGACTAACATTTTCAAGACACAATAGTTGATATTTGAAGTTGGGAGACTCTTTGCCAGCAGCTCTTGCACATTTTCTAGGCTGAGTGTCTCAATAGTACACTGTTTTCTTTTTGCTCTCCTGTATAGCTCAGAAAATTTACAAGCTTGCAAAGAAATGTAAGGAGATGCCTGCATTGACACATTTCCTAGCCTGAAAAAGGGATATTGTTATGGAAGGACTCCTTCCTATAACACCTCTACTCCTACTTGCTGCTTACTGGGGTGTCCCAGAGCCCAGAAAGGAGAACAAAAAAGATCACTGAATATTATTCTATTTGTCCACCTGGTTTTAACCATGAAATCCTTTATCATTTTCATATGAGAAAATAGAAAAGAAAAATAGGAGCAATTAAAACATGGCCCAGAGGTACAATCCAATGTAATTCAATATTTATTAGTGTAGAGATACTGGTAGAGAGACCAGAGAAAGTCCAGGCTGTGACTTGGCACTGGGGAAGATGGACAACGTTCACCAGTCTTTTCCAACTTCCCCATCTCTGTAGATTTGCATAGAACAGAAGAACATGATGGGGAAGGGGATGAAAGCAGTTTCCTCACCAGTGTCAGGCAGCAACTTTTTCTAAGGATGTAATACTTTCTCCAGTCAGAGGGGTATGATAAGAACTATGATCTTAATGAGTTTGGGTTACAGATTGGAATAAAATGTAGTTTGGAATAAAATGTAGTAAATCAACTTGAAAGTAGCAAAAAAAAAAGTGGCATGAAGACATATTTAAGTACTTAGAAAGTCTCCATATGGAAAATGAGATGGTTTGGTAGAATAAAAAAAAAACCCTACAGACCACTTCTTTGCATCACCTGTTGTCATCATCACTGCCAAAGGCTACCAAAGAAAGAGGTGGGGTTTTTTCTTGATAGAAAGTCTTTATCCTTACCATCATCATCAATTAATGTTATGGGGTTCCTATCAGGTACACAACATTGCATTGAATCCTGTAGTGACTTTACATGACAAAAGAAGACATTGTACTGATCCTCCAGAAGTTTACAATCCAGATCTCCTACAAAGAGAACTGGTATGGGGAAATCATACTTCTTTTCAACTACCTAGGTGTATGTTTGTTATGCTGAAATTAATGGTCTTCATGAGGATTTTTCTAGGGGCTATATTCAAGTGTGTAAAATTTCTAATGTCATGAATCAAAGTGGTTTACCCTTCTAAAGTATGATGACAACTTGCTCCCGTATAGCTGGAGGGAGGGTGGATATAGGGATCTAGACCTCTTATTTTTACATATCATGATATATTTCACATAACATATAATGTTAAGGATTTATACGTTGCATGTTATGTGTGGTATGTTATGTGTTTCATATATGCATGTTATATATTTTCATATTTTGTGTCATATTTATATATGTGGAATATGGTAACATTAGTGTAAGAGAGCCAAACACAAAAAGAACTGGACTGGGAGCTGACTGACTTGATTTTATATTTAACCCTGTTTTTGATATGTTCAGAGACTTTGAAACTTCATCTTTTAGCCTAAAACAAATTGTTCTTATTTTTTGTCTTGTTGCACCATTTTGAATGACCTGATAATTTCATTAAAATGGCTGGCACTCCTTAGATCAAAGCACTTAAAATAAGATTATTACCATCACAAAGAGAGGAGCTTCAGATAGAATCATTGTTATGACCTCAGGTAACTTCTGAAGTCTTAATTAAGAGAATTTGTAGAGGGATTGTATCTGAAGGAATATTATTATGCACAGCACTGGATTGATTGAGGGGAGGACACTCCAAAGAAGTTTGACCAGGGGCAGCTAGATGACACATTGGATAGAGCACCAGGCCTGGATTCAGGAGGACCTGAGTTCAAATCCGGCCTCAGACACTTGACACTTACTAGCTGTGTGACCCTGGGCAAGTCACTTAACCCCCATTGCCCCTCACAAAAAAAAGAAGTTTGACCAAAAAAATTTAATTTAGGGAAATATTTCCATAGGACTATCAGGAAAATAGTATTGGGCTGAGACCAAGTGAGTGCAACACTTGCTTCTAGGGGCAAGACATCTATGTAGATTGTTTGAAATTCTGAACATAGGATCATAGATCCAAGGGCGTTTCCACACAGTATCTCTCTTCAATTAAAAGACTAAGGCGAGGGCAGCTAGGTGGCGCAGTGGATAAAGTACCGGCCCTGGATTCAGGAGGACCTGAGTTCAAATCTGGCCTCAGACACTTGACAAGTACTAGCTGTGTGACCTTGGGCAAGTCACTTAACCCTCATTGCCCCACCAAAAAATAAAACCCCCAAAGAAAACAAAAACAAAAGACTAAGGTGAAGTATGGTTGCCAGCATATATTGACTGCTGTTTTAAAAAAAAGGGGGGGGGTTCCATTTCCCTTGTGTTTGTTCCACTATAATGGTGACTCCAGGTCACATGTTGGATTTTTCTACATAACCTTCTCTCTGGAAGAGAACAAATAATGATTAAGCACTGGCTATGTGGCAGTGCCTGCCCTATGCTAAATACTTTCTGGATCTTATCTCATTTGTTCCTCCCAATAATCTTGGCAGGTAGGTACTATTATGATCCCATTTTGTTGCTGTTGTTGTTCAGTCACATCCAACTTTTCATGACCTCCTCATTTGGAGTCTTCTTGGCAGAGATCCTGAAGTGGTTCGCCATTTCCTTCTCCAGCTCATTTTACAGATGAGGAAACTGAGGCAAATGAGGTTGAATGACTTGTGCAGGGTCACACAGCTGGTGTCTGAGGCCATATTCAAACTCAAATCTTCCTGACTCCAAGACTGGTGCTTCTAGTCTCCCACAAAATTTGCCTTCTGATCTCCTATAACATCTAAGGAATCTTTTAAGTGTCCCCTTCACACTCCAAATAGATCAGAGGCATCCCTAATGACCTGACTGCTCTTTGAGAGTTTCCAAAATTTGTTGTCCTATGGAAGCCTATAGTGTTGACAACTGTACCTACAGAGGTGTCCCCAAGAGATTCCCCCCAGCCACTTGACACATTTTGCTAAATCCCTTCTCAGCAGCATTAAGTAGCACCTCTGATCTTTCTCATAACTATATAGGGTAAGGCATAGCAGGTGGCTTTGTCAAGCACAACTCTCCATCGCAAGAAACTGCTGGGCCTCTCACAGCTGTAATCTAACAGCACTTACCACCCACATCATCAACTCAAATCATAGAACAGCACAGGGAATTAATAACTCTACCTCTTCTTTCTCATATTTGAAAGAAGATAGTAGGCTTGTTCCTACCTCCAGCAAGTTCCAGGTCCAGAAATAATGCCTCTCTGCATTCCCTCTCTGCTATACTGCCAGCATTTTCCTTTTCCTGCTGTATTGTAAACTTTGCCTGTGGATGGATTTCTTTTCCAATTGTGCCCAAACTGTAAGCTTAAATAAAGCAAAAGAGGTGCCCTTTGTCACCATCTCCAGTGCCCATGAAACTGTGGGCAACTTCATAAATAGCAGTACTCAGTGATTGAGGGAGGAATAGAAAGAAGAATAGTTCTAACTTTAACCATGCCTACACAGTTCTCATGTCTACTCTGGTTCTTCATGGAAACAATCACTCCCAGCATGCCAAAGGCTATATAGGTGTTTAAGCAGAAACGAGTCAGGAAAGACCATATGTCAATTTTAGACACCAGGTGACTGGTCAATATTGCCCCGGTAAGCAGTTTCTCAAGCTAAACCCTTACATATCACATCAAATCTGTATTTCAAAAATAACTCAAGATTGTAGTATTCTAGATATAATTGTCATAATTAAAATAACATACTGGATTTAAAATGTGTGTGTCCTTAGGGATTAGTAGTGGCTGAGATTAAGATGTAGAGTTATTTCCATTTTCTTCATAGTATCTTTCAGTGAACAAATTTGAGATTTGATTATGTTCTTCATTTGGGGGTGGGGGAAATATATCCAAAGAAGGAAAGGAGGGTGAGAGGGAGGGAAGGAAGAAGATGGAGAAGGAAGGAAGGAAGGAAGGAAGGAAGGAAGGAAGGAAGGAAGGAAGGAAGGAAGGAAGGAAGGAAGGAAGGAAGGAAGGAAGGAAGGAAGGAAGGAAGGAAGGATGGAAGGAAGGAAGGAAAGAGACATGAGGAGACCAAGGTAATAAGGTAAGAGAGAGAGAGGAAAGGAAGGCTGGAGGGGTCAAAAGAAGAGAACATTAAAACTGGGGCATACAGAACTATATATAGAAATTTAAGGGTAATCATAATCTAGGCTAAACAGTACCAATACAAAGTAGGTT
The DNA here is from genome assembly GCF_019393635.1 of Dromiciops gliroides. Classification (NCBI taxonomy): domain Eukaryota; kingdom Metazoa; phylum Chordata; class Mammalia; order Microbiotheria; family Microbiotheriidae; genus Dromiciops; species Dromiciops gliroides. The sequence goes on along the minus strand of NC_057861.1, from coordinate 499,780,975 downwards.
AATTTAACAGTTCATTACAATTAACGTCCAGGGGGCAACTAGGTGGTGCAGTGGCTAGAGCACTGGCCCTGGAGTCAGGAGGACCTGAGTTCAAATCCGGCCTCAGACACTTGATACTTACTACCTGTGTGACCTTGGGCAAGTCACTTAACCCTCATTGCCCAACCAAAAAAAAAACCCAAAAAACAAAAAAAACAACAAAAAAAAAACAATTAACATCCAACCATTAAGCAAACTCCTTCATGAGGTAATGAGTTCCCCATTTGTGGAAGTCATCAAACAGAAGTTAGATAAATATTTGTCAGGGGTGTATTAGAAGAAATGTCTTCATTGTGTGGGAAGTTGAACATCTTGATTCTCTACCAAATCTAAGATTCTATTTTGCCTCCAGAATTGAGTCTCTTTGAAACAAAATTCTTAATGCTATAGCTACCATTTTTAAGTACAATAGTTGCAAATACAATTGGCACCCTCAGAGTCATCCTCATGCAATAATGACTATCTTGGACCTAAATGCCTGAAAGCCAGGTCTATTACATTTCATCCAGGCTTCTCCAGTACCCTTCATGGGATTTAGGGATGTCTAACTTTTATGCCATTACCCAAGCACCTACCAATAGTGTTAACCCCTGTTTTACCAAACTCTTGTGCCTCAGCTCCATTTAACAATTTAACTGTCAGATTCACGTTTATAAAGGAATATTTACTTCAAAAGTATAATAAAGACAAATATAAAACAACAGTCCCCCTCCAACATGTGGAGACATAATATTCTCCCACACACCATTTCTGTCCCTGGGGAGATGAGAGGGATAAGGTTCACTACTTGGCTCTGTTCCTATATGGGGGGTTTAGCAAAGTACCTCCTACAGGCCAGATTCAGCCACTGCCTATTTTTGTATGGCCTGAGAGTTAAGAATAGTTTTTATATTTTAAATAAAGTTTTATTGTAAATGTAAAAAAAAAACTATTAGATATAAAATCCAAAATGAAACAATATTCTTGGGGCAGCTAGGTGGCTCAGTGGATAGAGCACTGGCCCTGGAGTCAGGAGGACCTGGGTTCAAATCCAGCCTCAGACACTTGACACTTACTGGATGTGTGACCTTGGGCAAGTCACTTAACCCCAATTGCCTCACCAAAAAAGAAACAACAATATTCTTAGTTCCCTGACCACACAAAAACAGGCTGGAGGGCCTACCTCAGGCCATAGCTTTCCAACTCCTGCTGTATAACATGATTCCACCAGTTCCTGGTCCAAAGCTCCCTTGAGCTTCTGTCTTGGTGCCCATGGCACTAAACTCTGGCTTCTCAGGGCTTCCCTGTTAGGCTTGCAGTAGCATCCAGCTGAGAATCTTGCCTCCAAAGTTACCATGGCTCAAATTCCAGGATCCAGGGACTCAATTGAAAAGGACAGATGAAACAGATCAATACCCCAAACTCATTCCTTGGGGCCACAGAGCCTAAAGGTATGGCGAAGGGGAGATGAGTTGCTCTTCCCCCCACTCAACTTTGTTCATAGTACCCATGCTATGGGTAAAAAGGACCTTCACCCCTTGGACAATGCTGAAAAGAGAGCAAGACAGCTCATTTGGTTGCCTTAAAGATGTATCCTTTTAAGGAATCCTCTATACCAATGAAATAGCAAACCCAATCCCATTCCAATAATAATGATAATGATAGATATTTATGTAACACTAAAGGCTTAGAAAGAGCTTTATATACATTAATTCATTTGAGCCTCACAATTACCCTGGTTGTTGTTGTTGTTGTTATTGTTTGTCCCTCATTCTTGAAGACCAGTGATATCACGAGGATGATGTCTTGACTTGCTTGTAAATTGGATTTAAGTGAGGCAGAGTTGCACCAAAAAAAAATTATCAGTCTCACTCTCTCCAGAATCATCAGAGTCCCATGGTACATCAACAGTCGAGATGACTGGTGAGTCATTTGAAAATTTATGGGGTTGCCTGTCCCTGTCCCAAGTTTTAGGGAATTTAGCTGGGGTTTCTAATATATCGTTACTTAGAAATTAGAGGCTATATAGCACCAGTTTGGGGCATTAAGCATTTATTAAAGCATATTAAATATTAGTACAGAGAGAGCATGTGGCTCCAGTTCAGAAGTTCAGAAGTCCTACCTAGGGTAGAAGGGAGAGAGAAAGTACTCAGCCTGACAGCCTCCTTCCACGTTCCATGACTATGAGAGTGAGAGAGAGGTAAGTTCCCTTCTATCCAGAGGAGAGGCAGCCCTTACACACAGCCCCAAGCTAATTGGCTAGCATTATTCAAATCTATTGGTTTACTGGACTTGAGGGGTGGTCCATGAGCAGTATGTGCTGAGGTCAGAGTCTCAGAGGACAGACCCTCTGAGGGGTAGGTGTGGTTTTAATCTCTGTTATCTCTATTCACAGTCCAACTTGACTGACTCTGGGCCAGTCTTAAAAGGTCAGACAGTTAGACCCTCAAGGAGTGTGGGGGGGGTCCTCTGGGATCCCCAAAACCCATTATTTTATCACACTGGAAAAAGCTTGGGATTTCAGTGAGAGGTCTTGACTATAATAATCATTTTCCTACATTTAACAGATAAGGAATCCAAGGCTTGGAGTAGTCATATAACTTGCCCAAGATCAGTTAATACATGCCTGAGGTCTTTCTAACTCTAAGATCAGTCACTATCCACTGAACTATATCTCCATCTCTCTATGTATCTAGGTCCTCCCCCGTGGGCTGCTGCTCAATAAGCTAATGTCTGACAAAGATCAACACTCTACAGAGTTCCCGCAAACAGTTTTTAATATTAACAGGAAGTCAATTATCAGTTAAAATGAGCAATAATTAGATACAGAATAAAATGGACAAATAAACTTATTTGCAGGTAACCAAGGGAGATAAACTGATAGCAAATAGCTCCTAAGAGTGGAAAGAAATCTATTTGCAGGGAGGTATTCCAGGTAGGATCTATTTAGGGGCACTGAAAACCAACTGATCTGTCCATGGCACTCTGGAAAAAAAAAGTCTTTAAAAAAAGGTTTAAAGGTTTAAAAAGATTTTTTAATCATTTTCTTTTATTTATGTTACACAAAATAAACAAAATGATGAGCCTATTAGAAGACACCTGATTAACATTGAAAGGGGAAAAAAAAAAACAGAGCTAGAAAGGAGCTGATTAGGGATCTGTTTCTTCTGCATAGCTCAAGCCAAAGCTAGTCATCTTACTGATTTTGAATGTTCTAACAGCTTTGAAAGGGAGGAAGTTGGTGGTTGGTGCTAGAACAAAATAAGGAAGACCTTCACAGCAATTAGAGCTTTCAAAAAAATGGAATGGGTGATCTCAGGGGACAGTGAATTCAATTCGATTCAACATTTGTTAAGTACACAATTAAAAAATAAATAATAATAACTGTGTTTTGAGGTTTATAAAGTTTTGAATATATGTGTGTATGAATATACATATGTATTTGTATGTATGTGTTATATATACATATGTATATATAAATAATCTCATTTTATACTTATAACAACCCTATTAGGTTCACTGCTATTATTTCCATTTCACAGAGGGGAAAATAGAGGCTTAGAAGCAAAGTGATTTGTCCATGATCACATAGCTAGCAAGTTTCTGAAGAAGGATTTGAACTCCATTGTCTCTTAACTCTAAGTCTGGTGCTCTATCTAGCTACCTATTATATCAAAAGCACTGTGTAGGGAAAACAAACAAATTAATATAGTCTTTGTTCTGTCTATTGGGAATGGGAAGATGTGAGAAATAAAGAAATAATTATTAATATGAAGTATGCAAAGGAATGGGCCAAACAAAATATCTAGGAATGTTGGAGGGTTTTAAGCAGGAACCTAATGGTTTCTCGGAGGATCACAGGTATGTTTTATAGAGAGGAGTCTATTAAGGGCTGTACTAGATGATGTTACAGGTCTCTTCTACTCTAAAACGAGGTATGTTCAGGGAGGTGTTTAGGGAGGTAGGGCGTTCAGGGAGGACTAGCACCTCTCATATGAGGACTTGCTGAGCCCTTTTCAGGGCTGCTCATATACCTTTGAGGTCCACACCTTTCACTCAACTTTCACTTGGGGTTCCAAGAAGTTGTGGCTTGTGCAGTGGCCATGCCCCAGTAAAACTGTCTTGGCAGACAAGCCACCCCAGGTTGAGGATAACCAATGAGCCTCAAACACATCAGTGAGTTAGGGGATGTCTATTCTAAGCATGTGAAAATTTCCTCTAGTGGAATGGATGGATGAGAATAATTTGTTCCAAAGGCCATAAAGTCACTCAAAGCAGGAACTGTGAAGTGCTTAGACATAAAAGATGCCCAGGTCATACAATGCATCCCAGGCTATCATCAGTCATCCTGACTTTTGTCTTGCCACTGAATTTTGAAGACTCAGGAAGAGTGAGGCCAATGGCATTATGCAACTCTGCCTCACCTAAATACAATTCACATGCAAATTAAGACATCACCCTGGCATGGCACTGACCCTCTTCAAAAGCAAAAGACAAAAAATTCTAAAATGAAAAGAATACCCAGTTGTCTCTGATGAATTTAAAACACTGGGACCCAGGAACTATCCACATCGTCAGGTACTGAAAGAAGTAGAAGATATGATTGCTATGCCACTGTCAGTGATATCTCAAAGATATGAGAAAATGAGATAACTGTGTATCTGAAGAAGGGAAAATACAGCCTCGATGTTTCAAATAGAGAGAAGAATAGAGTATACAAACTATTATATACCATTGACCTTGGTTCTTATTCCTAAGAAGTCTAGAATGGATTATCTTTTAATTAAATTTTTTTCAATTATCAGTAACCCTTATTCCCTCCCACATATCTCCCATTCCTGAAGAAAAAGAAAAACATTACCTTTGTAACAAATATAAACAGTCAAATAGGTTAAATAAGATAATATTTGTAGAGCACTTATCACAATGCCTAGCACATAGTAGGTGCTATAGAAGTGTTAGCTATTTTATTGTTGTTATCAAGCAAAACAAATTCATCATGTCCAAAAATGTGTGTCTTCTTCTACATATTTAGTCCATCACCTTTCTCAGCAGATGGGTAGCATTCTTTTTTTTTTTTTGGTCCTCTGGAATCCTGATTGGTCATTGTCTTGCACAGAGTTTTTAAGTTTTTCCAAAATTGTTCATTTTTGTAATGATTTATGATATAAATTGTTCTCCTGATTCTATTCATTCTATATCAATTCATACAAATCTTTCCAGCTTTCTCTGAATGGTCTCTTTGCTCATTTGTTGTAGCACAATAGTATTCCATTATATTATATGTCATAATTGCTTCAGCCATTCCCCAAATGATAGGCATACTCCTTAGTTTCCAGTTCTTTGCTATTACAAGAAGAGGTGCTGTTGGGGGAAGCTTAGGTGGCTCAGTGGATAAAGCACCAGCCTGGGATTTGGGAGGACCTGAATTCAAATCTGGTCTCAGACACTTGACATTTACTAGCTCTGTGACCCTGGGCAAGTCACTTAACCCTCATTGCCCTGCAAAAAAACAAAAAAACAAAAAACAAGAAGAGGTGCTATAATTATTTTTGAAATATAGGACATTTCCCTCATTCTTTGATCTCTTTGAGTTATGGACCTAGTAGTGGTAACACTGGGTCAGAGTGTATACACATTTTAGTCATTTTTTGCCACATAGTTCCAAATAGCTTTCTACAATGGCCAGACGAATCCTTAGCTCCATCAACAATGAATTGATGTTCTTGCTTTCCCCTAGTCATTTTCTTTTTTGGACAGTTGTGCCAATCTGATGGCTATGAGGTAAAAACCCAAATTTGCATTAATTTGCACATAGCTTTCATTTTTTCCTTGATATATGCTTATTCATATATTTTTTTCATTTATTAATTGGGAAATGGCTCTCTAGAATAGATCATTAAATACATAATTAGTGGGGCAGCTAGGTGGTGCAGTGGATAAAGCACTGGCCCTGGAGTCAGGAGTACCTGAGTTCAAATCTGGCCTCAGACACTTAACACTTACTAGCTGTGTGACCCTGGGCAAGTCACTTAACCCCAATTGCCTTACTGAAAAAAAAAAAAAAAACAATCATAATTAGTGAACATCCTGCAAGGGAAAGGGTGGTTACAAAAAAGCCATCATGTCTTCACCAATGCCATAACAGAGTAACCTTACTTCCTTTTTTTAAAGAGTCAAAACTGATAGGTCAAATATGGATATATCAAAGTATAAAATTTTGCAAAGGATTTGATTAAGAGGTACAAACTACTTTTGTTGAAATTGTGAGGATATGTGGACTGATGGATCCAAAATTGGTTAGATGGCCAAACTTAAAAAAAGGGTGCTGCTAATGGCTCACTGTCAACTTAGCAGGATTCCTGGGGTGGCTAGGTAGTACAATGAATAGAACATTGGGCCTAGAGCTAAATTCAAATCCCATTTCAGCCCTAACTGTGTGACCCTGAGGAAGTCACATAACCTCGCTCAGTCTGAATTTCCTCAACTGTAAAATGAGGATAGTAACAGCACCTACCTCTCAAAGTTGTTGTAAGACTAACAAGATAATATCTATAAAAGTACTTGGCATATAATAGGTACTATATCAATGCTTATTCCCTACCTTTCAAGCAGAGTGCTTCAGAGATTTGTGAATGGCTTTATATTATTTAACATTTTTATCAAAAACTTAGATAAAACTATAGATAGATGTTTATCAAATTTGTAAGTTATATGAAAGTGAGAGGGATAGCTAACGTATGACAGAGTCAGAATCTAAAAAATCTTAACAAATTTGAGTACTACACTGAGTCTAATAGATGAAATTTGAATGAAATGAATGTAAAGTCTTATGCTTTTGCTTAAAAAGCACACTATAGAGGAGACATTATTATATAAGGATTTGTTAGAAAGAGATTGGGAAACAATTTTTTTTGTTAGTTCCTTTATCTGAAGTTTTGCTTTCTTTCACAACTTGACTAATGTAGAAATGTTTTGCATGACTGCTCATGTATACTTTATATTGAATTGCTTGAGTTCTTTTGCGGGGAGAGGGAAGGAAGAAGAGAATTTGGAACACAAAGTTTAAAAAAAATTTTTGGTGTCAAAATGTGTATTTACATGTAATTTGGGTAAAGAAAACTTAATGGGAGAAAAGATTGACAAAATAAAAAGAAGGAAAGGAAGGAAGGAAGAAAGAAAGAAAAAGAAAGAATGAAAGAGATTGGGTGTTTTAGTGTACTGCAAACTCAATATGAGTCATCAGTGAAATATAGTAGCCAAAAAAATTTGGAAACCTTTGGCTATACTCTTGAGAATAAAGCAGGGATAGCTCCTCTGTATTTTGCCTTAGTTGGACCACATCTAGAGTATTGTGTTAAATTTGTGATGTCATAGCTCAATGAGGACTTTGATAAACAGAAACCCATCTAGAGGTGAACAACTAGGATGGTAAAAGTCCTTGAGTCTGTGTCATATTAGGATTGATTGAAGGAAAAGGGCATGATAAGTGTCTTCAAGTATTTGAAGGACCATCTTGTGGAAGAGGGATTAGACTTATTTTGTTTGGTCCCAGAAGGTAGAATGAGAGCAATGGGGAGAAGCCATTTTGAGCTTGACATCAGGAGAGAAAGCAACTGCCTAACAATTAGAACTGTCCAAAAGTAGAATGGGCTATCTTGAGAAGTGGTGGATTCCCTTTCATGAGAAGTTTTCAGGCAAAGACTAGAAAATCACTTGTCAAAGTATGCTATAGTAAGGATTCTTTTCACATATAGGTTAAACTGTTGTTGTTTGAAGTGGACCAATGACATCATTAGGGTAATGTCCTGACTTAACAGATGGATAAAAGGAGGAGAGGAAAGAGGAAGAGGAACAGGAGGAGGAACAGGAGAAGGAAGAGAAGGAGGAGGAGAAGAAGGAGGAAGAGGAGGAGGGAAGGAAGGAAGGAAGGAAGGAAGGAAGGAAGGAAGGAAGGAAGGAAGGAAGGAAGGAAGGAAGGAAGGAAGGAAGGAAGAATTTATCCTTTTGTTCCTAATGATCATTATTTTAATATTTGGTTGTATCATCATTTAGAGCTGCTAGTTAGAGTGTCTAAGACATATAGTTTGGTTGTGAGAATCAGATCAAGCTAAGGATTAACTTCACTTAAACATCCAAGCAGAACTTTCTTATGTTAGTCAAGTCCCATGGACAATTTTTGAGAGAAGATTAATGTGCTATTGTAGAAGTATTTTCTTTACTCCATTTGTAACCATTCAAACTTATTTTCACAATAATCAGTAACAGTTGGAAAATAATTCATTTTTTAAAGAAGAAATAAAATATGTCAAGTAAATGCCATGCAATGCAAAGCATTCAGTTTGGAGGCAAAGGACTCTGGTTCAGATCTTGACCCTGTCATTTAATATTGTAACCTTGAGAAAATTCACATAATCTCTTTATGACTCAGTTTCCTTATTTATAAAATGAAGGGTTCCTTCTAGAGCACCTTTAAGGTTACAGCTATAAATCTGAGATCCTATGGTTGTTTTTATAGTTGAATCTTCAGAGCAAACACACACACACACACACATATATACATGCATACATGAGCACACATGTGTGCACACACAACATTTATTAAACTGTGCTCTTTATACTCAGTCACTTTGTGAGACAAATAATGAACTTGACTCATATCATCACCAAATCTATGATAAGAAGGCCAAAGGCCAATGATGGACATTTCTAATCCCCAGGCCTGCAGCTAGCAATGATGATTGCTAGCATTCTAATCATGTTGAGGTTTTCACATGACAAGCTACCAACCAGTGCTAAATAAACTAGACATCTATCACATTGAGTTCTAGGATTCAGGTTACTTGCACAATAATGGCTTATGGCCATTCATTACCTGACAAGAGCTTCCAAATGTTGAAAGACTCAGAATCATCATGAAAGTCCCTTTATTAAATGACTGAATGCAGAAAAGGCTTTGGGGAATTTTCCTTTTTGGTCTCCAGTATGTCCAGAGAAGAGAGAATGAAAGCAAGAGAAGCCATCCACTTGTATGGAAGGTGAGTTCTAATTCATTTTAGAACACCCTCTTCCTATAGAATGTAAGTTACTGGAGGGCAGGGACTGTTTGAGTTTGTATCTTTGTATCCTCAGTGTTTACTAAATATTTGTTGAATTGCCTTGACGTGGCCCCTCCCAAATGAGCTAGCTAAAAATGGGAATATTAATCTTCACCACAAATAATTTTTACCACAACTCAAATTGAATTAATCACAACTGTATTTTTTTTTCATTTTTTTTTCTTAGTCCAGAAGCATAGAGGCTTAATGGACAAAATACATGTTTGGGAAAAATTAATTCTGAATGAATGTAATGAGTGTAATTAACAAAAAAGAAAAGTTGAAAAGTAGAGCTTTACCATTCCTGAATCCCTGACTGAGGATTTAAAAAATCTCTCTTAATTTTACCAAGTATCTATATGAGTCCCATAGCTGCATTTTGTATAGAGTATAGCAATCTGAGCTTTGAGATGCATAGATTCTTCCTAACAATGTTAATTATGCTGAAACAGTAATGTGAAGGTTTGGGGTTTTTTGTTTTCTTTTTTTTTACCTTTTACAAATTGTAGTAGTGACTTGTTTTTTCAATTAAAACCTGATTTTAAATAAAAGGCAAATATCCAAGCAAGTGAAGGGAAAAAAAAAGCTAGTCCCAATTCTGTCTCTTCTTTCTGACTAAGGCTTAACCATTTTGAGGCAGTTAATGCCCTTCTCTCTTTTATCAAAGGATAAGAAGCCACCTTAAGGGAGTAATGGAAATGTGATCCTCACCCCTTGGATTTTCAGCCTTTTGGGGCAGAACTGTATCTAACTTCTTGTGCCTTACAGCCCCATATACATTTCTGGTACTCAACAAATGCTGAATAAAAACAAGTTCTCCTTTTTGTGTGTATTTCCAGCAGTCGATAAGAGTGAAATCTGAGCAGGCTTAAACCTCTGATTAGTGATGCCCTGGGCTTAATGTTGGGGCTTCAGACATGCAACCAAAGAAAAGGGATCCCTCTGGACCTGGGATGTATTTCCTTTTTTTAAAAAAATTTGGGTTAAAAAAAAAAGACACAAGCAGGGAAATGAAGCTGTGTCTGGATTTTTAATGAGGGAACTAAGTTGAACTAAAAATTAAAGGGAAGTCACAAAAGGGAAATATGCAGCCTGAGGGGGAGGGGCAGTCCCATCTGCTTTGCCTTGGTAAGGACCATATGTATAGGAGGAAGTGGGGGAGGGTAGGGGATGGAAATTTGGATTGATTGTATTTTAAAGGAGCTTTTGATGTCAGAAACCTGGTTGGTGAACAAAGCTGTTCAGCGAGGGTAAAACTGAAACACGTAGCAGGTATAGGCAATAGTCAAAACCAGGTTAAGAACATGTTGGTGCAGCTGGCTGGCAAAGGGATTACTGAGACAGGTTATGGGTCAGGGCAGGTAGCTGCCATCAGTAGTAGTGGTGTCAGGAATGGAAATTCTCAAGGCAAGCAAAGGTCATTCAAAGAGGTGAAGGATTTGGGTCTAATGCATGGGGATATTACCTGGAGATCCATGGACAGAATTTATCAGGTTCATAAACGTGAAAGGGAAATAATTGCATTTTTATGGCAATTATTAATTTTCTTTATAATCAATGTATTTTATTCTATCTATTTAAAAACATTATTCTGAGAAGAGGTCCACAGGCTTCACCAGATGACCAAAGAGGCCCATGATACAAAAAATTAAGAACCCAACCAAAAGATCATTGCATATACTTTAACAGCAATATTGTTTTGTCATGGGGCACACCGAGGAATCTTCTCCTTGAGAAACTAAACCAGAGGACAGATAATGCCTAGGGAGATAAACTGAACCAAATCAGACTGAGCTAGCTTGGGATTCCTACCCTTCATTCTGGTCTCCCTTACCCTGGGGAGATAAATTTGGGTGTGGCTTCAGCCTTTGTGTTCTGAAGAGGGATCTGTAGCCACCCCTCACCCAATTCCTTTAGTCACTACCAGTGGGGGATGGTCCTCCACTGCTCACCCAATTCCCCCAGCTACCACCAGTGGGGGATGGTCCTCCCTCACTAAAGGAACTTTCCACAGGAAGATGGTCCACCCCCATCAGTCCTCTATAAAAGTACCTTCCGGTCTCCTGTTCGAGGAGATTTGGTACCTCTGAGCCATGTGCTTTATGCCAAATCTCCCCATGAAAAGTCCAAGGATTTCTTTCATGTTTTCCCTCCCCCCACTCTTCCCTTTCCTTGCTCCTAAATAAACTATCACCTTATTCTAACTATGTTTTGTGTGCAAGAGGGTGTAATTCTTTAAAGAGGAATTCCTAAGAACCCCAACTCCTGCCCCAACCCATACCCCATTTCCCACCATATCAGTTTTAAAAATGGCTTTGGGCAACCAAGTCATTTTGAATCTTATAGACAAACTAAAAATATATGACATATGAAGGGATGTTCTCTGAATCCAAAAAAAGAACTGATAAATTGATGCATGTATAGAATAATTTATATGTATATATATGTACACACAAAGATAAATGTGTGTATGCATGCATAGATACACATATGTGTATATATACCTATTTGTGTCTAATGATAGACATCTCCAGGATAGGAAAGGAGAGAAGGAAGGGGAGAAAAGGGAAAAAAGAAATTTACATGATAACTGTTATATATTTGGAGGGAACAGCAAGCAGTACACGGCAGATTCCAGGTAGATTTGCAGTTCCATGCGCAATCATCTTTTTTATTGTACCATTATGGGAATGTTTGTTTTGTTACCTGAATTAAAAATAAAATCAAAATTTCAAAATAGAGATAAAGAAAAAAATTAAAATTAAAGAAAAAATAGAAAGAACCCTATGATTATTAGGTCAGAAAGAATCTCAAGGAGAGGCAATCCCTACAGAGCTCCTTGAGAAACTCTGAAATCAAACTGGGGGTGAAAGGGTAGAACTTTTCATCCTCAAAGTCCCAGGTTCACACTCAGCAGTCCCAGGTTCACCTTAGTTAAGTCTGGGCTCAGGTCATTTACATTGGGCTTCATCTATATGGAGTGTAGTCCATGAAAGGAGGTGGGGTGGGAGGGAGATATAGCCATCTGCATTCCTCACCCTCAAGAATGTGCAACCTCGGGGCAGCTAGGTGGCGCAGTGGATTCAGGAGTACCTGAGTTCAAATCCGGCCTCAGACACTTGACAATTACTAGCTGTGTCACCCTGAGCAAGTCACTTAACCTTCATAGCCCTGAAAAAAAAACAACAAAAAACAAACAAACAAACAAACAAAAGAATGTGCAACCTCTGTATTGACAAGGAGAGTCACATCTTTGACCTGACTTACCACTCAATGAGGTGCCCCTGGGCAGTTTTAACAGGGATTTTTATCCTCTTCATAAGAGTTTATTCTCTGGGGACCACCGACTTTCCTGGGCCAGAGTCTAGGGTTTGCCTATGGTTCTTCAATAAGATATTTTTTTTTAGCCCCAGCTGGTGGAACATTCTAGCGAACAGCTGCTTCTTTCAATCATTGTCCAGCATCTAATGCACAGGGCTCAGAGTAATCATTCCATTTCACTGTGCCCTGGGGGTGTTTCTGCTTGTGCATATATGATGAAACACTTAGAACATTCTGCTTTTATTGTGAGTCACTTCCACTCCTACCACCTGAGTCTTAGGATGGTCTCCTGTTGGGGACTATAAATTCAGGGTAGCTGTTTGTTTGTTTTTTAAATCTCCTTTCTTAACATCCTTGGGAGAAAGTGATCAAACACTTAATATTTAGCCAGCAATTTAGAGTGCAAGAAATTATTTTAATACAGTATAATGAATTGGAATAGAAATTAGCTATCATGTAAATGGATAGTGATTTCACACTATGATGGGAATCTTGTCTTGTCCATCTTAAAATTTGTTCTACTTGGAGGGCAGTTAGGTGGTGTAGTGGATAAAGCACTGGCCCTAGATTCAAGAGGACCTGAGTTCAAATCCAGTCTCAGACACTTGACACTTACTAGCTGTGTGACCCTGGGCAAGTCACTTAACCCTCATTGCCAAAAAAAAAAAAAAGTTCTACTTGAGGAATTTCTCAGTTCCAGATTTTTTTCTGTAGTTTCCTGAACTCATACATACTCTTTCAAAGCCAGGACTTTCTTTCTTTTAGGTTCCCCTGGAAGTCCACTCTCTATCTCCTATTTGTTTAGAGTTCTTTCTTGAAGCCACCCTCCTTCCAGTTCTTGTGATTCCTTCTGTTGGGTGCTCAAGATTTAACCCTCAAATTTAAAACAAAACACTTTTGAATCATACCATGCTACTATTTTGGAAATCTTACTATGAGGATTGCTATAGGGTTTAGAACCTGGATTTTGGCTTCAGATGTCACATATCTACAGTGTCTGTTCCCACTATCATTATCTTAATACAGTGTTATTACAATCAAATATTTTGTATTTTTCCAAGGGGGACTTTTGGGTAGCTCTGACCTCCACAAGTTCCTATGAATAACCAAACCCATCAGTATTAGTGAGATCCTAACCCTCCTTATTCTCTCAATTAGATTATAAAGTCCCTGAAGGCAGGGCCTGTGCCATACCTATTTTTGTACTCACAGGGCTTGGTGCCAATGCCTTGCATAGAGTAGGCATTTAATAACTTAAACTAAATTTAAAAATCTGGACACATAGGTGAAGTATCAGGGAAGAGATTCTCCCAGATAGGTAATTGATAACATCACAAGCCAATAGCAGACTGTTGATGGATGTCCTGAAGAATAGAAATTGAGGAAGTCTGATGGTTAGTTGTATCAGATATCAAATGCATAGTTATGTGGGCTATACAGAACTTCACATTCTAAAAGGACAAAAAAGAGCAAGGTCTTAATCCTAGAGGAATGGGGGTATTGGGCAAGGGCTCAAAAAATGGAAGAATTAGAAAGGTAGGAGAGAGCAAGGTTATAAAAGGCTTTGAATACAAAACAGATGATTTTGACATTGATCCTTGAAATGATAGGGAGCTACAGGATTTTTTCAATATAGGGTGACATGGTCTGATCATATAAATGGAGTATGGCCTGGAAAAATGCTCCAAACATAGGATAGAGAGTACCTGACAACTGATTGGGTATGGGGAAGTAAAGGAGAGTAGAGAGATGAGGATGACCCCTAGGTTGTGAGCCTGTTTGACTGGGAAGATGGTGGTACCCTCACAGTAATAGGAAATTTTTAGAAAAATAGAAGGGTTTGAGGAAAAAGAAAATGAGTTCAGTTTTAGACATGTTGAGTTGAAGATGTCTTCTTGTTGTTCAGTCACATCCAATTCTTTGTGACTACATTTGGGGTTTTCTTGGTAAAGATACTGGAGTTGTTTGCCATTTCCTTCTCCTGCTCATTTTACAGGGTTAAGTAGTTTGTCCATGGTCACATACCTAGTAAGTGTCTAAGGCTAGATTTGAACTCAGGAGGATGAGTCTTCCTGACTCCAGGCCAACAGTCTATCCACAGTGCCACCTAGCTGCCAATCTAATATGATGTTCAATAGGTATTTGGAGATATGAGACTAAAGATCAGAAGTGTTAGGGCTACAGAAGTAGCTATGAAAATCATAAGCTTAAACATGATGATTGAATCCATGAGAGATCACCAAGTGAAATAAATATAGAGAAAGAAAAGAGCCCAAGATAGAGCCTTGGGGGAAACCTATAGATAGTGGGCATGACCTAGATGACAATCCAGCAAAAGAGACTGAGAAAGAAATGTCAGAAAGGTAGGAGAATTAAAAGCAAGCAGTGTCATGAAAACCTAGAGAGAAGAGAGTATCGTAGAGAAGTTGGGTTATTGATAGTGTCAAAGGCTACAGTGAAGTCAACAAGGGTGAACATTGAGAAATGGTCCTTAGATTTAGCAATTAAAATTGGTAACTTTGGAAAGAGCAATTACAGTTGAATGATGATGTTATAAGCCAGACTGTAGAGTGTTAAAAAGAGAGTGAGAGAGAAGGAAATGGAAGCACCTCTTATAAATGGTTTTCTCAAGGAGTTTAGGCACAAAAAAGGATATGTACAGGACAATGGCTAGCTAGCAAGAATGGATGCATCAAATTAGGGTGTTTTTTTTTTTAAGATGGACAAGAAATGGGTAAGTTTGTGGGCAGTAAGAGAAGCAACCAGTAGACAGAGAGAAATGAAGATTAATGAGAGAATAGTAGTGATAGTCTGGGCAATCTGTGGTAGAAAGCTAGATGGGATATTATGACTTTTGAATGCAAAGGGATTAGCCTTGGCAAGGAGAAAAACCACTTCTTCATGTGATAAAGGAGTGAAGGAGGAGACAGTATTGGAAGGTATATGAGAGATGTGAGATGAGGAGTAAGAAAGAAGAGGGACTTTTTGATGAATTGCCTCCATTTTATCAGTAAAATATGAGGCAATTTTCTTAGTTGAAAGGCTGTGGGGAGGAGGACTAATGGGAGGTTGGGATGGGGGGGAATGAAAGGATTTGGGAAAAGTGGTATAATGAATGGGATAGTGAATCTATTTTTTGTTGTTCAGCCATTCTAGTCATATCAAATTCTTCCTGACCCCATTAGGAAGCTGTAATAGGATCACCTTGCTGCAGTGAGGGGCCCTGTTGAGATAGTATTTGTGGTGGATCCAGTCAACATGGTTTTATTATTTTCTCTAGCTTCATTCAGCAGCATGTAAATAGGAACAAAAATAGCAGATGGTAGAAATAATCCAAGGCTGAACATTGGAAGGGCAAGATCACTAATAGGAAGGGGGGCGGGTGGCAGGATATTGAGAAAATAGAACAGAATAGAATTCAACTTGTTCACCAAGGGGTTAAAATGGGGAAGAAAGAAGAATGTAATCAGTGCAAGGATGATGGTTGAAGAATAATCTGACGAGTGGAGGGATTGGGGTTCACAGTGAGGACAGAGAACAGGGTTTAGGGTTGAAAGGTGGAGAGAAAGGTAGAATAATAACAGGTTATAATGAGGTAAAGGAATTTCAGAGTTCAAGAACATGGAGGTAAGACATTTGTGGATGATGGCAAAATCAAGACTATGACCAGAGCTCAAAAGAAATAATGAATATAAAGCACTTTGCAAATCTTAAAGTACTACGTAAATAATTTGTTGTTGTTGTTGTTGTTGTTGTTGCAGTCTGATGATGACTTTATTTCCTGAGCTTTCTATGGCACACTCCTACTGAGTTCAAGAAGTATTTATAAAGCAATACAGGAGGGTGCTGACAAATGTTTAAAAACTGAGTCTGAAAAAATATGTATGCATAGTACATTTTTAAGTTTAATCATCGTTAACATCTTTCCATCACTTTCTTAAGTCTAGACAATCAACAAAACAATAAATCAAGCCCTGATTTGTAGCATTTTCAGGTTTCCAGGGTGTAAGTACTTCCACTGAAAATTTAGCAATCTGCTCTTTTGAGCTGGTTTGAGATGGCACTTGGACACCCCTGCTATGACCATCTTTCTATGTAGCTGAATTGGGGTGGAGGTAATGGGAAATGAGTTAAGTTGGGGGACTAGGAAGTCAGGGTATTTCAAGGGGTGTGTATATCTATATTGTTGAATTGTATCTGACTTTTTGTGACCCCATGGGCCATTATTGTTCATGGGTTTTTCTTGGCAAAGTTAATGAAGTAGTTTGCCATTTCCTTGTTGAGTAGATTAAGGCAAACAGAGGTTAAGTGACTTGCCCAGGGTCACATAGCTAGGAACTGTCTGATGCTGGATTTGAATTCAGGTCTTCCTGACTCCAGGAGGTTAATAGATAACAGCTACCAGAATCTTTATATGGTGGTAAATAAGAGAAGACATGAGGGATATGAGAGAGCCTGGAAGAGGCAATGGGAAATAAAGAATACTCCAACTTCTTCCCCTTGGCCAGTGAGTCCAGTGTATGATTGAAAGTGCAACCGGTATTGGAAGGGGTGGTCAGGAAAGGTTTGGCATCCAGAGGGAGTTGGGTTTTAGTGAGTATAAGAAGATGAAGGGCATGACAAAGTATCAATGAAAACCTTCTGGGTTCCAGAAAGGGGAAAGAACTTGCACAAGGTCACACAGTTAGTTTGTTGTAGAGCCTTAAATAGACCTGTTCTTCTGTCTCCAATCCCATATCTCTCACTGTATACCAATTCAACCTAAACCTTGAAGAGATAGGCAAAATCTGCTCTAATTCCCTTCCTCATTGGAAAGAGGGATTCAAAAAAGCAAAAATAAAAATTATATATAAATCTCCCCTGTTTTAGAGAGAACATTAATTTCCCTTCTAATATTTTAACTTTTTGACCCCACAAAATGGAAAATATCCCCCTAAAATTTTTCTCAACTTTTCCTAGGCTTCCATATTTCCAAATACAACAAATATGATTTCTATAAGGAAACTAAAGACATATGTATGTGCATTGCTATGCCTCTAAACTAGAAAAGTAACTATAAAGAATACTCCCCCCCCAAAAAATAAGTACTGCACAGATTTCCATTTTCTTCCCCAAATGTGCCATGGTTTCACAATTTCTAGAGCTTTCATATTTCCACACCCCACAAAAACCTAATTAATACAAAATGACTACTCTATAAATGTTGTTGATTTTTTTACTGATATCACTTAAAAGCTCATAGAGAAGGGGGGAAGCTAGTGGTGCAGTGGATAAAGCACCAGCCCTGGATTCAGGACGACCTGAGTTCAAATCCAGCCTCAGACATTTGACACTTACTAGCTGTGTGACCCTGGACATGTCACTTAACCCCCATTGCCCCCCACACACACAAAAAGCCCATAGAGAAGTTTGAATAGATAGAATTTGAACATAATTCCTCACTCCATCTTTTTTTATGTATGAGGTATTTTATTTTTTCCATTACATGTAAAGATAGTTCTCAACTTTTGTTTATACATGCTTTACAATTTCAGATTTTTCTCCCTCCCACCCCTCCCTCCCCCCTCCCCTAGACAGCAGGTAATCTGATATAGGTTATATCTATATAACTCTATACATATACATATAGATATATATATACACACACACATATTCCTCACTCCATCTTCAGAACTCAAGCTATTCAGCCATCAAGCCTCATATTCTATGAGCTCTTTTCATAGAGCCAAGAAAAATCAGTGAGTTAAAATTCTACAGCATTACTTTTCGAGGTTTGATATGTGCACTGCTTGGGAAGGAAGACAATGTTTTCTTTTCACTATAATTGTTTATTTTGATCTGTAGAATTGAATAATATGAAATGCCACATGCTGAAAAAACTTCATTATTCTAATGTAGTGTTATTCTTACTCTACTTAAGATTTGTACTGTTAATTGAAATTTGTTTTGTCAGGGAAAAAAATAACAAAACTCTATCATGAAAGAGGAATGTACTCCCCAATTTTAGTTTAACCTTATTACTGTGCATAACTGCAATTTGTAGCTATCGTGGTAGGCTAACCTATCATGAGACAGCTAGATAGCTCAGTGGATAGTGTTGGACCTGGAGTCAGGAAGACCTGAGTTCAAATCTGACCTCAAACATAGTAGTTGTATGACCCTGGGCAAGTCATTTCACCTCTGTTTGCTTCAATCTACTGGAGAAGGAAATGGCAAACTGCTCCAGTATCTTTGCCAAGAAAACCCCATAGATAATATTGGCATACTGCGGTCCACAGGGTCATGAAGAGTGAGACAAGTGAACAATAAGCTATTGTACTATACTCCAGTGAATTTTGTTGCTACTTGAGAAATCTATACTACTTTCTTTCTCCTTCAAGAAAGGCATGCGTTGAAATGTAGTGTCAAGTATTATATAGTGATAATGTTGACCACTACTATGGAATGCTATTTTCATGGGGATTCTCTCTTTGTTTTAAATTAAGAACTCCATTGAATTCCTTTTGGTTCAAGAAAGCAGAATCAGGAACAATGGGAAAAAGTTGAAAAAAAAGACAAAACCAAGCTTGCTGTTACGAAAAACCTTCTGGCAATTAGAACTGTCCAAAAGTGGAATAGGTCATCTTGGGAAATTGTTGGCACCCCCTCGTTAGAGGTCTTCAAACAAAAGTTGGATAAACATTGGTAGAGGTTAACACAAATGGAAGAGGGATCTGCCGGGGGGATGGCTTAGAGTAGATGACCACTGAAGTCCTTTGCAACTCAGAAATTCTATAACGTGAAGTAAGACTCAGAATGATTTCTGACTTCAGCCTGTGCAAGGATAGGTAGTCCCCCTCACCAACTACTAATAGTGTAATCATCAGGACCAACTATAACTATGATAAATGCAGTGTACACAAGCAGCAGACCACATTCCTAGGAGGGAGGTCAAGCAGGAAATTCCTGCCCTTCTCCTCCATCCTCAGTTAACTTTGAAGCTTCAGGAAATGAAACAAAATGTAAATCATAGGCCTGTTGTGTTGTTCTGATGTATCTCAGGGAGGGGAAAACATTCCATGAAACTATTTTAGAGGGAATATTATTCATATGCCATATCTTTACTCTATACAACAGTTTTAGGAAAGTCTTTACTCCAATAAGAAATAGCAGGATCCTATTGCCTTTATTCCCTAGACATTTTCCTTTCTTCTATTTGCTACCCTGTTTGTTATTGTACCTGCTACTCTCCTTTCAAAATTCATTCATTCCACAAACATTTTTGAGCACCTGTTCCATACACCCACACACAATTTCAGCATTTATGTGGGATGCATTGTGTAAGAATATTCTAGCAGCAACCCAAAGTT
This sequence comes from Dromiciops gliroides, assembly GCF_019393635.1. NCBI lineage: Eukaryota > Metazoa > Chordata > Mammalia > Microbiotheria > Microbiotheriidae > Dromiciops > Dromiciops gliroides. Next base: position 499,761,189 of record NC_057861.1, on the reverse strand, counting down.
TCACAAAACTTTTCCTACACCTTTTGATGTAATAATGAAAAGCTTTGACTCATTGTGAGTCAGCTGAGAAAACTACTACAAAAAAAGTGCTAGTATAATTTCTTCAGGGTACATAAATGTAGCATCTTCCTGAGTTCAAATCCAAGCTCAGACACAATAGCTGTGTGACTTTGGGCAAGTCACTTAACCCTATTTGCTTCAGTTACCTCATCTGTAAAATGAGCTGGAGAAGGAAATAGCAAACCACTTCAGTATCTTTGCCAAGAAAACCCCAAAGGGATCACCAAGAGTTGGATATGATTAAACAACAAATGGCCTTTTCAACCACACTCACTACTATTTTATACTGAGTAGATTGAAATTTTCTTGTGGTTGGGTTCTGTCTTATTCATCCTTGAATTTCCCAAACTTCTTAAAACAAAGTGCCTTGCATGTTGTAAGTTCTCAACAATTGAATTCATTCTATACTTTGTGAGACTGTGAGCTCTATAGTATAACCATGGAAGCATCACAGCCCAAGGAAATGGAGCAGTATTTGGAAGTAGGTTCCATAAGTACATCAAGGATTGTGAGGCAGTGTGATACAGTGGATAGAACACTGGTTTCTAGAATTAGAGGGCCTAGAACCAAAACTCACCTCTGATCCTTATGATCTACCTATATTACTTTGGGCAAGTCACTTTGCACTAGTGATCCCATCCAGTTCTAAGAACTTAGACTAGGAAATAGAAAAATCTGAGACTAGTCTGACTGCCTAAATAAATACAATTTTAAATACATTAATGATTCATTAAGTGCCTACTATATTTCAGGCACTGTGCTAGGGACTGGAGAAACAAATATAAATGGGAAATAGTGCCTACTTTTATTAAAGGAGGTAAAGTAGCAATTCCATTGAAAGAGGGAAAACATGTACATAGAAAATTAAACATATATATCATATATTAACACATCAACCATGAATAATTAATAAATGATAACATATTAAATATCTGTGCAGAATAATTCCTGGAAGGAGGACACCAGCAACTGGCAGGGCAAGCAAGAATAGATTTCCCATATGAAGCATTTAAATTGAGCTTTGAATAAAGCAAAAAATTCTACTAGGTAGAAATGAAAAGAGAATGCATTCCAGGAGGTGGGAATAGCCTATGAAAAGTGGAAGCAGGAATTAGGAGACAGTACCCAGGCCAGTCTGGCTGGAATATAGAGTATATGAATGAGAGTAAAGTCAACCTAGAAAAATGGCCTGGAACCAGTTCTGTAGGGCTTTAAAAGCCAAACAGAAGAATATATATTTTGTACTCAAGTCAGTGGATAGAATGCCAAGCCTGGAGTCAGAAAGACTCATCTTCCTCAGTTCAATTCTAGCCTGAGACACTTACTAGCTGTGTGACCCTGGGCAAGTCTCTTAACCCTGTTTGCCTCAGTTTCCTCATATGTAAAATGAGCTGGGGAAGGAAATGGAAAACCACTCAAGTCTCTTTGCCAAGTAAACCCTAAAATGGGTCATGAAGAGTCAAACACAATTAAAAAATGACTAAACAACCATAAGAAAAAGCCACTGTAACAGGAAAGTGACATGGTCAGACCTATGTTTTAAGAATATCCATATGAGGGGCAGCTAGATGGCGCAGTGGTTAAAGCACCGGCCCTGGATTCAGGAGTACCTGAGTTCAAATCCGACCTCAGACACTTGACACTTACTAGCTGTGTGACCCTGGGCAAGTCACTTAACCCCCATTGCCTAAAAAAGAAAAAAACAAAAACAAAAAAAAGAATATCCATATGATTAAAAAAAAAAGAATATCCATATGGCAGCTGAAAGGAGAATGGATAGGAGAGGAGGAAAACTTGAGGAAGGGAGGCCAATTAGGAGGCTACTGAAATAGTTTAAACAAAAAGAGATGGTAAGGGCCTGAGTGAAGGTGGTGGCTTATGTGAGTGGTAAGAAGGACACAGATGTGTAAGATATTGTGGAAGTAGAATCAATGATCAGCAGGGCTTGGTAATTTATTGATTATGGGGGAGAAGGAAAGGGAAGACATGAGGATGATTCCTCCTCTATGAACCTGAATCATTAGAAATATGCTGGTGTATTCAATAGAAATAGAAAATTTGGAAAGAAGGGGGCAGGGGGAGTTGGGAACAGAACAATAATGAGTTCTGAGTATATTGAATTTGAAGATGTCTTTGGAGCATCCAGTTAGAGTTATCCAATAGAACATCAGGACATGCAGGAAAGTTTAGGAAATAGCCAAGGAAAGTAGATTGAGGTGAGAGAAATGATTATTTCTCTCTCATATCAATAGCTAATTGTTAAACTGGGGAGACAAAAGCTTTTTCCCCCATCCTATTCAATGTCCAGTATCCCAAGGACAGGGCTGATGGATGATAGGATTAACATTCTCCTTATCCTCAGGATCACTGCTCCACCCAACAAGCTCAGGTTTGGGTGGAGAATATGTATTCTCTGTCTAGATTACCCAAGATTGAGGGTAGTCCAGATATAGGAATAGTCTTTGTCCAAGAGTGACATGATATCACTCTCAGCCCCTCATTGGAGTGAGTTCACTTCTCTTTGTAAAGTCCACCTCTCATTAATTGGGGGTTTTGGTGGGGTTTGGTTTGGTTTGGTTTGGTTTTTTGCGGGGCAATGAGGGTTAAGTGACTTGCCCAGGGTCACATAGCTAGTAAGTGTCAAGTGTCTGAGACCAGATTTGAACTCAGGTCCTCCTGAATCCAGAGCCAGTGCTTTATTCACTGCGCCACCTAGCTGCCCCCACCTCTCATTAATTGTTAACCAATCAGAGTTGATTGCCACCCTTAAGAACACTTCTCTTCCAAAAGAGCATATAACTCATGAGCCCTCCACCATGATGGTCTTTGGTCTAAGACAGAGACAGCCAAATGACCATCCTTTTATTAAAATGATTAAATTACCCAAAATTATGTCTCTCAAATCTTTTTAAACATCACAGAGGTTTATCACATTGATAAAGCCCATACTTTGTGAGTTCTGCCCAAATCTCTAGACTCCCACCCTACACCTACCTAGGATCCTTGATTCAGAGTTAAATGGGACATTAGAAGCCATTTCATCCAACCCCTTCATTTTACAGATGAAGAAACAAAGCTTAGGAAGGTCAAGTATGACCAAGGTCACCCAGCAAGTAAGTAGCAGAGTAGCACTTGGAAGTACTACTGACCCTGAACCCAGCATCCCTCCTCCTCCACTGTATCATGCTGCCTGCCATACCACTGTGGCAACACCAATAGCTTAAATAGCTAATTTTTTAAAGAGCAAAAGCCAATCTGGTTGGAATAAAATTGTCAAAATATTTGTTTTGTCTACCAGTTTAAAATAGCTTTTAAAGCTAGTTTTCTAATTCCATTTGCAAAGAGTCAGAAGCCCACAATTAATCGTCCAATATTAATAATGTTTCTCCACAAAAGTCTTCTGCCACCTTGAAAGTACAGAGGTAATACTGATTTCTTAAAGGATAAAGAAAGAGAGACATAAGCCCCTACCCAGGTCCTAGCTAGTTGAAATGGTTCAAGAGTAGGCCTTTGAATGCAAACTTTAACAGGAAAAAAAAAAAAGACTTTTATAAACTATTATTCAGTAAATTAATTGGTGGAACCACTGCCTATCCTCAAACGAGGAGACAAGGTAGTTGAGCTGTGAAAGCAGGAGACAGCTGTTGCTACCAACAGCCCTATCAAGGGCATCACATTCTCTCTTGCTCTGATAGGGCCTGAAGGCTTCTTATTATCAGTAACAATAATAATAACAATCTATTTCTTTTTATCTTATGTTTATTGATCTCTTCTGTTTCAACACCACTTTAATTTCTGAATATGTACTTTCCCTACTTAGCAAATTATCTTCTTAAACAAAGATTAAAAATGAAAGAAAATAAAAGGAATTCGGTAAAATCACCCAACACATCAACTGAGTCTGACAGGATATGCAATATTCTGTGCTCATAGTCCTCAACTTCTGCAAAAGAAATGGGGAAATGTATTTTCTCAGTTCTCTAGGGCTCAACTTAATCATTTAAAGGAGTCTACAATATTGAAAGACCAAGTTATATTGAAAATTCATTTTTTCTAATTTTGATTTTTCAATCATTTGGACAAGGACTCCCCTAGATCAGTTTGGGTTATTGAGATATGACATATGTAATGACTTAAAGCTGACTAGGAGCTATAGCAGGAAGAAACACAAAATCTCAAAAAAGCCCTGTCTGTATTTCTGTTGTGAATAATAAGCCATTTGAGTTCAAATATAACCTTACAACAACTTCATGACCTTGTTTTTAAAATTAATTTCTTTAGTTAAAAGTAATTTATTTTCTCGCCCTCCCTCCTCCCCATCTCCAAAATCCACTGGGGAAAAGAAACAGAAAATCCATGTAATAAAAATGCAGCCATTTCTAAAACATTTTTAGGCTCATAAACAGAATTATCTCTTTTGATCTCTTTTTACCACAATCCTGGGAGATAAGTGCCATCACTATCATATAGATTTTATACTTAAGACATACAAAGAAAAAAATAGTGGAAAATTATCCTATATTTAAAATTCTGATGCTGAATTTGAGGATAATAAAGGTTAAGAAAACCTCATCTCTATGCCTTTTCTATATATTTCTGTAAGTTTGGGATTCAATTTACCCATTCATTTATTTTTAGCTTAGCCCTCAGGCATTAGCTGGTATAATATGGTATGCCTGTAATTTTTTGTTTTAATGGATTTGGAGTTAAGTATAACAACGAGGTCTGTCCAAAAATGGAATGGGCTTTTTCACGAGAGAGTGCTGAAGTGCTGAAACAGGCCCTCTCTCAGGGACATTGTGAAAGAGATTGCTCAATTGGGTGGGAGACTGAGCTAGATAACTACTGCCTAAACCCAGACGCAGCCTTATCATGGAGCCGATTCAAGAAGGCGGGCAGCAGACACTGCCAGGGACCATGCCACCAGATCAGTGGGGGAGCCTCAGTGAGATCTACAAGACACTCAAGGGAGGGAGAGTCATAAGGTCAGCCTGCAACATTCCCTGTGCTTTCCTACTCATCCCAACATGACCCTCCTAGCTGGAAATCTTCACTCCTGCACCTGGCATTCAGCTCTGACTCAACTCCTTAGATTTTAACACTTCAGAGAAACCAGGCTCCCCTCCCCACCACAGCCAGGGTTTGAGTTAGGTTTGCTTACTTAAATGTTGAGTCAGGCAATCCTCTAAGTAACTGGCTGTGCTTTGAGGTGAATTTGCTATTTTGCAGAAGGGAAACTCCAAACAGAGTTGAGTCACCTGGCAGACAGCACATGGAGTCCCTGAGACTCTTTTACCAGTCAAGGAAACCTTTCTCTCTCCCTCATAGGACTTAGGACAAAAGTGAACATTTTTTTCTAGATCTCTCCCTCAAGGGATGGGGCAGCTAAGTGGTGCAGTGGATAGAGTGGTGGGCCTGAAGTCAGGAAGACTCATCTTCCTGAGTTCAAATATGCCCTGAGACACTTACTAGCTGTGTGACCCTGGGTAAGTCACTTAGCCCTGTTCTCCTCAGTTTCCTCATCTGTAAAATGAGCTGAAGAAGGAAATAACAAATTGTTCTGGTATCTTTGCCTAGAAAACCCCAAATGGGGTTGTTAAGGGTTGGACACAACTGAAACAACTGAATAAAAACAACACTCAAGTGATGCCTCATGGCCAAGGCCAAGGTGACCTCTGCTTCTTTCGTATCTGTTGGAGCTCATTGTTTATTGAGCCACCCCTTTCTTGAACACTTCCATGGATCTGTGATCTCCTCTACATGAGCAATGGCTCCAATCACACCCCCTGTCATCTGAAAATAACCTCTAATTGAACAATGTGAGTTAGCTCATCCCTCCACCACCACCAAAGTCCTCGTTTGTTATTGCTGTTCAATCATGTCTTACTCTTCATAACCCCATTTGGGGTTTTCTTGGCAAAGAAACTGGAGTGGTTTACTATTTCCTTCTCCAGATCATTTTACAGATGAGGAAACCTAATCAAACAAGGTTAAGTGACTTGCCCAGGGACATGCATCTAGTAAGTGTCCAAGGTCATTTTTTCACTCACAAAGATGAATCTTCCTGATTTCAAGCCCAGTGCTACATCTGCTGCACAACCTAGCTACCCAAAGTCCTAGTTACTATTAGTAAAAAAGAATAGCAGGGAATTAATGATTCTGCCAAAATTATAGATTCCTGTAGAGATGCAAAATGGAATATGAGATAGAGAACTGGCCTTCAGCTAAGAATACCCAGGTTCAAGTCCCATCTCTGACATATACTGCCCCTTTTATCCTAGGTAAGTCACTTCACCTATGAGTGTTCTGGGCAGCTCTCTAGTAGAAGTTTCAGATAAGATGCTAACTAACCTTCATTGGCAGAGAGGGCATCCTTATCAGAGAGTTCCTAATATGAATGTAACTACAAGACTAGTTCCTATGCCTAAACACAGTCACTACCCAGGACCAGTCAATACCCAATGTTATAGACAGTTTACAGGAACAATGAGAATCCATACAACTAGACTCACATATATCATCAAACCTGGACTAGATATGGAGAAACAAGAACCAGATCTCCCTCCCTGGCTTATAAATGACCTATCAGACCCACAGGTCCTCTCCAGTCTGACACATATCTAAGGAAAAATCCACCCTTACAACATACCTGACAGGACTAGGAAACAGGCTGAACCTATCCTTTCTTTAACACAGTAAGGGAACTCCTTCCGTCAGTTCAGGTCACCCCCTTCTCTGCAATTCTTAGTATGAGATTGCTGCCTAGAACTCTGAAAGTTTGGGATTTACCCAGACTCACATGAATAGAATGTATCCGATGGAGAAGCTGAACCCAGGGCTTCCTGGTTCCACAGTCATCTATCTATCCATTCTAGCATGTTGTCTCTCTCTAAGACTTCTAGAGTTGTGGCAGACTCATAATGACCTGCTTTCCTTTTTATAAAAAAAAATAGTAACTGTGTGGTGCTATAAGAAATTATGAGCCTAATGATCTTAGAAAAACATGGATAGACCTGGACGAAATAATGAGCAGAACCAAGAGAACATTGGATATGGTAACAGCTATATCATTTTAAGAACAACCTTGAGCAGTTTTAACTATTATAAATACCCAAATTAACTACAAAGAACCTATTAAGGAAGACTCTATCTGCATCCAGAGAAAGAACTGATAAACAGAAATATGTATAAAATTGTGTTACATATATATGTGTAAATATATTACATATATTTATGTTTAAATGTAGCCATCTCTAGGGGGTGAGAGATAGGGAGGAGGAAAGAAAAAAAGGAAACAAAAATAAATTTACATGATAACTTTATTATATATTTAAAAGGAATAGTAAGTTAAACATACTAGATTTGCAGTTTCATGTGAAATCGTCTTTTTATTCTACGATGTGGTGGAAATGCTTGTTTTATTTCATAAATTAAAAATTTTTTTTTAAATTAGCAACTGGGACTCTAGTGATGGTGGTGGTAGTAGTGGTAGGATGGATGAACCCTTTTGTATTTCCAATCAGGAGTTATTTTCAATAAGTTTGGGGATAATGAGAACACAGATTCATGTGAATGTTTAAGAGGGGAGTGGTCATGCTGCTGCTTATTAATAATAATAATAATTAACATTTAAATAGTGATTTAAGGTTTTAAAATGCTTATATATATTATCATATACCTCAAATATTGTTAATAGCTACATATATATAATATACATGCATATTTATCATACCCTGTTTTTGTTTTGTTGTTTTGTTTTGTTTTTTTGTTTTTTTGTGAGGCAATTGGGGTTAAGTGACTTGCCCAGGGTCACACAGCTAGTAAGTGTTAAGTGTCTGATGCCAGATTTGAACTTAGGTCCTCCTGACTTCAGGGTCAGTGCTCTATCTACTACACCACCTAGCTGCCCCATATCATACCCTGTTTACCCAACTTTTGCTTAAAGTCCTTTATGGGAAGTGAGGGGAAGCTACTAGCTCCCTAAGTGACCCATCCAACTTTTGAATGGTTCTAATAGGAAGTTTCTCTTTTACATTAACCCTAAATCTTCTCTGCAACTTCCAAATATTATTCCTAGTCTTATTCCCTCCAAGCAAGCAGAGCAGATTGAATATTTCTTCCCTATGATAGCCATTTAAATCCTTGTCTACAACTATCACAGGTCTTCAGAGTCTTTGTTGTGGTGCAGTGAGGGTTAAGTGACTTACCCAGGGTCACACAGCTAGTAAGTGTCAAGTGTCTGATGCTGGATTTGAATTCAGTTCCTCCTGAATCCAGGGCCGGTGCTTTATCCACTGCACCACCTAGCTGCCCCCTCAAAGTCTTTTTAACTAGCGGGTGTAGATACCTGTGCTTCAATTCAGGAAGACCTGAGTTCTGACCTTGACTCAGATCCTTATTAGCTGTGTGACTCCTGTCCAGTTAACATCTGTCAGCCTCAGTTTCCTCATATATAAAGTAAGGATGATGATAATTGCATCTATCTTGCAGAGTTTTTGTGAGGATCAAGTAAGATTATATATGTAAAGAACTTTGCAAACCTTAAAGTGCTTTATAAATGTTATTTTTTTTGTACTATTTGTTCATTTAATAGGCAAATCTCATAATGATCTCAGGGCCCTTCACTATCCTGGCTGCCTCCTTTTGTGGGGCTTTTCAGCTTATGAGTTTTCTTCCTAAAATGTGGTACCTAGAAATGAACATAATACTAAAGCTGTAGACTAACCATGATAGGATAATAAGGAGCTATCGCCTCCCTCATCCTGAACATTCTGTTTCTTTTGATGCATCCTAAGATTTCATTAACTTTTTTTTAACTGCCATATCACACTGTTGATGCAGACTGAGCTTTCTGTTCCCTAAAATTCAATACTTTTTTTTCAGATGAATTGCTGCCTGGGCACATCTGCCCCACCTTATTTTTGGAGAGTTATTTTTTAATTCATGTTTAAGACTTTGCCTTTATCTTTATTAAATTCTACTTTCATAGATTTGGCTTAATGTTCTTCATAGTTGAAATCATTTTAGAGTCTTCAAATTATTTTCAATGACCCTGACTTTGGGGTGGAATCAAATATACTTGTAGGGGGATTAACCTTGGTAAGGAGAAGAGTCACCTTTTTGTCAGAGACTAGAGACAAGGAGAGAGTAGGGGATGATGCCAAGGGGTTTTGAGATGAAGAAATTAGAAGAAGAGAGAACTCATGTTGAATGGCTGCAATTATTCCAGTAAAGTAAGAGGCAACATGTCTCAACTGAAAGAAGAAAGGAGAGGAAGAAGTGAGCAGGAACTTTGAAGGAACTTCTATGGGAAATGAGATAGGAAATCAAGTAGAGAATGGAAAAAAAGAATTACCTTACTTCACTCTTCTCCACTGTGGTATCTTCCACCCAACTTCCTGCTTCAACTCAATCTCTATCTCTTGAATTTTAATCCTCCCAACAGTTCCTGTTATTGTTGTTGTTGAAACATTTCAGTCATGTCCACCTCTTCATGACCCCATCTGGAGTTTTCTTGGCAAAGATACTAGAGTGGTTTGCCATTTCCTTCTCCAGCTCATTTAGATGAGGAACTGAGGCAAGCAGAGTTAAGTAACTTGCCCAGAGTCACACAGCTAGTAAGTGTCTAAGGAGGGATTTGAATTTATGAAGATGAGTCTTCCTAATTCTAAGCCCAGTCCTCTATCTACAATACCATCTAGTTGCCCTTAAGTTGCTGACCCAGCCTCATTTTTGTCTACATTCTCTTGAATTCCAATTCAGATCCCATCCCTCTGTCCCCAGAAGGGATTTGCTTCCCCATCACTTTAGCACCAATAATTATTCTAATCATAAGGTATACATGTATCAGTCCCCCATCTAAGGCACTTCCAAACCTAAGATTCATTCTAAGTATATTTATTGTCAATGTGGAATGTTGAGATCCTGGATCATGCTCTATATTTCAAATGCTAATATAAAGTCACAATATAACAAACAACATCCTGTTTGTAGAAAGAGTGATGGATTTGGAGTTATAGATGACATTTATATAGTGTCTACTATGTAATAGACAGTATGCTAAGTGCTTTACAAATATTACCTCACTTAATCCTCACAACAACCTTAAGGTAAGTGCTATTATTATCTGTTTTATAAATAAGGAAACCAAGGCAAACAGGGTTAAGTGACTTGCCCACATCACACAGCTAGTAAGTGTTAGAGGTCAGATCTGAACTCAGATTTTCCCAACTCCAAGCTCAGAGCTCCACTGTACTACCTAGCTGCTTCAAAGAACTTGATTTCAAATCCTATCTCTGCTACTCACTACCTATGTGACTGTGACAACTCACCCTCTATGTAAAATTAACATGTTATTACTGTCCAGCATTAATTCTATGATCCTATGATCATTTTTAGAGTTCAAAGAGAATTTAGCAGTCAACTAGTTTAATCTATACCTTAAAAAAAAAGAATCCCCTTAACAGTATTCTAGATAAGTAGTCATTCAGCCTCTACTGTTAAGGAACCCACTATCTCCAGAGGTGGCCCTTTACACTTTTAGATAGTTCACATTGTTTAAAAGGGTTTCCCCCCCTTGATTTTAAATCTAAATTCCTTTCTTCTTGACTTCTACCAATTGCTCCTGGTTCTTTCTCAACCTTGAGCCTTGAGATAAGAAATAATCTCAATTTTTTCTATTTGAATCCCTTGTGCTTAATATACTTCTTGAAACGTAGCACTTAATCAATTCTTTTTCATTCAATCAATCAAGAATATGTAGAAAAATAAAAAAATAAGTAAACAAGTAGTTTAGGGAGGGAGGGCATTAGTAGTTGGGGATATCAGGAAATAACAATAATAACTAAAGTGTATAGGATCTGCAACTTAGTAACATCTTTAATATTTAGCAAAAAATATTATGTTGTTTGATCCTCACCACAGACCTAGAAAGTAGATGCTATTATTAGCCCCATTTTACAGATAAGGAAGTTGAGGCAGATAAAGGTTAAGTGACTTTCCCAGGATCACAGAATTGATAAGTTTCTGAGGCAGGATTTGAACTGAGGTCTATCCTGACTCCAGTTCCATTGCCCTGTACGCTGTACCACCCAGCTACCTCTACACAAAGCTTCATATTGAAGGCAATGTTTGTGCTGAGTCTTGAAGGAAGCAAGCAATTCTCTGAGGTGGAGGTAAGGAAGCAAAGCATTCTGGCCATGAGGAATGGTGGTATAAGGAATGGAGACAAGAAATATAGTGTCCTACTGAGGAACAGCATGGCCAGTCTGGCTAAATGATAGAGTATAAGAGAGAAGGAAAATAATGTATAATGAGGGTAGAAAGATAGGTTGAGGTCAAGTTGTAAAACGACAGGTATGTTGATGCAATGAAAAGAGTGCTGGGTTTGGAATCAAATGACCTCAAAGGTCCCTTCCAGCTCTCTACTTTTGATGCTAGAATAATGCTAGGATAATGGATTGATTTAATCAGTGAACATTCTTGATAAATAATGAAAAGTCTGAAGTGCTTTTTCAGTCTACAGATAGGATGCTTTTAGCCCAACTTCTTTCGCAATTATCCCAAGTAGACCTGACCAAAGCAAGGATTTTTAAATGGAAGGATGAGTGATCAATTGTTAATGATACTTCTAATTTTTGTATTTATATTTCAGTTGTTCAGTAGACTGGTGTATTGAACATCCTGACAGCATGTCTTTATAGGTACAGAAACAGATAATGCTAAAGACCAAAGAGATAAAAGTGGTTGGGAAGTTAATAACCTGATAAAACACTGTTAGAGTCCACAAATTCCCAACAAAACCATTAAGTTGAAGTAAGAGTGTGAGTAACAGTATAGGGACATCATATTTTCCTATTTTAAAAACTAAAAAACCTTTCCAAATGAAGCACACTGCTAGAAAAATGAACACTGAGAAAACTGTTTTCATCATATTGGTAATAATAACAGCTTATATATATATAAAGCACTTTTCAGTTAGCAAGGAATTCATGTATATTATCTCATTTTGATTTCCACAACAGCCATGTCAGGTAGGTTGTAGAATAACTCCTCTTTCAAAAATGCCCTGAGTTTTATTCATTACAATAACTAGCATTTATCTTTCATTTTAAGATTCTCAAACCATTTTACTTAAGTAATGTCATTTGACTCTGACAAAAGTCCTTCAAGGTAATTACTATCTGTAGTATTATCAAGCCCCATTTCACAGATGAGGAAATTGAAGCTAAGAGAATTTAAGGGACTCTCCCATTGACACACAATGAAAATGTGCTGGAATTAGAATTTCAATCCAGGTCTTCTCAACTCCTAGTCTACTTCTCTAGCTCCTCTGTCATAATACATCTGCAAAGTGCTTTCTTCACAACATCCTTGGGAGGTAGATATTATTATTCCCATTTGACAGATAAGACAACTGAGGCTCATGGAGTCACTTGCCCCAATCACACAGGTTGTACATAGTAGAATTGGTATTCAGATCAGGTCTTTTGACCCAAAAGTGAGTGTTCTTTTCCTCATACTATGTTTTCTACCAGTAGAGGAATAATTCATATTTTCCTGGGAGCTTAACATCTCCAGGTGATTTTATATCACTTAAAACTTTCCTAAGAATGAGGAATAATTAAAATTGGATCTCCTACTGGTATATGAAATGAATTTTGGTTGCTTTGAGTGTAGCATAGTCATACTAAATTATAATTGAACTATAAGTCATCATCAGAAACTTATGTGATAATATTAACTTCTATAGCCTCTAGCTAAAAAGCATCATGGGTCCTGGGCGTCAGGAAAGTGGATTGGAAGCAAGTATGGCCAAAACTAGTGAAATAGGAATGTTCATGTTGCTTTTTTCTGTCAAAATAGCTCATGAATGCTAGAGGATAGAGAGGTCGTGAAAATTAATGAACATCCTGAGGTACCACCTCACACTCATCAGATTGGCAAAGTTGACCAAAAAAAAGAACTGACAAATGCTGGAAGGGGGCTGTGGGAAAAAGGTATGTTAATGAACTATTGGTGGAGTTGTGAACTGGTCCAGTCATTCTGTTTTTTGTTTTTGTTTTTGTTTTCGTTTTTGTTGTGTGTGTGTGTGTGTGTGGCAATTGGGGTTAAGTGACTTGCCTAGGATCACACAGCCAGTAAGTGTTAACTGTCTGATGCCGGATTTGAACTCAGGTCCTCCTGACTCCAGGGCCGGTGCTCTATCCACTGCGCCATCTAGCTGCCCCTAGTCCAGTCATTCTGGAAAGCAATTTGGAACTATATCCCCAAAACTATTAAAGTGTACATACCCTTTGACCCAAAGATGCTACTGCTAGGGTTATACCCTAAAGAAATCAAAGAAGAAAGAAAAGACCCATATGGGCAAAAATATTTTTGTAGCTCTTTTCATAGTGACAAAGAATTGTAGACTGAGGGGATGCCCTTCAGCTAAGGGAATGGCTGAACAAATTCTGGCATATGTAATATATGTGATGGAATACTATTGTGCTGTAAAAAAAAAATGGTGAAAAGAGATGGTTTTAGAAAAACCTGAAAGGCTTATATAAATTGATACAAAGTGAAATGAACAGAAACAGGAGAGCAATTTATACAATAACAACAATGCTACAAAGACAACTTTGAAAGACTTGGAAACTCTGCTAAACTAATCCCAGTTCCAGAGGACTCATGATAAAACATTCTATCTACCTCCATATAGAGAGGTGAGGGACTCAAACTGTAGATTGAAAAATATTTTTGGACATAGCTAATGCAAGAATTTGTTTTGCTTGAATATATATATATATATATATATATATATATATATATATATATATATATATATATATAAACAGGTTTTATTTTTCTTGTTTTCTCAGTGGATAAAGAAGGGGGAAGTGGGAGGGAGAGAATTCAGAACTGAAAATGAAGGAGCAAGAAAGAAAAAAGGCAAGGAAAAGGAAAGGAGGGGGCAGTATGTGAGGCTAGAAAAACAATGAAAAATATATACCTAATGGGAGTCTAAAAATGTCATCTTTTTTTCATGGCTTAGCACAGATGATTCCTTAACAAAGCTCCCCTGCCACTGTTGTGTGTGTAGGATTCTTGCCTTCAAATCATAGCCCTTCATCTATTAAAAGTCATGCTGCCTCTCTGATGTCAAGCAGCTCCATGAGACCAAGCAGCAGGAAGAAAGCAGTGTTCAGAATGCCTGTGTTTTCTAGCACCTCCTAGTACTGCCTACCACTCGGGTCCCATTAAGGGTTCCTTCTTGCCAGGAACACTTCTTGTGCTTGAAGACAATGTCAAATGGATCAAATATCAGATCCTCCGTTTGGTTTTTAAAGCCTTTCATGACCTCATCCCATCCCACCTTTCTAGTCTTTTTACACTTCCCACCTCTGCATGTACTTTAAGACCCAGCATTACTGACCTTGCTGTTCCTCCTAAATGACTATTTCTCTGGCTATTCTCCATGCTTAGAAATCTCTCCATCCTCATTTCCCCTCTTGGTTTCCCTGGCTTGCTTCAAGACCCAGATCAAATCTTACCTTCTACAAGAGGTATTTTCTGGTCCTCTTTCTGCCCCACGGTGCTTTCCCTCTGAGATTATGTCTGATTTACATTGTACATATCTTGGTGAGCTCCTTGAAGGGAGGGACCATGTTTTTGCCTTCATATCTCCTGTACTTATGTACACAATGCCTTAAGTAAGCTCTTCACAACAATAATAGAGCTAGTATTTATGAAACATTTTGCAGAGCACTTCACAATAACTCCATGTTAGCTTATTTAATCTTCACGATAACTCCCTGAGGTAGGTACTGTTATTAGCCCCTTCTAATTATTATTATTATTAGCCATCTCTAAGATGGGGAAACGGAGGTAGAGAGAGGATAAAGTGACTTAGGGTCTGAGGTGAGATTTGAACTCAGGTCTTCCCGACTCCAACTCTCCTGCTCTATCCATTGAACCATTTAGCTGCTGCCCTTAATCAATGTTTGTTGCCTGACTGCATTTCAACTATTATTCTAGATCTCAGAGTCAATGATGTCCCCTTTTCTCCCTTAATTTTTTTATTTAAATCTTTTGGTTTTATGTCATTTAATTTTCCTCCTATATCTTTTCCCCTTTTTCTTCCCAGAGAACCATTCCATATAATAGGGTTTTTTTGTTTGTTTTCACTTAATACTATTTTTTTCCCCAGTAACATGTAAAGATAATTTTCAACATTTGTTATTGTAAGATTTGAGTTCCAAAATTTTCTCCTTGCCTCCCTTCCCTCCCTTCCCCACTCCCCCCTCTCCAAGACAGCAAGCAATCTAATATAGATTATACACATACAATTATGTTAAACATATTTCCACATTAATCATAACAAATAATTTTTCTAAGAAAAAAAGAAAGAGAAAAAAATCAGCAAATCCAATCAATGCATCAAAAATAATCTGAGATTGGAGATTTGCAAAACATTTTCCATACATTACTTCATTCAATCCTCATAACAACCCTGTGAAGTACAGGCTATTATCCCCATCTTACAGAAGGTCTCCATCCTTTCTATGTATAGACCATGAGTTCACAACCAGTAAATTAACATCATAGAATCAGAGTTGGGGGTGGGGCAGCTAGGTGGTGCAGTGGATAAAGCATCGGCTCTGGATTCAGGAGGACCTGAGTTCAAATCTGGCCTCAGACATTTGACACTTACTAGCTATGTAACCCTGGGCAAGTCACTTAACCCTCATTGCCCTGCAAAATATAAAATAATAATAATAATAATCAGAGTTGGAAAGGACCTTCAAGGTCATCTATAACATATCTTACCAAAACATGACTCTTCTATGTAACATCCTCAACAATACACTATCCAACCTCTGTTTGAACATCTCCAATTACTACTTTACAAGGTTATGTGTGGAAATTTTAATTCATATAAAGTCCTTTACATGGAAACACAATCTTCCTTAGGTTTCTATGACAAGGCAAGGGCTCCTGCAGAACATGGGACTCAAGCTGAGTCTTTTTTTTTTTTTTGGTGGAGCAATGAGGGTTACATGACTTGCCCAGGGTCACACAGCTAGTAAATGTCAAGTTCAAGTGTTTGAGGCCAGATTTGAGCTCAGGTCCTCCTGAATCCAGGGCCAATGCTTTATCCACTGTGCCACCTATCTGTCCCCTAAAATATTCTTATAAAAAATTTTCTCCCTATAATTTTTCCCCATTGCTCCTAATTCTGACCTTTGAAGCCCCACAGAATAAGTTCAATCCCTTTTCCTCATGAAACTTAGCATATTTGAAGTTAGCTGTCATAGTCTACCACATTTTCTCTTCTGCAGGCTACACATTCCCAAGTCCTTCACTGTTCTGCATATAGCATGTCTTTCTGTCCCCAACCATCACAGTAACTGGTAAAGTGTCTGATAAAGCTCTATCTTGTTATGCCCCTCTGACCAGCTAGGTGGGCAGTGAATAGAGCACCTGGCCTGGAGTTACGAAGACATGAGTTCAAATCCTGCCTCAGACACTGACTAGCTATGTGACCCATGGCAAGTCACTTATCCATGTTTGCCTCAGTTCCCTCCTCTGTAAAAATGAGCTGGAGAAGGAAGTAGCAAATCATTCCAGTATCTTTGCCAACAAAACCCCAAATGGGGTTATGAAGAGTCAGAAATGACTGAAATTGACTAAACGACAAGTATTTCACCTGTGTGCAGGATGTCCATAAGGTGATACCTAAAAGCTCACTTAAATTTACAAAATTTGTTTTGAAAGTTCTTATATCTTGTACACAAGTAAATTATATGCTTTGATAAAAAGCCTAATATGACCAGAGATAGCATGAGGTATTTGCAAAATGTTATTTTATATGTCCATACCTCACTTCATTCTTCTTCCCTCCCTCTTTATTCAGTTTTCTCCTAATTCATGCAGATCTTGCTTCCTGAATCTTGTTCACAGACAATCAAATAAAACTACACTGTCCGAACCAGAGTAGCATTAAAAACCAAAAAGAAAAATTGCCTCAATGATATATAGCACTAAGAGGGGAGAAGGCAAGCTAAATTATACTAAGAAAATATGTAAGAATAGGAATAATAGACATATGCACAAGAAATACACCTGCTTAACAAGGAAGGGGGAAAATTCTTAAGTGACATCGTGGATGAACAGCTTAGTAACTGTTGCCAATGAATCCTGCTAGATTGTCATGGGTGTACTTTTACAATGTTCGGACACCCACACAAATGTCATATCACAAGAAGACAGAGGGATTTTCTTTAAGAATTTGATGGTTATTATTCCTATTATGCTGTCCTGGGGGAGGGACAGGAGATACATTGGGGAAAGAGAAGAAAGGAGGGAGGGAACAAGAAAAGGAGGAAGTAAGAAAGAAGTAAAGGAAAACTCTTCATTAGCTTTAACATCACACCCATCCTGGTCCTATTTTTCTTTCCTATCACAAGTTGTTGTTGGTGTTTAGTAGTTTTAGTCTTGTCTGATTCTTTGTGACCCCATTTGGGGTTTTCTTGGCAGAGATCCTGGAGTAGTTTGCCATTTCCTTCTCCTGCTCATTTTACAGATAAGGAAATTGAGGTAAATAGGGTTAAGTGCCTTGCCCAGGTACACATAACTAGTAAGGATGGATTTGAATTCAGGTTTTCCTGACTCCAGGCCTGCAACAGTATCCACTGGGTCACCCAGCTGCTCTTTAGACCTTGGCAAATTCCAACTCTGGGTTAATTCCACCATTAGCTACATGATGAGGCAACTTAGTATAATGGATAGAGTGTTAGACATGTAATCAGGATGACCTGACTTCAAAACCTGCCTCAGAAGCTCAGTTATTGTGAAATTCTGAGTAAGCCATTAAACCTCTCTCAGCCTCAGTTTCCTCATCTGCAAAATGGGAATAATAATAATAGTACCTGCTTCACAGGTTTGTTGTGAGGATCAAATGAGATATTATATACAAATAAATCTTTAGGGACTATATGAGTTGATTATTATTTTTTTATTATTCTCTCCTTCTGACCACTGGCTGGAGAAAGTCAAAAAACCTATTTTCCAGTTTTTGTGGTAAAATCTCAATTGGTTGCTCACAGCTTGATAACAATATATTTTTTCTTCCATGACTGACTATCATACTTTATGCATCAATCAATTAATAAATATTTATTAAATACCAATTGGCTTCCAAGCACTTTGCTAAGTATTTGAGATACAAAGAGGACAAAAGACAGTCCCTACCCTTAAGGAGCTTATAATCTAATGAAGTTATTGCAATTATACTCTTCTCTCCTCAACCTCAAACCCTAAACCTTCCTCTCACCCAAGGACTTTCTCTCCTGTTTTGTTTTGCAAAATGGAGGCCATCTACCATGAACGTCTTCTCAGCCATGCCACACTTCAAAAATCTCTCTACATCAACTCCTATTTTATCCTCCTCCACTCCATTTTCTAAAGATGAGGAGTCTATTCTTGCCAAGGTTTCATAGACTAATAAGATCAACCCTTTTACCCAAACAATAGAAGTAACACACAGATAGCCAGAGTTGACTGATGAATATTCCCTGGCTACCAAACCCTCTACTTAGACTTACTTGTCTGCTGACTCTAAGTTTGGTGTAGGCTGCAGAATAAAACTAATATGAATACTCACAGTCCCTTAACATCTGTGGGCTATCTGGAATTAGTCAATTGACTGAAAGGAACTGTTTTCATGGGATTCATTTACTATGCTAAAACTTCACTTCCCCACATCAGGACAAAGTGGGAACCCAGTGAGGTGAAAAGTATATATACCTTGTGCCCTTTTTGGATGAGTGAGCATTCCTAAATTGATTTTATACTATCAATAAGCCCCATAGTTAGATCAACTTAGTGAGAGCCTTGTCATATGTTCTTGAAGACTCCTAACCTAACTCTAGCACAAAGTCAACTTCTTTCCATGTGACCTTTATTGCATCCATTTCTGTCTCCTGCTGTAGTTTTCAGCTAAAATCCCACTTCCTACAAGCCTGCCTCAAGTCTTCTTAATTCTACTTCCTGCCCTTTGTATTTCCTATTTTTCCTATCTATAGTTGTTTACATGTTGTCCCAAAAACAACCCCATTAATCATGGGAGTTTCTTGAGGGTAGAAACCAGCTTTTTGCTTTTCCTTGTATCCCCAGTGCTTAGCAAAGTGTTTGGAACATAACAAGTGCTTAATGACTAAATTACTTGTTCCCTCAATCATGCTCTCTTTCTCTTATTTCAGCCTCCCCTATCTATTTATTCCTTCTCTCCTACCTGCAGCTTAATTTCTTACCTAGCCTGAATGGGCATTTCCTCAGGCAAATTAAGACCTGGGAAAGACCTTAGCTTATAAAAACCAAAGTCTCCCACTGCACCCAGGCCTTTTCCAGTCATCCTGATGCCATCATCTTTCCATTGGACCCAGATGGCTCCAGAGGAGAGAATGAGGCTCATGACTTTGTATGACCCTTCTTCACTTAAATCCAGTTCACTGCAAGTCATGACCTCATCTCCCCAATATCATGGTCCTCTTCAGGAACAACTGTTACCTGTAAATGTGCCCTATTCTCCCTTATCCTTAAAAGAGAAAGTCACAATATGATGTCTTGAAAAGCAAAGAAAATCAGGTTGCATCTACCAAAATAGTATCAAGCAAAGTTGAGTTTAGCCAACATTGGGAAAAAAAGGATTTCATCAGGAGAGATGAAATTCATTCTAACCTAATAGATAATCAAGACATTTGGCACTTACAGATATTAAAAACAAAGAAACCTAAATGACATATAAACCTTTAAAACATAAAAGACCAAGAAGTTAAATAAAGGTCCAACTCTTTGTGATCCCATTTGTGGTTTCTTAGCAAATATACTGGAATAGTTTGCCATTTCATTCTCCAGCTCATTTTATAGATGAGGAACTGAGGCAAACATGGTTAAGTGATTTGCCCAGGGTCACATAGCTAGTAGGTGTTTGAGGTTGCATTTGAACACAGGAAGATTAGTGTTGCTGACTACAGGCTCAGCACTCTCCACTCTACTACCATCCTGCCCTTCATATAAAGGGAGATTTAAATAATTCGATTAATATATAAGTATATGTGTCCAATATAATAAAACTTAGGATACTATATAAATTAATACATAGATTTAGTGCTACATTAATCAAATTATTAAGAAGTTTCTTTATGGAACTTAACAACATAATAATATTTCTTTGAAAGAGCAAAACTTCAAGAATTTCAAAACATTTTTTGTATAAGTAGGAATGAAGGGGATCTATCATTAGCAGGTTACAAACTATATTAGGAAGCAGTATATATTAAACCTATTTGTTAATGGTTTTAAACTAGAAAATATACAAATTGCTTGTGAAAGATAGATATTAGATAGATAGATGATAAATGGATAGATGGATGGATGGATGGATGGATGGATGGATGGATGGATGGATGGATGGATGGATGGATGGATGGATGGATGGATGGATGGATGGATAGATGGGTGAATAGGTAGATAGATAGATAGATAGATAGATAGATAGATAGATAGATAGATAGATAGATAGATAGATAGATAGATAGATAGATGGATGGATATCTTATCTATATTTCACACTCATCACCTATCTTATGTATTATGGTTCATCATCTATCTTCTGGACTTGTGATTAGTCTTACACTGATCATGGATTTTAAGCCTTTCAAATTTATTTTTTCAAATTATACTGTTTTAATCATAGTATGAACTCTTCTCATTCTTCTCAGTATACTCTGTATGAGATTGTGCAAGTCTTTCCAGGTTTCTCTGAAACCATTTATTGTCATTTCTTATGACAAAATAATATTCTATTATAATCATATGACATTTATTCATCTAATCCCCAACTGATGATAACCCCCTCCTTATTTTCCAGTTGTTTTCTATTACAAGAAGTTCTGCTATAAGTATTTTTTATACATAGGTCCTTTATCTTTTACCTCTATGGTGGTGGGAGTACAAGCCTGGTAATGATATCACTGGGTCAAAACATAAGCAGTTTAGTGACTTTGGAGGTATAGTTACAAATTGCTCTATGAGATGGCTGGGGCTAAGGTATGCTTACAGTTTGCAAACACATAGCACAAGCATGGAAATATCAACACTTTGAAATATCAAGGGTGATTATCACAGCATCCCAGGCAATCATCCTGCAGTACAATAGTCATAATACAATACAAGGCATCACTTAATAGAGTGCTTCAGTGACTAAATGCTGAAATTACATGTCTGAATTACGTGGATTACATGTCTAAATGACTTGAGCATATGCACAGCCATAGCAAATAAGCAATAATCATAAGCAGCAAAAAAAAAAAAACCCAAGCAAGCTATCTGAAATAATCTCAATAGGCCAATAAAGAACAAGCATAACTATAATCATTAACATATGCTCAAAGAAACCATCAGCAAACAGTACATAATGAACAGATAGGTTTTGCTATACTACAAGCATGGGTGGCTTAGTGATGCAGTGGATAGAGTGCTGGGCCTGGAGTCAGGAAGACACATCTTCCTGAGATCAAATCTGGCTTCAGGCACTTACCAGCTGTGTGACCCTAAGCAAGTCATGTAACCTTTTGCCGCAGTTCCACTTCTGCAAAATGAGCTGGAGAAGGAAATGGCAAATCACTCCAGTATCTTTGCCAAGAAAACCCCAAATGGGGTCATGGAGTCAGACACGGCTCAAAAACAACTAAACAAATACCACAAGCATAGCAGAAGTATGTAATCAGATTAATAGTACATCAAATAATTAGAGTATAATTCAAACATAAAGTAATTAACATGTATATCTATCAACATCTGCTTTTACATGCAAGGTACCTTTAGAGGAACAGCATGTGTGTATACATATATATATATATATACATGTATATGAATATATATGTCTTCTTCTTGTTCACAGATGACATTATAAGTTACTTTGGCCACAGGTTCAATTTTTGTGACCTAGCTATTTTGTGACCTGATGACCTCTCTACCCCATAATCCTTAGTTGGTCAATGGTATGAGCTGATCAACACTGTCACCAACGAGCCTTTTTCCCTAAACTTGCTCTTGTTGAAAGAGCAGGCTAGCTATCAGTATATCCATGCTCTGTGAATTGTCTCTGTATCATAAGAATCTTTATAGCTAAAGATGCAATTAAGAAAAGATGTACCTCTAGATTTATTGCTAACCACCTGTCTGAACTGAGGTTTCCTTCAGTTTGAGACAGTCATGATATACACGCCTTCCTTCACTAGAAGAAACAATATCTGATGCAGATAATCTCTTTATGATTGGTAGATCTATTTTGTTTAAAATTCAATAAGGTAAAAGTCCATTACTCCTCTTCACCTGTTCATGAGAAAGTCTAACTGGTTCTGCAATGGGAAATAAGCAATTGTGTTGAATTAAATTTATAGAGTTCTCTCCATTTTCTGGTGCTATTTTGTAAACAGGCAAGTTGTCTAATCTCTCAACATCTTTATATGATTTGGCTTCTATTGGTCTTCCATTCCATAGTCTGCTAACTTGCATGTGTACGAACATCAAAATTATGCAATAAAGCTGTCTCCTTCATGAAGGACTTGAGAACAGACTTGCACATCAAAACTTTATTTATTTCTGTCAGAGCTCTCCTGAACTGAAGTTGTGGCCAGGTGGTTCACTTTTTTCAGCTTCTCTCTCAGATGAGAAATATACTGATTGTGAATATCCAGTCTTTAAGACTCCAAAGTACAAGTCACTAGATAGACATAGCTCTTACCCCCAACATGGGCACCTACAGTGTAAAACCTCTGACACTGTAGCTGGGGAACTTGCATGCTTGTATTAGAAATGTTACATGCTGACTCCAAGGAGATTTTGGCTGTGGTCTCAGAGTTTCTAACATGTTATCTAAGTTAAGTTGAAGTGCTCAAACTATGAGTTTCTTTGTAGATAGTGATGTGTAATTGTAGACTTCTCAATAGCTTCCAAAGCTAATGTTTTTTTGAGAAGCTTGCTCTGAACATTTCTGCTATGGTCAGAATAGATGCTGATGGGAATCTATAAACTGCAAAAATACTGAGATATAACTCTACAACACTGTGTTATCATGGATGCTTTTTAATGTTTACCTGTTGAAAGGATTAGTTGCCACTAAGATATGACATCTATCTCTTGTTGTAGATTAAAAACTCAATGCTAGCAAGTTCCAAGGGTTTTCTAGTGCTTTCGCTATCCAAATATTTAGCACTAATTGGCAGTGCTTTTCTTGGACACAGTAGGCACTAATTTCACCACTCAGTGACATCTGCTGACATCTTGGACTAGTGAAATCTGTTACTTATTAGCTCCAAAGTCCTTTCTTGACCCATATATTCAAAGTTGTCATGTAATGCTTTCATATCTGTAGAATGATAAACTCTAAGTAGCACCAGTTGGTTCTTTTTACTACCCGTGGAATTAGTCACAATCTGATAAAGTACTTCTCTGCCCAGTTCCAAATTCTACCATCATCTCAATAGTAAGGTACATTCAAATAACTAGAAATTGAGTCTTTTAGTATCACTTCCTTGTTTATTTGAGTGTATCGGGGCAGCTAGATGGCACAGTGGATAGAGCACCGGCCCTGGAGTCAGGAGTACCTGAGTTCAAATCCGGCCTCAGACACTTAACACTTACTTGCTGTGTGACCCTGGGCAAGTCACTTAACCCCAATTGCCTCACTAAAAAAAAAAAAAAGAGTGTATCACTTCTTTCAATCCTTCATTGGTTATCTGTTCTAACTGCCAATCACTTCACACATGCTATCATCAACTGAGACAAAAGAAGGTTGGTTCAAAGAAACAGTGTTTGTATATGCTCTGGCCTGCTGTTGGATGGAAGTCCCAAGTTGTTAGTTATACTTCCTCCTGATTATAGCAAAGCTCCCTGGGTATCACATATAACTTTCACATATTCTTTTGGTATGAGTTTCATTGTCATATGTCTTTTAAGATATAACATCTCTATCTACAATAGTCTTTTTGGTCTGTATGTATTCTGAATTCACGCATCTTTGACATATAGCATCTAACTTTGCATTGATCAAAATGTGTTATTAGATTGCTATCAGTCCATATTTGGAATTTCACTCTACGTACAGTCTTTGAACTTTTAAGTAAAAACCTACTTCAAAGTCGTGAATTACAACTTGTACATGAGGCTATCCAATCTGTCAGTCATCTGTTGTCAAATGTAATTGGTTTCCATTGATCATCTGTAACTGCCTAAGCCATCTTTCTTTGTCTCTGAATTAAGTTCAAAAGTTCATGGGTCCAGAAGTTCAGTTTTTCTTTCTGAATTAAGTTTAAAAGTTAAGTTTCTCTATAAATCACTTTAATTGAAAGAAAACTTATCCCTGTATGACTAGCTGCCCTTGTACAATTAGAAGAAATCTGTCATCCTTGCAGGGTGCAGATGGATGCCAGGGAGTCTGGCCTGTTATCTCTGCAACATTGGCTGTCCTTCAAGAAAGTCTGGTCTATTATTGCTGTGACACTAATTGGTGATGCAGGTGGACACCACCAATGAGCTTTCCATAACAACAAGATGGAAAAAAGAGTGGTTGCTAAACCTGCATTCCAGACTTCCATCCAATCATATTGTTTTCCATCATCTATGACACATCAGACTTTGTAAACAATTATATTGTTTTCCCTCTGTGGTACTTCCTGTTCTTTTTTTCTCCTGTATTTTCCAAAACTATATGAATCCTAGTAAGTCCCACATCATGGTCTTTTGGCTGACCAAGGGGATGAAAAATCCATTTTATTGGTAATGGCTATATTTACCAATAAATTGATCATCCTTAGAACTTTGTTCTTCAGTTTACTTTCATTTCTATCCTGAGAGAATGATTGGAATATTATAGTAACTCAAGATCCACCATCCAGGTTAGCATTGTATTCCACATTCTCAATATTCACCAGTACCAATTCCTATGAATTCAGACCCCATAAGCAACTGATGATAATGTTATACTGTTTTCTGACTCCTGGGGGTAACCTTCCCTGGTTCCACCTGTTTCATGATTCTGGGTCAGTATGAGTACTTCCAAAATATATGTGACCAACTAATGCACAATTCTAATAGAAGACAGACATGCTTCTCTAATCGTGAGTTGATGGTGGTCTTTTTGTATCAAGTCTCCATGATGCTCATTTCTTTGATTCTTTACAGATATGTGTGTATGTGTGTGTGTGTGTACATATGCTTATGTCCATTGTCCCATTTCGCACCAAATCCTCCATGGGCTTCTATCTTCATAACTACATCTGCAGTATGGCTCCCCTTATTTGCTTTCATGTCCCATTCCTGAAAAGATGTTCCTGGGCCATTCAATTAAGAGCCCTTCTTTGCAAAATTACTGTTGTATTCTATCTCTATATTTGCCTCACCATGGCTATCTGAGGCAGAGGTGATTGTTCCCAAAGGACAATGATGTGAGGATTCAGCTCAGGATTGTATATCAGATGTCTTGTGGCTGACAGATCTTTACCGAATATGACCATATCTACTTTCTCAGGTGCTGTAAAGTCTCTTTATATTAGTCTGTATAATCAAGAATCTACTCCAACTATCAAATCAGAGGGCTTTTCTTCTTTAGAATAAACAGCAGAATTGATGTGTATTATTCACTTTCTATGGTTGCTCAGAAACACTATATTACATTTCTAGGTTTTACAAATATGCTTGCCATGTAATGGAAGACCATGTGGTCATTAGATCCTAAACAATAATTGACTTCTCTCTTCTGGCCCTTGTGCCTATCAGTGCTCTAGTGTGTCTGACACCTGGATCATCTAAGTTTCCCATGATTGCTTTCATGAGGGGAATGGTTCCTATCCTGAAAATGTTGCTAGTTCAGTTCTATAATATTTCTCTGGCACAGAAGTTCTAGCTGCAGCTCTGCTTACCCAGGGAGTATAATTTTTGTTATTAGATGCAACTCTCACTTTCTTTATGGGAATTCCTTCTTTGTTTAGAAGATCTGCTACTTTTTTTTTTGGTGGGGCAATGAGGGTTAAGTGACTTGCCCAGGGTCACACAGCTAGTAAGTGTCAAGTGTCCAAGGCCAAATTTGAATTCAGGTCCTTCTGAATCTAGGGCTGGTGCTTTAGCCATTGCACCACCTAGCTGCCCTCCAGAGCTGCTACTTTATAAAGCAGCTCCTTGGCGGAGGTGGGGAGGGGCAGCTACTATTTTCTACTGTTGATATCTCAGAAATGTTTCAACGGAAAAATAAGTTAATTCTCAGAATGTTACCTGAGTGACCCCATTTGACTTTATGTTACTATACAATACCTTACTCTTCAATCCTCTGAGTCTTTCACATTACTCTGAAATGTTTTTACAATATCTTTTATCTTACATACTGCATCTACTAGTATTAGGAGACTTCTATGGGTTTCATTGGCAGCTAGGTGGTACAGTGGATAGAGTGCCAAGCCCAGTGTCAAGAAGACTCATCTTCCAAAGTTAAAATCTAAGTGTTGTGAGAAAATAATTATTAATAAGAAATTTCTTAGGGACCCAGAGACCCAGTTTTAGTCTGCCTTCTCCCACTTCAGAAAGTTCAGTTCTTAGGAACTTCAGCTAACCTCTTTGGGACCAGCCCAGGTATACAAGAATGGAGATAGATTCTTTTGTCTACTTCACTGAAGGATTTATGGGATTAAGCCACACCTAGATAATGGACTTTGCCTTGAGAAATTTAGTCTTTTGCATACTTCCCCCTTCATCTGTAGAGATCATTTTAATCTGGACCACCCTCAAGTCATGTCAACCAATGGAACTTGATGATACTAACCAATTAGCTTTGAACAATGTATAGTGACCAGACTCTATTAAAAGAGGATAAAAGCCAAGACCACTCGGAGGGCA
This sequence comes from Dromiciops gliroides, assembly GCF_019393635.1. NCBI lineage: Eukaryota > Metazoa > Chordata > Mammalia > Microbiotheria > Microbiotheriidae > Dromiciops > Dromiciops gliroides. The sequence continues at coordinate 499,734,195 of NC_057861.1, read as the reverse complement.
CCATCTTCTTGGTGTTCTTTGCTTCCTGGACCTGCTGTTCCTTGGTGCTTGCTCTTAGGACAATGTAGCTTGGTAGGCCATGTGCTCTCTGAGAGACAGCATGGCACTGGGGCTTTTCTGCTTATGTTAACTGCCACACAGTCAATTCTTTACTGATATTCAATATTAATTTAATAAGAAATCATTACTAGCAAAATGGGTACAATAGCCATTGTTATATAAATAGCCACATATATTAGCCATGATAACTTTAATAAGCACAGTCTAGCACAAATAATTTAGCAAACACATTTTGTGACTTTGGGCAAGTCACTTAACCCTATTTGCCTCAGTTTCCTCATCTGTAAAATGAGCCAGAGAAGAAAATGGCAAAACACTCTAATATCTTTGCCAAGAAAACTCCAAATGGGCTTACAAAGGAACAAGACTGAAAAATTACTGAACAATATGGCTTTCAATACCTACAATGCGATGATACATTGCAACTGCTTCAGCACCCATATTTTGAAGCAATTGCTACATATATAGGACAATCAGTAAAATTGTCAATGCTAACTTAAACAGTAAACTTAAAAAGTTATCCCCAGTATCACAATAAGCAAGGCTATATGCAATTAATAAAGGGGAAATAAACAGTTAAGGATTATGTAAATCGATATAAATATAACAGAAATAAACCCAAGATCATAAAAATAGAATCAATAACTTTTTCACATATCACAAATGACTGTACAAACAGCGTGCATCAAACCAATGGCATTTGCTCATAGCCTCATGAACATTATACATCAATTATTGCACCAATAAAAATTTTACATCCCTATTTCCATATTAACAGCAGATCAATTGTGGGAGAAGGGATTGTTCTTATGACATTGAGACCACCAAGAAAGTGGAATATAAAAATTAGAAGTAAATATATAATTTTCCTGGAACATTTAAAATAGATAACCAAAAAAATGTTTAAATATGCATACAAAAAAGAAAACAAAAATAGAAAATGCATTCAAAAGGAGTTGAAGTAAGAGCCTACTCACACTAAAGGAGAGGAAAAACAATAAAATAAAATTTCCAAAGTGAAGAGGGGTTTCCCTTTGAGAAAGAAAGGGAAATGTAAGACAAGACAAAAATCAAAACAGGAATCAAAGTTTCTTACACACACACACACACACAAACACACACACTCACACACACACACAGAAATCAGCAAAGATATAAAATATGTAGTATCATGAAGATGCCTAGATCATAAGCATCAAACAACTGAGATAAAAAGAAAAGTGGAAAAACAGTAAGTCTACATGGATAAAGTTGGGCTGAGAATAAGCTCCAAATCCAAAACCATCATTAAAAATCACCACAATAAAAATTTAAATAATGTTGCAAAAATAATTTTTAAATAGATCCTAATAGCAGGAGAGAATGCTACAAAGAAAAGGAAGAATATTTCCAAAACTGACTCCTAATATGAGCAACCTGTATATAATAGTAAGAGAGATGATGGTGGGGTAATTGGGGCAGCCAATGTACTGGACATCATATAAGTTCCTATGATACAGATTGCCCTAGGGAGTTCATGTAGGTAGATGTTACCATGGAGGATATGTAGGTGGAGGGGAATTTGGTTCAAAATACTTCCCTTAAAAATTTATGTACCCTATGTTACATTTAGGGAAATATAAATTGTGGTATCTGTTTATACCCTATCCTGTTTGTGGGAAACTTGCAATTGCAAGATTTCAACATAGATTCTCTCTTGCTTGTAGGAAATCCAAAATGGATCAGGGTCCACTCCTCCTTCCCAGTGCCACACCTAAGCTCACACTGAATCAGGAATGATGTCTTCCATCTCTTTAAAAGGATCAAACTTTTTTCCCCAAACTATACCAGCTGACTATAATTAATCACCCAAGACAAAGAGATGGTGGTCACCTGATTTTCATTTATATTAAGGAAGTATTCATTAACAACAACATTAATGATGATTATTGTTGATGATGGTGGTGGTAAATAATTGAAGAGCACATCATTTGTTAGAAATGCAGCTCCTTAAGCTGCCTGCAATGGAGAACAGAATCAGCTTTTTTCCCTAAGCTCTATCCCTCTCCCAGAGTCAATAGGAAGTAAGGAAAGCAATAGATCATCCACCAGCTTAATGGTAATAAAAAGCTTTGGGTGTACCCCCATTAATAGGCAAGTGGGGTGGGGGAAGCAAAGCTCTCTCTGACTACTCTGCAGTCTTGACGACACACCCTATTAGTTCTCATTGGTGGTGGCAGGAGAAGGCAGAGGAAGAACCACTCCTCAACTTCCCACTCAAATTATCCACAAGAACTCATAGTCCTAGAGAAAGGGCACAGGGGTCCAGAAAATAGATGTGCCACCTGACCCTGCCCACAAAACTTCCTCTTCTATCATGTGACCAAGATGGAAGATCTGGCTTACTCTTTCTAGAAGCCTACAAGGCCATGTTCAGAAAGAACTAGTGATCTCTGGGATATAGTCTATTCTGTATTTCTAAAATCTTATGTCTATCTCTATGACAAAACCCTCCAAGCAACAGCCCAGGAAGCCAAGGGTTTCATGCTATAAAGAGGTATTTACTAATACATCTGCAACTGGATAAATTATGTTTTTAAAAATGAATCAGTGGAAGAGAATAATAATAGTCCACATTTGGTTAGCATTTTACAGTTGTTAAGTACCTTTCTCATAGCAAGGCAGTTAATAAACTCACTGTGCTAAGCCTGAGAATTCAAAGAAAGGCATAAGATAGTCCCTGCTGTGAGGAGACTTATAGTCTAATGGGGGGAGAAAAAAAGCAAACAGTGATGCACAGACAAGCCATACAGGATAAATGGGAAATAGTCAACAGAGGGAAAACACTAGAATTAGTAGGGACCAGGAAAGGTTTTCTGTAGGTGAGATTTCAGCTGGAACTTGAAGGAAGCCAGGGAATCCAGGCACACAGACAGCCAGAGAAAATACCTCAAGTTAATAGATGGAGAAAGAAACCAACAAGGAAAACCATTTGCAGCAAATATATCTGATAAAAATCAGACATTCAAAATCAAGGGAAGTGCTCTATGAAGTCAGAAGACTTGGCTTCTATCTTAACTCATAGTTATTTGGGTGCATTTCCCATCCATGTTCTACTCCTCTTCCTACCACTAAATTGTAAGTTTCTTGAAGGCAGGGACTATAATATTTTTTTCATCTTTATATCCTAAATTTCTAGCATAGTATCTTGTGTGTGGCAGGTTCTGAATTGGAAGAGAAAAAGAATTCAGTGGTTTCCTATAGAATAAAATACAAACTCAAAGGAGCATTTAAAGCCTTCCACAATCTGGCACCCACCTTTCCAAACTTGTTTCATCCTACTCCCATTACCCACACCTCATTCAAGTCAAATTGATGAAACAAGCATCCCTTTGCTCGGCTGATGCAATCTCCCACATGGAAGGGACTGGGAAGCCTGTTTCCAGAAGTGTATGATCATATATAGCAGAAGTATCTTGAGAGGTTTAGAACACGGGCAGATATTTTGTAAACAGCTCTGATCTGCAAGCCACTCAATGAAGAGGAGTCTCTTTAATTGATTGTGGAGTTTGAGCTCTTGGCATGGGGATCTTTCTGGACTGGCTGGCATTGGAGGAGGGTGAGTTGCTGAGGCCTCCTGGTGGTGGCAGGGAGGAACTCAGAACAAGAGGGTATGGTCCTGCTGTTACTTCTGTATCTGCTGTGTCCATTCTTTCCTTCTTTGGGGATGAAGGAGATTGGAATTATCTACAACCTTATAAGCTCTAAAAGATGAGCAATGGGATCCACCAGCAGGTTCAGGAGAGAAGCCCATGCTGGGCTTTGTGGAGGCTCTAAGGATGCAACTATCATGGACTGAGCCCATTGGTATCTGAAATGCAAGTTTCTACTCACTGGGATATGAACTAAATGAGACTAATACCATGGAGAAAATTAGTTAAGTCTGAGCCTACTGTCCCCAGAGACTCCACTCTCAACCCCTTTTTGCCTGGGAAATTTTTACATGACCCTGGCTGGATATATAGGAATATAAAATAGGTAAATGAAACCTTTTACTGTTGCTGTTTTTCATGACCCCAGATTCAATTACATGGCCCATAGTGTAAGAAGCTTTGAAACTGGGAAGTATGCCCCCTTGATGCTGGGGGAAAACTACTTCTATTCTTGCCAGTCTGTGAAATGATTAGCCTTTGTTAAAGATTGATGTTAATTGGTTAAATGAAATCAAAGTCTTAACCAATTGCAGTTAACAGTGGGAGGAACACACTGCAATGAAAGTTTTAAGTCATTAGCATTATAGAAGATTCATTTCACCCCTCAGGGGTACCCCTAGAGCCCTGAAGGGAAGATATAACAATGCCTCAGTCTGGGAGAATGAGGCCAGAGTAATTGGCTACAATGGTTAATTAGCTGTGCCCTGAACTTGCCTCACCTTAGAAGGAGAATCCCTGGCTTCCTCCAAGATGTAACTCAGGTTCTGCTTTTGAAATGGAATCTGTCTTGATTTCTCCAGTTGTTAGTGGTCTGTCCTTCCTGAAACTTATATATTTACTTATCTGCGTTCATGAAGTATTCTCTTCTTGATGGCATAGGCCCACATTTTCTAAAATTTATACCATGGTGCCTTTCGGAGCTGCAGTGAATTTAAGTGAGCAATGCAGTGATATTTTAGATGTTTGACCTTACTACTTATGGCCCAGGAGCATCATGGAAAAAATTACTGAAGCTCTAAGGATACCGTGAACCCAGAAAGTTTTGCACAGTTTTCTTTTTTTCTTTTTCTTTTGGCCCTTGTACTCTTAGCACCTAGGAGGGTGCTTTACATATGGTAGATATTTGATGAATATTTATTGGAAAAAAGGGAAGGAGGGAGGAAGAGAGCAAAGAAAGAAATCAATTAAAGTATATTGAGCAAATTAATGGGCAGCCACATGGTACAGTGGATAGAGCGTCAGGCCTAGAGTGAGAAAGACTCCTCTTCTTGAGTTCAAATCTGGCCTAAGACACTTACTAGCTGTGTTACCCTGGGCAGGTCACTTATCTCTGTTTGCCTCAGTTTCCTCATCTGATGAAGAAGGAAGTGGCAACCACTCTAATAGCTTTGCCAAGAAAACCCCAAATAGGGTCATGAAGAGTCAGACACAATTGGAATGCCTACTACATTTTAGGCACTGGGAATATAAAGATAAAAACAAACTAAACTCTATGATCAAGGAATTTACATTCTACTCAGGTATATACAATTAGCATAGGGTGTTCAAGGAAGACTAGTATCTCTGGTGTGAGGACTTGCCAAACCCTTTTCAGGGTTAGTCATTCACTTTTGGTTTCTACCTGGCACTTAACTCTCACCAATGGCTCCCCCAGTAAACTGTCTCAGCAGACAGGCAAACCAGGTTAAGTGTGACCCATGGGCCTCACTCCTCTCTACTCCAAGCATGTGAAGACTTTCCCTGGCAGAATGGGAAGGTGAAAATTATTTGTTCCAACAACCATGAAGATGGTTGAAGAAAACACTACGGAGTACTTAGTACTTAGCCAGGCATCAAAGATGCCAAGGTCATCCCTGCATTGCCAGTCATCTTGACTTTTGTCTTGCCACTGGACTTCAATGACTTGTGAGAAAATAATGGGTTTTGGAACCCCCAAAGGTCCCAGCTAAGGGGATTGGTTGGATTAAGATTATTGGATTGACTGACTTTGCTGATTAACTCACTTAAAGTTAATTCAATTAAAACCACACCTGCCTGGCTCTCAAGAGGGTGTGTTCTCAGAGGGTGTGAACTCTGACCTCAACATGAGACCATCCTCAAGTCCAGTGAACCAATGGATTTCGGTGATGCTAGTCAATTAGCTTGAAGCAGTGTGTAAGGACAGCCTCTCCTTCCATGCAGAGAAAGCTTCCACTGGCAGTTTGTGGTGGAGGACTTGGAGATAGAATCAGGCCAGCCTGGAGCTCTAGGCTAGATAGGCCTTTTCTTAACTTTCTGACCCAGGTGTTCTCTTCTTACTCATACTTGGTATACTTTAATAAATGCTTAATGCCCTAAAACTGGTGCTAGAGCTTCTAATTTATAAATAACAACTATATTAGAAACCCCAGCTAATTTTCCCTATATTTGAGACAGAAATAAGGCGACCACATTAAATTTTACACATCACAGACTCTGAAAGAGAGAGTAAGGTTAATGACTTTATGCAACTCTGCCTCATTTAAATCCAATTCATGCATGAGTTGTGATATCATCCCATGATGGCATTGGTCCTATTTGAAAACAAAGGACAAAAACAATTAGCATAGTGATTGGCATATAGTAAGCATTTAATAATTACTTTTTATTCATAAAATGATGAGAAAACACAAGATATTTTGAGAAGAGAGTAATGATTGGAATGATGCCACCCGCTGGAGACTTATTCTAGGAAAGCTCCAAGATGAGGAGAGGGCCTCTGAGGGCAGGACCATGCAGCTTTTCTTGGGCGTCAGGAAGTGACATTAGCTTGTGGGAGGAAGAGTGGGGAGGCGGGCGTGCTGACTCGCTCTCTTTCATGTGGACTCTGGCAGAGAGCGGAGCTAGAAACACACTCTCCCTTTGATAGATAGATGAATCTAGGCCTTTCTCTCTCTCTTTACCAAATTCTTATTCTCCTTAATAAATGCTTAAAAGTCTAACTCTTGCTAAAGCTTATAATTTATTGGCGACTACTCGTTAAATATTTTAGACAGTATAGCTAGAATTTTAGCCCTTACAAGAGAAAGCACTTAACTACTGGAAGGAAGCTATCTCATCCAAAGCCTTTATTTTATTGAGGAAGAAACTGAGAAATAAATTTGCTAACATAAGTTTACACTGGTTTTAAAGATGCAAATAAAGGAGTTCACAAAATCAGTTTTATTGTACATCCAAAGGCAATAAGAAGCATCATTACATGGAACATTTGGTTATTCAGTACTCACAACTTGAAGGTAATTACAGACTATCATCTAATATCTTTTGTAGAGGATAAGTTAATTGAGAGATTATATGAAAAGTTCATTAAGATAAAATTAAATATTAACAAAAAATTTACAATATTTACAACCTACAAAATTTACAATATTTATAAATGAAATCAATATGTACTAAGACTCTTGGCAACTTCAATGGAGAGGTGGAAATAGGCAAAGATAGTAGAAAATGAGCTGGAAAATATGGTTCTTATTCCTATAAATAATGCGTTAGGCCAAAGATTCATAGATTACACAGAAAACTCACTTTTATACATCATAAAGACATACCTTGAAAAGAGAATGAGGGGCAGCTAGGTGGCTCAGTGGATAGAGCACCGGCCCTGGAGTTAGGAGGACTAGAGTTCAAATCCAGCCTCAGACACTTGATTCTTACTAGCTGTGTGACCCTGGGCAAGTCACTTAACCCCAGTTGCCTCACCAAAAAAAAGAAAGAAAGAAAGAAAGGAAGGAAGGAAGGAAGGAAGGAAGGAAGGAAGGAAGGAAGAAAGAAAGAAAGAAAGAAAGAAAGAAAGAAAGAAAGAAAGAAAGAGAGAATGCAAAGGTGTTAGATATGACTAATGTTAAATAACATCATACCAAAAAATGAAATTAATTCTATTTTAATGGACAAATAATGATCCATTATTGATGTGGGAGTTATACTTGAATCACCTTTGTATACAGTCAGATCACTGGTTTATTTAAGCAAAGTTCAATAGTAATATAAAGCTAAAAGTATAAAAAATAAGGGGAAATTATCAGGTACAATTAATACAACTCCACTTAGATCTATTTAAACAAGTTACTAATGCCTAAAATAATACTTGGAAAGAAGAAAGGACAAAAAACAATTTATGCAGAAGTTTAACTAATGTTAATCAACGTATTGAGGACACCAAAAGAACCTAAAAACTATTATAGTCAAAAAACATTTGACTTGTTTGCTGAATGAAATGATATGGCATTTAAGTACTACATCATTATATTAGAACATAAACTCATTTGTAAAATCTTATGGAGAAGGATTGGTAAAAGATTATGATTAGTACTGACTTCCAAAACAGCAAGAAGAAGTGGAGGAGGAAACCATTTTAAAGGTCACAGAGCAATCCAATGATTTAGTCATAACTAAAGCAATTAAGCATGAAACTAGAAGGAGGACAACAAACACACAAAGATGAAAAAGATCTGGGGAAAAAAATTAGAACAAACTCTTACCATCAGGTTAGATTTGGCTCTAGTACCCTTCATTCCTTCTAGAGGATACAACTTACCCGCATGCCTATTTTGTCATCGATATATCATTTCTATGAGAATACACATGTATTGAGGACTTCCTTTTTTTTTTTTGAGAACTTCCTTGATGAAGGTGTAAAAAGGGAACTGAAAGGCTGGTATAAATGATATTCCACAGTAAGATACATTTTTACTATTGCACAATTCATTGAAATATGTAGAGAATACATAGTCCGACTGTTCTTATTGTTTGTTGACTATTTTTAAAAAGTATTTGATTTCATAGAGCAAAATAATGCTTCAGGGATACTCATTCTGCAAGGTATTTTCCCTGCATATGTCAGAATTATTCACAATTCCTTTAAAGGTATAGCAATAAAGGTAATAGCATAGTGTTTTTCACATATGTCATGGGCATTCGAAGAATCTGAAATTTAGTCAGCTTGGGAAACTCTATAAATGATTCTAGACATAAATTTGTATGCAACTTAGTAGATAAATTCTAGCCCAAGGATTCTTTTTTTTTTAGTGAGGCAATTGGGGTTAAGTGACTTGCCCAGGGTCACACAGCTAGTAAGTGTTAAGTGTCTGAGGCCAGATTTGAACTCAGGTACTCCTGAATCCAGGGCTGGTGCTCTATCCACTGCACCACCTAGCTGCCCTCCCCTTTTTTTTAAGTAGCCCAAGGATTCTTAAAGTTTTTGGTGGCATGGACTTGTTTGGCAGTCTGGTGAGGCCTATCTATCCTTTCTTCAAATATTTTAAATGCATAAAATAAAATATATATGACTAAAAAGGGAATTAATAATATTGAAATGCAGTTATTAAACTGTGTTGTTTGTTTTTAAATAATGAACTTTAGGTTAGGTGGCACAGTGGACAATGCACCGTCCCTGGATTCAGGAGGACCTGAGTTCAAATCTGACCTCAGACACTTAACACTTACTAGCTATGTGACCCTGAGCAAGTCGCTTAACCCTCATGGCCCCACCAAAACAAAAAACTGCTCAGGATAGAGCAGATGATCTTGACATTTGACACAGCACCTGCTTCAGCTGCCTTCATAGACATTGGAATAAGTAGTTTTCATCTGCCCATTCCACCAGGGAAAATCTTCATGTACTTGAGGTAGACATCACCCTGAATCACCAACAGGTGTGAGGCCAATTGTTTCCCCCACACACACACACACACAACTTGGTTTAGCTCATCTGCTGAGATGATTTACCAGGTGTGGCCACTGCTCTTGCTACAGCTTCTTGGAGCCACAGGTGAGTGGGTGAAAAGTGGACACCAAAGGTTAATGAGCAGCCCTGAAAAAGGCTTAACAAGCTCTCACACCATAGGTGCTAGTTCTCCCTGAATACCCCCTTTGCCCCTAGAAATAATAAGGAACCATTGAAGGCTTTTGAGCAAGGGACATCTTAAGAAAGATTACTTTGGCAGTTGTGCAGGGCATGAATGGGAGAAGGCAAAGATATACCATAATTATGTATACAAAATTGTGCCTGAGTTTTGGTAGCCTCAGATTTGACATCCAGCATTATTTTCATTTGACTTTAAAGTCTTCAAGATGCCTACTACCTGTCTCTCTCATCCCCAAGAAAATTTTGCTAAGATAAGTCAGGACAATGATTTGCTGAATTACAAATCTATAATTCAGGGCCACAAATTCACATGTTAACCAATATGGAGTCAATCAACAAACTTTGACTTGGGGGGGCAGCTAGGTGATGCAGTGGATAAAGCACTGGCCTTGAATTCAGGAGGACCAGAGTGCAAATCCAGCCTCAGACACTTGACACTTACTAGTTGTGTGACCCTGGGCAAGTCACAACCCCCATTGCCTTACAAAAAAATATAATAAATTAATAAAATAAAATAAAATTAAATTAAAAAAATAAACTTTGGCTTGTATCAAGTATTCAATCCAACAAATATTTATTTACATGTATATAAAACACTGATTTAGGTGCTAGAAATACACAAAAATCAAAGAGTAAATCCATACCCGCAATATTACATTGTTTATTTTCCCCTTTATTGGTATAAAAGAAGTGTTTAGGTAGATGTCCATCCACCAAATTTTCAAAGAAGAATTTTTGTAAAGAACTATGTTACCCAATTCTGATTAAAACCACACTCTCAGAAAATAGCTTGCTGCCAAATCTAGGAGGTAAATTGATTCAAGATTGTGTAATATTGTACTCAGTTTGGACTACAAATATTTGCTATCACCCGTGGGTGAGAAAGAGAACATTAGCCCTGTAACATTTTATGAAATAAGATAAATGTTTCATATTACAGTAATAGTACATACTGGAGGCAAGTTTTCAACTGCTTCAAATTCTGCCATTTTTTGCCTTTTATAAGAATGATACAAACAATTCTGCTTGGCCACAGAGGAAGGAATTAGGATCAGTAGGTGAAAATTAAAAGGAGGCAGACGGTGAATTATATAGAAATTCTACACAAATAGCTGTCCAACAAGGGACAGCCTCATAAAACTGCCTCTTAAAGAAATGAGCTATCTGTCATTGAAGGTATTCAAGCAGAGGCTGAATGACTACTTGTTATGGATGTTGGAGAGGATGATTTGGCATTCAGTAAGGTGTTGAACTTGATGGTCTCTAAGATATCTTTGAACTTCAGGATTCCTTGATTTTAATAGTAAATTAGGTTCCACTATGTTAAACCCTTCCTCTCCAACATTAGCAGAGCTGAATGGACCTGTGTGGGAAAAGGATATTTTGAAGCTGAGACAAGAGTTCTTTCTACATGGAGACCCCATGGAAGCTTGGTTCTGAATGTCAGTGCTACCCAATGGCTCAACAAACCACATATGAACAGAAGGCAGACCACATGCCTTTGGGAACACCACACATTTTTTGTATAACATAGCAACCTTCAGTGAAACATGCTGCATGCACTCAATTTTTTTTCCCTCAATCTGTGCCACATGGTATCTGTTAGAAGACAAACATACCAGTTTTGGCCATATCCAGTTACTAGCTGTTCCTAAGAATCAGCCAAATGATTCTTATGACATAACTTCCTTTCCATGGAATATTGCTTCATTTTTTTGGAGATTTCTGCATATTGGTCCAAGGATGAGAAATGACACCCTCTAAGGATTATTAAGAACCAAAAAATACATGGTAGAGAGTCAAAAAAAAGTATTTTCTTTGAATTTTAGGGAATCATAGAATTTTATTAGAATTAGATCATAATTAGAAGGGACCTCAGAGACATGTAACCTAATAATAACAATAACTAACATTTCTGTGTACAGTGGTGCACTGGATAAAGTGTTGAACCTGAAGTCAGGAAGACTTGTCTTCCTGAATTCAAATGCAGCCTCAGACTCTTATTAATTGTGTCCTTGGGCAAGTCACTTATCCCTACTTGCCTTGGTTTCCTCATTTGTAAATTGACCAGGAAAAAGAAATGGCAAACCACTTGAGTATTTTTTTATAGGGCAATAAGTATTAAATGACTTGCCCAGGGTCACACAGCTAGTAAGTGTCAAGCATCTGAGGCCAGACTTGAACTCAGGTCCTCCTGAATCCAGGGCCAGTGTTTTATTCACTATGCCACCTACCTGTGCCCCACTACAGTATCTTTGCCAAGAAAACCCCAAATGGGGTCATAGAGAATAGGATACAACTGAAAACAACTGAAAAACAAACATTTCTATTGTGCTTTGAGATTTGCAAAGCTTTGTATACCTTTTCTCATTTGATTCTTCTTTTTTGTTTGTTTTGGGTTTGGGGGGGGGGTTGTGGGGCAATGAGGGTTAAGTGACTTGCCCAAGATCACACAGCTAGTAAGTGTCAAGTGTCTGAGGTCGGATTTGAACTCAGATGCTCCTGAATCCAGGGCCAGTGCTTTATTCACTGCACCACCTATCTGCCCCCATCTCACCTGATTCTAACAATGATTCTCAAGAAGGTATAATTACCTCCCCATCTTACATATGGGGAAACTGAGGCTGAGAGAAGTTAAATGACTTGCCCAGGTTCACCCAGCTAGTGTCAGAGACAGAATTTTAATTCATGTTTTCCTGAATACAAGCCCAGCACTCCATCCACTATGCTACTATATATCTCTATTATACTTGAATATGAACACCCCACTACATTATTCTGAACAAGTAGACATCTAACCTTGACTTCAAAGGCCTCAACTAAAGGAAATTCACTACATCCCCAAGAAGTCTAGATGTCAACTATTTCTCCGAGAAGAGAGTGAGTATTTTTTTCTTTTTCAGATGACAGCTATCCTGTCTCTCCTAAATCTGTTCTAAGTATTTCCAATTCCTTCAACCAGTCTTGATCTCAAAGCCTTTCACCTCCCTGGTTTTCCTACTTGGGATGTTCTTAAGCTTATTCATGCTGAAGATCATTAAACAGAGCACGGAACACCAAGTGTCATCTAACAAGAATGACTGTAACCACCCAATCCTGGAGAGTATTTCTTTCTTTATGCAGTCCAAAACCTCATTAGCTTTTTAGGACTGCATATCACTCTGTTGACTCCTTTTGAATTTGCAGCCCACTAAAAAGCTCAGACGTTTTTCACACTTTAGCCATGCTCCATACTGTATTTATTGATTCTTTGAACCTTAAATGTAGGTGGTGGTGTTCAGTCATTTCTGACTCTGCATGACCCCATTTGGAATTTTCTTAACAAAGACACCGAAGTAGTTTGCCATTTCCTTCTCCAGCTCATTTTAAAGATGAGGAAACTGACACAAGTGAGGTTAAGTGACTTGCCCAAGGTCACATATCTAGTAAGGGTCTCAGGACATATTTGAACTTAGGTCTTCCTGACTTCTAGCCCTTCACTCTATCCACTTCACCACCTATCTGGCTCAAATGTACCTAACATTTATCCTTTTTGAATTTCAGTTAAATTTATAGATTCCTATCTGAACCCAATGCACTGGTTGCCAATTCTAATTTTGGAATACTGATTAATATTCAAGAATGTGTTTGCAGAAATACAGTTGAAAAAGGAAGAAAGATGAAATTTCTTCAAGTGTGCAGAAATTCTTAGTTTCAAGGGCTCAGACTTCTTGAGGAAGGGGCATTTCTAAACAGACCTCTTTAGTGCTATTACCAATGTTTAAAGCAGTCGGAATCAGTGAGGATCCATTATGGTTGCTACAGAAGGAAAATTGGAAGCATAAAATAGGTATGTACTTTTATGTGATAACTCAAGGAATTCTAATGAGTAAGGAGTCACAAGGGAAAAGCCCAACATGAAAACTCCATCACTACTGAGTGAAACAGGTACAAAAATATATTGGAGAATATGGAAAAAATGCTGAAGAGGATAATGAATTTATAATCTACAGTCTACATCAGTCAGTCTGCAACAGTGAAAGTGCAAGTTATCAGCTAACCAAAGGCTGCCATAAATGATTAACTTTTGAAAGCACAGATCTTTTGACCTCCTCCACTGAACAAACACAGCTCTGTAGTGACTAAAATAGCCCAAGGCGACATTTCAGGCACACTGAACCAATCTTACTAGAAGCCCTGCCATTTTATGTCACAGGGATCTTGGAGAATACTAGTGATGGCTTTTCTCTACCTAGCTACCATGAAGGAATTAATTCTGCCTGGGGCTCCCAAAGGGAGCTTGAATTATCTAGATAATTGCTTCAAATCTCCATCTCACCAAGGCTTTGGAGACATGGCTTAAGGGCAATTTTTTAAAAAAGTTTGATTTATGAAAAGGTACTAATTTCTGAAGTATGCACCAAGAATGTAGCAAGTAAAATAGCAGAAAATTGCATAGTGTCACCTAATGAAAGCATTTTTATGGTCAGAAGTAGAGTATTATTTCCATTATTTTATCAGCTATAAGTACGGTCTGACAGAACTTACACCCACCAAATAAAATAGGTCATGAAGAGTTGGACATGACTGAAAACAACTCAACAACAATAACAACTCTTGAAAGCCTACTAACCTCTCAGACATTTTGACTTGCAAACTCAGTTTCAGTTAACATTCATTCATTCATATTTCTAGTCCACTGCCAAATCATATCTATCTTTCTTCTTTCCTTCCTTCCTTTTTTTCTCTTTCTTTCTTTCTTTCTTTCTTTCTTTCTTTCTTTCTTTCTCTCTTTCTTTCTTTCCTTCTTTCTTTCTTTTTTGCAGGGCAATGAGGGTTAAGTGACTTGCCCAGGGTCACACAGCTAGTAAATGTCAAGCATCTGAGGCCAGATTTGAACTCAGGTCCTCCTAAATCTAGGGCCAGTGCTTTATCCACTGTACCACCTAGCTGCTCCCCAAATCATATTTTTTCCACCTCAACAACTTTTCTTCTATAATGCACCCAGTCATCCAGCTAACACTCAAGTTCAGCCTCTCATCACTTTTCAACTATTGCAATTGCCTTCTAATCAGTCTGACTATCTGAAGTGTCATGACTCCAATCCATCCTCCACTCATTTGGCAGGTGGCACCATGAATAGTGGGCTGGGCCTGGAGTCAGGAACACCTAAATTCCTGTCTGGTCTCCAACACTTAATAACTGTGTGACCCTGGGCAAGTCACTTAATCCTGTTTGCCTCAGTTCCCTCATCTGTAAAATGAGCTGGGGAAGTAAATAGCAAACCACTCCAGTATCTTTGCAAAGAAAACCCTAGTTGGGGTCATGAAGGCTTAGACATAACTGTAAACTACTCAACAACAATAATCCCACCCTAACACACACACACTCAATAAGGTCTGGTGGCTAACTATTCTTTCCAGGACCAAATACAAAATCTTTTGTATGACACTGAAAGGTCTTCCTAACCTGACCAGTTCCTACCTTTCTGCTATTCTTACACTTTACTCCTCTCCACACACTAGGCCATCTGTCTATACTGGCCCTCTTGTTCACACACCACACTCCATATCCCATCTTTCTGCCTTTGAACTGGCTTCCCACCATACCTGGAATGTTCTCACTCCTCACCCCCAACTCCCAATTTCCTTGCTTATTTCAAGACTCAGCTGACATCCCACCTCTACATGAAATCTCTCCAGGTCCCCAGCATCCCCACCCCACATCCCCAGATGCTAATGCAGTCCCTTCTGGATAGTTAAATGTTGCCTCTCCTCTTAGAATGTGAGCTTCTGGAGCACAGGAACTGTGTTTTTGCCTTTATTTGACTCCTCGGCATCTGGCCACATAAATAGTGATTAATAAACACTTGTTGACTTGTTGACAGTATGGACATCACCCTGGGTTTTTAAAGGTTAAGTCAGTGCAGCACATTTAGACATATCCTATCAAACTGGAAAGTTTTTCACTATGAGATTGCATGTCTGTTGTTCAAAGACTGATGGAGATAAATTGGGAGTGGTTCATTGCCTGAGTTGGCAAGGAGGTAATGATTTTTTTCAGCCACAGCAACTCATGAAGACTGAGTAATCATTAAGACATGAAGCAGTTTTGATCTGCATCGGTGAACAAAGTGCTCATGCCAATGAAATCTTGGGTTCTTGAGGTATTGAAAGAATTTTTTTAAGCTGTGCAAAGTCAACGACAAAGCACTGTGTAATTTAGGTTGCTCATAGTAGGTATTCAAAAATAATTATTAAAGGAATAAGTGATGTCCATAGCTAGTTTATACTATACATACAGCCCAAATAAGCAAGTTTTTTAAATGACTAAATAAGTAGCCAGGGGTCAGCTGGTATCCCTAGCACTTTCTTCCCTGGCCTCTAAAGCTACTCAATGTTTCCTAAGGCAGAGCCCCGCCCAGTGTGCTGCAATTTTCCCATTTCTCTGGCTTGCTGTGCTGTAGTTAATATTCCCCAGATAGGGTCTAAGGAGGACTCTTTCCTTGCTGGTTGGCAATGTTTGTATTGGTTGATCTTGTCCCCTGCACAGCCCATAGAACTACTGGGTCTTGGCCCAGGACACCCATCTGGGTAACCTCTCCATTGCTTACTTGAGTGGGTCTGAGTTAGGGGCAGGGGATAGAATGCATTCTACCCTCCTGAATCATGAGGAATAAACCTTTGCTTCCAAACCCCTCGATGTTCAGTGTGTCCTCCCAATCTGAACTCCCACTTAACATTCAAAGACTTAATAAAGACTGTTTTTCTGAAACGCCTCCAAACTCACCTTATCTTCCCTGATCTTCCCGTAGTGAGTGTATTATAGAATTATGGAGCTAGAAACGATGTGATAACATGTCACAAGAACAAGCAGCTATTTAGTGGCAGAGTTGGGATGACAACTGATTTTTAATTTGGTACATTCTCTTTTAATTCAAGTCAATAAAAAAAATGCAACTCAAAAGTTAGAATCCAAAGAACCTTTTTTTCTCCCCAATTTCTCCTTTAAACATGGTAGCACAGAAGACGATTCCCATAGCAGAGGACAATAATGATAATTAATAGCAGCTTACATTTATATAGCACCTGGTATGTGCCAGGCAGTGTGCTAAGCACTATACAATTATATCATTTAATCCTCACAGCAATCCTGGTGGGGAGGGGGGCAGTGTTGTTGTTCGGTCATTTCAGTCATGTTTGACTCTTTGTGAAAACCCATTTGGGGTTTTCTTTTGTAACGATTGGAATAACACCACCTGCTGGAGACTTACTGTAGAAGAGTTCCGCCCATGAAGCGAAGGTCTTTGAGGGCAAGACCAGGAGTCTTTTCTTTGGCGTCAGGAAGTGACGCAGGCTAGTGGGAGGAGGAAGGAAGAGACTGGCGCTCAGTCTCACTCTCTTTCTTTTGGACTCTGGTGGAGAGCGGAGCTAGAAATGTGCTCTCCCTTTAATAGATAGATGAATGTAGGCCTTTCTCTCTCTTTACCAAATTCTTATTCTCCTTAATAAATGCTTAAAAGTCTAACTCTTGCTAAAGCTTATAATTTATTGGAGACCACTCATTAGATATTTTAGTCAGTTTAGCTAGAATTTTAGCCCTTAACACTTTGAAAAGATATTGGAATAGTTTGCATTTCCTTCCCTAGCTTATTTTACAGATAAGGAAACTGAGGCAAACAGGGTTAAATGTCACATCTAGTAAGTGTCTGAGGCTGGATTTGAACTCATGTCTTCCTGACTCCAGGCTGAGCACTCAACCCATTGTACTACCTAGCTGCCCCAACCCTAGGAGGTAGGTGTTACTATTATTATTCCCATTTTTCAGATGAGGAAACTGACACAAACAGAGGTCAAGTGACTTACCCAGGGTCACAGAGCTAGTATCTGAGGTGGGATTTGAATTCAAATCTTCTTGATTCCAGACACAGCATTCTATACATTGCACTGTAGAATCATAGGTTTAGAGTAGGCAGGGATTGAATACAAATCTAGGACTCTTTTGATTCTATCATGTAGCCTCTCAAGTTATACCCTTTCTTCTTATTACCTTGGCTTTACAAAATCTCGCAAACCCCCCAAGTGAGATCATAAAGCTATATCTCTCATAATAGCACAAAGAAGAGTTATTCTACTTACTTGGAGCAGAATAGATTTAGAAAAGACCATAGAGACTATGCTGGTCCAAGATAATAAAATTGAGATTCAGAGATGTTGTGATTTGCCTAAGTTAGATTTTTACCTTTCTCTCTGATCCTAATGCTCTTTAATAAATACTTAAACACTTAAATACTCTTGCTAAAGCTTATAATTTATTGGTGACCGCTCATTAGATTTTAGATAGTATAGCTGGAATTTTAGCCCCTTACACCCTCACATGCCATGTGAATTTGCTCATGCAACTGTCCATCTTTGACTTGCTTTTTGTTGCTTACATAAACCTGATCCTTCCTTCAAGGCCTGAGTTCCTTTTTCTCCAGGGAGTCTTCTCTGCCTAGTCTGGCTCATGCTGAAATCTCTCTTAAACTCCTATGGTGTCTACAATCTCCATAACACAATTTAACACAGTTTTAGTGCTCTACTTCAAAAATATCGCAAAGATATGAAACAATTAGTGACCAATTCAGAATAGCATAAAATTGTGGTTGTCTCTGTAGTCCTGTGTAGTTCATTGAGGGCCTTGAAATAATTTCAACTTGACAAAGTAAGTAAGAAGTAACCTAAATCTTACCAGTCTTAGTAAAGGCTATAGTCACAATATATAAAGAGATAACATTTGAATTGTTGACACCTGTACAGATCCAAGAGAGGCATAGGAACCATGAGCTCTTAGACTATAGTGCTATGAAAATGTGAGAGTGAGTAAATGAGAATCCTCATTCAACTACTTATTAAACAGGTCCCTTAAAGTCTCTGAGTCTCAGTGGTCTCACATGTAGCTCTGTCTAGGTTAGAAGAACTCATCAGGACATTGGGAGACAAAGTACACACACATGTAAGAAGGCAATAGTGAGGGGAGGTGGAGGTGCTTAACCTCATGTCCAAAAGCTTGTGGTTTTAATTTTTTTATAACTATTTTAATATCATTGTTTTCCTGAGAAGGGCTCCATAGGCTTTACCATATCACCAAAGAGGACCATGACACAATAAAGAGAAGACTTAGAGTAGAAGTGTGAACCTGGAATCCCTTTTCTGGGCAGGCTTAAACCGGTGGACCTTTTGATCTCTGGAGTTCTGAGCAGCAATGGGCTAAGCCACTTGGGTGTCCACACTAAATTCAGCATTAATAGGGCAAGGCCCTCGGACTGGGGAAGGGAGGTGGGACACAACCACCTGGCTCAGGTCAGAAATAGAGCAGGTGAAAGTTCTATATCAATTGGTGTGGAATAAGGACCATGAGTGAGTAGTCCATGAACTTCCAGCACAGCGGTTATGGGGAGAAACATCTTCAAAATAAAATAAAAAGAAAGAGAAAGGGAGAAAAGCAGTTCAAGCATAACTAAAGCATTAACTATGCCTAACAGCATATGCAATAGTACATACTCATAGTACTCTAGTTCCAGGAAAAAAGAAATGTGTTGGGAGAGAGATGCATTTTCTTGATTCTCCTCTGGGGCCAAAGGCTCTAAGCAGCATTCTTATCCTTCTTTAGGGGACAAGGGGAATGATTTTTTATATCCCTTTTCTATTCTTCTCAGCTTTTCCTCTTCCTCTATTCTTCCCTCTTCTCCTTTCAAAAATCTGAAGCAGCAGAAGGGAGAAAGGTAAAGTTGCCTTTGACCATAGGGGCAGGGGGTGGGAAATCCATCTCAAAAGTACTGCTGAACTTTTGTGGTGCTGTGAACTGGTCCAACTACTCTGGAGAAGAATTTGGAACTGTTTCTAAAGGGCTATAAAACTGTGCATTTTTTTTTTTGGTGCGGGGCATTGAGAGTTATGTGACTTGCCCAGGGTCACACAGCTAGTAAGTATCAAGTGTCTGAAGTCAGATTTGAACTCAGGTCCTCCTGAATCCAGGGACAGTGCTTTATCTACTGCCACCTAGCTGCCCCCCTGTACATACTTTTTGACCCCAAAATACCACTACTAGGTCTATACTCCAAAGAGATCATAGAAAAAGGAAAAAGACTTACTTACATATACAAAAAATATTTAGAGCAGCACTTTTTGTGGTGGCAAAGAATTGGACATTGAAAATTATGCTTATCATTTGAGGAACAGCTGAACAAATTGTGGTATATGATTGTGATGGGACACTATTGTGTTATAAGAAATGATGAAGGGGATGATTTCAGAAAAACTTGGGAAGTTTTATATGAAGTGATACAAAGTGAAGTGAGCAGAACCAGAACACTGTACACAGTGACATCAATATAGTAACAATGAACAACTGTGAAAGACTTAGCTACTTTGATCAATAAAATGATCCATGACAATTCCAAAGGACTCATGATGAAAAATGCTTGTCCCCTTCCAGAAAGAGAACTGATGGACTCTGAGTAAAGATTAAAGCATATTTTTTCACTTTTTTTTCTTGCTTTTTCCTGCAACATAGTTAATATGGAAATGCTTTGCATGACTTCGCATGTATAATAGGTATCATATTTCTTGCCTTTTCAATGGATGAGGCTGAGACTGGAGGGAGATAAAGAATTTGGAACTCAATTTTTAAAATGAGTATAAAAAGTATTACTAACAATCTTTAATATGATAAAAATGCCAACATAACAAAAGAATTTCACTATAATTTAATTTGACCTTCAGAACCTATGGGCTTTTTTTGGTTTTGTTTTTGTTTTTTTTGACTTTCAGACTTTTAGACTTGACTCCCACAGACACAACAGCTTCCACTGACACTGCTGATCCTAAGAAATCAAATAGGAATTTTTATTTTATTTTATTTTAATGAAAGTATTGTATTATTTTCCAGTTACATATAAAGATAGTTTTCAACATTTGTTTTCATAGGATTTTTAGTTCCAAATTTTTCTCCTACCCTCCCTTCCCTCTTTCCTCCCCAAGACAAAAAGCAATCTGATATTATTTATATATGTATAATCACATTAAACATATTTCTGTGTTGGTCATATTGTGAAAGAAGAATCAGAGCACAAGGGAAAATCTTCAAAAAAGAAGGGAAAAAATGGCCCAATAGTAGAAACAGTATCTTTCAATCTGCATTCATAATCCACATTTCTTTTTTCTGGATGTTAAGAACATTTTCTATCATGAGTTCTTTGAAATTGTTTTGGATCATTGCACTGCTGAGAAGAGCCAAGTCTATCACCATTGTTCATCAAACAATGTTGCTGTTACTGGTACAACGTTCTACTGGTTCTGTTCCTCTTAGTCAGCATCAGTTTATATAAGTACTTCCAGGTTTCTCTGAACTCCTCCTGCTCATTGTTTCTTACAGCACAATAAAATTACATTACATTCATATACCACAACTTGTTTAGCCATTTGCCAATTGAAGGGCATTCCCTCAATTTCCAATTCTTTGCCACCACAAAGAGAGCTGCTATAAATATTTTTGTACATGTGGGTCCTTTTCCTTCCTCTATGATCTCTTTGGGATACAGACCTAGCAGTGGTACCACTGGGTCAAAGGGTATGAACAGTCCTATAACCCTTTGGTCATAGTTCCAAATTGCTCTCAATCAGTTCACAGCTCCACCAACAATGCATTAGTGTTCCAATTTTTTCACAGCTTCTCCAACATTTATTATTTTCCTTTTTTGTCATATTAGCCAATCTGATAGATATGATGTGGTACCTCAGAGTTGTTTTAATTTGCATTTCTCTAATCAATAGTGATTTAGAGCATTTTTTCATATGGTAATAGATAGCTTTAATTTCTTCATCAGAAAACTACCTGTTCATATCTTTTGACCATTTCTCAATTGGGGAATGACTTACATTCTTATAAATTTGATTTAGTTCTGTGGGAATTTATTGCAATTTGGGGACCCTGCCTTTGGGCTGAGATTTAAAAGCCTTAGGACCTCAGGGTTTTTCTCTGTGTAAGAAGGGCTTGGGCCCCTCCCCCTCCACTTCAGTTGAGCTGAGAAGCCCTGTGAGCCTTAGGGGATGCTGGCTGTGGAAGCCCCAGCTCTCTCTGCCCTGATGGGCTCTACCCTGGAGATCCCAGGCTGGCCCCGGGCATGGTACAGTGAAGCCCATGGTCCCAGGCACACAGCAGGGGGCATGGCCCCTTGAGCCTTGAGTATGGTACACAAAGCACACTCGAGCCCTACCCCCCCCACCCCCAGCTGCCGTGCATTAGGGCAGCAGGCAGATTAGCTTGGGGGGGGGGGGCACAGGGAGCCTGAGGTTTATGGGGAGAGAAGGGAGATATATAGCCTGAGAGGGATGACACCCAGGGGACTAACAGTAAAGAAAGGAGGTCAGTGAGAGAAGAAGCACTTGGGGGGTCATCATGACAGTATAGAAAGGGGGGTTGCTATGGTAGTGAGAGAGAAGTTAAAGAGTGAAGCAGGGGGCTTTCTGCAGTGAGGGGATGGAGAAAGAGCTAGTGAGAAAGTAGAGAGATGAGAAGGGAGAGCTGAGGACACTAAGAAAGTTATGGGCGTGGCAAAGAGTAAGGGCAAGCAGAGCAGGAGAGAGATACCCTGGAAAGCAGTCAGGTTGTACATTTTATTTTCCTGCATTCTTATTTTTAAATTGGATCTCATAAATAAACCCTCTGCTATTAAATTGGAAGAGCCTTCTTAATCTTTTGCTTATCAATTTAGGAGAAGCACTGTGGGATTTTATAAATGGCCCATATTATATTAATAGCAGTCAGATAGCCAGCCAATCAAAAGTCAACAGATTGGACCCCAGTTAGCTTATAATATTCTTACAGTTCCCTATAAATTTTAGAAATGAGACCTTTATCAGAAATACTGGCTGTAAAAATTATTTCCCAGCTTTCTTCTTCCCTTCTAATTTTGGCTACATTGCTTCTATTTGTACAAAACCTTTTTAATTTAATATAATCAAAGTCATCCATGTTACATTTCATAATATTCTCTATCTCTTGTTTGGACATAAATTGTTTTCCTCTCCATAGATCTGAGAGGTAAACTACTCCTTCCTCTCCTAATTTATCTATGGTTTCACCCTTTATGTCTAAATCTTGTACCCATTTTGACCTTATTTTAGTATATGGTGTAAGATGCTGGTCTATGCCTAGTTTCTGCCATACTATCTTCCAGTTTTCTCAGCAGTTTTTGTCAAATATTGAGTTCATATCCCAGAAGCTGTAGTCCCAGATGCTGTTTATCGAACAGTAGATTACTATAGTTGTTTGCTCCTGTATCTCCTGTGCCTAACCTCCAAATAGGAATTTTTCAATCAGAGAATCATGTCCTATATTGTGGATCTGAGATATTTGGTTATGAATGGGGGAAAAAAGATTATAGTTGGGGACTGAATTTTATCGAAACTTTTATCTTCATGTTCTATAAACAATAAGCAGTTAGGTAACATTTAAAGAATTAATGAAATGAAATAAGATAAAAAGAATGTTTTGAGAACCATTTCATACATGTAGCATGGGGGTGTCATTGTGTGGTTCAAAGGGATTCAGAGCCTCTTCTCCAACCACCCTTCTCTAAGGGAGACAATTTCCTGCCAGGATAAGAAGCAGTAGGGCAGAAGCTTGAGCACTCTGTTCTCTTCACAAAGGGTGGGTACTGGGCTAGAGTTATTTTATCTATCTGCTCCCTTAAAAATTAATAGCCTAAGGCATATGACTTTCAGTTTCAATATAACTCTGGTTGCCATTTCTTTAATGAGGATAGGAAACCCCAAATTTTATATGTAAGACTTAACCTGCTTCTTACGAAATACCAATGCCTCAATGAATATACAAAGCAATTAGGAAAAAAACTATCCAATTCTGTAACAAACTAAAATCAAAGAAAAAAAGATACAGAGGCTAATATATGCAAAATAATATATACCATACAAAAAGAGGCAAAAGACAATCCCTGTCCTCAAGGAACTTACAATCTAATAGGGAGACATGCAAACAAATATATCCAAAGCAAATTATATACAGGATTACTAGGAAATAACTAAAAGAGGAAAGGCTCTGGAATTAAGAGGGGTTGAAGAAGGTTTCCTGTAGAAGGTGGGTTTTAAGTTGGGACTTAAAGGAATCCAGGGAGGTCAGGCACTGGAATGGAAGAAGGAGAGTATTCCAAGCATGAGAGTCAGCCAGAGAAAATTCCCAGAGCAGAGGGATGGAGCATCTTGTTCAAGGAATAGCCAGGAGGCCAGTGTCACTGGATTAAAGAATACATGTTGGGGGCAGTTAGGTGGCTCAGTGGATAAAGCACTGGATTCAGGAGGACCTGAGTTCAAATCTGACCTCAGATACTTGACACTTACTAGCTGTGTGACCCTGGGCAAGTCACTTAACCCTCATTGCCCTGCAAAAAAAAAGTAGAATTTTGTAAAGGAAGGCAGAAGGAGAGATGAAAAGTCATTGTTGGATAAGAGGAGTTCAGAATTCTTGAATATAGAAGTAGTACATTTGTGGGTGATGTCAAGATCAAAGGTATGATTATCTTTTTATGACTGAGGTGGAGTGGAAGAGTAGCTCATGGGAGGTAAATATGTTGAAAAATTAAGTGGTTTGGGTACCTGAGGGAGAATCAGTATGTATGGTGAACTCACTTACTAAGACGACAGGATATAGGGGAGAAAGAAAAATTGTAAGCCAGGTATCAAACTCACTGAGAAAGGAAGGGGAGTAACCTGGGTGTCTATAGACAACAGTTACTAGGATTTTGATTGAGTGGTATATACAAACAGCATGAACCTCAAAGGAAGGGAGGTTACAAAGTGACGGAAGAAGGGAGAAAGCCTGGAAGTGGCAATTGTGCCTCACTTAAATCCAATTTATGCATGAGTCAGACATCACCCACACTATTTTACCATTTTACTTACATCAAAGTCCTGTGGCAGAGGGCAAGTGAGGAAAGCAGCAGGTACAGGTGGATACACTGGGAGCTATAGTTACAACCCTGCACACCATTCCTCTAGGCTAGCCCCCAGTTTGGTGTCACAGAGCTTAAATTGTCTTCAGGTGGAAAAATAGCTCACTCAACCTTTTTGTTTTGCCTAGTTTTGTTTTGGTGCTGCCACTTCAGAATTCAATATAAAGTGTTATTTTAAAGCTAGTTTGAAGGCAATGTTGGAAGAGTTAGCTTATAGTACTTCCTTTATTCCCTCATCTTGGCTCTGTCCCTGGAAGTCCAATTGATTTCTTTATATATTTTACTTTATGCATTAAAAATATTATTCTGAGAATAGAGTCGTAGGCTTCACCACACTGACAAAGGAATTTAAGATCCCCAAAAGCTTGTTATGGGCCCATAGCACCCCAGAAGTTCTCTGGGACACATCAAAGAACCTTCTCCTTGAGAAACAAAACCAAAGGACAGACACAGCTAAAGAAATAAGTGGAACCAGATGGGACTGAACTAGCTCCAGTACCCCCAACCTTCATTCCAGTCTCCCTCATCCCTGGGGAGATACGTTTAAGTGTGGCTGCTGCCTTTGTGGTGGGAGGAGGACCAGAGAGATGGGTTGAGAGATCCTCAGCCACACCACACCCAACTCCTCCAGCCACCACCAGTGGGGGATGGTCCTCCCTCAATAGGGGAACTTTCCACAATCATACGATCACCTCATCGGACGACCATCGGACCTCTATAAAAGTGTCTGCCTGACTCCTGCTTGAGAAGATTGGTATCTCAGAGCCATGCTCTGTACCATGCCTTTCTCCCCATGAGAAGTCCAAGGATTTCTCTCTTGGTTTCCCTTCCCCAGTCCCTAAATAAACTATTATCTTATTCTATTGGATTTGTGTGCAAGAGGGTGTAATTCTTTAAAGAGGAATTCTTAAGGACCCCCAAATCCCTACCCCTATCCCAAACTCCCTACCCTATTTTCCCCATGACAAGCTTAAAGAGCCCTTCTCAAAGACATTCTTTGCCACCTGATTAGTTCCTTCCAAGTTTGTTTTACTTCAGAATTTCTTGATATCATGTGCCTTTTTCTTGGACAACACTGCATGCTCAATAGCGACCCAATAACCACAGCTAAAAATATTTTGGCAAGGATGAGTAGTTTCAGAGAGACTTCTGGCATTATTCCCATCGACTTGTTTGTTTGTGTGGTTTTGACTGGTCTGTTGGTAGTAATTCTTTAGTCTGTAACAGAAACTACCCAACTTCAAAAGAAAGCATCCTAACAGGCTCTTAATTCATAGCCAGAGGCAAATGGGTTTAAAAGTGGTGTCTCCCTGTTCAGCCTTTTGCAACCATTTACTGTCCTCAGAAATTCAGTAGCTCAGCTGCCTTCTATTACCAAGACTCCAGGGGAAACAGAAGATGATAACCAGAAATTCTCTAATGATTTCTAAAGAGCAAAAGGTTCACCCTTCTAGAACCCAAAGTAGTTTTGCCCAAATGATGGAATCTCAGAGTTAGAGAAGCCCTCAGAGGTAAAGCCAATATAGCCCATATTTGAACAAGAATCTCCTTTATAATAAATGATCCCTATCTGGCCTTTGCTATCACTACCATTTCTTTTCTTTTCTTTCTTTCTTTCTTTTTTTTGGTGAGGTAATTGGGGTTAAGTGACTTGCCCAAGGTCACACAGCTAGTAAGTGTCAAGTGTTTGAGACCAGATTTGAACTCAGGTCCTCCTGAATCCAGGGCCGGTGCTCTATCCACTAAGCCACCTAGCTGCCCCTATCACTGCCATTTTAAGAGAAAAATTTTGTTACAATACTTAGGAAGCTTGTCTCTAAATTCAGAGTGCAAAGGCAAGTAATATTTAAGGCCATTTATGAATATATGAAATAGAACATGTTGATTGCAAAAAACTAACATGGCTATGTTGAAGTCAAGTGATGTTAGATTAATCTTTCTTTGCCTAGGTGCTAGCATTCAGAGGTATAGTTTACCTAGTTGTAACAAAGCATTTGACAGTCTCCCATGTTATTCTTTTGGGGGGTGGGGCAATCAGGGTTAAGTGACTTGCCCAGGGTCACACAGCTAGAAAGTGTCAAGTGTCTGAGGGCAGATTTGAACGCAGGTCCTCCTGAATCCAGGGCTGGTGCTTTATCCACTGTACGACCTAGCTGCCCCTTCTCCCATGTTATTCTTGTGGACAAGATGGAGAGATGAGCGCTACACAAGAACACAAGTGGGTTCAGAATTAGTTTCAGACAGAGGGACTCAAAATTAATCTGGAATAGTTTAATATCAGCTTGGAAGGGGGTCTCTTGAAGAGAGTTCCAGGGATCTTT
The DNA here is from genome assembly GCF_019393635.1 of Dromiciops gliroides. Taxonomy (NCBI): domain Eukaryota; kingdom Metazoa; phylum Chordata; class Mammalia; order Microbiotheria; family Microbiotheriidae; genus Dromiciops; species Dromiciops gliroides. The sequence goes on along the minus strand of NC_057861.1, from coordinate 499,707,252 downwards.
AGTTGTCTCAGTGTTAGTTAACATTTTTATGGCTGACTTAGATCAAGGCAGAGATGGGATGCTTATTAATTATGCAGGTGACACAGAGCTAAAACGTAGAGCTAACATATTGGATGGCAGAATCAAGATTCAAAGGAATCTTGGCCGGCTAGAACACTGGGCTGAATTTTGTTGTTGAGTTGTTTCAGTTGTGTCTGACTCTCTGTGACCCCATTTGGGGTTTTCTTGGCAAAGATACTGGAGTGGTTTGTATTTCCTTCTCCAGCTCATGTCACAGATGAGAAGCTGAGGCAAACAGGGCTAAGTGACTTGCCCAGGATTACACAGTTAGTAAGTATCCGAAATCAGATTTGAATTCTAGAAAATGAATCTTCCTGGTTCTAAGCCCAGCACCCTATGCACTGCACCACATAGCTGTCCGGCCTAAATTATCACGGTAAAATTTGATAGGGATGAATATATGTGTGTATGTGTATGTGTGTATATATATATATATGTATGTATGCATATATGTATATGTATATATATTTTTTTATATACATATATATTATACCATGGCAGGGATAGATAGCAGTTGGTCTGAAAAAAGATCTTACGGGAGTTACCGGCCTATAAAAATAACAATAGTTAATAGCTAATAGCTAACATTTATATAGTGTTTTAAGTCTACAAAGCACTTTACACTTATCTCATTTCGTCTTTACAACAGCTCTGTGAGACAGGCACTATTATTATTCCCATTTAAAAGACAAGGAAACTTAGGTAAACAGAGGTTGTTACTTGCCCAGGTTCACACAGCTAGTTAAGTGTCTGAGGCCAGATTTGAACTCAGGTCTTTCTGACTCGAAGTTCTGCATTCTTTCCACAGTGCCACCTGACTGCCAGATCAATAACTGAGAGTTCAAAATGATGACTTAAAAGGTTCATAGATTCTTAGGCTGTGATAAGAGACATATTCTAGAGGGAATTAAAGTAGTGATCACAAAGTCAAACTCTGGACTTAATCACCCAATCCACATATAACACATGAGAAGGACTATCTCATATAAATGGGCTGGCCCACATGCAACATGTACTGATATCTGATGTGGAACTTGGCTCACCCAATCTGCAAAGGAAGCTGATGTATACCTTTGTGGAGGACAGGAGGAGGGTCATGCCCTGCCCACAGTCTAGCAAGGAAAAAGCGGGCAGGATCCAGGAACTCTGTGACAGAGCAATCTCTTCTTCACCCATCTCAAAGAGAGGTATTAATCCAGAATTTAAATGTCTGTAGTATAAGGAGGTGAGTGTGGGAGCAGCTAAGTGGAAGTTAGGTGATGCAGTGGATAGCACACAGGGTCTGGAGTCAGGAAGACTCTTCTTCCTGAGTTCAAATCCAGCCTCGGACATTTACTATCTGTGGGTCAATCACTTAATCCTGTTTGCCTCAATTTCCTCATCTGTAAAATGAACTGGAGGAGGAAATGGTAAACCACTCCAGTATCTCTGTCAAGAAAAACTTGAATGGGGTCATGGAGAGTCAGAACTGACTGAACAATAACAAAAATAAGGGGTGACTTTTGGGGTTCAGATGAAAGCTAATTACCCTTATATGCTCTTTTTTTTTTTTTGGTGAGGCAATTGGGGTTAAGTGACTTGCCCAGGGTCACACAGCTAGTAAGTGTTTACTGTATGAGGCTAGATTTGAACTCAGGTCCCCCTGACCCCAGGGCCAATGCTTTATCCACTGCACCACCTAGCTGCCCCCTCATTTACTCTTTTTTTTACGGGGGCAGGGCAATGAGGGTTAAGTGACTCACCCAGGGTCACACAGCTAGTAAGTGTCAAGTGTCCAAGGCCAGATTTGAATTCAGGTCCTCCTGAATCCAGGGCCGGTGCTTTATCCACTGGTCCACCTAGCTGCCCCCCCCTCATTTATTCTTAATGGGAAGGTAAGCTTATTCTCACCAGATTAGCTCTCTACCAACAAATGCTGGTTACAGAAAAGATAATTACAAGTAGCTAGTAAACATCTCTATCAAAGTAAACAGTAAACAAATCAGATAATTTATACAGATTAAAATAGATGACAGGATTACAAGAGTAAATTAGTTCCTTTTTATGGTGGGAAAAATTGGAAATTAAGGGGATGCCCATCAATTGGGGAATGGTTGAACAAGGTTCCAATGTAATGGAACACTATTGTGCTGTAAGAAATGATTAGCAGGCAGATTTCAGAAAAACCTGGAAAGACTTACATGAACTGATGCTGAGTGAAGTGAGCAAAACCAGGAGGACATTGTACACAGTAACAGTAATATTGTGTGATCATAAACTGTGATAGACTTAGCTCTTCTCAGCAATACAATGATCCAAGACAATTCCAAAAGACTCATGATGGAAAAATGTTCTCCATAGCCAGAAAAAGAACTACGAAATCTTAATCCAAATCAAAACACTATTTTCACTTTTGTTGTTGTTTTTTTTGCTTGGTTTTTTTTCTTTCTTGTGTTTCTTCCTTTTTATTCTGATTCTTCTCTCACAACATGACTTATGTAGAAATATGTTTAACATGATTGTACAATTATAACCTATATCAGATTGCTTGCTTTCTTTGGGAGGGAGGACAGAAAGGAGGGAAGGAGAAAAATTTGGAACTCAAAATCTTACAAAACTGAATATTGAAAACTATCTTTACATGTAACTAGAAAAAACCAAAATACCTTTTTAACGTATTTATGTATGTATTTATTTATTTTTGTGGGGCAATGATAGTTAAGTGACTTGCCCAGAGTCACACAGCTACTGTCAAGTGTCTAAGGCCAAATTTGAATTTCGGTCCTCCTGAATCCAGGGCCAGTGCTTTATCCACTGTGCCACCTAGCTGCCCCCAAAATACCATCTTTAAAAAAAGAATAAATGAGCTCTTTGACAGGAAAGGAAGATAAGATCTTAGCTCAACCAAAGAGACAGAAAGCTCTCAACTGTGGGGGGAGTCTTTTCTCAAAATTTCAGGCACAGGGGCAGGTAGATGGTGTGGGGGCAGCTAGGTGGCACAGTGGATAAAGCACTGGCCCTGGCATCAGGAGGACCTGAGTTCAAATCTGACCTCAGACACTTGACACTTACTAGCTGTGTGACCCTGGGCAAGTCACTTAACCATCATTGCCCCACAAAAAAAAAAGTCAGGCACTAGCAATCAAGGGACATGATGGGAGCTGGATTTCCCATGTCTATATCTCTGAAGAGATCTCCCATGTTGCTATTCTAAAGTCTCCTCTGTATCTTTCTCTCTCTCTCTCTCTCTCTCTCTCTCTCTCTCTCTCTCTCTCTCTCTCTCTCTCTCTCTCTGCATGTCTGTCTGTCTGTCTGTCTGAGAATCTGAAGAAGTCTCTTTTCCATTTATATAGACCTTTAGCAACATAGACACAGAGATCACTCTGTGTGTGTGACTCAAAAGTCACACTTCCCTCAATATATGGGTCTGTCTATATCTCAGGAAACAAACCCAGTCTAGTCCATAGACAGAGAGGAAACTAAGTTGGAGAATGTTTAGAGAATCCCTAGCATGATCTATCATGCCATTTGACAATTAGCTGAATGGAACTGGGGGTGCTTAGGTTAGAGAAGAGAAAACAGAGGAGACATGATAACTGTCTTCAAACATTTGAAGGGCTATCATGTCAAAGAGGAAAGATTGATTCTGCTGGCTCCAGAGGGCAGAACTAGGAACAATAAGTCAGTGTTGAAAGAAAAAGCACAGATGTAGGCTTCATTTAAAGTAAAATTTATTAACAAAGAATTATCCAAACATAGAATAGGCTGCTATGACAGGTGATGGGTTTCTACTGGAGATCATCAAGAACTTGATGAGCTTCTTGTAGAAGATGATCTTGTTATTCCCCAAAAGATAAAAAGACATATTTGTACAAAAATATTTCTAGCAGCTCTTTTTGTGGTGGCTAAGAAACAGAAATTGAAGGAATACCCATCAATTGGGGAATGGCTAAATAAGCTGTGGTATATGAATGTGATGGAATATTATTGCACTATAAGAAATGACAAAGCAGGATGATTTCAGAAAGACCTGGAAAGATTTCTATGAACTGATGTATAGTGGAGTGAGCAGAACCAGGAGAACATTATGCACAGAGATGGCAATATTATTTGATGAAGAATTGTGAATGAAAACTATTCTCAACAATACAATGACCCAAGACAATCCCAAAGGACTATTGATGATGCATACGGTCCACCTCCAAAGAAAGAACTGATATTGATGGAACACAGACTGAAGAATACTATTTTTCTTGTACAAAATGACTGATATGGGGGCAGCTAGGTGGCACAGTGGATAAAGCACTGGCCTTGGATTCAGGAGGACCTGAGTTCAAATCCAGCCTCAGACACTTGATACTTACTAGCTGTGTGACCCTGGGCAAGTCACTTGACCCTCATTGCCCTGCAAAAAAAAAAATGACTGATATGGTAATATTTTACATTAAAAAAGATGTTCTTTTTTTGGGTTAAGGCTGGTCCAGGTGACCTTTGATATATCTTTCAACTAAGATTCTGTGTATTTACAGGTTCTGGATTGATTTCAAGCCCTCATTCACTTGGGAGATAGCTGAAAATCAGGAACATTTATTTCTCATGTTCAATACCCATATGAAGAAATGTAGTTTGAATTTGGATTCCTGCATGAAATCTGTTGCTCCATAAAATAAGAATGAAAAAAGTATACCCTATCACAGAACTGGAAGTTGTAAAACTCTGATTTCTGTGATTAAATTCAATCAATCAATAGAAACATATTAGGTACCTACTATGTGCCACAGGTCACAGGAGACCAGACTAACTTATGATATACCAGGGGAAATTAGTCAAGTCAACATGCATTTATTAAACACATGCTATGTATAAGAAGTGTATAAAATGTTGGGAATGCAAATATAAGCAGAAAGAATGACAGTCACTGACCTCAAAGAGGTTACTTCTAAGCGGGGGAAACCATACATAAAAGAGAATGAAAAGGGAAATGAGAAGGAAGAAGAAGAAATTAAGACACCCAGTGAGGCATTGTAGAGAAAGACCAGGAGAGTCTGGAGTATAATGTAAAGACATGGCTGCCCTTGACCTCCTTCATTAAATGAAGGGTATGGGAGGAACCAGCCAATCAAAGGGGAAAAGCGCAGGGAAAGGCATGCTTCCAATGTGTGAAGTTCAGGGATTGAGTGAGGTTCTAGGGTGAAGAAATTTGGGGAACCATGACATAGAAAGTCCAGAGAAACTAGTGAAGTGGTTATACATGTAGTCTGATGATGATGCTTATGCTTACCAACATAATGAGTGCCTTTCATGTAATTATACAAGTTCATTTATATACCTGTTAATTACTGCATGTTTATATACTCTTCTATTTTATTATCATTTACTTATTATACTACTCACTTTGTATGGGTATTATGTTTGTTGTGTAGCTATGTTTGTTAATCTTAATTTACTATTAGCTATGCATGCATAGCTTTTGTGTTCATTTGCTTCTTTTGTTACTTTATAATCTCCACGTTGTTATTGTTTTAAACCCATTTGCCAATACACATATCTGTTTTTGTTTTATAGACAAGCCTGTACTGCTGTCATATGTACATAGTGTATCCTGCATGTACATTTCTATACTTGAAGCATCCTGTCTAGTGAGTCATTGCATTGTGCTTTCTATTGCATGTACCTCTAATGTCCATTTATTGTTCATGATAACCTAGGATGGACAATGTGCTGCAAATGATTTTGCAAAGGTCTCCAAAATTCCACACACTACAGAGGAATATAATACCTCCTCCCTGGGCTGGGGTAGATGCTGAAGCATCTTGGGATTTGGAGTCCACTAATTTGGAGGGAAAGGCAGCTGGATGGCACAGTGGATAGAGTCTCAAACCTAAAGTCAGGAATATTCATCTTCCTGAGTTCAAATCTGATTTCTGACACTTACTAGCTATGTGACCCTGAGCAAGTCACTTTACCCTATTTGCCTCATCTGTAAAATGAGCTGGAGAAGGAAATGGCAAACCATTCCAGTATCTTTAACAAGAAAACCCCAAATGGGATAAGAATGAACAACTTAAAGGCATATAGTGTTCAGGAGGGGATGATCCTAAGGGGTTTTCTTGATCTCAGGCTGTGTAAGCAGCTAAGTGGCATATAGTTGAGAGGAGGCTGGACTTAAAGTCAGAAAGACCTGAGTTAAAATTTTGACTTCCCCTCTACAAATCATTTAACCTTTCATTCTTGGATTCCTCATCTGTGAAATGGGGATAATATCTCCCGCCTCAAAAAGCTGTTGTGAGAATTAAATGAGTAGCATATGTTAAACCTTGATTGATAAGATCACATGAAGATTAGAATTTATACTTTGTGTTAAAGAAAAACAAACCTTAAAGTGCTATATAAAATTTGGATTTTTATCATCATCTTTATTATCTTCATCATCATCATCTCTCCCTGCTGGCTTAACATCTGGTTCTTCCATTGGGACAAGAAGCATCCAGCATTGGCTTATTTTGTCATTAATCCTTTCCCAACTCTCCCCCAAAAATAGAGGCTTTGAGACCAGGGATGTTCCCTCTGCCCCTTTGTGCCTAAGAGCCTGGCTTCCCTTCCACCCCAGGAAGAAGCCTAAATTTACATTATCATTGTATTGAAGGTGTAGCTCAGGTCCCTGGGGCAAAATCATCCTCTCCTTCCTCAAAGCTGGAAGGAGTCGAGGTGGTGGGAAGGTCCTGATCCTATTTGGGCCAATAGATAGAGTCCTAGCACCACCCCTTTCTTGTTAGGAAAATAGATGTGCCTGCAGATAAATCACACAACTGTACATATTCATATGTGTATGTATGTATGTTACATATACATTTATATGTCTATATTTCATGGAGCCAGATATGCTCTCCTTCTCACAAATACAACCTTTCTTACCTGGCTCCTTACTAGTTACAAATCTATAATTATCTTCAATCAGTCACACAGTAGGCAATTTGGCATTTCTGGGAAAAGGACGTTGCTTGCCCTGATGTAGAGAATACCCACATCCACAGAGATCACAGATGCATTGAAGTATAAAAGGGGCTTTGGCCCAGCTTAGAGGGAAAAGGGGGGAAATCTTCCTGAGAAGTAACATATTAAGCCTTGTCAGTCATTTACATCTCAGTGGGAATTCATTAGATCCTTTCCTCTGAAAAAGGAGATGGGAAGAGACAGCCTGAGGGCCTGAGGCTGAAGGGAAAAGGGCTTGGAGAGCTAAGGTTGAGTTTGAATTTTCTTTAACTCACAAATTTGGCCCAGCTTTGGCCCAATCTCACTTGGAGATTACGAATTCTGGTTACCTTCAATGTAGCTACCTAGGGAGGTTGGTTACTTTAAATGAAGAATGGGGTCATTTTAAACAAGTTCCTTATTAAGTACCCCAGTAGGTTGGGGGTGGGGTTGCCTTCTTTCTACTCTACCCACTCCATGTGTCTCCCTTGTTCTTCCTACCACCTTGTTCTCTACTGAAGGTAGTAAGGAGTCATCTCACTGTTATTAAAGCAATGGGTATCACTCACCCTGGCAGTCTATTATAAAACTAGAAAGATCTAAGAGTCCTATCAACAGGGTTTTGTTTTTTTAATTAACAGTGTTATCAGCAGTGAGCAGTGAAGCGCACCCCATCCCTACAAATGGACCCAATCATGATGAAAATGTACAACCTTTTACCACCTTTCTTTTTTTCTTTTTCTTTCTTTCTTTTTTTTTTTTTGGAACCAAGAAAATCAAGAAAACTTTCTCCCTTCCCCTGTGCCCCCAGCCTTGTTTCTGTGGAAGCTCAATTGCTTGTGGCAGTGGAATTGGGCCTAGTTTTCCCTGTATCTTGACACTTTGATATAAACTCTCACGGGATGTGGATTTTAGTATTTGCTATGAAATTCAAGCTTTAAGCAGTCGGTTTTAGGGCTCTTCGGCTTCTTGGTGTATTGTTGGATGTGTGTGTGTGTGTGTGTGTGTGTGTGTGTGTATGTGTGTGTGTGTTTTCTAAGCATAGCTGTCACTGAATCCCCAAGGTCTATAAGCAATCTGAAGCATCCTCCTTGGAATAACAGCTGTGAATAGCTAAGCAACGGGAATCTGCTGTTAAGTTTGGAATTAGGGCATTTATTGAGAGAACTGGATTGTATGTAAGGTTTTCTTTTTTTAATCTCTCTAAATCAAAATATCTTCTCTTGTAATAATTAAGTGAGGGCCCTTCATCTACCATTAGCCTAAAAAGAGGCTGCCAGATTTATGCATTTTTCATAAGAAATTGGGAAAGCCAATCCCTAGAGGGGATGGGGACTGAGCCTTAGAGGAGGTAGGGGCAACTCACCCAGCATTGGTGCCTCCCTCTGTTCCATCCCCTAATGTTTTTATTCAGCTAAAATCTCATTAATATGTACATTAAGGGCAGCTTTGGGAAGAGAAAGAAAGCCTAAGGTATTCTTACCAGGAAGTCAGCCAGTCCAGGCAATTTCCTTGATTGCATATAAATCAGTGGCCTCAGATTTTTTCTTAGCACTAGCTGGCCCTCCTGCTGTCTCCCTTTCATAGTTTCTCCTTTGAAATGCCTGCCTTATAAAAGCTCAGACATTTTCCCTTGATTTCCCAACAACTCAGTGTATCAGGTTCTATTATTAGCTCCATTTCATAGATGCACAAACTGAGGCTTAGAGGATTTAAATGATTCCTCTTGGGTCGCACAACTAGGAATTTTTTTAGGGTAGGATTCTAACACCAGTCTTCCAACTCCTAGTCCAATATTATAGCCATTCCACTGTGCTGACCCCCGAATATCTCTGCCTGTCTACCCAGAACTCAGAACCTGGGGCCATAGCCTGGATTTATCCTACTTTAAGGCAAGGGGTTTTTAGCTGAGGTCGTGAATGTTCTATTTAGATAGATAGATACATAGATAGGTAGATGATAGATATAGATATATAAATATAGATATAATGATAGATATAGGTATTTCTATGTAATTGTTTTCCCTTGTAATCCTATGTATTTTATTTCAAAACATTATTCCACAAAATAGTCCATAGGTTTAAGCAGACTGCCAAAATGGTGATGACACAGAAAGGTTAAAAATCCTTATTCCAAGGACACCTATAGAAACTAAAGTGCTCAGAAGCTGGGCCTGCACTCAGCCTTTCTCTTAGCTAGAGCAGGTTTTGATTTGCCTATTCCTGGTTGACTTAGACTAAAATCTCAAAAGCATAAAGCTCATTACAGAAGGGCTGGTTAATTCCCTGGTGGGCATTTCATCACTGATTTCAAGCACATACCACTTGCTAATAGATTATACTTTGATTGTGGAGGGAGTAGATCAAGTAGCATTGATTTCCAGCCAAGAAATTCCCAATCATTGCTGGGCTCCAGTATTCTGGCAAGTTGTCTATCCTGAGATGTTTTCACTCTCTGTTGTTGTTCAGTTGTTTCTCAGTCCTGTCTGACTCTTTGTGATCCTGTTTGGGTTTTGTTTTGGTTTTGTTTCTTTGTTTTGCCATTTCCTTCTACAGCTCATTTTGACAGATAAGGAACTGAGGCAAACAGGGTGAAGTGACTTGCCCAGGGTCAAACAACTAGTAAATGTCTGAGGACAGATAAGTTCTTCTTATTCCAAGTCCAGTGCTCTATCCACTGGGCAAACTAGCTGCCCTTTTCACTCTCCAGTGATTGATAAATGACCAAGAGAAACAAAGAAGTTCAAATTCCTAATTATAGTTCTAAGCCACCCATATGATCCAATTTAATAGATAGAAGACTGTCAAGACTGATTAGGGCTGGAGTTCAGCTTGAAGAATGCATAGGGTGATGTCAGGGTGAAAAAGAAGAGTGTTGGTGCTACCTCCTGACAATAGGTTCTTTTTTTTTTCTTTTTTGAGTTTTTTTTTTTTTTAGTGAGGCAATTGGAGTTAAGTGACTTGCCCAGGGTCACACAGCTAGTGTGTCTGAGGCCAGATTTGAACTCAGGTACTCCTGACCCCAGGGCCGGTGCTCTATCCACTGCGCCACCTAGCTGCCCCCTGACAATAGGTTCTTAACTGGACCTGCTAAACCCTATAATATTAGCTAATACTTAAATAGTACTTTAAGGTTTGCAAAGTACTCTCTATATATTATCTCATTTGATCCTCACTACAACCCTGGGAGGTTTTATGATTGAGGAAACCGAGAGAGAGAAAAGGTTCAATGACTTGACAGCTAGTAAGTGTCAGAGGCTGGATTTGAACTCAGGTCTTCCTGATTCTTCTTGTTGTTGTTCAATCATTTTAAGTCATGTTCAACTCTTTGAGACCCCATTTGGGGTTTTCTTGGCAGAGATACTGGAGTAGTTTGTCATTTCCTTCTCCAGCTCATTTTGCAGGTGAGGAAACTGAGGCAAACAAGGTTAAGTGACTTTCCCACAGTCACGAAGCTGGTGTCTGAGGCCAGATTTGAACTCTGGAAGCTAAGTCTTCCTGATTCCTAGTCCAAAGCTTTATCCAGTGTACAACCTAGATGTCTCTTGTAACTCTATGGATTTTAATTTATGCATTTATAAATTCCATAAGCTTTACCAGACTGTGAAATGGAATCCATAATACACACGAAAAGATTAAGAATTCCTGTCTTATTTGCTAACTCAGATGGCCTTTTCTTGATCCTCATCCTTCTTGATAGGAGACCTTTAGTTATTCCAGCTTCCTCCTTCTGCATACTTACTAGCTTATCAGTATCTTTTCTAAAATGTGGTGTCTAAAACTAAACATTTGCCAAGGCAAACCCTCATGGCAACTTCAAATCTCCTCCTGACCTGGTGGGGAGTGGGCGGGGGGCGGGGGGGGGGGGGAGGTGGAGAAGAAACCTCATTAGCTGAAATATGTCTCCAAGACTGCCTTTGATTTGTGTTTTCATGATTAACTTAGAACCAAGCCTTCTTTCAAAATGTTGGGCATGTTGAGTGGCAGGGTACAGAGCACCATGAGGGGAAGCTGAAAGATATGGGGAAATGACTTAAGGAGTTTAAGAAGCATGGGGCAGCTAGGTGGCATAGTGGATAGAATACCGGCCCTGGAGTCAAGAGTACCTGAGTTCAAATCTGGTCTCAGACACTTAACACTTACTAGCTGTGTGACCCTGGGCAAGTCACTTAACCCCAATTGCCTCACTAAAAAAATAAATAAATAAAAATTTTTAAAAAAGAAGGAATGGAAGATTTCCATGCCAGTGGAAAAGAAAGAGAGCAATCCTGGAAAGCAATAGCTTCTAGAATAGGATCACAAAAGCGTAGCCAGTTATAGACTAAAATCATTTTAACTTCTTAAAAGGGAATAGCTGTTTTAAATTGAAAAAAAAAAAAAGGGCAAGAAAATGAAACCATAGCATTTCAGTGCCCTAAGGGACTTAGAAATTATAAGATCAAAGGTTTAGAGATGGAAGGGACCTTCTAGAACATTGTTTCCAACCCCTTCATCTTACAGATGAACAAACTGAGGCACAGAACAGCTAAATGACTTACCCGGTTTCACGCAGCTAGTCTATACCGCGAATGGGACTTGGGCCCAGAATTTCCTGACTCCATACCCAGTTCCCTATTCACTACACTTAATCTAGTCTTCCCCTCCTCCCCCCATTTTATAGATGAAGAAACTCAGCAATAAACTGATGTGCTTGACATCACAAAATAGCAGAGTTTGGACTAAAATCCAGTGTTCCTGACTACTAGTTCAATAATCTTTTCACTATATGCTATTTTTCTTTAGCTTTGAAAAAAACCAGCAATCATACAAAATGTTGTACAAAAGAAAGAGTTTTGGCCATGGAGCCATAAACCTGGGTTCAAATCTCAACTCTGTCACTAACTACCTTTATGACCTTGGACAAGGCAGTTCAGCTTTATAGAGCTCAGTTTTCTCATCTAGAAAGTGCAGGGCTTTGACTCAATGACTCCAGAGACCCCTTCAGACTCTAACTCCATGATTATATCAACCTCTGTGGCACTATAGGATATTAAAAAATAAGGAATGTCTAAACATACACACACACAATGAGCCAAGGGAAAAATTTCAGAAGAAATTGGCATCAATGAAGCAACTGGAAGAAGGGTTCTCTTTGGACAGAATCTGGTTCTTTTAAACTGTGGCCATTTTAGAGTAGCATATGATACATAAGTAAACGCTATTAATTGGTTCAAACAACACATGTGAGTTTCTTTTTCACAATCTGATACTATCAATAACAGCTTCTGCTGATATTATGCTATTGATAAGGGAAGAAGCTTGTCCCTAAGCAACAGTCTGGTGTTAATGGAAGAGAATCGGATGAGCCACCAGAGTTCCAAAACTAAGATGGGATTCCCCACCTTGGAGCTCTGACCTTGAAGCACACTATTCAATCTCAGTATGTCTCTGGTTGTCAATTGCTGCCAAGATGGAATAACGATATCATCTTAATTTTCATAAAATGAATGGAATTGTTGAAAAAGGAAGTTGCCAAAAGAAATGTGATGAAAAAGTGCAATGTAGAACTGTTTAACAATTAACATAAGTGTTTAACCATTACAATATCTGCTGTTGGGGCCTTTATTCATTCATTTTTAGGCATATCTCAACCACAAATTTGAGTTTTGCCAAACTTAAATGAGGGTCAAAAACTCAATGTTACATATAAAGAGTACAAGGCTAAAATACAAATGAGCCCAGATCTGGGTTTGAGCCTCTTCCCCGAGGTAGAGATGTTTGTTTTTCTTTGTTTGTTTGGTTGGTTGGATATCCATATTGACTCTGGTCTAGTGAAGTTTAGTTTATGAATAATTAGATTTTGTGAAACATTAAGCAAATGAAGGAAGGATTGCGCTGTATTGTCCTTTAGTCCTAATGGATCAGTGATTTGAATTATGAGGAATTACTAGAAGCTGAAATAAGAATTATAATACTTTACATTTACTTGGTGCTTTACAATTTTACAAAGCTCTCCTGCACATTAACATGGTTCCAAATTTTATTACTGGCTTTTAAATAGATGAGGAGACTAATAGGGGAAACTGGATCAGAAAGGGAAGTGCTTTCCCATGATCTTGTAGTTATATTAAGTACAGGAATCAGGACTCAAACCTAGGAGTCTTGATTAATAGCTAGCATTGTCCGATCCCTCTTAATTCCATTGCCTTCCCACTGTTGATTATTTCCTATTTATCATGCACATATCTTGCTCGTATGTGGTTATTTGCATGTTGTCTCTCCTATAAGGTTGCAAACTCCTCAAGACCAAGAACTGTCTTTATCATTTTTTGCATCCCCAGTATTTAACATGGTACCTGGCAAATGGTAGACACTCAATAAATGTTTATTGACTGACTGATGGTGCCTTAAAGTTAACAAAGCATTTTAGATATATTATTTCATTTAATCCTCCCAACGAATTTTAATATAAGTGCTTTTACCATCCTTGTTTTACACATGAGGAACATGAGGCTGAGAAAAGTCACTTGACTCGACCAGTCATATAGCTATCAAGTATATGAGGCCAGATTTTACCTCAATTCTTGCAAACAACCACCCCAGTGCTCTATCCACTATGCCACCTAATGGCCTTATTCCAGATCTAGAGATCTATCTGCTGCAAATAGTGGCAAAAAGTCAACACTTCCATGAATCTGGGATCTTGAAAATTTTGGTGCATATTGCTCTAGTGATTGTAACCTAGTCACACCTTCTCATTCTGTACAATCTGTGTGCGTGCTCTCCCATAAATCTTCCAAAGTGTCTGCTAGTTGCTTCCTCTAGATGTTTTAATTTTTCATGGGCAGCACTCAGGCCCTATGTATCCCTCATACTCACTATTTGACTAACCCTATTTCCTTTTCTGAACGTGTTTTCTTGAGGATATCCTCTACAACCCATCATCATTGGATAATTATGCCCACTTCATATCTTGCCATTGCCCTTCAGCAGACCCTGAAGTCTGATTCTTCAGAATGCTTGAAGTTCCATTATGATTTGAAGTTATACGGCATCACAAGAAAATAATGTTTTTTAAATGAGATTTTAGGGCAGACAGAAGTTTTGGGCTAATTGCCTTTTTATTCTGGGTAATAACACTGCCTATATTTTTTCCCATTTATTTTTAAATTTTTCATCTGAAACATGAAAATCAGTCACTCGGCAATTTCAAAATTGTGTTACTTCCATCACAGATTAGTTATAAGTATACTTGATATGGTCCATTCACTCTTGCTAATTTCATTTTCCTATGTGCCATTCCCTCTTCATTTTTTATAGGAGTGTAAAGTGGGAGGACAGGGAGTGAGATCAGTTGACTCAAACCACTCCATCCCAGTTGAAGGCTCAAGATGCTATATCCCAATACTTTAACCAGACATTTACTGATTCAATTGATAATAGGCTTTAGACTAAGTATAGGGAAAGAGATTAACTTAGATTTCTTAAAAAAAAACATTGGATGCCCTCAAACACTTAACACTTACTAGCTGTATGACCCTGGGCAAGTCACTTAACCCCAATTGCCTCACTTAAAAAAAAAATTAGATGAGCTATAGTTGTTGATGGTGGTGGTAGTTGTTTGTCCTTCATTCTTTTTTTGTGTCTGAGGCAAGATTTGAACTCAGGTCCTCTTGACTCCAGGGCTGGTGCTCTATCCACTGTGCCATCTAGCTGCCCCTGTCCTTCATTCTTGAAGAGGACCATGACATCAGAAGATAATGTCATGACTCGCAGTGAATTGGATTTAAGTGAGGAAGGGCTGTACAAGGTCACCAGCCTCACTCTCTCTTCTGGAGTCATCTGGGTCTAGTGGCAACATGTACATCAGGATGACTGGAGATGGCCCCAAATGCAGTGGGAGACCTTGACCTTTTTAAACTAAGGTCTTTCCCAGGCTCAGTAATAACTGAATAAATGAATGAATGGAAGAGAAAGAAGAAGGAAGGAAATAAGGAAGGAAGGAAGGAAGGAAGGAAGGAAGGAAGGAAGGAAGGAAGGAAGGAAGGAAGGAAGGAAGGAAAGAAGGAAGGAAGGAAAAAAGAGGTATAGTGAGGTTGCACAAGAAAGATATTAACATTGGTTGAGAAAAGAGATATACCCCATAGATTGTAAGTGTTTGGCAGCAGAAATGAG
Organism: Dromiciops gliroides; assembly: GCF_019393635.1. NCBI lineage: Eukaryota > Metazoa > Chordata > Mammalia > Microbiotheria > Microbiotheriidae > Dromiciops > Dromiciops gliroides. Next base: position 499,692,088 of record NC_057861.1, on the reverse strand, counting down.
ATTCATTACAACCTACCCCCGTGAGAAGGAATTATTTGTGGAGTAAAGAAAAGATACATATGTCCTCTCTTAGTCCTCACCAGCCTTGATCTCAATCTCAGTCTCCTGTCCCTCCAGATGTTTGGCCAAATGAGGCCCTTGTAAGCTTCAAAGGGTCCAGAGGATTTTGGACTTGCCATTTTCCCATCAATATCTTAGTTCCATCTCCTGAGCAATGTCTGTGGCAGTGTCTGAATAGGATCCTGGAATAGACTGGTCAAGATGAAGAAAAGCTCTACAAAAAGTCTAGTAAGAATAAACAAACAGAAAATTATTATCTAAGGAAAATGTCTTGCAAACTCTAACAAAAGTGTTTCCAGAAGCTGTGAGTTACATCCCACTCACCCACTCACTCTCTGTCACACACGCTCTTGATTCTACTTTCCCCTAGACTCTGTATTAACTGGTGGGAGAGCTTGACATAGACTTCTCTGTGTTACATATTTTGTATCAAAAATCCTACTGTACTAAATACCCATTTCTACAAGCTAATTAAGTCTAACTGCCTAACATCTCTAATAATTGCTTAAGGAAACACATGAGTGGTGGCTTATGAGCTATAGCATTAAAAATGATACCTCCGAATTGTCAAAGTTAACCTAATATCCTAAAGACATATAGCAGCTGCCTTCTTGGGACCCACTCTGCCAGTGCTAGGGGTGATTGGGAGAGTGGCTCCAGTGCATTTGCTCTGGAAGAATCACAGAAATTCGAAGATGAGAGGGACCTCAGAAGTCATATATTCCAACCCATTCCTGAATCTTCTCAATAACATCTTCAATACATGGTCATGCATTCCTTGTTCTACTGTGGGGAAAACTACGTCCCGTGGTTAACTAGATAACTATAATTTTTTTTTTTTGGCGGGGCAGTGGGGGTTAAGTGACTTGCCCAAGGTCACACAGCTAGTAAGTGTCAAGTGTCTGAGGCCGGATTTGAACTCAGGAACTCCTGAATCCAGGGCCGGTGCTTTATCCACTGCGCCACCTAGC